>NW_024429268.1:4759947-5359947 GCF_017639785.1 Mesocricetus auratus
ACAAGGCCTTGAACTCAGGGATCCACCTGCCTCTGACGTGCTGGAAATACTTCTTTGACAAGATAAAAACAATACAATTTTTAAAACCAAAGGACCCTTCATCTTTTAAAACAAGTGTGACTTACGCCAGCCTTCTTCCTGGCTCTCTGCAGACGTTAATTCCCTAGAGACACTAGCCTAGACTGGCAGAACATTCTAGAAGCAAACTGTACTAGCCTGGAACACACAGTTGGCAGTTGACTTTAGTCCTCTCCCCGCCCATTCTTGCTAAACCAAGAGTCGGCTTTAAACCATAACTAGTCTGCCTTTTCCCTTTCCTCTCCCGAGGTCTAACCAGCAGACTCCTGACAATGACCAAGATCTCCCTGTGTTCCCTGAGGACTGTGTTGGGCGCTTGCCTCGGCCTGCCCTTGTTAAATTTTTGACATGCCTCAGTTCACTAAGATGTGCGGGCGCTCTTCCTTCCCCTCCCACCCGTCTACCTGCCCGGGTGCTAATAACACCACACGGCAATTCTTTGGCTCGGCATTGCTGTCTTCCCAGGCAGCCAAGCAAACAAGGCGGGGTTTCTCACCGAGACACCCGAATACGGGCGGCCGGCCGAGCGTGAGGAATCTAAATCCCAGCTCCTCCACGAGGCTGACTTTGCACACTTCTACACTCTACTGATGCAGAAATGAAGTATCAGAGCCGTTGTGAATCGGCGGCCTTTTTCTTAGTCTTTTCCCCTTTTCTGCTTTGCTGTGAGACCTGATAAGCGTGGAAGTAAGAAGGTATTTGGGTGAAGGCTCGTCTCTAAATGCACACTTAGGCGTGAGGCGTAACTCCAAAGCTAATAATTCCCACACAACCTACCCTTCGCCTCCCTTGCGTGGCTCCTTCCATCCACTTTTTCAAGCTGAGATTCCTCTTTCACATAACCCAAGCTAGACGAGCAACACTGGCTCACAGATTCTGAACTCCTAGGGAAAAAAACAAAACAAAAACAGGACGCTTCAGAGAACTCTAATCCTGCAGAGGTACACGGGGAGCTTAAGGAGTATATCAACACACAGAGAAACGCAGTATATCCCGGAAGTGCCAACAGGGTACTTAGTCCCCTAATGTTTCTTAATAGAGGCTAATTTTAATCAGTGTCCCCCTTTCTTTCAGCAGACCTCGACACCGATCCCCTTAAACCTACTTCACGCATAAATACCAAACGCCCTCGACTTTAAGTCACATAGGGACCACAGGAACTTCTATTCCCACCTTTCCGTCATGTTTGCTTTGCCCTATCCAAGACCAATATCACTGCCCGCCTTCTTAGCTGCTTTTTTCTGTTGCAGTAGCAATATATCCAAGATTGGGTGATTTATGAAGAAGAGAAGAAGTTGGTTTAGGTCCTGGAGCTGGGGAAGTCACAAGTGTGGAGTGAATGTCTCACCAAGAGGCATCGAGTAGGTGAGGCCTTTCGATTGCATCGCAACATGACAAGACACAGCCAGGGTGACAGCTTGAGATTCCTCCTTGTATAAAGCCACTTTCATTGACGGCATCTAATCCTAGTTGCTTCCCAAAAGCCTCACCTCTAAGTATCATTGCAAGTGAATTTGGGGATTAAATTCCCTATACACAAAGCAGGGCATGGGGCGGGGGGGGGGGGTGTCCGCTTGCACGTGGGGGCCCAGCCCGCATTTTCAAACCATAACAACATCATTTCCCTCGTTTTGTACACAGGCAAGCAGAAGGTAAAGAAACATATGGTTTGCATAATATCAAACAACTATTAAGTACTAGGATTAAAGCCTCCCAATAGGTCTTAGAGAAACTTCAAACTGTCACCATCTCAGAACAGACTTGCTTTTGATATGAAGACTCAGGTACCTGCGTCTTAGAGTGCCTCCCTCCTAGCAAAAGAGTATAGATCAAGACAAGAACATTTGGGGCTGCCTTGGTATATATGAATCCATCAATGACTGCTAAGGTCAGCAAAACCTTAAAGGAAGTACCTTTCGTTGGATTAAACCTGTTTAGAACACACACAGACTATCAACAGACTATCAGGATAAACCATGGGAGTCACCCATTGCAGAAATTCAAGGGTAGAACATTTAACCACGGATCAAGAGGCCTTTAAAAGAAAAAACAAGGTGCTCTTCACACCATGAGTGAGAGTGAATCACATACAACGAGAACGAACCAGAACACACAGCCATGTGAATAAATCTCATATCTCTAATGCGAACCAAAGATCTCAAATGCGGGAGGAGTGACATCAAAGTGAGGTGACCCACAGCATCTTTGTTTCTGAAAACCGTGAGTTAGGGAGGCGCTGGCCAGAGGGTCCTACACAGGCTGAGTTCTATCCTGGTGCTACAGACGGCTGGCTTTAACAAGTGACTTCCGCTGCCTGTGCCTTGGATTTTTCCATCTATAAAATGGACTAATAACACACTGCTCAGAGGGTTGGTGTGAGAAGAGACGTAATATATGCAAAGTGCCCAGCAGCATGCGTAGGTGCTGTAATAAACGGTAACTATTATTATCCCCGCCCCCGCGCCTGATGGTAAACCGGGATCAGAGGGGAGATAGGTAAGCTCACAGCTGAGAGGGGAAGGGAAGGGAGCAAACCAGGCTGTGATCAAAGATGTGCAGAATCCACCCCAACGCTGCACAGCCCTGAGCTACGTTCCCCTCCCACAGCCCACACAGTCTCCCAAACCTTGCTTCTGCAAGTGTGGGCCAGCCTCCCCGTGTAAACTAGCAAGGTGGTTCTGGTCCCATCTACGTGGGCCCTCCCTCGTTAGGAGACCCTGATGCTCATCTGAGACGTTAATTTATACTAGTGGTCTCAAAATGGTTGCTAGCGGCCTCACGGGGCTACCATTCTAAGGACCTAAGATGCTTTTTAACTGGAGCTTACGGACATAGAAGGCCTTGATCTGTGCTGTGTGTAGTTTCACCTCATCCTGAGTCAGGAAGGAATCCATCAGGGAGAGAAGAAGTCAGGGACCATAATAACCGAAGCAGCTCAAAGTTCAAGGCTACAGGAACAAGCTGAGAGCCCGGGGGACGCCCCAGCCACAGAAGCCCGGCAGCTCTCTTTCCCTGCAGCAGGGTAAGGGTGACCGCCAGACACACCGAGTTCTTTCTAAGTAGGGAGGAGCAGAGCTCGTGTGGGAGGCTCCAGAATCAGAGGCCTAGGCCACTGGGGAATCAGAGCCGAGGAAGAGCTCTCAGTTTTCGCTTTGAATTATTAAATCGTGTCTTAGGACATCCACAGAGAGAGAGAGTGACGCTTAGCAACAAGTGCCAACAGTTGGCGCGTGTGCAACAGAGAGGGACATCCCCCAACATCTTGCTGAAGGGGGAAAAGCCAGACCCCCAGAGACTAATGACATTCTGGAAAAGGCCATGCCTATCCACGATGGCGTATGCCTGGGGCCAGAAGTGGAACTGTTCAAAGAGGCCCGAGGAATCATTTCTAAGGGATTTGGGTGTGGCCGTAGGGAGGGCCTATGCCTTTGTCAGAGCCCACTGAACTGTATACTCAGAACAGGTACCATTTATTTCATGTCTGTGATGCTTCAATGAAGTTGATTTTTAAAGGGAAAAGAACGATGATACCTTAGTCACAGAGCTCATGGAGCTCAGGGGTAAGGTGAGGATCCTGTCTAGCAAATTATCGTTTGCCCAGAACGTAGCAGGTAAGGCAAGACTTTCTCCCGTCTGATTGTCAGTCCTGATCTGTGAGATGGGCACGACTAATCCCATTTTATTTATTTATTTATTTATTTATTTATTTATTTATTTATTAGGCATGGAAACCATGAAACAAACTAGGGAACTGGCGTAAGTCTTCCGACTCAAGAGTCCTAATGGCCTCAGGTTCGATGCTGCCTCAACAGAACTGAAGCCAAGAGAGTGCAAACGTCTTGACAAGAGTCATACTGCTAGCCAAAGACAGAGTCCAAAATTGAGAGTGCCTCTTGTCTGGATAAGCGTGAGAAAGAAGTGTCACCTTGAATGAAGGTGTAAGTCCCGTTTGCAAGGAGCTTGGGAAGGAAAGGCGTACACTTTATAGTTCATCTTGAAGAGAGGCCATCAGCCAGGACCCTGGGTCAAGAGCCGCAGTGGAGGCCATGAGGGAGCACTGCTTGCTGGCTTGCATCCCAAGGTTTTCTTAGCTTGCTTTCCTTCATACCCACGACCACCTGCCCAGGGATGGCACCACCCACAGTGGGCGGGTCTCCCCCACATCAATCATTAATCAAGGCAATACCACCACCACCACCACCACCACCACCGACTTGCCCACAGGCCAATCTGACGGAGGCAGTTCTTCAAAGGAGCTTCCCTGTTCCCAGATAACTACAGCTGTGTCAAGCTGACCAAAACAAGAAAAGCACACTGGGATAGAAACTTCACCCTAAAACAAAAGCAGGATTCCTCTCCAGGAGCCCAACACTCCATATTTCATCGCCTGACACGGTTCCCTCATCCCCTGGAGTCCCGAGGGTCCTCTAACTCTAAGGAACTCCATGAAACAGCACATGCGTTACCTCACCAGAGTCTGGTTTATTTCCTAGCAGTGACTGTCCAATGCTGCTCCATCCCCTCCCCCCCCCAGGGTTGGCTTTCCACCCTTCATCCATTCCATTCCTCCCTGCTGAAATCACAAGGCTCTGCCTGGAGAGAGCAGGCTGCCTCCCTCCACACTGATGCTAAACATCAGGAAAGAGATGCCTGGTACAAGGTAGCGTGTGTCATCTGTCTCTCCACCCCCCTCAACCACAACTGAAACGCATGTATGTATGTATGTGTGGGGAGGAGAGGGAGAGTATGACATGGCGTGGAGATAGGGAGAGAATTCTGAGAGGAACCACAAGAAATGGTGGATATTGGTTTAACTTGAGGCACTTTGCAGAGCGGGGTGGGGGGTGTGGGGGGGAACATTCTATTCCACATTGAGCTTCTTTCTGCTGAATGTGTAATCTACAACTGTTACAGACTACTCATTTATTTATGTCAATGAGAATAGGGCAGGCCAAGAAATCAGGGACTGTATTCCACTAACAATACTTGCATTAAAAAAAATGTGAAATAATGAGAAGCATGAACTGTAAAAGTTAAACAGGTGTCTATTAATCTTCCACTTCCTTATCCTGTACAATGGCCAGAATATGCAAGAATTTAAGTGATAGAAGAGCTATGTGTGAGTCACGTTAATGGGACCAAGCGAGGAAGGAATGAAAAAGAGAGCGGGGGCGTTTAGTGGCTGCACAGCTCACCCTGTGGTCAGCCTGTTCTCACCTCTGTGGGGTTCAGTCCTGCTTTCCTTTTAGTCATCCTGCCCCTATCCCTCTTAAGGACTGTATTACTGTCCCTGAACTTAAAGCGCATACGTAGTAAAGGCAGGGCAGACATCACTCTATTCAGCAGGATGGGAGGCAGTCCCAAAAGAACAGGAGAGCCCAGAACTGCCGCCACTAAAGCTAAGGTAAGCAGCAAGCTCCTTTCTTCTGCAAAACTAGGCCGGGAATGCTCCCCAGGTCCCCGCGTCCCCTCTGGTGGGGTACATGGCAAAGTTTGCACCCCTCCGCGTGTTTACCAGGCCCTTCCTGGCCCTGCCCCGCACCCGCCTTTCTGCCCTGGCTCCCAGGACAAATGCTGCACCCCAGCAGTCAAACTGGTCCACGTGCCACTCCCTGAGCACACCTCGAGGCTCCCTGCCTGCAGACCTTTCTCAATCGCCTGCCACCTAACACCCTGGTCACGCCAGCTTCCCTCTGAAGACTCCTCACGACTTTTGC
This sequence comes from Mesocricetus auratus, assembly GCF_017639785.1. Lineage (NCBI taxonomy): Eukaryota > Metazoa > Chordata > Mammalia > Rodentia > Cricetidae > Mesocricetus > Mesocricetus auratus. The sequence continues at coordinate 4,765,743 of NW_024429268.1, forward strand.
TATGTATTGTACCCAGTTTGCATGGTCTTTATCTAAGCCGAAAAAGAAAGAAAGGAGTGTTTCCCACTCCTAGCTTCCCGCAGTGGCCATGACAAGCCTAGAGTCGGCCGGAAACAAAAAAAATAAATAAATAAATGCGGAGATCTCTTCCAAGTCAAGTCGAACTAGTTGAAGGCTGGATCCAGACTGGGTTGGGTTTAGGATACACTTAAGAAAGTCTAGCCAATTCCCGGCAACGCCCACTAGGCGGCGACCTCGGCCTCGTTCCGACCAAGACGCCTCCAGGTCTTAAAAGTTTATTACCTGCCTAACAAGTTTCCTTCCTGCCCTACTGTCCCTTTAAGAAGGTGAACCAGGTGAGGTCGAGGCCCCGCCCCACCCCGCGCTGGCCCCTCCCTCCCCGCCCCCGCCTGGCCGGCCTGGCTCGCCCAGTCCCTTCGCGACCTGGCCCAGCCGTCGGGGGCCGAGGTCCCAGGTCCCGGCCGGCGCCATGGAGCGGCGCTGGCCCCCGGGGCTCGCGCTGCTGCTGCTGCTGCTGCTGTGCGCCCCGCTGCCCCCGGGGGCGCGCGCCGAGGAAGGTACCGACCCCCTCCCTCTCCCTTTGCCCCGGTTGGCGGGCAGCAGCCTGCAGAAGCCGGCATTCCTGAGGAAGCTCCCCCCCTTTCCTCTCCGCACCCCACTCCTCCTCCCCGTCTGCGCCCCCCGGGAGCGAGGAGATCGATTGGCCTGGCCAATCTTTGGTCTTTAACCCCAGACTCCTGCCCACGGGATCAGTCACCCTTACCCTCCTCTGGCCAGCACGATTTTGTGGGTGGAGAGGGGGAGTTCCTGACCACAGCCAGGGGAGCTGCACTCACACTGCAGCTTCGTGGGACCCTCCGTGTGCCCACCCCGAGTTTGCAGCAGCACTCAGAAGTCCCAGGTAGAAAAGCCTCCCTTTCAGCCGGCTCAACCAGACCACAGATAGACCGCCGCCGGTGGGAGGATTAGCACTCAGGGGCTCCCAGGTGTTGAGAATCCAACTTTACAACCTCAAGTTTTGCAAACCCTCCCTGACTGTGCCCCTCCCACTTCCCAATATCGGAGCTGGGCCTAGCGCCCCACCTCCTGTACCCTCATCCACCAGAGCTTTGGCCGTTGACAGCAGAAGTCAAACTCCCAACAGGAGCCCCTGCCAGGGTCCCACTCAGGACTACGAAGGTTTATCTTCCCTGACGTCCGCCCGTGGCAATCCCTGCGGCAGACGGGTACTCCAGTACTCCCGGACCCCGTTGGCACAGCGTCTGAGGCTGCTCTTCCAAGGCTCGCTGTCCGGACTCTGGTTCAAGCCCCAGCCTCCAACCCTTACCCCCGCTCCTCCTAGCTCCCATCACACTCCGGAGGAATCCATCCGCTGTGATCCCCTGGAGCGCTTCACTCCTAATTCCCGGACCTCGCTCGGGCTGGGGGAGCACCACAATACCCAGGGTACACAGCAGGGCGCCCGCCTCCTCCCCCTTAGGTGACATTCTCGTTTCCTCCTCATTCAGTCACTCTGATGGACACAAGCAAGTCACAAGGAGAGCTGGGCTGGCTTCTGGACCCCCCGGAGGATGGGGTAAGTGTCTGGAGGACCTGGGAAAAGTTCAAGTGTGAAGGCCAGCGGGAAATGGGGTGGAGAGGTGGGCGGAGGGACAAAAAAAAAAAAGATCAGGAAAAACTGGAAGTATCTCCTTTAGAGGGGGAGGGGAAGCTGAGTCAGAGCCTCCTGGATGGCACTTGTGGGGGGGGGGGGTGTCAAACTTCCCTCTGCTGGGACTGTCTCCACAGCCTCGCCCTCTTGCCATGGTGGAGGGCGGGGGGCTCACACCCCCTACTGAGAGCATGCCTATGCTAAGGAAGGCTATCAGCTGGATGAGGCAGTCCCCCGGAAAGCATCCAGAGCCTCAGCTCTGTTCGTTGCAGTGAGTTATGTGGAGGGGTTGCAGAGCTCCATGAAAGTGTGAATGATGTATGGATTTGTTTTTTCTTCCTGAGGAGGAGAGCCAAAACTCTCATCAAAGTCTTCAAAGGTCCTTTTGGCTCCCTCAAACCTAAAAGCTGCTCCCCTCCAGGGCCCCCCAAACACTGGGCTTGTTCTCCACCCCTCCCAAGCAGCCTCCACAAATGCCATGTATTCCAGCTGCTTGAGAAAGAAAAAGCCAGCTCCAAGTCCCGTCCCACCTTAGGTGTCTGTCCCTGAGACCCAGGAGCAGAGGTGGGCTATTAGTGTGTCAGAAAGATTGTATTCAGGCCTAAGGTCCAGGGGCACCCTTGCTGCAACCCAGTAGAGCTGGCCTTAGAGACACAAGGCAATACCTCTGTGGCTGGAGACTACTATTACTTGGAACCACATGACAATACCTCTGGGGTGGGAGATTTACTGACTGGTCCTGGACCTATTCTCTGGATTTCCTTTCCTTAATCCAGCACCTAAGGCATGTGCTGCTGCTGTTGCTGGGATTAGAGTTACTGCTTTCTTTCCCTCTTGGAATGGAGGGTCAAGGCTCCCCTTGGAGCTCTTCCACAGAGTGGCCTATAATTAGAGTTAACAGACTAAACCATAATGCATCCTCCAGGAGGGGCCCGTTTGCAAAATCCTGGATTAGGCCAACTCTAATAGGTGCCTCATCTCATAAACCAGCTAATCACCCACAAGGAAGGCCTGGCAGGACCATCTGCTGGCTCCCACTGGCCCTCCTTACGCTTCGCCAGCCCCACCTGAATAATTGAGCCCCAGTGGAAGCAAGGCCTCTATCACGGTCCAGTGCTGCAAGGGCCGTGCTCCCACCCTGATCTCTTCCTCCTCCTCCTCCTCCCTCTTTCTAAAACCGGCTAAGTCCGCACAGCCAACCTCCCAGAATACACCCATGTTAACAACCAGCGGGCCGGCGCTCATGAGTGTCAAGTGAAAGGATCCTCAGTGTTGTTCCCAGATGATAGCTGTCCCCCATCTGTCCCTGCTGGAGTTGGAAGAGGCAGTCACAGCTGGGAACATCTGTTTCCCTGGGCTCCAGCTGCAGCCTTGGCAGTCTGGCTACTGATCTGCCACATATTAAGGTGGTAACCCTCCTGTCCACCTGCCTGTGCCCTGGGCTTCCCCACGGTGCAAACTCCAGGTAGAGTTGTGGCCTTCGGACACCTCGTTTGATCTTTGAACTCTGTGACATAATACAGAATTACATGCTTCAGGATGGCACCACCCTACCAATTCTTAATTAGTGGTACTTTTTTTTTTTGGTCATGAGGGCCCGCTCACTGGAGTGGAATAAAAAGTCTCAGGATGAGTTTCCTCAGGGTCTCAGTCTCTTCTCCATCAAATTTGGGATGGCATCCAAAATATCAGTGAAATGGTTTGTGAAATTTGTGTTCTTTCTTTTTCTTTTTTTTTTTTTTTTGTTTTGTTTTTTTCAAGACATGGTTTCTCTGTGGCTTTGGAGGCTGTCCTGGAACTAGGTCTTGTAGACCAGGCTGGTCTCGAACTCACAGAGATCCTCTCGCTCCTGCCTCCCAAGTGCTGGGATTAAAGGCGTGCGCCACCAATGCCCGGTATTCTTTCTCTCTTTCTCTCTTTCTCTCTTTCTCTCTTTCTCTCTTTCTCTCTTTCTCTCTCTCTCTCTCTCTCTCTCTCTCTCTCTCTCTCTCTCTCTCTCTCTCTCTCTCTCTCTCTCTCTCTCTCTCGTGCAGGGGCCGTGCTAAGATCCTCTGTATTATTCCAATTTTAGTGCATGTGCTGCCAAAGTGAGCACTGTAAGCTTCTGGCCGAGGAAATGTTCGAGAGAAAAAAATGTCACTGATGAAGTACGGTGTCTATGCCACCAGCAGATAACCAGAACGTGGACAGTGATTAAGCCCCTGGAATGTTGACCAGAGCACCCAGGCCAACGGAACAGAGTAGAAAGGACAGACCCAAATCCACATGTACGATAATTTCATGCGGATGACCGTGGAATTTCCATTCCGTGTGGAAAGTATTGCTGGGGACAGAAATGCTTCCTCCCCTCTCCCTAAGTGAGCCTGTGAAAGTGACACCAGATGATGAATTAACAGGAGAAACACTATTTTAATTACCTTCATTGGCACAGGATGAAGTTCCAAGAAAGTTCTGAGGGCTGAGGCTTCTGTGTGTCATCCTGAGCTTTGGAGAGGAGGGGGCGGGGCGGGGAGGCGGGGTTAGGCCCAAGTGTGAAATGAACAAAGGGTGTCCTGCTGCTTCCATTTGAAAGTCTCTGGGGCGAGAGAAGTTTCCTTTGTGCAGCCTTCTTCCTGGTACTGACGCTCACAATGTAAATCCTCTCCAAAGATGTAAATGTCTTTTACCAAAGAGCAGCCTGTATGAGCTAATCCTGTCCTTACCGGTTATTTTTTCCAAGCAATCATTTCAGTGGCCAAATAAATATATTTTGGGGTGTGCACCGATCCCCAAAAGTATTGATTTGCCGCCATACTGGCAACTGGATGTCTGTAATTTTTTATGACAGAATGAAAACACCTCTCCATGTTCTTGGAGCAGATAAAAAAAAATTCTGGTGAGATCAAAGTTTAAGCCAAAAACAAAAAATTAAAAAAAAAAACCTACAGGCGTTGGTGGCGCACGCCTTTAATCCCAGCACTTGGGAGGCAGAGGCAGGCGGATCTCTGTGAGTTCGAGGCCAGCCTGGTCTACAAGACCTAGTTCCAGGACAGCGTCCAAAGCTTCAGAGAAACCCTGTCTCAAAAAACAACAACAACAACAACAAAAAAACTATAAAATTTTCAGGCCAAAAGATTAAAAAGAAATGTATGACCTCAGGCATAAACACACAGCCCAAAACTCTTGATGTGATCGTGCAAAAATGCAAAATGTGTTTTCACATAAATGGTGCCATTAGCAAAAATGTGGGGTGGCTGAGAATCTCTGAAACATCCATACCAAGCAAATAGTTAGTATCTATAATGCATTTTTTATAAAGCTCCTCCGAATGAAAATGGCAGAGTTTAATGCAAACATAAACAGCCAGTGAGCAAAAGAGAGACATGCAACCTCCCTCCTTCAAAGAAATGCAGCAGCGGCAAACGCTGTGCTGGCTTGTCCATGGACTGGGAAAAGGTGGAGAGAACTTTAGTGCCCCTTCTGATGAGCTCTTCAGAAGACGAACTCTCAAACCGATGAAGCCTTTGGAGACCAGCTTAGCAACATCTTGTAAAAATTCTGATCTATTGATTCAGCAATTCGGTAGAAATCTTGCAACCATCTGTCTGCTTCCCTAAAATAAATAAATAGGAACGAGATAATTACCCAACAATAGGTGAATGATTAAATGATTATGGTGCATCCATATGACGGGGTGCTGTCTGTATTTTGCAACAAGAGCCAGGTCTGTATGCATCCTATAGGCATAATCCCAAGGCATTATTTGTTACAGCCAAGGAAACTACAGAATAACCCTCGTATGGCTTTTATTCTAAAAATGCAGAACCATTTAGACGCTTTCTTGGGAAGTTTTGAAAGTGGTCTAGAAAGTTTTATTTCAAACCACTAGGAATGGCTACCTCTCAGAGTAAAGGTGGAAGGATTGGGGAGGCCTTACCTTTGTAAGTCATCTCCTAACCTGCTATAGTAAACAGAGATGTGAAGATTAAGAGCATAAATTTCTAGACCTGAAGTGCCTGGCTTAGCATTCCAACTCTGTCGCTTAATGCCCAAGTAAGTCCCTCAGATATTGGGCAAGTTACTCCATACTGGCCCTGTATCAGTGACCTGTGGGAAGTTATAGCAATGCCAGCCATTAGGATTACTAGATTTAAAAATTCTTTAAATGTTAAAAAAAGTCAAGGGACGGCTCTCCATGCACAGTTCTGTGCTTGTCCCTGTATTCCAAAGACAGAGAGAGTTTGAAAACTAAGACTCTGAACAAAACAGACCGACAGATGCCTTTGGGGGTGCCTGACAGTTCTGCTGATTGAACAGGTCAAAAGTCCTGGCCGTACTCTTCTGTTTGAAGCAGATGGAATTAAGGGACCAACTATAGGCTAGGGTATAAAAACCTTATCTTCCCCAAGTCCAAGTAACCCGCCCCCCCCCCAGCTTGAAACACTTAACCTACTCTGCTGGGGCTGGGAAGTTGAGCGACGCTGGACCACAAGTCACACGTTAGCCTGGGAGGTCTGACTCCATCTCCCTCCTGGTCCGCTCTGACCGCTGAGTCTGCTTCTCTTCTCGCAGTGGAGTGAGGTGCAACAAATGCTGAACGGGACGCCCCTGTACATGTACCAGGACTGCCCGGTACAGGAGAGCGGAGACACGAACCACTGGCTTCGCTCCAATTGGATCTACCGAGGGGAGGAGGCTTCCCGCGTTCACGTGGAGCTGCAGTTCACTGTGCGGGACTGTAAGAGTTTCCCGGGCGGGGCTGCGCCTCTGGGATGCAAGGAGACCTTCAACCTTCTCTACATGGAGAGTGACCAGGATGTGGGCATTCAGCTCCGACGGCCTTTGTTCCAGAAGGTACTGCTGCCCCTGCGTGCGGTTCCCACCCCTGATAGGGGGATCCGCACCATGGCCCAGCTCAGCCGAGGAGAAGCAGGGCAAGCGCGAACGTAGAATAAGGGAAAGAATACAAGACAGACAATACCAGAGAGGCTGACCTGCGCGTCACTGGCTGCGCTCTGACTTCAAGGGCACCATTTAACCTCTCTGCGCCTGGGCGGTCTCATTACTTATTACTTGGCATCCACTGAAATAGCATTATGCTGTGGTCGAAAGGGGATTGTAGTGTGGAGGCTTTCAGACATTCTACCTCAGCGCCCATCATGGTGCTATGTGACACGCCCCCAAGAGCATCCCTGGAACTACCAGTCACTAGGACCAAGGCATTCTTTCATGGCACGGAAACACGCTAGAAAGCAAAACAGTCTGAGCTTATTGTGGGTTGTGCTCTTGTTTCTTTCCAGTGAGTCAAGGCTGTAAAGTTTGTTATTGGTAGTAAATCAGTTATGGCGCACTCTGTAGCTGATCACCTCATGGGCGGTCTTAGGAACACCTCCCGGTAGTGGAAAATTTTATGGGTCTGTAGCGTTCCACTGCCTGGGTTCCAGTCCTAGCTCCACCGTGTCATAGCTACACTCTCGTTTAGAAGGACCAGATTGTCATAGCCTTGACCTCCTCTTCTGTTAAGGAAGATGGCGAGGCATCCTGTCTCACGTGGTTATTGCGTGTCTGCAAAGCGCTTACGCTCGGGCGTCAACCTCTTCCGTCATGGCTATGTACACTGGGCGTCCGTAATCCACAATGCTTAGGGTCTGCAGTGTTTCAGACTTCAGACTTTGGAATGTCTATGTAGACACACCTTGGGGATGGGACCCAATTCTAATTATGAATTGTCTTCATGTTTCACCTATGGCTTATACGTGTAGCTTGGGGTGCTTTTATACAAATTACAGTATGATCGCCTTATGGTTGGTTCCATCACGTGAGATCATATGTAGTAGACATTTCCGTCTGTGGTATCAGGCTTGGGAGCACGTCAGGTTTTAGATTTGTGGGTCAGAGGCAGTAAGCCTATGCGAAACCAAAAGTTGCTTGTTGGAGTGGGGATGAAGCGTGGGCATCCCTTCTGCTCCCCAGGTAACGACCGTGGCTGCAGACCAGAGCTTCACCGTCAGAGACCTGGCATCTGGCTCTGTGAAGCTCAACGTAGAGCGTTGCTCCTTGGGCCGCCTGACCCGTCGTGGCCTCTACCTAGCTTTCCACAACCCGGGTTCCTGTGTGGCCCTCGTGTCTGTAAGAGTGTTCTTCCAACGCTGTGCAGAGACTGTGCACGGCTTGGCCCACTTCCCTGACACTCTGCCTGGACCTGGAGGATTGGTAGAAGTGGCTGGAACCTGCGTCTCCCGAGCACAGATCAGCCCGGGGTCCTCGGGTACACCGCGCATGCACTGCAGTCCCGACGGCGAGTGGCTGGTGCCGGTGGGCCAGTGCCACTGTGAACCTGGCTACGAGGAAGGCAGTGGCAGTGTGGGGTGCACTGGTAAGAAATGGGGTGGGAGGAAGCCCCAGGGATCACCTGGGTGGGCCTTATAGGTGCCAAAACAGGGCTTCGTTGCCATGATTTTTAACCTGAGTGGCATGTCTGCAGGGGTGTTCCAGTTCCGGGGAGTGGAGTAGAAAACGCGCAGGCTCGGTTTTTCGTGTAAAAACAAAAGACGTGGTTCTGCCTTCTCTCTCCAGCCTGCCCTGTTGGCTTCTACCGAAGAGACGTGGAAACACTCCGTTGTCTCAAGTGCCCTCAACATAGCACAGCGGTGTCCGAGGGGTCTACCATGTGTTCCTGTGAGAATGGACATTACCGAGCCCCTGGGGAGGGCCCCCAGATAGCATGCACACGTAAGTCTTGCAGCCAGGGCCTGGCAACCTGGCCACAGTTCCTGGGCCCTCCTTGGGGCTAGGACTTCCCAGAGCTTACCAAGTAGTAGAGACCCAGGGAGGCAGGTGCTGATTAGAGCTCCTCCCTGCCCTCTGTTCTTTCTAGAATGTAGGGGTATGGTTATGTGGCTTCCTCTTTGCCAGAAGTCAAATCTCTCATGAGGGCTTTGGAGGACACCGGTAATTGGAATGATGAACGGAAGCAGGGGTCGGTTACTAAGGTGACAGCAAACTTGGTGCCTATTTGATGGCTCCTCTTGTCCCCCAGGTCCCCCATCGGCTCCCCAGAATCTGAGCTTCTCTGCATCAGGGACCCAGCTCTCCCTGCGTTGGGAGCCCCCCAGAGATACAGGAGGGCGCCATGATACCAGATACAGTGTGGAGTGCTTGCAGTGTCCGGGCATCGCACAGGACGGGGGTCCCTGCCAACCTTGTGGGAAAGGCGTGCGCTTCGCCCCCGGGGCTACAGGGCTCACCGAATCTACTGTGCAAGTCGAAGGCCTTGAGCCTTATGCCAACTACACGTTTACCATCAAATCCCAAAACAGAGTGTCAGGACTGGACAGTTCCAGCCCGAGCAGCGCGTCCCTCAGCGTCAACATGGGGCACGCAGGTGAGGAAGTTCGGAGCAAGCCTAAGGCCACAGGGGCGAGTGACGGGGCAGCGGCGGGGATGCAACTGAAATGACCCGTGCTTCCCTTCCAAATGCAACCCTTGTCATTCCGGGTGTCCAGAGTCGCTCTCTGGCCTGTCCCTGAGGCTGGTGAAGAAAGAGCCGAGGCAGCTGGAGCTGACTTGGGCAGGGTCCCGACCCCGAAATCCCGGAGGGAATCTCAGCTACGAGCTGCACGTGCTGAACCAGGTCAGAAAGCTACTCGGAGACGCCCTTCAGCGTTTACTGGACTCTTAACGTTCCCAACTCCGGGGGTGTAGCGTTGGGGAAGACATCCAAAACAAACCGGCCTCCTCGGGATGACTGTCTGCAGAGGTCCCCGGCCTTACCGTGGCAGCCCCACGGGGTCCAGGCCCTTCCGTGCCTGCCTATCTTTGCCAAGGCTGGCTCAGCACAGCCTCATTAATGCAAGTCCCACCCACAGGATGAAGAATGGCACCAGATGGTTCTGGAACCCAGGGTCTTGTTGACGAAACTACAGCCAGACACCACATACATTGTGAGGGTGCGAACCCTGACCCCACTGGGCCCCGGTCCTTTCTCCCCTGACCACGAGTTTCGGACAAGCCCACCAGGTAGGTTATCTCTGTCTTGTCCCACCCCAAACATATACAGTTATCATCTCACGGAGGCACTTCAGCTCCCGCTTTTAATGACCCTCGCTCTTCTCTGTAGACATGCACACGCTCCCCCTCGGTAATCTCTACAAAGAAAAACAGACCCAATGCCCTCTGAAAAACTGACTCTGGGTATACACCCAGAACCCTACCTTTTAGCATCTATCACCCCTAAGGACTAGGAGCCCCCGCCCTAGACTTCTGATTCGTATGCCCAGTTTCCAGGAGCCTGACCGGAGGAGAGATTGTGGCCATCATCTTTGGGTTGCTGCTTGGAATGGCTCTGCTGATCGGGATTTATGTCTTCCGTTCAAGGTGCTGGCTCTGCCCTCCCCACCCATTTATCTGGGGTCCCCCTGCCTTGTTAGAAGCCCTGCCTTATCCCAGATCATTCTCCTGTCCCCCAAAACCAAAGCTCAGATGTTCCCCCACACCCAGCTCTCATGCCTGTGCCAGATTCAGCCAGAGTGCACTGGACCACTGAGATTTCCCTGGGTCCCTGAAGAAGTTATCCTACCTCCACAGGAGAGGCCAGCGACAGAGACAGCAGAGGCAGCGTGAACGGGCTACCAATGTTGACCGAGGTGAGGCAGAAACGTGAGAGAGAGAGATAGAGACAGAAAGAGAGACACAAAGAGACAGAGACAGAGAGACGAGACAGAGACCGAGAAAGGGACAAAGAGGCAGAGAAACCCAGGTCGACTCTGGGAATGTGGGTGGGATATGTTGTCCCTAGGGCTCTTGATTTTTGCCACCTAATTAATTTTGGTTAATTAACTTTCCTGTGATAGCTCTCAGCAGCCCCAATATTACCTACTAGCTCTTGGTACCAGTGCGCAGCCACCCTGGGCTCCGGGCTATGTTCTCCATCTTGGTAGCTGGGTCGGTGAGCTGAGGCCAGGCAGGAAGGGGTTGAAGTCCCCTGAGGCATGTGGACTTCTTGCTTGTCACCTCATTAGGTGGTTCTGCAAGAGGGAAAGGTCTGCTGTCTATTTGGGTAGCTGGCATGGAAGGGAGGCTTCATCCGGGAGTGAATGAGGCGTTAAGTGACTTGGACAGCATGGTGTTAGAGGCTGGGACACGAGTCGTAGGAAGACTGGGTGACTCCCGGACAGGGAATTTACTCCAGGGTCTGAGTCTGGCCACCACTATGGACCCTGAACAGGAGGACAGAGGAGATTGGGATGTGCAGGGTTCAATGCTAAGAATAGAGATTTTTGTCTACTTGAGCTAACGCCGGACTCATCTCAGAGAAGGGAACCATTGAGAACGGGCTCAGCTGTCTGCCTTTCTCCCTAGCCCCCCATGTCCCGATCCCCGAAGTATACGCTACAGTTCTGAGCCCTCTTGTTCTCCCTAGAGGACAAGCTGTGGCTAAAACCCTACGTGGACCTCCAGGCCTATGAGGATCCTGCACAGGGAGCCTTAGACTTTGCCCAGGAACTGGACCCCGCCTGGCTGATTGTAGACACTGTCATAGGGGAAGGTAAGTCCTGCTGTGACCCCCGCTGTCCCCCCTCTGTGTGGTAGCACATGGCTGCCAGCAGGTTCCTTTCTTCAAGCCCGAGTGCCCAGATGCGCCCATGCCTGCTGTATCCTGCATCCTCCTTGAGCTGCTCTGCCCTGGAGCAGCCTCTGCCTCCCACACACTTGGCTCTGCGGTTATGGGGTTTCTGATAAAGAAGGTTAAACACATCATCATCTCTACCCGTAGAGGTGTCACCGCCATGCCAAGGTGCAGGTTGTTCTCGGATGTTTTCCCCCAAAGTAGGAGAGATTCAGAGCCTCCCCAAGTGAGCATTCCATTCCACCAGGGGCCCAGTGTCCTTGGGCCGCCCCAATCCCCTGGGTCACCAGGGAAAAGAGATCTCAACAGAGAACAAAGCTTGGCAGTGTCCTGGTCAGTGATGCAGCTAAGCCAACACTGCGACCCGGGAGCTCACTCACAGGAAACAGGCAGGCTTCCTGTTACTTGGGCACTAGCCCTGGGCTAGCTTGTCCTTCATAAACGCAGCTCCGTCCCTCTGCATTTACCTAGTACTTGCTTAGCATAAAGTCAAGGAGCATGCTGGCCGTGGCAGGCAGCAGCGACCAGCTCGCAGAGCTTCATGTTGGCTCCAGACTGTTGCTTCTCCAGAGGGGCCTCCCAAGCTCTGTCGTCCTTCCTCAGATTTCCCAGTGAAGAGGAACTGGGACTAGAGGTGTCACTTCCTGCTCATGGGACAGTCTGACTGTGTCAGGCCACACAGCCTTGTTTTCATCCCACCTAGGAGAGTTTGGGGAAGTGTATCGGGGAACCCTGAGACTCCCCAGCCAGGACTGTAAGACTGTGGCCATTAAGACCTTGAAAGACACGTCCCCAGATGGCCAGTGGTGGAATTTCCTCCGAGAGGCGACTATCATGGGCCAGTTCAACCACCCACACATTCTGCGCCTAGAAGGTGTCGTCACAAAAAGTATGCAGTCGTCCCCAGGACCCGGAGTAGAATGTGGGAGGAGGGGGAAGGGAGAAGGGGGGAATGGGATGCCGGGCCTGGGCGTGATGCATGCGCTGTCCTCTCAGGAAAGCCCATCATGATCGTCACAGAGTTTATGGAAAACGGAGCCCTGGATGCCTTTCTGAAGGTGAGGTGGGCAGAGGGCAAGCTCGGAAGGGGTCACACCATGGAGCCCCCCCCATGCCTTGTGGGAGACTCTCCATCCTCTCATGTGTACATTCACCCTACTACAGGAACGGGAGGACCAGCTAGCACCTGGTCAGCTAGTGGCTATGCTGCTGGGCATAGCATCCGGCATGAGCTACCTCAGTGGGCACAATTATGTCCATAGAGACCTGGCTGCCAGGAATATCTTGGTGAATCAGAACTTGTGCTGCAAGGTGTCTGACTTCGGCTTAACCCGCCTCCTGGACGACTTTGACGGCACCTATGAGACCCAGGTCAGAGCCCCATCCACGCTCTACACGTACAGTCATTTAGATGGTCCACACGCGTGTGCGTGCTGGCATGAGACCTGATTCCCGTCCCACGGTTTTGTGCTCATCCGTGCCCTGAAACGTCACCCTCCTGTGCCACGCCTTCTTAGGGAGGGAAGATCCCCATCCGTTGGACAGCCCCGGAAGCTATTGCCCATCGGATCTTCACCACGGCCAGCGATGTCTGGAGCTTTGGGATTGTCATGTGGGAGATGCTGAGCTTTGGTGACAAGCCCTACGGGGAGATGAGCAATCAGGAGGTGACCGTTTCCCCATGTCAGACCTGACACGCCTCCTGTCTCTTCTGAATTCCTCAACGCGGTCTTTTCCTATAATTATTTCTTTCCAACTCTTAATTTTTGGGCAATATTTCCTGTGGTCCCTTCTCCATTACTTCTTTGTTCAGGGTTGCGTAGAGCCCAATAACTTTGTGTGATTTCCTAGCGGATGTAGCTTCTTGCCTAGGCCTCTCTCCCTGTCTCCTGCTACAGGTAATGAAAAGCATCGAAGATGGGTACCGGTTGCCCCCTCCTGTGGACTGCCCTGCCCCTCTATACGAACTCATGAAGAACTGCTGGGCTTATGACCGGGCCCGCCGGCCTCACTTCCTCCAGCTGCAGGCACATCTGGAACAGTTGCTCACTGACCCCCATTCCCTAAGGACCATTGCTAACTTTGACCCCAGGTAAGTATGTTCAGAAATGACGGGAGTTCGGAGGTCAAATCTGAAAAAAGTAAAAATTCCATCGTATCCACTGAGTGCTGGTCCTGGGATCTTGGGACAGAATCCAGCATGAGACAGAACCCAGTCCGCGCCCTCTGAGAAAGCCCAGGGTAATAGAGGTAGGCTCCCATCTATCATGAATTTTTAAAGGCTCTAGCCAGGTGGTGGTGGTGGTGGTGCACACCTTAATCCCAGCACTCAAGAGGCAAAGACAGGCAGATCTCTTGTGTTTGAGACCAACCTGGTCTACAGAGCTAGTTCCAGGACAGCCTTCAAAGCCACAGAGAAACCCTGTCTCAAAGCAAACAAACAACATAAAAAGAGTTAGCGCTAGATCACCCACCTCACTCTATTTCCCCTGGAATCTTTAGAGTCACTTTTGATTGTTACCCCCACTATGTTACATTATGACTAGGACCCCCAACTCTGGTGTTCCTGAGACTTGTTATATTATTTTACATTGTTACTATGTTACATTATGACTAGGACCCCCAACTCTGGTGTTCCTGAGACTTGTTATATTATTTTACATAGTTACTATGTTACATTATGACTAGGACCCTCAACTCTGGTGTTCCTGAGACTTGTTATATTATTTTACATTGTTACTATGTTACATTATGACTAGGACCCCCAACTCTGGTGTTCCTGAGACTTGTTATATTATTTTACATAGTTACTATGTTACATTATGACTAGGACCCCCAACTCTGGTGTTCCTGAGACTTGTTATATTATTTTACATTGTTACCATGTTACATTATGTCTAGGACTCCCAACTCTGGTGTTCCTGAGACTTGGGATACTTTTTCTTTCCATATATATATATATATATTTGCATGTGGGGGAAAAGATTCACAGATCTAACAAGTCTTGGAGGGCCTACTGGTACAAGCTCTTTGCGGAAGCCTGGTGCCTGCTCCTGAGCGCTTAGGCAGCTAGGTTGGGGTAGGCACAGGAGGCGGTCTGAGAACACCTCTGACGGCTTGGGCAGTCTGGAAGGAGCTGAGGAATAACAGATCACAGCCAGTACAGAATGGTGACAGCATCCAGGGCAGAGCCAGCAGCCCTGTGAGTGGGGAAGCAGCAGCAGAGATTCGTACAGAGGACCAGCCCTGCTGAGAAGGGAGGACTCTGAGAACAAGAAAATGTTGACCAGTTTCCCCAAATTGTATTTTATCAAAAACATGATCAGAATGTAGAGAATGGAGTAGAAGGAGGGGGTCGAGCCAGGCAAGGCTGGACTTCGGCTGCTTTATCGGGTAAGACAGCCTGGTGTGCTGGCCTCTGTATCAAACCCACCATATATAACCTTGTTTCTGGGAGAGACCGTTTTCCATGTTCCAACTTTCGAGACTATCTTTTGGAGCACAACTCCCTCAGACTCTGGAGACTGCATGTGCTAATCTTTCTGGAATGCTGGATATTTTTCCCCCAGCAGATTTACTTTGCTAATGGTTTTTGGCTCTGTCTGGCTTTCCTACAGGAACACTCATTGTATTGTGGCTATCAGAGTGTAAGAATAACAGTTGGCGGGTTAATATGGCAAGCGAGGGTTGCTCCTAGGTGGCCATCTTAAGAAAAAAAACGCGAGATAGCATCTTGCTGTTGTTTTGACTTATCTTAGTCAGGATGCATTCGTGTCTAACGGGCTGGGAATTCTTCACTAGGGATGCCCATAGCATCCACATTCCCCAGATCTACCCACCGAACAGGTCAGTCAGCTGCCCACCTGATGCTCCGAGGGGAGCATCGCCAGGAAACAGGTCAGGAAGGAGGCTCGGGTAACAGCCAGTTTATGTGCAGAGCCGCTTAGAGAGCTATATACAAGCTCAGATTGAGTGCTGGCTAAGATGTGGCCGCCCAGGCCAACCAGGTTCCTGTACTCCGGCGGGGACAAACGTGCCATCGAATCCCACAGGGTGACCCTCCGCCTGCCCAGCCTAAGTGGCTCTGATGGGATCCCTTACCGAAGTGTCTCTGAGTGGCTTGAGTCCATACGCATGAAGCGTTACGTCCTCAACTTCCACTCGGCTGGGCTGGACACCATGGAGTGTGTGCTGGAGCTGACGACTGAGTGAGGACTCTGGGGCCAGGCAGCCCGGGCATGGGAGGGTGACTGAGGTCTAAGAAGCCTCTAGATACAAGGCCTCCCTTCTCTCTTCCACAGGGACCTGACGCAGATGGGAATCACATTGCCGGGGCACCAGAAACGCATTCTCTGCAGTATTCAAGGATTTAAGGACTGAGTGGCCACTGAGAAGATGTTTCATCCCCCTGCCCCCTCCTCGAGCAAGGACAGGGCTGAGGTCACTCCCTGGACCTTTCCCCAGTCTACAAGATGTAGGCTATTGGTGCTGCTCCTGCCCATTCAATCAGGACTTGGCCTTTGGCTCAAGGAGCCTTTGTTTATAAAAGAGAGATGCAAGTGAAGGGGATTGTGGGTGGGTGACGGGGGACGGTTTAATATATACACATATATATATATGTACTTACATATGCATTATCTATTTTTGTAAATAAACAGGAGTTGAGTTTTCATCCCTACCCACGATCTCCCCGACCCCACCCCCCACATTGATTCCTTCTATTTCAACCCCGGTAGTTGAGGTATTAATCAAAGAAGCAAGTACTAGCACATCTGGAAAACGAGGTTTTATAATTTTAGCAGCACAGGGCAAGGTGGGTGTCCAGGCTGCTGGAGCCAGGCTCCTGGAGGGTTCAGGGCTCTCCCACCCGCACTCAGCAAGCACACTGCATGGGCTCAGGCCAGCCAAGGGCATTGGTGCAGCAGTGAAAGCAGCAGCACTAAGTGTGACCCTCGGGTTGGGGACCTCGGGACCATAGGCAATCCCTGTAAGAGAGAGAGGCAAGGGGCGGAGCCAGGGGCTGGGCCTCATCACCAGGACGGAGCCTCAGCACTTCTGGGTCGTGCTGAGGCCCTGGGTCAGGGCACTTGAGATACTGGGGAGGGGTTTGGAATGCAGGGACGGTAGAGGCAAGGATTGGTCTCGGTGTGGGTGGTCCACGGTGGGGAAGGGACCTGTAGTCTGGGAGGAGGCCCATCCTCAACTCTGGGCTCTAGCAGTGTGGCACTTCCGACAAAGGACGTGGCCGTCCAGAGGGAAACAGCCGTTGTCATCTGCCTCAATGGACAGGGCCTTCCCACAGTCCTGGAAAGGAGAAAGGGTAAGGAGGTCACCGCCATGAAGGTTCCGACTCCACCCTACTGTACTACAGACCAAGTGTTGCCTAGGCTTGGGGTTGGCATTCTGGCCCTGCATGCCTCCCTGACCACGCTACCACTCCTGCTCCTTACCTGCTGGAAAGGAGGGGACAGGCAGCACCCAGGGAACACACCACCTGAAGACCTGAAGTCCCACTACAGGTTTGGAGCCTACGCCATCCTCCCCCAACTCCATTCTGACTGTTTCTCACTGCTGCAATCTCCGGAGACACCCCTAACCCAGAACACACACACACACACACACACACACACACACGCACGCACGCACGCACGCACGCACACACACACACAAACAAGCAAACCCACTCCATCCCCACCCGTTGGGAAGTCCTTTAGCTTATTCCAAGGCTCAAAGTGACCTCTTGCAAGACAGGAGGGGCGACTGACCTCACACTTGTAACACTTCATATGGAAGTTCTTGTCCAGAGCGACTACTCGTACGGTCTCATCTTTGCCAGGCTCAGGCATGATGGGCTCCGAGCACACGGAGCACCTTGGAGCATATTGCCTAGGGGGGAAGGGGGGGTCAGAAAGCAGGTTCAGAGAGGGTTCAGTGGATCCAGGCACCTCGGGCTCTCGGCCCCTAGCAGGGCACAGGGTAAGGAGGCGTAGATCGGGTGGCCGCAGGGAAACACCTTTGTATCCCACACGTCCGGGTGGAGCAAGTTCATGAGAAAGGTCAAAGGACCGAGTGGCGCACACAGCAGGCTCTTATCAAGGGGAATTTCCTGCCTCTCCGCTTACACAATGCTCCGTCTCCCACACCTCTGCCATAGGTGTTCCTTCCCACACCCTCGCCCCGCCCACGTTACCGCCCGGCGGGAACCCCAAAGGGGGACAGAAGACACCACCCTCTGCAATGTGCATACCTCCAGTCTTGGGAGGGTGCACCCAGAGAAAGCAGAGGGACCAGGGATCCCAGTCACCCACACAAAATCCCCCAAACAGTATCCCCCAGGCCTACTGTCCACGGTGGGGAGAGACTTCACTCTTCCCATCCTACAGCTATGCTGGTACTTTGCCTGCCAGCCTAGGACTTCTGCTATACGTCTAGGGAGAAGCCAGTACACCGAGCAGCTGAGCTCCAAAGGAACCCTGAGAACCCAGCCTGCGTGTGAGCACAGCCACTCCGGGACCAGCTGCTGAACAAACGCACACCCCAAGGAGCCCGAGGGAGCTGCCAAGGCTAACGTGAAAGCAGCCTAGGTGGCCAGCAAGCAAGACCTACGGTATGGTGCGTTGCTGACCCGGGGCCAGGTAGCAGCCTGGTTACCAGACTAAACATGGATGGACATGGTGGGGGGCAGGGGGCGGGGGCGATGATAGGTGCTCACTTGTGATAGTCAGGGACACAGTGGGGTTGGTTGTCCTGGTCCACAATGAAGGAGGTGCCCTCCAGGGGGCAGGCACAGACCACGCAGGTGAAGCAACGCGGGTGGTAGGCTTTGCCGGTGGCCCTCAGCATGCGGTCCGTGATGGGCTGCCCACAGGTGTTGCACTTCTCCAGGGTCTCCTGGGGGGGGAGACAAGCCGAGCGGCTTGTGAGGGGACCCCCAAGGCATACCTTCCCAGGGCTCACGACCAGCCCCGCCACAGCCAGGCAAGCCCCGCAGCGGGCAGACTTACGGTGTAGCAGCCCTCGCAATACGGCACCCCTTCCAGGCTGTAGAACTGCCCGCCCTGCAGCTGCGCCTGACACTGATGGCAGGTGAAGCAGGTGATATGGAACAGCTGTCCCAGTGCACGGACGGCAGGCTGGGCGCGGGGCAGCGGCTGGTGGCACCGGCCACAGGACTCTGGGGAGATCAAAGTATTTCATCTCAGCAAGAAGGACAGAAGAGGGGCTGGAGAGATGGCTCGATGGTTAAGAGCATGGGCTGCTCTTCCAGAGGTCCTGAGTTCAATTCCCAGCAACCACATGGTGGCTCACAGCCATCTACAATGAGATCTGGCGCCCTCTTCTGGCCTGCGGGCATACATGCAGGCAGAACACTATATACATGATGAATAAATCTTTAAAAATAAAATAAACCTAAAAAAAAAAAAAAGACAGAAGAGGCCAAGAGCTCTTGGAAGTTCATGCCCAGGGAAGGTGGGCGGTGGACTCACCGTTCACCGACGCACTCTGCTGCCGTGTCTCCCTCTGAGGGTTATCCATGTCGTGCATCAGCTGCTGGGTCAGCTGTTCCAACTCCTCCACCTCCTTGAGGGTCAAGGGTCCCGGTCCTCCAGGAGAGCGCACCTAAAAACCCCAACGCTTTTTTCATATCCCCCAACTCCTCCCAGATGGGCCAGTGACCCTTCCTCACATGAAGACTCAAGCTCACACCTCCTTCCCTTGACATTAGGACTCTTCAAGCTCCTCCCTGCCGTGACCCCCAGCACCACACATGCAAACACAGAGAGGGGCGAGGCTGACCTTAGCCTCTGTCTCCAACAGTGGGACATCTTCACCTGCACAGGCCAAACCCTCACAGTCCCAGGCACTCAAGACAGACCAGAACAACTGAGCAATGGGAACCACACACACAGCAGTTCACGTCACTGAAGCACCCAGAACGCCAGGGCCACACACCAACTTCACAGAGCATGCTCAGACAGTACCTCCCAAGGCCCAGACAAGTGCTACACCATTAGTACACACACACACACACACACACACACACACACACACACACACACACACACACACACACACACACCCGCTGCTGAGCAGCCCCTGTGAGCATGAAGATGCCACAAGGCTGGAGCACAGGTTAGACCCTCAAAAGCTGTCTGCAGGAGCCCACCCTCCTTCAGACAATCTGAGTTTGTTCCCAAGTAAGGGGCGGCTGAGTGAGGGTTTTATAGTCCACCTGATCCCTGTCCTTCCCCTTAGCAAGTCTCAGGGGAGATCCAAAGGCCTGTTCCTAACCCAGCCCATTCCTCCTATGCAGAGGACCTTGGGGGCTAAGGACTGGAGAGGGAAGGGTGTCCTAGTGCAGGGACGAGGCACTTCAGAAACCTGGAAACTTAAGGGCTGTCTGACCCAAACCAGCCTGACCCTGAGACACTCCCGAGAACTCTGGATGGGGCCGGGTTAAGTCCACCCAGGACACTGGGGCCCTAAGACCTGCTGATGCCTTCACCCCACCAGCCCCTGGAGCTCCTCACTGTCTCCTTCTCCAACCCCAGGCCACACCTTCCCAAGGGAAACACAGAAGGCACACTCCCCCTGCCTGACCTTAGCCGCTTTCCCTAAGATGGACTCCTTCGGTCTGCTACTCTTAACGAATGGGGAGGGGGGTCCCCGGATGCAAGCTTCCCCTCTGTGCTCTTCCAGGATGCCCATCCCTGCACTCTGAGGACAGGGAAACGGACTCTGCTCATCGTTGCTCCTATACTATAAATGGCTGTTCCCGCACTGGAAGGATAAACTGTTTGACCACACTCCTCCTGTGGGTGCCCGTGTCCTTCCTGCAGGACACTATCAGCGGCTGCCTCCTCCTGCCTGCCAGCAGCCACGTCACTGTTCAGCTCCCGCAGCCTCAAAATCCTCATCTCCAGTACCTTCCACCTCGAGGCATCTTGGACCTGCGACTGATCAGCTCTTTGCCCCCCCAAGATCCTTCCCAGCTGTTCCCACCCCTCTCCTCGACACCCACACTGCTGACAGACAGCCTAGCAGAAGGGCTTAAGTGTCCTACCTAGGCTTCAACCTGTCCCCGAGCCTTGTCAATCAAGTCCCTAGACCGGCTTCTTCCCTAACGCTTTCTACAAAGGCCTTTTCTACCACCCCGAGGCTATCTGACCCAATCTCTAACCCTGGGCCACACCACTACCTGTTTCCTGTTTCTGCCTCCACCCCGCAGAAAGTAGGTGGAGGGATGCTGAACACTGGGGAGCACCCAAAAGGAGCACCCACCACACCCGCCACACCCTCCAGCCCCGGCTTCTCTGTCTGGTGTTCGGCTCTGCCAGATCCCCAGTTGCCTTCCCCACAGCAGCTGTTCCAAAACCTTTCTCCATCTCCCTGAGCCCCCAACTGCTTGGCCCCCTCCCTCGCACTCACCGATGACCTCACCCCTCAAATGCCTGGAAGCTAGCCAGTTTAACTTCCCCCATCCTTCTTTCTTTCCAGCCAAACACTGTGTCACCCTGTCCTTGGTCCTTCCAGGGCCTCTGAGGTCAACTGCTGCTCTCAGAGATCTCTGGCCTCTTTTCCCTGCTGGCTTCTGCCTCCTGGTTGAAACACATACCTGGACTCTCCTCCCCTAACTCAAAAAACCCCTAACACACACAGACACACATACATCAAACACATACACACAGACACAGACAAAACACACACACACACACACACACACACACACACACAGAGACTGAGACGGAGACTGTGCAGTATGACTTGAATTCATGGCAATCCTCGTGTCTCAACTTCCCATGTGCTGTGACTTACAGGCCACCATACTCAACCTCACCTCCAAACTTTGAGATCAGGCTACACTACCAGCTTCCATGTTTCCACCAACTGTTCACTCAACTTGGCCACCACCATAAGACACAAACAGTCCCAGGGTCATCTGTACGCAGTCCTAAGAGTCAAATCTCTGCATATCTGTGTCCTCTTCCCTAAGGCAACAATGGAGATCCCCCAAGGTCACCTCGACTGACTACTTCTACGGATCCCATCCTGGAGTTTTTCCTCCATTCCTTTTTCATGACCCAAGGTTCCCGAGGCCTTTAACTTCCTGCTGCGGAGTTCCCGGAAGACTTGTCAGCTACCCATGGTGCCTAAGGTTCTGCGCACACCTCTAGCTTGAGGCATGCCCCTGCATTACAGTTCTACAGTAGCCGAGTGACAAGTCCAGCTGAAAGCCAAGCGCGCCTGAAGTTTGTTGCTCAACACGCTGACAGCTGGACCCCTCCTCTTCCCGTTCAAACCATTTCGCCATCTGTACTTCTCTATTTCGCCCGTGCTATTGCTATTCCCCAACATACCCAGGCCTGAGCCTTCCTGGCGTCTGCGCTCCCCTACCCCAGCTGCTCATCAGTTACCTTTTTCTGTAGCTTCTCCCTTTGGAACAGCTTCTCCCTCACCCGTGAGTCCTATTTCTCACTGCAACGACTACTGCTGTGGCCCACAAGTGAGCCCTCCGCCCAATCACAGACCTCTCTGCCTCTAATAGGCATCTCGGCTGGAGACACTGCAGAAAGCTTCCAGAGTGTTACTTCCAGCAGTCCAACTACTGAGCAACCCTGGGTGACTCTCTAGTGCGCACAAGCTCCCTGTGGGAGATTTCTTACCTAGTCCTTCTACCCCCCACCAATCTCAAGTACAGCTCAAAGTTTTTCCCATAGGAACCTTCTGCTTTCTGTTCTCCAGCAGCCCACCCCCCCTCCCCACCCCCTCCCTTCCTCTACCTCATGTGTGCTCATACCCTTGAGTTCTGCACAGGCTATTCCTCCCTAAGTGCTATTTCCAGTCCTTTCAGGGTTCTTACGTCCTCAAAGACTCGAAGGCAGACAGACCGACCTCATGAAGTTGTCCCTAACTTGCCAGTCCCCATGTTGGGTCCCAGCTTCACACCCGGGTAACCTCAAAGACACGGAAGGGAAGTCAGCCACACTTCTTCACACACACCGAGTCTGAGTACGCACAGGCATTCACGGTCAATCGATCGGTCAGACAACCACCGGGTCCCTTCAGGAGATCTCGTCTCCCGAGCTAACAGACAACGGCGCTGTCCGTTTCTATTTTGAGCCTTCATGTGCTAGACAGAGAAGACAAGTTCTCTTGCTGTTGACCACCAGTGTTTGTGGTGGGTGGTTATTTCAAGGACAGTTAAAAAAGAAGAAAGAAAAAAAAAGGCTCAAAGTTCACCCAACTTGACTAGGGTCTGAAACAGCTTGTGGGGAAACGGGCTGGAAACTCTACCCCAGGCCTATGAATTCGGAAAGCTGAGCCGCCTGTTTGAGAGTCCTCTCCTGCCCGGTGTCCCAGTCTGCACGGCACAGTCCCTGACACTCAGCTGACACCGGCCCATAGGTGTGTACTGGTGCTGACTATGACACTTTGATCTCTAGATGCGCCCTCCGGCAAAGTGCTCAGAAAGCTAGCAGCCTCGGGACTAAGTCAAGGAAGGCCCAAGAACAGGAAAAGGTAAGGCTGGGCTAGTGATCTCATTCTCCCCTTTAACATTCTGGGGCAGAGGTGCAAAGTTGCATCCTCTTAATTCTAAGCACCCTGCTGCTCTGCCTACTGACCCAGGCTAGTTAGGCTTCCTCCAGACAGACTTTCTGTTAACCCCACACTTCCCCCGCTGCCACACCCATTCTGGCTCCCCTGATCCTCTATCCCACCCTAACCCTTTCTTCCGTAGCCCCAACTCCAGCCCGTGGCCACAGCTGTGCCTTCCTCACCTGGTTTTGGTTTTGGTTCTGAGCTGGAGGCGCTGGGTGCTGCTTCTCTTGAACTAAGGGCTTCTCTTTGTGCTGAGCATAGGTGAAGCTTGGGGGCTGAGGGGACCCTGTGGCCGCAGAAGAGGGAGCCTCTGGAGGCACTAATTTTTGATTGGGCTGGGACCCGGGTGCACTCGGAGTGCTGGGGCTGAACTTGGAAGCCGGGGGAGTAAATCTGGGAGCCCCTGGAGCAAACTTAGGCGCTGGAGTTGGAGCCTGAGAAAGGAGACCTCGGGGCTGTGCATTAGTGGGAGGCGTGGGCTGGAACTGGACGGGGGGCTTGGCCTGAGGTTGGACATGGAACTGGACCTGAGGCTTGGCCTGCGGCTGAGGTGGTGGCTGGGAGTTGGAAGGGGTCTTCCAAGGAGGCAAAGGTGCTGTGCCCCCAGGGACGGGCTTGGTACTAGGCTTGGGGATAAATGGGGTGGCAACCGGTGGGGCTACGTATCCAGATGATACCTGCAAAGGGAAACGGGGGTTGGGGGGAAGAAACGCACTTAGAGAAGGCTGTCACCCCACCTCCTTACGTCCCCTCCTCTCCTTCCGGGCCCCAGTCTCTTCTAATCACTATCCTGCCCCTTACCCGGGCCTTGAAGGGATCATTCTTGGTCATGTCATCCAGCAGTGAGGACAGAGAGTCGATCTCCAGGTCAATACTGCTCACTTTCTCCCTGGGCTGGAGGGTCAGGGGTCAGGACACCCATCCCAGTCAGGCCTCGTCATCCCAATCCCATCGGGGGAGAGTAAAGACCCCTCTCCACTCCGCGGAGGTGTCCCCCCCATCCCCGCCTCCCAAAGCCCTCCAAAGCCTCCCTACCTGAGATGGGAGCTGGGTGGGGGGCTCGGGCCCTCCCTCCTCTTCCAGGGGAGGTGGAGGGGAGGGGAAGATGTCCTCCTCCAGAGGCGCAGGGGGGAATGGTTCGTCGATCATCGGGGGAGGCGGAGGTGGGAACGCACCACCTCCCAGGGCACCCTCCGAGTCGTCGCCGTCCCCAATAAGGGGAGGAGGGGGCAAAGGAAAGTCTAGGTAGGAAGGGAGAGAGGAGGCTCTCAGCGCCGGCCCTCTCTCCTCCTCTCCCCCACCCCACCCCGATCCCAGAACTCTTTTCCCGCATCCCAGAGTGTGTGCAAGACCATAACGAGGAGCTCAGGACGCCCTGAGACTCAAAGCAGGTCGAGAAAGGCCGGGGATCGAGCCGAGGAACCATGCAGCTCCCGTTACACTTCAGGAGAACGGATCCAAAAGGGAAGATTCCCGGCCCACATTCCCGCCTCCCCCCCCGCCCCCCCACCCCACCCCACCCCAGGCGGGAGGCTTGGAACCGTCCCAAGGGTCCTGGCTCCCAGCCAGGAGCTCCAAGATGAGGTAAGAACATCTGCTCAGGACAGGGTGGCTGCGCCCAGCCCCCCTCACTTTCGCAACAGCCCTTTCCAGGACACCAGCCTCCCCCATCCCCCAGATTCCCCTCCCCAAAAAGCCTCCACCCCTCCCCAAAGCCCAGCCGCATACCTTCGGGGGGCGGCGGGGGGATCTCTCCCACCCGGCCCATCTGCGCACGCTGGGCCCCGGCTGCCACCGAAGAAGAAGGCTCGCTGTCCCCAGGCCGGAAAGGATTCACTTTGGGCTTCGGTGCCACCACCGGGGCGAACTTCTTCTGCGGGGCGTAAAAGGCCGGAGCCGACACCGAGACGGAGACCGAGACGGCCGGAGGCGGGCGGGGGGGCCGCCATGGCCAGGCCGGGCGGCTGCTGCTGCTGCTGCTGCTGCTGCTGCTGCTGCGGGGAGCGTGTGGGTCGTCGGGTCACGCGGCGCCGCGCTGGACTGGACCCCCACCCCCCCTAGGTGACCCCCACCCCGCGCCTCCCAGAGTCCCCACACCCTGGGGCGGCCGAGCGGCTGCGGCTTCCCCGCCCCACCCCCGGCGTCCTCACCGCGGGCAGGAGCGTGAGCGCCGCCGCGTCCCGGGTGACCGCTCGGCGCCGAGTCCTCCGCGGACTCCCGCGTCCCGGTCCGGAGCAGCCTCTAGCCAGGCAGGGAAGGGGCGGGACGGGGAGGGGCGGGGACGGGGAGGGGACGGGGACCTGGACCGGGAAGGGAGGGAGGGAGGGGGGCGGGGAGAGCGATCGCGGCGCCCAAGACCATACAAGGAGCGGCCCGGAGAGGGGGCGGGGAGAGGGCCCCGGGGAGGGCGGACTGGGCAGGGAAACTCCCCCAGGAAGGGGCCCGGGTCCTGACCCCCCCCGGGGGCGGCGGGGGGTTAGGGGTGAGGTCTCCGGGCTTGGCGAGCGGTCTCTGCCACTCGCCCCCGCCCCCGCCCCCGCCGGGCACCGGACCACCCTTTCCCCCAGCACAGGCCTCTGATGTCATTTCCTGACCTGCCACCTACCCCACACCCCCCCCCCCACTCACACACACCCCTCCGCCCGACCCCGCGGGTGCTCGGCGTCTGACTCACCGTCCCCGCTCTAGGCTGAGCCGGCCGGCCGGCCGCTACCCCAGAGGTCCCGGAAAGAACTCAACCCCACTCCCTCCCATCCTCCTCCTCCTCCCCGGGCCTGCCGGCCTGCCTGCCTGCCTGCCTGCCAGTGGCCGAGCCCCGCCACCCAACCCCCTGCAGCAGCTCCAGCTCCGCGTCCCACGGGTCCTGGGGTCAGTCCGGGGATCGCGGGGCCGCTGGCGCGGGACCCTGCTCCTGGGTGGGCAGGGAGGCTATGCGTATAAAAGGGGGCCGCTCGCCCTGCTGGCACCCGGCTCCCAGCCGGGCCTTGTGCAGCCCGCGAGTGTGTGAGCAGGAGCCTGAGCGCTCTTGCTGCGGGTGGGGGAGATAGAGGGAGTAAGGGGTGGGGGGTGGGATGCTAACTTCCAAAACTAGGCAGCCCTCCTGAGGCTTCTAGGAATCCAGCACGGGCAGCCGCAGACCCAGCCTGCAAATCTGTCGCCCCAGGGGGAGAGGAGACTGATGGTTCTGACTCTTAGAAGTCGGAGGCGCAAAGGAGGGCTCGGTCTGGGCGAGGACGCTCACGGGACTGACAACCTAGGAAGACCCAAGTACTAGCGCCCCTCCCACTCGTGACCAGTCCTTGAGGGTCCTTCCGCAAACCCTCCCCAGTGGGATGTCAGCGGCTCCCCCCGTGAAGCTCGGTGGAGCCCCCCACTGGCCCAACCGGATTCCTCAGCCCGAGACTGTGCCGCAGGCTACGCGAAAGATCTGACAGATCTTTCTTATCTGCCTAACTCCTTCCTTCCCTTCTTTCTTTTTTCTTTTTGTAAAATTACACACGGAAACTTCTTGCGCTACGTTCACTACGTCCTAATTACAGAGTCGTGAGTTCGGGCCTCAAGTCCAGTATCCCCACCACCACCACCCCACCCCACCACCACCACCCCAAACCCGATGCTTCCTTTAGTTTTACCCCGTAATCCCTGACTGATGTCTGGGGCACTCCTAACACTCAACACTTCGGAGTTTCCAACTCTTGGTGCGCCCAGTCTGCTGCATCCTGTTGCTGGGCTATGTTTTTGGGGGAATGCTAACTAATACCATGAATTTTGGATGAGGAAAAAAAAAAGAGGGTGTTAACCTGAAGAGATGGCCCCCTAAGGGCTAATTCAGGTCAGAGTTAATTAGCCCCCTTGGCAAAGAGTGAATGCAGAGAAAAGCCAGGGAGCCCAATTTTGTACCCGACAGACAAGTTTCGTCATTCATTCGGTTTCATTGCCTGCATCTGTAAAAGGGATGGTTTTTAATTCATTTGCCTGCTGATTTATGTGAAGAAATAAATAACATGTCATGCCTGAAATTTTTATATGGTTCTCAGTACTACCTACCATGCAAGTCCCAGGCTGGCTGAGAACGGAAATTCCCAGCCAGTTAACCTAGGCAGCTTTCCCCCACAAGCTCCCTTCCAGTTTGCCAGACAGGTCTAATGTGTCCTGGTACATCCCTTCCCTTCCTCAACCTTAAGTCTTGACTCATATCTGTGACTATACATTCATCATCTTTCCAGGCCCCACAAGTCTCCCTTTTCTCTGTCATCTTAATGTATCCACCAACAATATTTTGCACACACTTTAACATGTATAAGCTGGTCCCAGGCCTGTCCCTATGATGATCTGTTAGAAATTTTATATTGAATTTATTCTGCACACTGGAGATTGTTTCTTGGGCTTTGGGGACCAAGAGTCATCACCGTCCTTCCAAATATGCCCATGTGGGGAATTGGAGACAGTTTCCAGACAACTTTATAAGAGTAAAAGCCACCTACCCTCTCAAAGCCTCCTTGAGGAACATCGAAAAATAGAGTATGTGTAATTGTTGGCAGCTGAACCTATTTATAAATCAAGAATAGGAGAGTGTGTAGGCAGACCCAATTTCACAAACAACTAAGAGCATTCCGGATGCAGAATATTAGAGCTAGGAGCCTTAAGCCAGCCATTCTAGATGCAAATTAGAAGCAAAGCCAAATTTCCCAAAGGGTCAGAATGACTGGCCCAGGATGTCTCAGGTAGAAGTTATAGTCAATGCTATTAAAACACAGACAACAAGCCGGGCGTTGGTGGCGCACGCCTTTAATCCCAGCACTCAGGAGGCAGAGGCAGGCGGATCTCTGTGAGTTCGAGGCCAGCCTGGTCTACAGAGTGAGTTCCAGGACAGCCTCCAAAGCCACAGAGAAACCTTGTCTCGAAAAACCAAAATAAAACCTAATGATTCTTGGTTGCCTTCCTTAAGCTAGCAATTGTATTTGATGTTCTTGGGTAGTATGAGCTATGTGTAAGAAATCAGTTAATGTCTCCACTTCAAGCATGTCCCAGGCCAGGAAAAGAAAACAAGAAAATAGTCACTGACCTTGGCTACTAAAATATCCCTACACACTTCCAAGGCTTTCTATGCACCAGGTATGAGAAAGTATCCCATCCCCCAAAGTTATACAGCACAAAGTATGTCACTCAACACATTCATGGAAGAAACAGCGAC
Source organism: Mesocricetus auratus (assembly GCF_017639785.1). Taxonomy (NCBI): domain Eukaryota; kingdom Metazoa; phylum Chordata; class Mammalia; order Rodentia; family Cricetidae; genus Mesocricetus; species Mesocricetus auratus. The sequence goes on from NW_024429268.1 coordinate 4,793,817, forward strand.
TAAAGAAATAGTGACCAAAGAAAGAATTCCAAAGCAAAGCCAGAGATGTTACCAGAAGTTTTCTTCTATATGCTGGCTGCGGGCAGACAAAAGAGTAATGATATGACGCCGTACAACCTTAAGCATCAGTGTACTGCTGAAACATTAACAATGACTGCCATCATTGCTCACACTCCACAGGACAGGTGCACAGGTGCAGGCAGCTCAATGGTACAGTGCCTGCCTAGCATGCTTGACACCTTGGGCTTGATCTCCAGCGACACACATATGTGCACGAACACAAATACACACACACACACACACACACACACACGTGTTCTGCATTTGTAAGTTGTTACGTTAGATAGCAATCTATGTTGCCAAGAGGTTTCTTAGGATCGTTAACATTAGTTGTTAGCTTTTGGGACTAGAATCAGGGATGGCAAAAGGCTCTGATGATGGTTGCATTTCCCCCGTGAAGGCGAATTGCTTCCATGAGCTAAGAAATAGAAGGGAGGAGAGGCGTGAAATCTACCCCGTCTCTCTGCTTTTGCGGAGGGCTGTCCTTGCACCGAGCGCTGCATACATGGAGCCTATGGCTTCCCGCTCGCAGCAGAGTGTGCTGTTCCCCTGCTCCCAGGGGTACTTGCTTGTCAGTATAAAAGGCTCTTGGACTTGAGAATGGTGATGGGCTATGAGACGAAGGTGGAGCCTTGTGGCCAGGGCCCCAGCCAATCAGGTTCAGCTTCCCCTCCTCCAATGGGAGGACAGGACTTACAACTACAATGCCATTGGACCTCTGTTCTTCCAGGTCGGCTCAAATGGATGATGCCATAGCTTCCTCCCACGTGCACTTTCTCTTCCTCTTCCTCAACCCAGGTCAACCCATGTTTTCAAGTAACTTCCATATTCTAGACAGCCCGGTCCTTGCTCTCAGAGGAGAAAAAAAATACAGTTACGTTGTTTGTTTGCTTTTTAAGTCATCTACTCCATAGCGCTTTCTAAGCGAGGAGACATAACAACAGCCGGTTGGCCTTCTCAGCTATAACCTCTATCATGATTCCATCAGACCTGAAGGAGCAGTGAGTGGACTACAGCGCCAGAGGAGACGAGTCTGCAGAAGTCAGAGGAGCAGTGGCAGCCAGAGAGACCTCTACTCTTAGCGCCGGGCCAGATGGGCACCCAAAAGCATTGCAAGCCTCAGTTCACAAATGTGGAGGCCAGGGAAAGCAGATGGTCAAACGACAAAGAGTCAGCACTCACAGGAGCTCTGAAGGGAGGGCAGACAGGAAAAGAGGCCCGGGGCACCCTCAGCAACACAGGCAGATTGTTGGCACCGAGGCTACCGGTAGTGGGGCATCTGCTGCTCCTGTCCTCCCGCTCGCACGCAGAGGAAGCCGGAACCAGAGAGAGCCTGGCCTAGAAGCTGCCGCAATTGTCACTGAAAATAGCTATGTCATTACAGGGAGTAAACATTTCAGGGAGCCGGGGTGAATATGGATAGATAACTTACATGACTGGGAAGTACTTACACGGAAAAGCCTCCCGCTCCCCTTCCAAATAAGGTGGGCTGAACATCAGGAGCCTACCCAAGGGGCAGATCTGACACAGGAAGTGGCTGCCCCTGAGCAAGCGGCAGAGCTCACTTGTTGCTACCTGGTTGGTTGCTATGTACCCCAACACCCAGGGGCGGCAAAATGGCTGCTGTGTCAGAAAGAGGAAGTCACCCGGAAATGCAGATGCCAAGATCATCAACTTGCTCAGGCAAACTGCTTGCAGGGCTTGTACCTAAGTGTGAGCTGTGAGGGACGCTTGTGCCACCCCCAAAATCTCCCAGTTCCAGCTGAGTTGCTGTCCTTGACTTAGCAGTGACCCAACACAGAGCCTGGAACAAATCTAGGACCTCACGTACACTTACTGACTGATGCTGAATTTCAGAGCCACCAGAATCCCATTGTAGATACCCAACCCTTTATTTAAAAAAAAAAAAAAGCTTCAAGATCTTCATGGCGTCCCAACTCATTCATTTATTGATGCAACTACATGGAGTGCATTCTATATAGTATGAACACAGTTGCCCCTCAGCCTTCTGTTTAACATCGAGCATGGTGTGATATTGAACCCTCATATCCAGTCCCACACACTTAGGGAACCTACGAGGGAAAAATAAACGTTCATCAAATAATAGCAACCTGTCCCGCAGCCGTCCTTGAGACTACAAAGAACATAGAGTTGAGCTCAAGAGAAGGATGTCCAATACAAAGATCAGCAAGATGAGCATGAGCACTAACTGGGAGGAGCCACTCCTGCAAGACTCTGTGACAGCTCGGGGACATAGCCCACGCCAGGATCCCCCAGAGAGGCAAGTTCACAGGGAATCCGAGGGTGAGAGTCAGTGCAGACAGAAGGAAGGCCAGTTGGGCCTGGGCAGAACACAGAGCTTCAGGAAGAGAGCTGTGGCTTTATCCTGAGAACAATGTGGAGCCTCTGCAGAGATTTAGATGACAAAGAATGGCATGACAAGAGTTTGGAATGTTGTAGATGCCCTCCCCCCCCCCGTAGGACAATGGGGCAATAGCAGGAACGTGTGCACAGTCAAAAGGCTGCAATAGAACAGGAGGCGGCAAGAGGGAATTTGCAGATGAACCAAAGAGGTGGCTTAGAGTATAGGGACTGCGGGCAGAAGCTAGTGATCGGCTGAATGTGGGGAGGGAGTGGGGAAGGAGTGGGCTTGGCTGAGCTTCTGGCTTCGAGGCTTTTACATGATACGGTTGTCACTTAAGGGGCACAGCTCTGGAAATATGAGATGTTTTGTTCTAGACATGCCCAGAATAAGTCAGTACACAGCCGGGCAGCGCTCTGCCCTCATCCAGACCATAGAATTTGGTTCAGGTTTCAAATGTCAGCCGGGTTGGTGGCTCATGCCTTTCATCCCATCACTCGGGAGGCAGAGGCAGGCGGATCCCTGTGAGTTCGAGGCCAGCCTGGTCTACTAGAGCGAGTTCCAGGACAGCCTCCAAAACAATACAATCCGATGCATAAGTCATCTGCCTCTGCACAGTAATTTGAAGATATTCTTGGCTAAGGGAATCACCTATCAATCACTATACGTAGAGGGTTTCAACCCCTACTCTCCAGACCCGGGAGCCCTTGTACCTGTGAGCAATAGTGGTAGAAGGCTTATGTCACAGCAACTGAGAAGAAAGGAGGGGCCAAGGTGACCATAGTCCCTTTGAGGACAGATCCCTATGACTAACTTTCTTCCACCAGGCCCTACCTCCTAAAGGTCCCACCATGTTAAGATAGTGCCACCGGCTGGCAGCCTAGAATTTAGCGTATGGGCCTTTCGTTGACATTTGTTTATACCGATCAAACAATGCTGCAAGTATTTCTTGAGCAGTTGAGAGCACTTAGGATGGTGGGCTCTGGGGGTGGCCAGGTAGACTCAAGCATGACTCCCGTTCGCCCAATCACCCATGGCCTCTAGCGGAAGAGAATAAAGGATACTCTCTCCTCTCCCTTCTGGTACTCACAGCCTTCCCTCTGTTCTCTGCCTGGAAACCACTAGAACGAATCTCATTAAGTTCCCTAACCACATAAGCCAATCCCTTAAGAAGCCCTAGATCTTATATCTTATATCTTACTCTTCTTTCTCAATTCCTGAGCCTTCCAGGTGGCTCTGGAGCTCGAAGGCCGTTCTTAGCAAAAAAAAAAAAAAAAAAAAAAAAAAAAAAGAGCACTCCCTCCCTTCCTGCTCTACACTGCCAAGGACACACCTCCTCTGTCGCCCTATCAAGTGGCAGCAATGTCTTTCCACCACAGCCTTTGTGCCACTAGCACAGGCCACGGAACAAATGTCTCTTTGGATCCTCGCCGCCCTGCCTAGACAATTCCGCTTTGTTCCTCCATAATGACTCCCAGCTTTGAACATCATGTCATCCGACCGTGAACTACTGCGTGCACTTGTACAACCCTTTATCACCCTGGGCCACACACCCGCATTTCTAGAGGATTGCCCTGTCCTAGTTGACGGCCGGCCGTTCCTGGTGACCCATCTTGACTTCAGCCAGCCCAAGAGGAGAAAGGAGCGAAAGTCTTATTTTTTGCGTGCGTGTTTGACACATTTCTGGTGGCCACCGCATCACACACTACAGTTCCAAATAGCTGTCGCGCCACTGCCTCCCTCTGAAATTCTAAGCTCCCCTCTGTCCAGCCAGTTTCATTCATCTTCTGATTCCCTCTCTTCTTTTACTTCAATCCAAATAACCCTTGGACCCCAAGATCAGTATTTCCACTTTCAGTCACCATGCCTCTGAATCGGTTCACATGGACAACTGTTAAAGCTGCTCTCCTGAACCTGCTCTCAGACCCCTTGTGCCTCTCCCTTCCTCTTCGGTTCTTGCAAAACCCAGTCCTGGGTCAGGACTCCTCTCTACTACCATGCCTGTGCCTATGCATTCCAGCAGGCTCGGGGAAAATACACGGACCTTATGGCCCGTCTAATTTGAGGATTCATGACAATGAACTTCAAGTGGCCCTCGGCAGTTAGTTCCGCTCCCTGGTGAGCATCCCAGTTTTCATGTCCATTTACTTGCCCGGTCTCTAGGAAGACTTGGAGACATCATCCTTAACTGACTTATCCTTCTTCCGCCTCATGTACAGCGGATAGCCTTGCTTCTGAGGAAATCAAGCTAATTGGAAGATCTTCCCCAGCCACACCCCCTTCCCACATGTACGCCAAAAGCGTTCCTTGGACTCATCTATTCTTTCTGTTCCAACAGCATAGGAAAGATACAAAATTCACCATGGTATTAACAGTTTCAGCATCATTCAAAAGTTAGAAGTCCAGGTCTGGTGGCAGCCACCAAGTAAGCCAAGATGGGTGAATACAAATGCATCCCAGAGCTTCAGTAGAAGGGTCAGATGTGATGACCTTTTTCTGAGAGTCTGCAGGTAGCACCTCTCTGCACTGCACAGGGCTCCCCACTTCACCCAGCCAGATAAAGCAGGCAGGCTGGGATACAAGGCCTAGCAAGGTTATGGCATGTGTGGGATCCATGTTCCCCATGGTGGCTACAAATGCCCAGTTCCTAAGGCTGTATATGGGGTTCTTTAAGATTGTCTTCGTTGATCCATTGTGTAAAGCTATCAGAAGAAATCCAGACACCCGATGGATCACCAAACAAGTTCACAGGCACCAGGACATATGTGGGCTGCCATCTGAACAAAGGATGCAGAAGTCTTGGCCTTATAAAGGGCCACAAGCTCCACCATATTATTGGTGGGTCTCACCACACAGACTGGAGAAGGTTCAATACTCTCCAACTCTACCATCTAATAATACACACGATGTTTGTAAAATCCATACCCACCAAGCCATTCAGGGCAGTCAAAAGAAAAGCAAAAGTTCAAAGCACTTTTGAGACTCAAAGTCTCAATCAAACTTAACATAGTTAAAAGGAGAATTGGATACTTTCGATCCTATAATGACAAATAGTGAACATCCCCATTTCACACAGGAGGGAGGAACGGGGTAATAGCAAGAAAGGGTTGGACCAAAGCAAGACTGAAACTCAGCAGGGCAACCATCAAGCCTTGTATCGCTATGAGGCGGTCAGGGTTTGTGGTGGCATGGTGTGGGCTCCACAGCCCATGATCTGCAGCATCCTGGAACCTTTCTCTTGGGCTGGCTACACTTGGTACATGCAGCTTTCCCCTGCACATGGTCTACATACCTGGCATCTCCAACGTCTTAAGAGTCTCTACTGTTGCTTAAGTATAGCCCTCAAAGTTTTACACATTGACATCTTAGGGCCTTCTGGAAGGAAATCTGACTGCACACTATCTAGCCTCATGGATTGTTTGTTTTTGTTTTTGTTTTCTTCTTTCTGGAACCTTGGCTCAAGCCTCCTTGTCCCTATTGTCCTTGCTTCCTGCATGTCTTCAAACCAGCAGTGATTAGATAGTACCAAGCCCTCTTGCCAGCTCAAGACTGCCCTCTTCTAGAAATGGCTACAAGCGCTTGTGGCTAACCCTAGGGAGACATTTTCCTGGATAGCTTACATTGGAGGCTCTGTCTTTCCAGGTACTTTATTTTTTAAGTGCATGTTTTTCAAATGAGTTTTCAGTTTAATACCCTGGAGCCTCCCATGGGTTGGGTGGTTCTTCCATCTTGCAAAGTGTCTGGCTTCTCTTTAATTGCATCAGTCTTAACAGCCATTATAGCTGGCTCTCCCTCACAAATCTTGTCTTAAACTTGAAACTTCCTAAACTTCCTCATACTCCTCTGCATACCAAGCTACAGATTTTCCTCATATTTCTGCTCTACTTTCTGTTCCTTGTCACTGAAAAATCTGTGTGAGAGCTGTGAACAATAACCATACCACAGCCTAGTTTCTTGCACTGAATTAATTAGTTTATTACTTTGTAATTAAACTGTTTATCCTGCTGGGTGAGAATAAGATCATTACCATAATTTTGAGTCAAATTTGAAGCAAACCTTAATTAAATACTGGCCAGTATGATGGACTCTGGCCAGGTCCATTCCTGGGTTTACAGAAAATGGCCACGAGTCATATTTTGCAAAGGCTTGAAATCGCAAAACGCCATAAAGCCACCATATTTCCCAGTCAGGGTCAAACACATATCTTGATGTATTTCCTGCTTCTGTTCCTCCCGACTACAGGTGAGCCATCACATCTGGTGCAGATGGGTCAAACAAGCTTGCTTAGGGGGAGTGAAGATGTGTGCCTTGTTATCTCCCATAAATTATCTCCCACAAACAGTAGTCTCCGGCAGTATTTCAAGACGTATCTGTCCTTGGACAAGGAAGGGGCTCACAGGTTAGAGGCATCTTCATTTTATGGATTTCTTAGGCATGACGATTAAAACTTAAACCATGACTTTGGCTCTCACAAAACTCACCTCACTAGAATCTTGGAGTCACACAAGCAGCATAACCAGTTTCTTTTCCAGAATATAAGAATGACCTCAGGAGCACAGTTTCCTAGCCGCATTTCTGTCAGCACTCTGGTCTTGTGAACTCCCACTGGAATGGTGCACTAAGCTCTTGCTTACAGCATCCTGGGGCAAGAGCTGATGCCCCAAAACTCTCCTGGGGCAAGAGCTCATCCTGGGGCAAGAGCTGATGCCCCAAAACTATCCCCATTGTCCCCCCCTGCAAAGCAGTTCCAAATTAGTATGAACCATGTGGGCTAGGCTCACTGTAGCAATGGACCCATTCTTGGTATCATTTTGTTCTGCCTTAGTTACTTTTGTTTCACTGGGAACACACACCTGACAGGAGCAACTTAACAGAAGGGGAATTTATTTTGGCCTGTGGTCAAGGGCTACCCGTGGTTAGGAAGGCACGGCAGAGTGACCTGTCTGGAGTAGCTGAGCACCCAACAGCTGCTTGTTGATTCAGGAGGCAGCCGGACGGAACTTGGAATAGACGGAGGGCTAGGATATAACCTTAAGGGCTCTTCCTGCAGTGACCCATTTCCTCTAGGTGGATCCTGCCTAGAGTCAATGTTCAAGTACACAAACCTGCAGGGCAGTGGTTTTCAACTTCCTAATGCTGCAACCCTTTAATACAGTTCCTCATGCTCCGGTGACCTCCCCACCCACAACCATGAAACCATTTTGTGTTGCTACTCCGTAACTGTAATTTTGATACTGTTGTGAGTTGTAAATATCTGTGTCTTTCCAGTGGTCTTAGGTAGCCCCTGTGAGAGGATACTTTGACCCTCGAAGGCACAAGTTGAGAACCACTGCTATAGGGGAACGTTTTATTTTTAAACCACAGATGTCTATATGGCTTACGGTGTCATCTCTTTTATCTCCTTTCTCAAGCGCTGTGTTTCCAGTGAACTAACTACTTCATGACCTCCCTGTTCAGAACTATGTTTACCAACTCTATTTATTTTCCTCCTTACCTTTATTTTACTCTAAAGTGTTAGCCATCTTAAATATATCACTCAGCCTTTTGCCTTAACATTAATATATATTATATAAGTATATAATTTAGTGGGTCTTGTTTTGTCTCTGAGGCTCGATCTCTCGATCTCACTGTGTAATGTGTTCTTGGCTGGCCTAGAGTTTGCTATGTAGTCCATGATGTCCTCAGACTCACTAAAATCCTCCTGTCTCTGCCTCCCCTGTGCTGGGATAAAAAGGAATGCACTATGGCTCCTTGCCTAGCTGTTTTGTTCTTGTTATCTCCTTGTGGTCTCCTCCCGGACATCTCCTTTTTGACTTGACTATAAGCCCCAAGATAGCATTTGTTTTGGCCTCTGGCAGCTGGAACAGTACTGTCACGTGATAGGCGCGCCATAAATACTTGTACCTCGGGATCAATAACTAGGAAAAAAAAGGAAATGGGGGAAACAGGAGGAAGACAAATAGAGGGAAAACGTTAGGAAGTAATTCCCGAGGGGTGCACAAAGCTGAGATGAACGAAATCCGTCCGCGTGCGGGTATAGGCTGACTGCGTGCGAGCTGCATCAGGAGAGTGAAGATGCTGACACGGAGAGACACGGAGAGGAGGGCTGACGCGGTGTAGGAAGGCGTCTACACTCTCCTAAACAGTCTCAGTGAAAGTCACCCTTGGCTGACAAGACGGTCAGGCGGAGACCCTTGTCTACAGGCGCTCACGAAAACCTGCTGACCTGAATGTACCTGACTTCAGGCCCCACGTGGTGAAGGACAGAGCCTGTTCCTGAAAGCGGTGCTCTGCCCTCCGCATGCACACAGCGTCGTGTGCCCGCATCACGCAAAAATAAACGAATGAAAAGAAAATTCGAGGGTGGTCCCGGAGAGGTGGCTCAGTGGTTGCATATCGCTCTTGATCAGGATCTGAGGTCTGCTCCAGGAACCCATAAAGGGCAGCTTACAATCACCCTTAGCAGTTCCAGCGAATCTGACGCCCTCTTCTGCCCTAGGAAAGGCACCTACACTCTGGTGCATGTACATACAGGCATACATATAGTTAAAAAAATAATCCTTTAAAAGTTAGTATTTACTACCACTAGTGCACAGCATGTAAGTGTGCACACATGCACAAGCGTGCACACACACACACACACCCCAAAATGTTAATAATACAAGACACAGAGAGTAATGACGGATTTTTGTCTTACTAGTCCAATTTTTTTCCAACAATGAACGCATGCTTTGTGTAATTTTTTTTTTCATGAAGTTAAAGAGGAGCACACGTTACCTGAAATTAAGTTTGCAGCCTCCTTTGGATTTTCTCATCTGGGTGGAACAACTAACAGGCAGAACAATTGATCACCTAAGGAACAGGATGCAAGTGGGCCCCCACCCCAGAGAGCAAAGACTAGCCCATCAGCTTATCATTCCAAAACCTTAACTACACAATGACCTGAACACCACCCCAGGACTCCACACCCGTTCTTAAACACACGGAACAGAAGTTAACACACACACACACACACACACACACAGTAGTAAAGCATACACCTGAATATAGTCTTTTAAACTCAGGAGCAAAAGATGAGGTTTACTTCAATAATGTTTAATGTTACAATGAAAGAAAAATCATGGAAAAAGAATCTGACAGAACCACTAGGGAGCCATAAGATACGGAAGAGAATGGCAGCCTAAGGATGAGAGGCCCCTCGTTCTGGTTCAGGCACTTACCAGCTGGATGGTCTGTAGAAGTGGGAGTTGATTTCCCCGTCTGACATTCAGCAGTACGCAGTTGACACTGTGTGTGCTTGTTGTACTTCCGTTGCTTTGTTTTCTTGCATGAGCTTTTGTTTGTCTGAAACAGGCCGAGACCTTTCTGTGTGGTCCAGGATGGTCTCAAAGGCACTAAGTAGCCCAGGCTGACCTTGAATTCATGATTCTCCAGTCTCAGTTCCCAAGGGCTGGGATTGCAGGTGTGCACAACTACACCCAGATCCCAAGGTTCACACAGGGCTGTCGGGATGGTATCATTGTGCCCGGGTCACAAGCTGTAGCAGACCAGGTAGGATCTAGGCATCTGGGCAAACAGAACTCAAAGGTGTGGAGTAGTCCCCTCATGGCTCAGTACAACTGGCACATGGCATTCCCATAGCAAAAAAAAAAAAAAAAAAAAAAAAAGAAATCCGTGTGTGGACTATGAAGGGGAAAGGGAGAGAGGTCTAAAGTAGGCACTAGGCTTTATAACTACCCACCCTTAACAACACCAAGCCCAGGCCCAGGAGCCAAAGCTCTCCTGCTAGAAGGGCATTCACTACTCCCTCATGAGAACGGTTGCCTCAAGGATCTAGCTTCCTCCCAGGATGCTCCAGCCTTTAAAGCATCCCCCATCTCTCAGTACGGTTAGAGTAGGAAAGAAACGACCAGCACACGGGTGTTTAAAGGATGAGCTGTATCCAAGCTGAAGCCAATGGAACCTTCAAGTCGGAAGCGATTATCCACTGAGCTTTTCACACAGATCTGCTTAAACACACAAACAAACAGGTAAATAATCCGTCTCCTTTCTGACCTGAAGCACAACTCCCGCGAGCATCTCCTGGAAGCCCGTACCTGTGCGCAGCCTCTGATGAACAGGTTCACAGGGTCCTAGGGGTGGGGTCTGAAAGAAAATGTCCCCCAAAGGGAATGGTGTTATTAGGAGGTGTGGCCTTCTTGGAGGTGTGTCACTGTAAGGGAGGGCTTTGAGGTCCTTTTCTCAAGCTTCACTGGGTGACAGCCAGTCAACTGCCTTCGGTCAGGATATAGCCAGCACACCACACTACCTGCACAGTACCAGGCTCCTGGTTATGGTGATAATGAGCCTCTGAAACGGGAAGCAGATCCTCCTCACTTAAATGTTTTCATTTGCAAGAGTTGCCACGGTCATGGTGTCTCTTCACAGCAACAAAAACCCAAACTAAGACGCTATGCAATGTGGATTTGCAGTGAGGCTGGCCTGCCCGTGGTATCTGTTACTTTTATCTTTGCTGAGACAAAATAACTGGAGGAACAATTTAAGGAAGGCTCATAATATGAGGGTATGCAGTCCATCGTGGCAGGCAGGCATGACTACAGAAGTCTGAGGCAGCCGGCTACACTCCCCAGGAAGCAGAGCATGGTGGCTGCTGGACTTCAAGCCTGCTTTCCCTTCAGTCCAGTACCTCAGGCCCTGGGAGGGCGCCACTCACGTTCAGCGTGTAACTTCTCTCTTCCCGTAAATATCTCTGAAAACACCGTCGGAGGCACACCCAGAAGTATCTCTGAAAACACCGTCGGAGGCACACCCAGAAGTATGTCTTCTACTCAGTCCTAAATCTAGTCAAGTTCACAATGGAGACGAACCATCACGCCCAGGAGGGAGACTTTTTTCACACAGGAGACGTGTGTCTGGGAACGGCACCGAAGAGAGCACTGGCCGCCATGCCAACCAGCTTCCTTGTCTGACTATCCACGGGAATGAGTCTGGCTTAGAGCTGCACACTTTGCAAAGGCTTCAGATTGCAGAAAATTAGCAGCCTGCGCCGGCCTACAGGGTTTATCCTTCCTCGGTGCCTAGCAGGTCAGAGATGGGTCAGCTCAGACCCTTCTGTCTCTGCTGCCCGCAGAAGGCAGAAGGTGGCTCACGTCCTTACATAGGGCTAATTGTCTGGAGCTATCCTTTCTCTCAGCAGACTTGCCTTGCTCTAGGAGCACGGAGGCTGGGACCCCCACGATTGATTGTTCTGAGGACTTAGCTGGGAGTGGAAAGCTCCACACACCACCACGAGTGAGGAGGAAGATTGTATCACTATAACTCCAAGGCCACACTGAACAACACAGTAAATTCCAGGCCATCTTGGGCTGCAGTGAGAGCCCATGTATAATCTGCCCCCCTGCCCAAAAAACCCCTCAAACTATATTAAATAAATGTCTCCATTGCTAGCTCTCAGGCTCAGTGACTTCAACTCAGACAAGGCTGTCCCGCAACGTCATTCCCATTCCCAGTGCCTGAAGCAAACAGGGCTCTTGTGAACAGCTAGCTATGAGTTGCCCAAAAGCTGACTCAGAAAAGGGGTTTTCGGAACCTCTTCCTTGATGCCCCAAGGTGCAAACTCTTTTCATAGATGTCGAGTGAGATGTCAGTCATGAGTCCCGTACAACAGCACCTGAGACTCCTTGCTACAAGCCTCTGCGAGGAAGTGATCGCTTTTCTATTTCAGAAACTAGGAATGTAGGTAGATGCATCCCTTCTTAGCTTAAGAGCACACCTTAATTAAGGAAAGTCAGGAGTGAAAAGAATGTTTGTCAACTAAAATCCCCTTAACTGAGTAATACTATTTTTATTTATTTAAATTGAAAAATAAAAACTCTCGTGCAATATGTTTTTAGCATATTTTTCCTTTGCTCTAACCCCTCCCCCAGACCCTTCCCACCTCATTACCCACCCAACTTTGTATTCTTTTTACTTAAGTTCTTTTTCTTTTGCTTTTGGGATCGTAATGTAATTACATCATTTCCTCTTTCCCTTTCTTCCCTCCAAGTCCTCTCATGGACTCATCCTTGCTCTTTCAGACTCATGGTCTCTTTTTCTCATTAATTGTTGTTATGTGCACATATGTATAAGTATATACATGTATACTCCTAAATATCACCTCCTCAGCCTGCCCAATGTTATGAGTAATACTGCTTATTTATTCATTTACACTATAAATTATTAAAAAGGAAATGAAGAAACACATAGCCAAAACTGTTTCCTACAATCCTAGGTTGAATTTCCCATCTGAGGAGTATGTAACCCCTGGCTTCTTCTAGCTGCACAGTCTTGGAGACAAGAAAGTCAATTAATTGTAGGGTTTGGGGAGATAGTTCAAGGAACTGTGCAAATGTGAGGACCAGAGTTCAGATTTCTAGCTCCCATGGAAAATCTGGGTGGGGTGGTTTGCATCTGTAGTCCTAGCATTGGTGGGTAAGTGTTAAGGGAAGCTTTTTCTTTGCTAGCCGCTTTGGTTTATCCCCCGCCAGCCGCCTGGGCTCTGCCGCATTGTAGTCCCCAAATAAACACACAAGACGCTGTATTAATTATGAAGCTGTTGGCCTTGCTTGTTTCTTACTGGCTAGCTCTGACTTAAGTAATTACCCCATAATTGTTAATCTAAGTATTTCTCTTACCGGAGAATAGTTCCCGGGCTCCTACCTCATGGCGTTACATGTTGACTCTCTTGTGTTTCTCCTACCCAGAATCCTTCTGGACTCCTAGTCCCTCCTATCTAGATTCCCTATTGGCCAGACAGTGCTTTATTGGCATAAGACTTCTCCAACATCTCGTTACAGGTACGGTTGTGAGGGAGATGGAGGCAGATCTCCAGAACTCTCTGGCCTGTCTACCCAATCAATGGGCACCTACTTCATCGAGAGACCTTGCCTCAAAGGTCAAGGCTGAGGAGCAGGAAAGATGGTTCAGTGGTTAAGAGCCTGGCTGCTCTTCCAGAAGAGCTTGATTCAATTCCAGGTACCCACATGGTGTCCCACGACTGGCTGTAACTCCAGTTCCAGGGGATCTGATACCCTCTTCTTACCCCTGCAGGCACCAGGCAATCATAGTGAACACAGGCGATATACTCATACCCATAAGACAAACGCTAAAGAAAAAGATAAGGTGGAGAGCGATATTGGAAGGCACCCCACACCGACTCCCGTTCTCTGTGTACATGCACATGGACGCAGACAGATACAGGTGCGCATGCATAAGGGTCTCAAATCCAAGGCTGCCCTGTCTTCCTATTAGGGCTTTAGTAAGTATAGACAGAGAAGTGTTTTCCAGCTTTCCCCCTCTGCCACTCCCATGCCCCGATTCTCAATAGATGAGCGTACCTTCTTCTGCTTTCCAGAAAGAGATGCCATCAGATGGGAAGTCCTCATCTTCCTAATGCTGAAGCCATGCAACCTGCTAGCATTGGTCCGTCCGTGTTCCTCTGCTGGGATTGGAGGAGCACTGCAGAGTCTCTGTGTATGAGCCTCTGCCCACCTCTTTACCTTGCCTGCTGTTGAACTTTGAGCTCAGCTGGGACTCCTCTTAGTTCTTTATCTTAATTTGATGTATCCCATTAGGACAAAAGACACAGATCATGAAGCCGCAGGGCTTTGATACTGTGCTGAGGAACCCCACAGGCAGTGGGGTAGAGGAGGTTTTGTGTGTGGTGGGAACTGGGCGTCCTCTGAGCTGAAGTGTCCTCTTCCAGAGTCCCCCTTATGATAAGAAACACACACCACCAATCTCCAGAAACCCCCAGTGGATTACTTGGTCATTCCATGTGTGACTGTGTGTGTGTGTGTCTTCTTCTTCTTCTTCTTTTTTTTTTTTTTTTGGTCTTTTTTTTAAATTTAAATAGAAACATGCTTCACATGTTAATCCCAGTTCCCCTCCTCCTATGCCCTCCTACAAACCCCCCATCTCCCCTCCCCCAATCCCCACTCCTTTCCCCAGGGAGGGTGAGGCCCTCCATGGGGGTGTCCATAGCCTGTCATTTCATCCAGCCCAGGGCTTAGGCCCTCCCCCAAGAGTCCAGGGTGAGAGTGCATCTCTCATTGTGGGATGGGCACCCAAAGCCCATTTGTATGCCAGGGATAAATATTGATCTACTACCCAAGGCCCCATAGATTGCCGAGGCCTCCTCACTGACACCCACATTCAGGGGGTCTGGATCAGTCCCATGCTGGATTCCCAGCCATCAGTCTGGGGGCCAAGAGTTCCCCCCTTGTTCAGGTCAGCTATTTCTGTGGGTTAAACCAGCCCAGTCTTGACCCCTTTGCTCATCACTCCTCCCTCTCTGTCACTGGGTTCCTTGAGTTCAGCTCAGTGTTTAGCTGTGGCTATCTGCCTCTGCTTCCATCACTCATTGATTGAAGGTTCTGTTTCCCAGACTCTCTGGCAGTGGGATTGTAGGCTGGCACTCCCCTGATCCATGTCTAAAATCCATGTATGAGTGAGTATATACCATGTTTGTCTTTTTGTGACTGGGTTACCTCACTCAGACCATGTGTGACTTTTAATCAGATTAAATGCCCAGAAAATGAGAGAATCCTCCACTGTATAAATATTTAGGGTTCAGGAGGCTTGGAGTATTTTTCTTAATGTCCTGGATCCCTAATATAGCAACATGGGTGCTTTTTATGCTTGCTATTTATTTATTTATCCATTTATTTATTTTTAGACAGGGTTTCATATAGCTCAGGTAACCTTGAACTTGCTCTGTAGCCAAGGCTGACCTTGATTTCTGGATCCTCCTTTCTTCACCTTCCCGTGAAAAGGTATTAGAGGCCTTGGCCACCATACCCAGCATCAAATATTGTGAAAGAGTGGCCATGAAAGACTCAAGAGCTGGAGATGAGGTGGGCGTTCTATGAAATGCTGCCTTCCATGACTGCTGGAATCAGGAACAGACAACAGTCGTGGGTACCTAGAGAAGACTGGACCTTAGGCGCTCCATCGCAGACAGGGAAGGTATGTAAGACCCTTCCTAAGGAGCTGTTGACTGCTCATGGTTACCAGATTGGGGGCGGGGTGTCATTTTCGTCAATGGTATAGTTCCTGGGGTTTGGAGGGAAGAAAGTGGGGTTCACAGGGAAAATGGTAATAGAGGGTAATGGGAGATAATGTAAACACAATACCCTGTATATGTACATGAAACTCTCAAAAAATTAAATAATTATCATTGGCTTAACTAAAACAAAACTCGGGGATTCGAGCATGCCAGGCAAGTGGTCCTCCACTGAGCTACATCCCTGATCTCATTAAATTAATAACTCATTAATGACAAGTGTAAAAGCAGATGCAACTTTAAATATATTTTTAATAATTTCAAAAGGAGTGGTGAGGTGAATGTAAAGAATACCATAGAAAAAATTTCCAGTGACTTTTTTTTCTCTGTATAGCTTTGTAGACCAGCCCGGCCTCGAACTCACGGAGATCCGCCTGCCTCTCCCTCCTGCGTGGTGGGACTAAAGGTGTGCGCCACCAACGCCCGGCTCCAGTGACTTTTTTGTAGTATAAGCATCTGTGGCTTTGACTGTGGTGATAAAGACACACTACCTGTTAGCACCATTGTGGTTTTACCGCCTACATGTGCAGCTCAAGTAAAAGAAGAATTTCAGTTACCCGCTAGTTTCTTCCCACACAAGTCTATGTGTTTTTCATTCTGTCCATGGATCCATAATGCACAGTATTGTCCCTGAACTTAACTGTGTCCTTCTGTCCAAGAGCTGCCCCAAGGACACGGGTGTGCACCAGTGAGAAGAGGAGGGAAGACATGTTTCACCTTGGGATTGTTTCCCAAAGGGAAGCAGTTAGGAGTGTCACACGGGGGGGGGGCATTCTGCCAAGGGCTTGGATTTGGAGACTTTGGGCCTGAAGCAATTAATGCAAGGGTTTTGCTCAGGGTCAAACTGTAATCTTTGGTTAGGATGGAGTTGTGTCTAACATGAGCAATCCTCGGGAAATTCCATCATTCCATCAATTTCTTAGACAGAAAGACTAATACCAGGAAGGCAGGAAGGCATGTATTTAAAAAAAAAAAAAACTAAAAGCTGTAGTTTCACATTAAAGCCTGCTTTTTTTTTTTTTTTTTTTTTGGTTTTACGAGACAGGGTTTCTCTGTATTGTTTTGGAGGCTGTCGGTCCAGCCCGGAACTCACAGAGATCCGCCTGCCTCTGCCTCCCGAGTGCTGGGATTAAAGGCGTGCGCCACCACCGCCCGGCTTAAAGCCTGCTTTTTAATAGTATTAAAATCTGCTATGCATGATTATCCGTGATGACTAATGTAGTTAATGAAACATTAAGGGCCACATTATTTTATTACAGGTAAGTACCACAGTTTACCTAGTTCGTCTCAGGCATAATGTAAGAGATGCAGGTTAAATTTTTGTCCACCCATATTGTATTTTTATTTCCTCAGAATATTTTTATAAAAAGAATAATTTTATAATAATTTACAACGAAAGCATTGCATATGTTAAGGATTTAAGGAGTGTGTGTGCCCGTGAGTGAGCTAGTTTTGTTGTTTTTTTTTTGTTTGTTTGTTTTTATTGTCAAATCGGCAAAGCTAGAGTCATCTGGGAAGAAGGAACCTCAATTGAGAAGATGTGTCCTTCAGACTGGCCTGTAGGCAAGTCTCAGGTACCCAGCCCACTGTGGGTGGTGCCAAGTTTGGCCAGGTAGATGGCCCTGGGTTATTTTTAGGAAAGTGAGTTGAGCAAGTCATGGGAGTAAGTAAGTGAGCAGCATTCTTCCGTGGCTTCTGCTTCAGCCTCCTGCCTGGAGCCCCTGCCCTGACTTCCCAGGAGGATGGACCACGAGGCGAGAGATGAAACAAACCCGTCAGTCACCGTGTTTATCACAGAAGAAAACAGCAAACCAGGACAAGGTGTGTTCCCAGGAACTGAGCCCAGGGCCTCGCAGAGTCTAAGCAAGCGCTCACCCAAGCCCTTCTGAACTCTCCCTTCCAATAGGTCTCCCGAATAGCTTGTGTGAAGGTATGTATGTGTAAGAGCAGGTGCAGTTTTAAATATTTTTATATACTGGACCAGTACTGTCAAGTCGTTTTTCTGGAAAGCTTGTTTCGGTTCTGAGATCAGGAACAATTTAAGTCCTGGATCAGAAGATTCAGAGAGTAGGAGAGAATGCCCCTAATTGATGAGAAGTAACTCACTGTCTTTGTGGAGATCAGGAGGCAGCTGGCCAGAACCAAGTCTCCGCGCTCCTCTCTTCTAAGTCCACCTTCCTGATCTATAGTTACTGTGGGTGTCTCAAAGGACCCTTCAAATCCATGGCTTGGCTCAATCCCTGAATTCATATGTTAATGGTATTTGGAGACAGGGTCTCAGAGCAGTAATAAGGATTAGGTGAGGTCACAGGGGTTGGCACTAGTGGCTGACACTAACATATTCATCCTGCCTCACCATGTGATGTCCTCTGAGTGTTAGAATGCATGAAGACCCTTACTACACTTGTAACAGTTGCTAAACCAGGCTCTTTCTTGACCTTCCCAGCCTCCAAACAGACTTCTAGTCTTTATAAACTTCCTGGTCTCAGGCATTTCATATCCTCTCCGGCATGTTCATTTGAGATTTCATAGGCTGTAACTCTGTAATCATCATCTAAATGTCACAAACTTACATCTATAAGACTTGTCCTTTTGGCTGGGCGGTGGTGGCACATGCCTTTAATCCCAGCACCCGGGAGGCAGAGGCAGGCGGATCTCTGAGTTCAAGGCCAGGCTGGTCTACAGAGCGAGTTCCAGGACAGCCTCCAAAGCCACAGAGAAACCCTGTCTCGAGAAAAACAAACAAACAAAAAAAAAAAAAAGGAAAGAAAAAAAATACTTGTCCTTTCTCTCTTCTTCTAATCCTGAAAGGCACCTGCCCATGTCCTCTGGACCCAGGAAGGATACAAAACCTACAGATTTGTATCCTAAATTAGTGTTTGCTTCTCTTCTTGCTCACAATTTGCAGTTAAGACGAAAATGTCTAGATAACAGTGCCCCTTCGACTCTCCTTTCCCACAGGGCTCGTGGTGGTGGTGGTGGTGTCGTCGTGCTGACCCTTCTCGGCAGGGGGCAGTATACTCCCTTTGCTGCTTCCGGATATCCACTTTAAGGCTCAGAAAAGTTAAATCTGATTTAAAATCAATGTCTTGTTGTCGGCTTCGGGTCCTGATTATTTTCACTCGTCTGTGGCTGCAGTAGAATCATTCCCGTTCTCCTTCCATCTCCACCCAGGCCCAGAGCTACATGACCAGCTCCAGCCCCACACCCATCCCAGAACCGCTAAAGGACAGGGAAGCATCCCTCAGCATGCACTGGGCAACGACTTTACGATCTGTTTGGGTGGGCAAAACAACGCACGTGAAACGGCAGGGCGAACCAGAACGGCGTCCAATCCCGATTCGTGCGTCCCAGATGCAGCCGCGGAGAGAAAAACAAGCGTTTGCGGGGTTTGGTACCCAGGGCTATTCAGCAAGCAGGGCGTCCTCTCGTCTCCACCCCGCTTTCTCTCATGGCCTTCTTAACCCCCTACCCGCTCCCCCCTCCCCAGACCTCAAAGTCCACCGAGCAGACCCTAGCGGGTGGGCCCTGGGTCCCTGACCCGGCTCCTGAGACCCAAAACCGGTTATTAGCCACTCTCCATCAGCATCTCCCGGGAGCACCCAGCGGGGATGGGGCGAGGAGCCCTGGGGCGGAGGCTGCGAAGGACAGGCAGGGAAGGGACGCGGGCGGCGAGGGGCGCTGGGAGCGCGGCGGCCGGCCGGGGGCCGGGGCGGGGAGGCGCCGCGCGCAGCCAATCCCCAAGCAGCCCCCTCCCCGGCCGCCGAAAGCGGAGCGGAGCGGAGCGGGGCGCGGGGGGAGCCAGGCGGCGGCGGCGGCGGCGGAGGCTGCCGTGGGGAGGGATGGAGAGGGAAGGGGGGAGCGGAGCCGAGCGGAGACAGCCGCGGCGCTGCAGAGCGGCTGGGGCGGCGGCGGCGCGGCTCCCGTTGCTCCCCCCGGCGCGCGCCCCGAGTCGGTGAGGGCCGGGCCCCGGCGGCCCCCGGAGCCATGGGCTGCATCGGCTCGCGGACCGTGGGTGGGTACGGCGGCCGGGCGTGGGTCAGGGGCAAGCTCGCCCTCCCGGGAGGAGGGGGGGGATGCTCTCCTCCCGGCTCTCCCCCCCCATCCCCCATCCCCATCCTCGCCCCTGGCTGGGGACCTCCCTCCGGGCTCGCCCGGCCCTGCCTCGCGCCTTCACTTTCCCTCCATCCGCTGTGGTCCCTCCATCCCTCTTGCCCTCGCGCCTCCCCGGGGTTCCCGTTGCCTCTCGGCCGGTTGGTTGCCTTCTCCTCTCCATCGCCCTCCCGCAGGCGCGGTCCTTCCCTGACTGCCTCTCCGCCAGCTTCCTTCGTGGCTCCGGCGCTGCTCACTACTCCCGGGCGGCCCCATCCCTCCATCCCCAGGCCATACACGTCTGTACCCCGCTGTGGTCGGAGCCTCCCGGCGGCGCCCCTCTTTCTGGAGCAGCCCCTCCTCTCAGAACCTCCTTCCCAGCCTCAGCCCTGACTTTCTTCTTCCGCACGCGCCTTCCCACCCTCGCCCCTCCACCGTCCCCTCCATAAGGCTTGTGTGTTTTGCCCCCCGACCATTTCCCTCTTGGTAGCCTTTCCCCCCCGTCGCTCCTGCCTCCCCCGCCGGATTTGCTTTGTTCACGTGCATTTTCCCTCTGGGGCGGGGGCGGGAAGAGCGTGTGCCACCGGGAGGGGAACGGGTTCCACGCCCGGAGGGAATGATGGGCTTGGGCCGGGGTGCTTGGGGAGAACCGTGGACTCGGGGAGAGGAGGTGGAGGTTTACCGCCCCGAGAGGGGATGGGAGTCCGCCTCCCAGAAGGGTGGGGTCCCCCTAGGAGCCCCCCGGCCCTCTTGCACCTGTCAGCGGGGGACAGGCGGGGCAGGGCCGGCTCTTTATTTACCTTTGACAGGGGGAGGGAAGAAAGGCGCCTCCTTAGTGGTTCTCTTCCTCCAGCCTGTCTTGCTACCGCCCCCTTACCTCCTTACCCCCACCCCACGCATCCATTCCACTTTAGGGCTGAACACATTTAATACAGTCCTCTCCCAAACCCCCCAATTTTCCCCTTCCTAACTCCCAATTTCTCCCGCCTACACGCCCTAGTGACCTCAGGCTGAGAGAATAATTTGTATTATTATTACAAACAAACTCACTCTCCAGAAGCCTGGTTTCTGAATCCCAGTTTATTTCCATGGAGACCCTCCTCTGCTCCCCCCCCCGTTCTCCTGCCCTCCATCTCCCTGCCCCCCTCCCCAGGGCTCTGACTCAGCTCCCCCTCTTCCTCAAAGGCCACCTCCCCTCCCTCTCCTTTGCAGGCAGTCTCCTCCAAGAGCTTTCCCTGCCTGCCCCATCACCGCTAGGTCCAGCTGTCTCTCCTCTCTGACCCAGCCACAGGTCTTGGTCTCACGTACCTCATCATTTCACAAGATCCCAAGAGAAACCAGAACAAGCTGGGGTATATGGAGATCCCTACCTGTCGGTTCCTGGGACCTCCAACCCACCTTCGTTCTATCGCCCCGTGCTGAATGCCTCTCCATGACCAAGACCCAGTCAATACGCTTCTTCCAGAGAAGGGACCTATAAATCCTAAATCCAAAAGTTCATGTAGGCAAGGGCTTTAGGGTAAATGGCCCAGGCTGAATCTCTCTGTAAATACTCAGGAAACCTTTCCCCCAAGACTCCCAGAGGGTTCCCTGCACTCAGGTCAGGGGTTTCCCTTGGTCCCTCACTTTCCAGCAGTTCTCAGTGTCTTGGTCACCTCCCCCCCCACACACACACACACTGTCTTCTGTCCACTCACCTGGATTCCTGTTCCTTTAGCTCTCGAACCACAAGTCCTCTAGTTTCTTGTTCATGTCTGTTTGTCTGTCTGTCTGTCTGTCTCTCTCTCTCTCTCTGCTCTTGAATCCATCTCTTGTCCCCCCCCCAGAGAGAATTGGGCTCAAAGTCTCCATCTCAACTTCGAGTTCTCTGGCTCCGGTGGGGGTCAAGTTGTCACCTACAACCTGCCTCTGTCCCCACCATAACCCACCACATCTTTTCCTGTCAACCACGCTCCCTGACTACTGGGGAGGCCCAAAGGGGAAAGTCACATCCCTCTCATCCCTCAAACGTCGAAGCCAGCTGCACAGTAGAGTAGCTTCTCCTGGAAAGCTGTGCCCTTGTTTGCAGGGCAGTCAATTTGTGAGAAGTCCGGGTCCAAGAAAGACAATCTCAAGGATTCCTCGGCACAGAATGGAAAATGGTTTTCATGATCCAAAACAAATCTCTGACCCCTCCCTCCCTTTCTGCGTAAACAACACTAGACAGGGCCAGGAAGCATTTTCCTTTTTCCCCTAAGTGTGTTATTCCCCCATTGAGCTGAAAATGAGTGTTTTGCTTCACTTATTATTTCTCTCACCAGAAATGTGGGGATGGTAAAGTCACAGAAGGAAACGGGTAGTGAGAAGGTGTGACACTGGGGGGGGGCAGGGGAGGAAGGGCTGGACCCTAGGGTGTGGCCTCTGCCATTTCATGGGAAGGGAGCAAGCAAAGATCCAGGGGGATGAGGGTGAGCAACTAACCTTCCCGGGGGCCCGGCTGCTTCAGGGAACGAGGTGATCGCCGTGGACTGGAAAGGCCTGAAGGATGTGGACCAGCTCAACATGGACAGCACCAGCTCGCTGCACGGCAGCAGCCTCCATCGGCCTTCGACGGAGGTAAGGCTGGGCACTTCAGAGACCAGCCACTACAACAGCCTCGCCCAGGTTCCTAGCTGCCTGGCCACTTTCATCATCCCGTAAAGCCCCAAGGGGAAAGTCCCTTCATAAATTCTGCAGGAACATCCCAAACGCTCCTGTAGACCCAAACAGACCTCATCTTCCTGCTTCCCTGAAACACACACCGAATGCCCCACGCTGGGATCTTTCTCAGCCTCGGGAAGGACTACCTCTCTGTGGGTGGGGTATCTGGAAGTCCCTCCGAGGAAGGCAGGGGTGCCCAGATACCTTCTCCTTTCCTCTCTCCTACAGCAAACGCGGACAGATTTCTCCTGGGACGGCATCAACGTGAGTGTAGCCACCTCTAGCCCTCCTCAACCTACCCCGACCCTTCTTTCATTATGTTCATTGGGACCCTCTGTAGGCAAGATGCACGAGCCCTCCCCTGTTCTGCTGACCCCCCATAGTTTTCAGGGGTGTGCCCACGTATATACTTCCTTGGTTTTCTTTGTTGCTTGCTCCCTTGGGTATCCACCTTCCCGGGAGCCAAAATCTCTATTCTATATGTAAGGTACCCAAGTCTTCTTATTCCTCTGCCCACTCTCTTACCGTCCTTGTCCCAGCTCTCCATGGAGGACACCACTTCCATCCTTCCCAAGCTTAAGCGAAACTCTAACGCCTATGGCATTGGGGCCCTGGCCAAGTCATCGTTCTCAGGTGAGGCACCAAACCTGGACATGGGAATATTGACGGGGTCTTCCTTGTGGCCCCTGCTCCTCAAGGTGTTTGTAGAGCCCATCCTCACAACTCTGAAACACCTGCTCTTCTGTCAAGCCTCCCCTGTCCTCGGGGTGTCAGGGAGACACTTTTCTCCGATGGGTGGGGTCCCACGGAACCTGGGTGGGGATGATGGGAGGATCCGCCTCGAGTGTTGTGTGTGAGGTCCTGATGGATGTGGGTGTTGTTTGACTCCCGTAGGGATCTCCAGAAGCATGAAGGACCACGTGACAAAGCCTACCGCCATGGGGCAAGGGCGGGTGGCCCACATGATTGAGTGGCAGGGCTGGGGGAAGGCCCCAACCATTCAGCCACAGCACAGCCACGAGGCTGTGCGCAGGGATACAGACGCTTACTCTGACCTCAGCGATGGAGAGAAGGAGGCTCGATTCCTGGCAGGTACTTGTATGCCAAGCCCTCAAGTGATACGTTTGGTTTTGTCTTGGATGGTTAGAGGCTGACTCTCCAGTCTGTTCCCTGATGGCAAAATGGCCTCCCTGCATGTTGACCACAGGCTCACGTTTCCTAACAGCCTTGATTTCAAGGTTTTGTGTGTGGGGGGGGGTTAATTCTGATAAGGGTTATCCAATATATTTTTATTATGGTCCCTTAGAAAATGGGACTCGGATGAGATTTGCGAAGCCATGTGTCCCAGATGTCTTCTTTCCTCTGGTATGGCACTGTCTTTCCCCCGGCCGCTCTCAGTACACAGGAAAACACAGGGGCCTTGAACTTCAGATGACTCTGCTTAATATTTGTTTCTAAAAATGAGAGAGGCCTCTGGAATTTCTTCTAGCCCATGCTCGTAAACATTTGATTTCACGAACTGACTTACTGGACTCGCGACTGTGACAGCTAGTGGATGATTATAAGGGGAATGGCCCTGGAGATGGTGTTTTAGTTCTCGTGGCGGTGATACGGGTCTGACGGCAAGTATGGGGTGCACATACAAGGTGAACTAACCCCCTTGACAGGTTTGAGGAAGATACCCAAGAAGAGGGGTAGGTCTGAAGAGAAGAGTGTGTGAGTGTGTGTGTGTGTGTGTGTGTGTGTGTGTGTGTGTGTGTGTGTGTGTGTGTGTGTGTTGGTGGTGGTGGTGGTGGTGGTGGTACAGGTGGAGGGTGGTGGAGGAAGTCTGGAGCTGGATGACAGGGGTGGAGGGCAGAGAGGGAGGACAAAGAACAGCAACGGAAGCTTCAGCTTACAGTTCCGACTGGACGAGACCCGCCATACTCTCATCCTTACTATTATGCCCTCCCTGCTTTCCGTCTCTTGATATAGTAGTCCCTTACATGACTGGGGTCCCACGTTCACCTGAGGCTCTCCTGGGAACCCTTCATTTACCTACTATCTAGATTCCTCTGTCCTAGATAAAAATATATCTGTTATTTCATGTATGCTCATATGTTTTTTGTCTGCATATGTGTATGTCCACATGCATGCAAGAGACCTTGGAGGCCAGGGGTGTTGGAGGCCCTGAAGCTTGAGCTCCAGGCTGTTGTGAGTTGCCTGGCGTGGGTGTTCGGAACCAAACTCAGGTCCCTCCACCAGAGCAGTAAGCTCTCTTTACCCCCAAGCCATCTCTCTAACTCTCTATAGCCTCCAAGGACAAACTTTTGGAACGCCTAACTTTAGTCTCCAGGGTTTCTCACCCAGAGCCAGTCTTTTCCCCGACTAGGAATCCTAAGTGTGATCTTCTGGAAAACCCCCCACGGTCTAGCCTTGTTTCAGAGTAATAGGGTAGCCACCGGCTACATGGGAAATTCGTAATGTGACCTGTCCCAGTGGAGATGTGATATAAGTGAAGTACCAACTGAATTTCAGAGACTTCATATGAAGAATGTAAGATACCTCATTAATTATGTTTATGTTGGTTATATATTGACTTAAATAAGATTTGTTATTACAAACTAATTTCACTTGTTTCTGTTTAGTTTTCTTGAATGAGATGATACATGGTTTGTATTTTACTTCCATGCTGTACCAGGCTTCTCCACGCCCCTTTCAGGGGCCTAAGGGTTACTTGAGGACTCTTAATGATAATTTCATTTCTTCTCATAGGGGTCATGGAACAG
The DNA here is from genome assembly GCF_017639785.1 of Mesocricetus auratus. Classification (NCBI taxonomy): domain Eukaryota; kingdom Metazoa; phylum Chordata; class Mammalia; order Rodentia; family Cricetidae; genus Mesocricetus; species Mesocricetus auratus. The sequence continues at coordinate 4,818,880 of NW_024429268.1, forward strand.
TTTGCTATTTCTGAGGCTACACTTATGGCCTGGTCTTCCATGGATGGTGAGGACATGAGCGTCAATTCTACTCAGGAGCCACTGGACTGCAACTACAGTGACAATTACCAGGAGCTGATGGAGAGTCAGGGTGAGAGACGGTTCTAGACCACAGCCCCTGAAGCCTCAGAGGCTTCCCAGCAATTTAGGCTCCCTCTACCCTTTTCTGTTTTCTTAGGGCTTTCCCGTTTGCCTCCCCTTCTCCAGCGCCTGCATGCCTGTGTCATCACCGAGAGACAGCTCTGTGGGCTCCTCTCGCTGCCCGTGATACTCCGTGGCTCCTCCAACCTTGCTGTTTCTCTTTTCAGACGCACTAGCTCAAGCCCCCGTGGATGGATGGCCTCACTCCTATGTGTCCCAGGGCATGTACTGCCTGGGGTCGTCAGACGCCTGGGAAGCTAGCGATCAGTCTCTCATTGCATCTCCAGCCACGGGATCCTATCTTGGCCCTGCATTCGATGACTCACAGCCCAGCCTGCATGACATGGGGCCTTCCCAACCTGCTTCAGGATACTCTGCCCTCGAGCCTCCGCCTTTGTTGGGGGTGGACACTGACTGGGCGCCAGAGGTTGGTGGGGTGGACCTGGCCAGGGGATCTGTAGAGGAAGAGAAGAGACCACTGGCCCCTGAGGAGGAGGAGGATGCAGGATGCCGGGACCTGGAGTCGCTTTCCCCACGAGAAGACCCGGAGATGTCCACCGCTCTTAGCCGGAAGGTGTCTGACGTTACATCCTCGGGTGTGCAGTCCTTTGATGAGGAGGAGGGGGATGCCAACAACTAGCTTCTTCCCACCCCACTGACCTGAGGGGCCATGGCTGCAACCCATACCCGGCGCCCCCCAAGCTCCTGCAGCACAGATGAAACCCCGGGCAGAAGACAGCAGGGAACCGGGAGCTTCCACTAGCAGCCCTGGAAAGTGAAGGACCAGCAGGGATTTTTTTATCTAGGCTTGTACTCCAGAAACCATCATTCCAGGAACTGAGACCCAGGCAATCAGGCGGCTATGAACCTGGCCCGGTGGTGGGAGACGAGCCATGGCTCTTGGGTCCGTGCGCCGGTGCGTCGTGCTGAACACCGGATCTCACTTCCTACACGCCCCTGATTTCGTCTTCCAGGAGGCTTGGCTGTGCTGTCTGAATGCCTCCTTTCTCTCCATTTCACTCTTGCTTTCCCGACTTCTGTTTTCTCTGGCCGTGGCGTCGGTGCGTTCCCACTGCGGGAAGCGGGCCTCAGGGGCTGTTGGACGTGGCTTGGCAGGGTCGGCAGGGCGGCCTGAACGGCTCTTCTGTGTTTAGCATAGACAGTGTGCCCGATTCAGGCCACCTCTGGCTTCGGGGGGGTCGGGAGCCAACGGCAAGATGGGCGTGGCAGCTGGGATTACAGGGGTTGCAGTATGCTTCTTTATATCCAAAGCCTACTCGGAGACAAGAGGGTCACCGATGAGACAGAATAAACACCGCCACTTGGATGTCCTGTGGCCGGAAGGAGGACCTTAAAGGTCTGGGAGAAGGCCCAATGGGGTTGGCTACTCCAGTTCTGGCTTCCCTCTCTGCCTTCTTCCGTTTGGAGCCCAGACCCAAGGAGGGCCAGCAGGCATCAGTCTCAGACTGTTGACCTAGGATGCAGTGTACCCCCGTCAGTGGGGGGGTACCATGAGGGCCGGGCCTCCCTCTACCTTTCCCTACCCTCTGGAGCTGTTTACACTTTTCTCTTTGCCTTTTCTACATTTTTATAACTTCTTGGGGACTCAGGGTTGAGCAGAGTGGAGTGGGGAGTCTGGTGCTGTCACTGCCTTTGGGCTGGGCTGGGCCGGGCTGGCTGCTGAGGGCTAGGGTGGACACTGGCTCTTTCTGCTTTTTTTTTTTTTTGTCAGCGGCTCGCAGGGCTCCTTCATCCATTGTTCCTTATGGGGCTGGTGGTGGTGAGACACAAGCTTGCGCTCCCACATCCCCTTTGGAGTGGGGACAAGGAACAGCTGAAGGTCAGTGTAGTATTGCTATGCGGGTGCTGGAGCAGCTGCAGCCTGAGTATGGCCCTCGGCATAAGTGGAGTTTTGATAGGAGATGTCCAAGCTCGTCACCCTGCTCTTCTTCGTCCTCCTGTCTGCCCGAGGCTCCAGTCCCAAGGTTTTGTGTTCCACTTTAAACCGTCAGAGGTCCTGAAGTACTCCCCCCACCCACAGGGTTGATGAGGCTCAGAGTTGGGAGTGATTCTGCTATTCCGTTACTCCGTCCTGCTCCGCACTCATACGCTGAAGTGTATCCGGAGTAGGTGTCCCACATCCTCCAGGGGATGGGGAAGCTTGGGAGCCTGGGGTCTGTTGATGTAGGAAACATGGGAGTAGACCTGGAGAGCCAAGGTAGGTGAACAGTCACTTAGCTCATCTATCGCTGCCTGAATGGGAGAAGATACCTCGTGTTTGCTAGTGTGTTGTGGTTTAGCCTATCAGGACCTCATTTCTAGGACTAGGAAGGGCTAGCCTGCCAACTCTGGTAACTGCCCCTGACCCGTCTCCTGTCCTAGCCCCCCTGGGAATTTGCATGTTCAAGCTAACCTACTCCCGGGGGGGGGGGGTTCTCTCTGCCTTGTTTATCCTGCTCTGTGTCTCATCTCTGCCCCTCCCCCCCCCCCGCATTCTTCCCCCAGGTGATGGTGGACCTCGAGTCCAGTGAGCAGGTTTATTCACTTTGATTCCCTTTTGCTCAGGACCCCCGAGAGTTAGGAAGACTGCTTTCTTTCCTCCTCCTATTCCTCAAGGAAGCCAAATGGTCCCCAGTGAAAGACTACAAAAGGCCTGAAGGAACCTAGTAGGGTTTGCTCCCGAGCAGGGCCTTGGTTTCTCCAGGCTGCTGGCATGCTGCCACCACGGTGGTGAGGCCCACCCCACTCTGAAGAGAGAAGATTGAGGAGCTGGCCCAGGACCGTTTTGAACTCTTTTTTTTTTTTGGAGGGAGGGACCGCCTCTCTGGTGCTGGGGCAGGGTGCATGGGGGTTTGCTTCTAGCCTACTTTAAGGGGAGGGGTGGAGCATGTGCAGGAAGAGGCTGTTAGGGGTGGGTGGGAAGGGTTGCTTTTCCTTTGGGGTTAAAGGCTGTGCAGCACGTTTTACAGCAGCTGGGGAGCAGGGCTGTTTTTTTATATTCTTGTGAATGAAACTGCTCTTGCTGAATGATTTTTTTAGGGGGGTACACTTTCACTTTCAACTGACTTTATTAAATGAAAATCCAAACCTTCCATTCTTCCCTTCCATCGCCCTCCCCAGTTCACACACCTCCCTTATTTTTCTTGTGTCAAGGAGGGAACCCTCACCCCCTTTATATCCCACACTCTGTCTTCCAGGTCTGAGACATACCCATTTTTATGGTCAGTCTTAGCATGTTTCCTTAACGTGGAACTCACACCAGGCCCAGGAAGGACTCTATGACATATATTGCAGAGAGAACTCTATATAAATATAAATAAATATATATAAAGTATTATAGATTATATACACACACGGGCATGGGCTTGGACGCCCCCGGCTGTTTCTCCTACCTAGGCCTCAGTGTCTTCCTTGGCCTGGGGAGGTGGAAGGACCCCATGCTGGAGAAGGCTGTGCTCAACGACACTAAACAGAGTGTGGCGGCATCCTCTGACTATGAGTGTCTTATTTGGGGGGGGCGCAGAGGAGACCTGGGCAAGGGGGAGGGGCCTACAGAGAACGTCTGAGGGCTGGGGTGCAGAACTAAAGGCGTACAGTGAGTGGAGCCGGGCGTCTGGATGCTCAGAGCACAGGCATCTCTTTCTAGGTGAAGCAAGCTGCTGCTGTGCAGTACAGCTACCAAGCTCCTGGGTGGCTTGAAAGGAAAAGCATGGGAGTCCTCTAAGGGCGGGGCAAGCTGAAGCTTGCCACCCCAAGGGTACCCCCAGGTCTATGCCAACAGGTTCCAAAGAGCTATTATAAGGAACTGGAATCGGCGTCTGGAATCTGCGTGACCCACTGCTAGATGAGAGCCTTACTGAGGCTTGGGGAGGAGTGGGCCCAGGAAGGGTGACTCCAAGGCAGAGGCGACCGTTGACAGGCTCGCCGGCCACTGCAGCGGGTGAGACGGAGTATGCGTGCTCTAGGGGTAACCTGGAACTAAGCAGACAGCCAGTGGACACAAGAGAGCTTTCCGCCGTGGGGGTCTCACACACACACACACACACACACACACACACACACAATGGGCCGTGACACTTTCCTCTGCACACAGAGCCTTTGTCCCCTCTTTTCCGGGGGCCTGTATGTACTTGGTTCCCTGGAACCAAGAGTTGGCTCTCTCAGCTCTGAAAAAGTGGGCCTGGCCTGGGAATGAGGCAGTGACAGTAAGGACGGGGTCTGGAAACGGACTGTGGAGAGCTAACAGGTGGACAGTCGGGCTGGCAGGCTTGGGGGCGGGCACGCCGTAAGGGGACCAGTCCACCGGGCGATATTGTGGGTCCCTCGCCCCTTCCAGTGCGGCACTTGCAGAGTCGATCAGTCTGGGTCTCCACTCTCAATTCCACGCGGACATCGAAACCTAGACCAGCAGGGTTAGGGCGGTGACCGAGCAACACGGGGAGCCCTGGGAGGTTAAAGACCCGATGGGGACTGAACCTGCAGAGCAGGAAAACACAGGGCTCTTCCAAGCACGGGGGCCCTGAGCCCTGCCTGGAAATGACGGAAGGGGTGTGACAGACCCAGATTCCTCCCTTTTCTCAAGGTCAGGTTCTCTTTAAGACATCACCTCTCACAGTGGGGGTAGGAACAAGATGAAGGGGGGGCCTCCCCGACCTCAAGGCACCCCTGTCACACATGAGTCCACTCTCTGGCACGGGCCCTGTGGTTTTGTTTTTGTTTTTCTGAAGAGAGCTTGGTTCTTCACAGGATCAGCTCATCCTCATCCTCCTCATCAGTGGACCGCAGGCTGGGCCCATGCAAAATGTCAGCCAGGTCATCCTCCTCAGGCGCTTGGCTTCCCGCCATCTCCAGCTCCTCCAGCTCAGCCTCCACTCTGGCTGGGGCCATGCAGCGAGGCGCCTCTGGGGACGGCGGGGACGGTGGTGGTACAGGAGTCTCCGGCACGGGAGGGACCATGCCTTCTGTCCCAGGAGCCCCGTCTCCACCCCCAGGCAGACTCCAGCCCTCTGAGGGAGGCGGGGGACCCCCAGCACTCTTCCGAGTCGAAGTTGTATTCCGGAAGCTGGCAAGAGGAGGGCGCAGCTGCACCCCAGATTTGGTGTGGCCCTCGATGGCTTTCTGTAGCTGGGGAGGAGAGGTGAAGAAACAGACAATGGGAGAGAGAAAGAGGATAGTCCTGAGGGAATAGACAAGGCAGGGATGGGAAGAATGGCAGAAGCAGAACCCGCCAGGGAACAGCCATGGGGAAAGACAGGCAAAGCTGCACCCGCCCGCCCGCCCGCACACCTCCTACCCCCCCAGCCACCCCGAGAAAGCGCCTCCGGGAGCCTCCCAGTGATTGCTTCGCACCTCCGGCGGGTGGGCGTGCTCCCACATCCCTCCCTAGAGCTGGCCCAAGCCAGGCCACCGGGAGAAGACCACACGGGTCCCTCCTGAGCTGGAGGACTCCGACCACGACATGCCTCGCAGGCTCTCCCTTCTGGAGGGATATCTCTGCACTACGGGTTCCCCACCCACGTCCCCCAGTCCTGAGTCCATTCCTCCCTCTCTCTGGTCAATGGGGCCTAGGCATCCTTACCTCTTCCAGAGCCAGGACGCCTCTGAGCTTCCCCATGCTGGTCACATAGGCAAGATGGAGGCCAAGAAGCGAGAAGAGCGTGTGAGTCTGGCGGGGGGGGGGGGGGAAAGCGCAGGTCAGCGTGTCCCCCACTCCCGCCCGCCCCATAGCCCTGATGAGCGGCCAGCGAGGGCTTACCTTGTGCAGCGTGGTCTGCTCCACCAGCTGGAAGGGAGACTGGTCGATACAGCAGCAGTCGAAGCACACAGGATGGCTCAGCTGCTCCCGCTCCCAGGCCTCGATCTGTTGACAGAACGTCACAAAGACACCCCCCCCCCCCCCTTCAACTTCAGGAGCTCAGCTCCGCCACGCAGGGACCACCACAGGTGTTCCTGACCGGTAGGCACACCCTTTTCTTCTCAGAGGGCCACAGCTCCCTTCTCCACTATCTGGCCTCACGGTCCACACCTCACCCCCAGGTGCCCAGAATAGGGGTCCTTCTTAACAGTCTTCTGTGTCCTTCTGGTCTCCAAACACTCACGTCCAGCCTTCGTCGTATGTCATAATGACGCTGCCGTTCGGATGTATGCTTTTCCTATCCAGTAATGCCTCTCACTCCTTGACACTTTGTGAGCCTTTGCCTTTCAGAAACGGCGTTGGTTATACTCAGCCTTAGGTTGGCCCTTGCCTTTCCTCTGCCTACTGGCTGCACACTCATTGGTAGGGAGGAAGCTGTCACTTATGTGGAGGGCAGAGTGAGTATTTGTTGAATCTGAGTAGATTCCCTGCACCCACTGGTATTGAGTTGACGTGGACTGTCTGTATTTTGCTTGTTTTTATTTTCCAGTCTGTTAGCCAAATCATTAAGGCTCAAAGCCAGCTACCCTCTTGATTTACACATGCACAACCCAAGATGCCAGATAAGCCGCTCTCTCCAGGACCCATAAATTAAGCTGTTCTTTGGTCCTACTGAGTGATGTCACACTTCAGGTGTGTTTGTGCGAATCTGCCCTCCAACCTTCAGAGAGCACCAGCAAAGGCTAGCTAGCTGCTTGCCCTAGGGCTGAGTACTGAGTCCACATTGAGGCCCCTCCATGTGTCATGTAATGCATCCTGTAAATGGTCCTAACTACAGGTTTACATGGAGCCTAAACTAACTGGCTCTCAGTATAAGAGGATGTTTGCCTGAAATGTTGCAAAGAGCATCTTAGCTTCCCTGCCCCCTTCACCAATAACAACGGAAGCAACATTTTCAGAGAACATTTGCCAAGCACTTCGTCTGTACTAGGCCGAATTCTAATTGCTCTCTGTGCCTTGGCTCATTGACTCCTTCTAACACGTCTACCCTCGTCTGCGTTTTGCAGATGAAGACATAGGGACGCACGGCGCTAAGTCTGCCGGAGGCTCCAAAGACAGCAATTGGTAGACTCTAGCATTTGCGCACTGACCACCCGATACACCACCGGTTTCTGTCCAAGGCGGACAGGATGTTGCTCGAGCTGGCTCTTATGAAAAGTTCAACAAACAGTCAGAGACCACAGCTCTCACAATGTGAGATTTAATTCACAGCAGGTGCAGCCACTGAATGCTTTCTCTAATTTGACTCACTATGACTTTTGACAAAATCAACATCTTGATACTGTCAAGGTTGTCATCTCTCAAAATATACAGAAGTTGCACATTTATTGGGCTTTATTCCTTAGAAATGTCTCCTCAATATCTGTTTTTGGGAAAGATAAGCGCTATAAATATATAATCAGCCTTCTTTTTATACCTAGATGCACTTTATTCCTAACAGGCATTCAAGGGCCACATTCACCGAATGGCTGGTTTTCAGTCTTCTTGGTACAATAAAAAATGGTGGCACTTGGGAGGCAGAGGCAGATGGATGCCTGTAAGTTTGAGGCCATCACAGTGAGTTCCAGGCCAGCCAGGAACTGCATAGTGAGACCCTACCTCAAAAACAAAACAGCAACAACAACAAAAGCAATGCTTTCACTGGATGAAACAATCCATTCCAGGCTGTGGATATTCTTACCTCTTCAGGTGACATGTTATCCACTAAATCCATCGAGTCCTAGGGAAGAAAGACACAGGGCCATTTTCTTCTCAGGCCAGCTACAGTTTTCAGTGAAGCAGAGACCATGTCTTCCCCGGCAGGTCCGGTGGGATAAGCTACCTTTTCAAACCATCGCCCTTGGCGGGACCTCTGCCCTTCTAAGCACTTTGGTTTGTCATTCCTCAAAGACAAGCTCGAGACACCGCCCCTCCCCCAGACACAGCGCCACTTACCTGCGCCATTTTCTTCTTTGTAGAGTGAGCTGTGCCCAGCAAGCAGTGCAGCAGGCGCCGGAAGGTGGATGCTCTTTGACCTGAAAGGAGCAGTGAGAAGACAGAGGGTGCGGGTGGCCCGGTGCTTCCAATGGCCCCTGACACCGTGTCTCCTCTCTGCTGCACCTCAGCATCATGGGATTTATCAGTTAGAGGTGGCTCTCAGAACCATCTAGCCTGGCAGCTCCTTACAAGAGTAGCTTTTGCGAAAGGTGAGTCCAAGCAGGACTCCCAGGGCACGCAGAGAGGTCTTTACCTGTGGGGTCTGGGGCTTCAGGTGGCTGTTTGAGGTTGGGCAGCGGCCCATTAGGTTCTTCCGGGTATGACGGGGTGGCAGGAAAGAGGGGAGCTGGAGGAGGAGGTTGGGGAAACTAATAAAATAAAATAAAATAGTCTCAGGAAAGAGGCCTCATGATGCCTTGCTGCCTTTACTAGCAGGTGTCCTGGGAGATCTAACTGTACACCCCCCCCCACACACACCATTTTCTTTTTCCCCTCTCAAAACACCACACACACAGTGGCCTCTTTTGCACTGGATCCAGTATGGTCACTTTCAGTGTTTCCCTTGTCCTTTCCTTCCTTCCTTCCAGCACCTGTCATAGCCCAGCCCAGCCCAGCTCAGAGACCAGCCCAGAGCCCAGCCCAGCCCAGCCAAGCCCAGCCCAGTCCCCAGCCCCCAGCCCCCAGCCATCCACAGGAGAGATACCACCAGCGACCCCTACTGAAAATTCCCTACTAGCGACCCCTACTGACATTTCCCTTCTGTCTTGGTTACCTCCGTCTTCCTGGAGAGGTCCTCATCTTCATCCTCATCCACAAAAGCAAAGGACTCAGGCCGACCACCAGGGTACCACTCCCCAGCCAGCCGCGCCTTGCCATCATAGGGCATCTCTGATAGGGTGCGAGCCATAGCCTGGGCAGCCTGCAACCTTCGCTCTGCACATAGGTGGCGCTGTAGGAGGGACTGCAGTTCCGAGCGTTCCACGGAGCCCAGCAGGATCATCGATTCTGGGGGACAACCACGTTTTCCTGAGGGCCTGCTCCGCACCCACATGTCTAGCAAGTCAGGCGCAGCAAGAGCTCAGAGCCTTTTCTTACTCCAGTTCTTGCCTTTTCTTACCAAAAAATTCATCTTAAAACTCCTCCAGCGCGGCCTCGCTTGATCCTTTTAATTTCACGCATTTAGCACTTACAGACCCAATTGGCAGCACGCTAATTGGTGCTAATCCGTACTTATCTGTATGATGCCCTAGTACAGTATTTGCAAATATGTAAGCTCACTATTAAAATATGCTGGTTAACCTTATGCAAAGGTAATGAAACTCAAGAGGCAGTTTTAACAGTCTGGAGCACAAACACACTCCAAAAGAAGTCTGTAAGCAACACCAGCATCGGGTCCTCGATCCTGGAAGAAGTTTCATCCCTCAAAGCACCGAGGCCCTGATAGTGCATGAACAAAACACTCCCTTTCCAGGAGGTCTTTCATGTGTTTACAGACATCCTGCTACAGGGCTGAATGTTCCTGTAAGTTAAGCACAGCATCAAGGGCACTGGGACACGCCTTACTGTCACATCTTTATCATCATCATGACAGTCTTTAACCCTGTTGGCTGCACACTTTTGCTCTAAGGAAGAGTCATGGCTTCAGAAGCTACTTGGAAGGCTCTGAGCTTAGGGGCAATGTCTGAACTAATAGTTTGGAAGATTTAGACACTCTGAATGCCTGAAGCAAAAACTAACGTTATTCCTGGCTCCAAATAGCTCCTCGTGTCTATCTTCTGTCCCTCAAATTCACAGACAAGAGAAGTGAGCGCTGAATGCCCAGCTGCTACTTAGAACTCTAACGATATGGATATTATGGCCTCTACACTGAAGGACTTTCCCAGTCTAGTGGGAAAGACAGACTACGGTGAGAAGGAATACACAGCAGAGGGAAACGCTATTGGTGGGCAGGAAGATCGGCGAGTGAAAGGAAAGATGAGACCAGCGTTTGTGACAGCCATTTACTTCTCTACAAGGAACCGTTTTTCACTCTTCCTTAGCTTGGCCGTTAAAGAAATGACAGGATTGAGTTAGCCAGGAGAGGGGCCCAAGATTTTCAGTTGACCCCCATTGTTCATGAAGTCTCCACTTCTGAAATCGCTTACCCACCATGGATATATCTGCGATTCTAATGCTAGAGATGGGTTTGCTGTAATCCACAGACACGCACCAAACAACAAGGGAGCTAGCTGCCTGAATCTCACGCTCCCAGTGGAGGCTGAACAACCAGCACTCGGCCTTGTCATTTTGGCCCGAGTAAACAGTGCTCGGTCAGCAGTCTGTGTAATGCCACACTGTCTTTGCGATCTTTGTGCTTTGTGTGGTGACCCTACTGTCAATGTATATCCTAGATGTTCTGCTGATGTGCTGTCTACTGATTCTAAGTAAGGGAAGGGAAGGCTGTGCTTTACCTCATTGAGAAAATATATTAGGTGAGTTTTACTTAGATAGGATTATAGTGCGTCTGGCCATGAGTTCAGAGTTAATAAATGAAAAAAAAAAAGTCTATTAAACAAGTCATCCTAAAACAGAAACACACAGACAACATGGCTATGTACTGATTGTTTGGCAAAAATTCTGTGACCAGAGTCAAGGGACTCAGCTCTGTATTTCCTCTTAGAGAATTGTTCTGAAAACTGTTCACTAATTCCAGGCACATGAAGACTTTAAGATTCATGGCTGCCCTGAATAGCAAGAATTGCCTGTATTTCCTTAATCGGATTTTAACTGCTTTTGTGTGCATATGTTATGGCTGTGTTTTTCATATCCTAAAAGAAAAGTACATTCTTCAATGAATATAAGCTGAGCTTCCCTTAGTAGCTGGGTAGCGCTAAATCCAAGTCCATGCCTGCAATGGTGAATCCTACTGTCAGCTTACCTGGATTCTGAATCACCCAGGAGACTGGTGAGGCACACCTCTGGGTGCTTCTATGAGAACATTTCTAGAGATTAAACAAGGGGGTGCGGATCCACTCTGAATACAGGTAGCACAATCTAACGGCTTTGTATTTCAGATAAATAGGAGGGGGAAAATAGGATGAAGCCAACTGAGCTCTAGGCTTCCCTTCCTAGGCATCTTGGACTGCCCTGATGTGTGATGCTCTGTCCCCCAGTCTCTCTCTACAAACAATGGACTGAACTCTCCAGAAGTAAGCTTTTCTTCCCTTCATCTGTTTTAACATCAGTGTTAGAAAGTAGCTAGGTGGCGCATGCCTTTAATCCCAGCACTCGGGAGGCAGAGGCAGGCGGATCTCTGTGAGCTCGAGGCCAGCCTGGTCTACAGAGCCAGTTCCAGGACAGCCTCTAAAGCCACAGAGAAACCCTGCCTCAAAAAAAAAAAAGTAGCTAGGTGCTCCTGCACAATCAACCCTGTGTGGGTTACCAGCTGGGAGGTCGGCTTCCTGCCTACCTACCTTTGGAATCAACCAATGGTAAAGTCTTGACTGTGGTGGTTTGGAGTAGGTTTCTCAGCTCTCCATATGTGCAAGAAGCTGAAACAAACTTCACGTCACGTACCATGATGTCCTCAACAAAGATTGTGAATTTGCTACGGAGGGAGAAAGCATCCTGGGTTAGCCCACTGTGGGTCTGTGCTGGCCCTTCCTTCTTCCCACAAGGTCTGCCACGAATTCTTCCACTCATAGTATTTATTAAGTATGTGCAAACATGAAAATACTTTTTAAAAACATGCTTCCTTCCCAATGCTAGCCTAGTTCTCCCCTTCAGGACCTCCCACATGCCAGCATATCTAAACTGATTCTAGCTAGTAGCCCTGACCTGAGCTGGTTCCAACCAAGGTCTGGCAAATAGGGAAGCTTCTTGACCTGGATGATGCTGTCATAGAGGGAGGGCTGCAGGCTCTGAGCCACCATGTTGGCCAGGATGACAGCCACCATCATGGGCAGGATGTGAGCGATCTGGCCAGTTAATTCAAAGCAAATCACCGCTGTGGAGACTGTGTGGGAGACAGCCCCAGTCAGAGCTGCTGCTCCTGAAATGAGAGCAAGGGACTGATGCATTAGAGCTGTCTTTCCTGGCATGGGGGATACTTGAGGGCACAGTGACAATGATACAGAGGAATCGGCAGCACCTTGCTCGGTGCCAACCTTACCGGGATGACTACCTTTCAAGAGTAGGGTTGAACATGCCGGGGTTTTCCACAGATTATCCATTTGATCTAACATATATATATATATATATATATATATATAAAACCTTCAGTAAGTCATAAAATATCTACGAACATGCAGAACTTTTCATTTGTATTGTGGAGAGGGTGATATCTCATCCATTCTGTGCTTTTTCAAAGTTTGGCTCACTATCAACTGGACATTAAAAAACCCAATAATGGCATCTTACTTTGAGCCTCAGGGATTGGTGTCAACAGTTCATGAATGAATAGCATGAAAATTTTAGAGCCATGCTGTGGACATAGAGCAACAAGTCTCCCACTGATCAGGACCTGCAGACCCTGACTGCGTCTACCATATGAACAATATTTTCTTTCCTGGGAATCCATGCTCTCATCCACATGGTGAAAATGTCACTCAATAACTTCTAAAATTCTTACATATCCAAATCATTATGATTCTATAAGGCGTCCAAAGGTAGAAACAATCCTATGTATTTTTAAGTTGTCTTCTTATCAACTCAATAATCACTCATACTTTAACTGTACTTCTTATTCAAACACGAGGGAAAGGCCAGCCTGGTCTACATCGTGACTTCCAGGACAGCCAGGACTATGTAAAGAGACCCTGTGTGGTGGTTTGAAAGAAAATGGCTCCCACAGGGAGTGGCAACATTAGGAGGTGTGACTGTGTTGGAGTAGGTATGACCTTGGGGGAGTGTGTCACTGTGAGGGTGGGCTTTGAGGTCTCCTGTGATCAAGCTATGCAGAGTGTGGCACTCAGTTCACTTCCTGTTGCCAGCAGATCAAAATGTAGAATTCTACGCTCCTTTACCAGCACCTTGTCTGCCGGCATGCTGCCATGTCCTGCCATGATGAAAATAGACTAAGCCTCTGAAACTGTCAATCAGCCCAATGAAATGCTTTCCTTTATAAGCATTGTTGTGGTCATGGTGTCTCTTCACAGCAATAGAAATCCTAACTAAGACACCCTGTCTTAAGAAAAAAAACCTAAACACTAATAAATAAAATAAAATAATGGAAATATTGTATTGAAATAAAATAATGGAAATATCCACTGGGAAAATATAAGAGAAGGCTTATTTGAAAATACAACAATAAAAGGTCACAAAAGCCTAATACTGTGAGATATAACCCTAGTAGGTAATGCACAGAGCATCATTTAGAACATAACCTACATAGTATGTGTATACTGGGAAATGTGCGTCATGGAAGATGAGAGACACTTGAGAAAACAGAAGATTCTTATTGATAAATGAAGCTCTTGTAAATGGACTAGGATCAGGCAGTAGAGTGCCATTCTTAGGTCTACCTCTAAGGTTATTTTTGAAGTCCAAGGCTCATATTTCTCTGCTCTGTGTTATTAGTCCCTATTAACATGAAAATAGTTCAGTTTGGATGGATGGGGCCCATCACCTGCATTATTGGTTCCTTGATTCTCTCTTTTTTTTTTTTTTTTTTTAGTTTTTCGAGACAGGGTTTCTCTGTATTTTTTTAAGCCTGTCTTGGAACTCGCTCGGTAGACCAGGCTGGTCTCGAACTCACAGTGATCTGCCTGCCTCTGCCTCCCGAGTGCTGGGATTAAAGGTGTGCGCCACCAACGCCTGGCCTTGGTTCCTTGATTCTTAAAAAAGGAAGCCTACTAAACATGCAAAGACAACACAAGGAACCCAATCCTTCCTGACTTTTCTTTTTTTGTTTGTTGTTTGTTATTTGTTTTGTTTGAGACAGGGTTTCTCTGCATAGCATTGGCTATCCTGGAAGTCACTTTGTAGACCAGGCTGGTCTTGGACCATCTCTATTTTATTATTTGATGCCTACGATCCATTTTCCTCAGGCAGGAACTAAGGCTTACAAAAAAGAAAGGGCGAGAGGCAGAGCCAAGAGTGGGTGTTTGAACAAAACTTGAATTAAACAGTGTTGAATTTAAACTAAATTGCTGTACCTTGAAAGGAGACGTATTAGCAGACTTTGATTGCAGGGAATTGGGGTACTCAATGTCTGGTTATAGAGGTTAGGAATATGTCTCACCAATTACTGCATAGCCCCCAGGTAAGATCTTGTAGAGGAAGTCATCAAATAAGATACCCTCAGGGAACAACATGGCCATGATTTCTCCTACCAGCCTTCCAAATGCAGCTCCTAGGGAGGATAAAGAAGGCAAATATTACGACAATGTTCTTTGTCTCTGTGTCTTCAGCAGAATCTGCGCTTAGGCACTAAGACCACAAACTCCCAGTGTGCTAAGTTTTCTCCTGCTTTGTCACCACCCACCCAGGTCACAGCTATCAGTGTGACGCCATGGACCCTTACCTAGGACAAAAACAGGCATGAACCCTCCACAGGGTATGGGCATAGTGGTAGCCACAATGGACATCCAAAACTAAGACAGAAAAGAAACGTTAGGATACTCTTTCCAAAGGCGTCTGCACGCCCCTCTCCTTTCGCTGCCCTCTTCCTTCCTTCTTCGAGAGTCACAATTGAAATGTCCTGGGATGGCTAACCCTGTAAACCTTGTCTGTCACCATTCTCCAGAGTCTGAAAAACTTGGTGCCTTCAGACTGAGAGAGCAACAACGACATCAGGATAAGGAAGTTCCTCCAGATGGCTAACACAGACCTTTCCAATGTCGAGTGACTATTATTTTCCTTTTTGCAATCTAGAACAAGGAAGTCCCAGAGGACCCCTCTTTCACTGTTCCCCAAAGACCCTCACCCAGTGAGCTCAGCAAGCCCACCCCACGTGTGTGGAGTAGTCCCAGACACTAAGCTGGAGGATGCTTTTTCCTGCTCACCTTATTGCTATAAAAAAGCCCCAGGTCAATGTGGTGGATACTTTGAAGTCTACTGGATTTTTGTATGGATAATCTAACTTTGATTTGATCATTTACAAAGCCACGCGGAAGGTGAGTTCACAGGAACCCGAAGAGAAGACTGCTCTGTTTGAGCCTTTGTCTTTGATATCAAACCACCTTAAACAAGGATCAAAATTGTATCTGAATCCTAGGGACAGAGTGATAGAGTATATTCTTAGAATTTGTGAGGTCCTGTGTTAAATCCCCAGTACTGGGAGGAAGAAAAAAAAGATCTGTCTTGGCTGTACCACAGGGGCAAACCGAGAACCTGATTAGTCTTTCAATATAACAGGAAAAGATATCCAAGGTCAGCTTTGTAAGGCACTATTCCAACAGAAATTGGGACAATTATAGTAAAAGCAGTATGAACACTCTGAGGCAAAGAATGCAAAAGAATTGAGAAACAGAGCATAACAACAAGAGTGGCCGAACAGTAAATATCTAAAGAAAAGGGTAAAAATGTGAGACACAGTTTTAAAGGTAATTCTGGTTTAATCAGTCTTAGGATTCCATTCTAATTGAGTACAAGATGAAAGCAGCTAAATGTCTAACAAGCTGTTAAGATGGAAGTATCTGCAATTCCTTGAATCATGTGTATGATATACTAATGAGAAATAAATTTCTTAACTTTATGAACTTTACAAAGCAGTTTTTAAGGGAAAGCTGAACCCAAGAGGCAGTGATGAAGACCCCGATGAAATTTTACTCTAGAAATGTGAGCAGAAGCAGAACATCTGCTTCAGGTCACAATATGACCATCAAGACAGCTGAGAACTTCGAGTTAAATGTGCAAAATGAAGAGAATGCAGCCTGACAATTTCTTGGGGGAAGAGGGTGAACCTTGTTATTTCCGCCTTCTTTTCCAGTGGCATAAATGTAGGCAGGAGGGAAGTAAAGGAAGACACAAACCTGATGGGGCGATATTCATGCCAAACAGTAAAAGATCCTCAAAGCTTAATATTCACTAAAACACCCCAAAGTAATGTTCATCCAGAGAACTTGTTGAAAATGCAGATGAGCGGAGGTCTCTGAAGACAACCTGGAGGCATGATTCCATGCACTTGTTGCTGAAGCTTCTTCAGTGATGACACGTCAAGAAGCCTTACACTCTCATGTGCCATCTCTTTAGACTAAGTGCATGGGAGAGAGAGGGATTCTGTCAGCTTGGGTTGTTTGAGAGCCCCAGTGACACAGACGGGTGATGGACAGGTCTAACTTCAGAGGGTAAAGCAGATTATCTTCACAGATAAGTATAACAAATAGATCAAGAACAGGTAATGTTGAAGTTACAAATCCCACGGCACAAAGCTGGGTGGCTGAGATTAGCAAACCTTTTTAGCTGTTGGCACGTGAAGGGAAAAAACCATGAGTGATGTGGCAGGCAAGGAACTTTTAAGATTTTAAAGATCCAGCTCTGAAGAACTGAGAAACCGGAAACCTGTTAGCACTGACTTCATTGTATTTAGACCCCATCACAAGACTGAATAATACGAAAATCAGGCAAGAAGGTTTCCACAGAGCCTCAGCCTACACGGAAACTCAACAAAACCAGACAATGCTCTTAGCCTTATTAAAAGGGAGAGGAGATGTTGGAATTATAATCATGTTCATGGGAAATCTCTTGATTTACAATATGATGATACCTTGCACACCCTGAAATTGGGAAAACGGGGAAAGTAGGACGTTCCTTTCACCAATATTAAGAGACAGCTGAACCAAGACTGGGACCTACCTCACCGACACTGCCAGAAGGCCACATGGGCCAGATTTTAAATACCGTTCTAGTCCCCGCTTTGGACTGCACATAGTTTGAGTGTCTCACGGGATTCCATTTGGAAACCTCGTCTCTGTTGTGAGATATCAAGAGGGTGAGGACCTAATGCAGCTGTGGTGCTTACAAGTGGAGACTTTGGAATCGTTTAGGACTAGGTCAGACACGAAGTGAAACGTCAATGATGGCTTCCCGGCAGCTTTCTGAGGAGTGAAGATGGAGGAGGAGATGTACACAGACACAGGTGCTCCTTGCTGTGACGTTCTGTACAGCTGAGGACTCTGCTAGCAGGAGCACCATCACTGGTGTAACCCTGTGACCTTTGATGTCCAGAACGGTGAGCCCAAAATATGCTTTTCCTTATATGGTAGACCCTTCCTTGGACATTTAATTATCATAACAAAAATAGATGGATATAAGTACTTTTATATTTTAATTTGGCTACATGTTCTATTTTTCACATTTGGAAAAAAATAAGAGTACTGTTGTAAGTCCAATGATTAGGCAAAAAAAAAAAATGCTGGGAAGCAGGGGCTGATAAAACTGAATTTGCAGCAGGGAATACTTTTGTAATTAGAAATATTAAAGAATATTGTAGACCTTGTGCAAACTGTTGGGCTTGAAATATAGCCCAGAATGTGTTTCTTTTCCTTATACACTTACAATATGAATGTTCTCCAGGCTGCAATTCAGTGAGAAGTTAATTATAGTGACATACAGATGAGCCTTTCTATACCATCCAAGTGGGGTTCTGGAAATAAGCTTGACTTTGTGAAGATACATAGCTAGAAATCTGGAGATGTGGGTAAGGAGTAAGTGTTGAAAAAAATATTTTTATTTTTAGAAAACTTTTCAAAATCTTGACATTTTAACAGTCTATATGACCCCAAAGGTAACA
This sequence comes from Mesocricetus auratus, assembly GCF_017639785.1. Taxonomy (NCBI): domain Eukaryota; kingdom Metazoa; phylum Chordata; class Mammalia; order Rodentia; family Cricetidae; genus Mesocricetus; species Mesocricetus auratus. The sequence goes on from NW_024429268.1 coordinate 4,836,663, forward strand.
TACAGATTAGACCAAGCTCTATCATTACCAGATCACAGATCCTGAAATAACACCAAAACACAGACTAGGTTACTGTAGATGGGATTACGGGCGTGACAGGTAAGTCACAGCCCATGTGTTAGTGCTCATGCTATAAATCTCAGCATTCAAGAGAGGACAAGTTCAATGTTACCCTGAGTTACAAAATAAGACCTTACTTTACTCCCTATGTTCCCCCAAAGCTCAGCCAGTATAGAAAGCCAAAACTTATAAATTAGAGAATATGAGAATTATAAATAAAAGTCTAGATATCAAATCCCTAACAAGATTCTTGGGATATCTTTACAAAAAAATTGTCACATATCTTAAAGAAAGAAACAAAAAGGGTAAACTATGGATGCTATAGATTCAGTAAGTCCACCTGCTATCTTTAATAATAATATTATTGAAAAGTACATCGACAGGCAGCAGCAAAAAACAGGGAAATGTAAAATTAGCCAAAGGCCAGTGACCAAGAGTTATGTGCTTGTCATATGCTGCTCCATGGCATGTATTGAGTAAACTAATTCACTGTATTATAAGGACAGTATCGATATATTAGTGATCTGCACTCCTATACAATACAGAGTCACAAAAGCATTACAAATAAGAGCTAGGTGTTGAAAAGCATGAGAGTTTAGGCTGGACAGAGATATCCACACTTTAGGCATGCTATTAGCAAAAGAGCAAACATCAGAAAGGAAAAATAGACAATCAACAGGTATAATATAAGTCACAACAAGGTTTGGAAATTTAAAAAATCGTTGTGTAGGGTAGTAATATGAAGCATCTACATTCATGATTTGGGATGGACAGATCTGAAACAGAAAGGATATAAAAGCTATTTACTCTTATTTTCTAACTAGTAAATGTTAGGAAAAACTGTCTAGAAAAATCCTTGTACTCTCACGGCCTAAGTGGAGAATAATTACATTTGTAAGAATTATTTATACTCATTAGTAAGGCTGATTTGGTATTTCATCACCTTCAAATTTCTAGATAAGAGATAAAAGAGTTGAGTAGTAATCACCTGAAAGTGAATAGTAGATCCATGGAGATTAAGTATCTAATTATCTAACACATGGGAGGAATTTGGTTAATTGGTCTGGGGTTCTTTACACAGTTATCTATAATGCTAAACTCTACCTTGCTCAAATTTACTTGACTGCTTTGATGCCTTAAAAAAAAATAACAAGTAGAACTACTAGAAGACTTGTTAGAGTCATGGCAAGCATCACTAAGTTGACATGAATGGGGCAATTAAACTACACCGTGGGGTTCATTTTGATAGACAGGCTATTTACGCTGTGGTTTCCTCCTGGTTTCTGTGTAGGTTGGCCGGAGGCCAGATGAAGTTCTATCCTTCCTGTACAAGGTCTGGGCTCCTCTCCTGAAAACAGAAGCGTGGAGGAGCTGCCACGGGGCAGAGTACCTTCATGATGAAGAAGAGGAGGATGATGATGACCACGTTGACCTGGGGGTGAATCCACACAGCTGACTGGCCCAGGCTTTGGGGGTCCCCTATGTGCTTTACCCACGTGTTATTGTCAAACAGCGTACTGATGGCTTCACGGGGCATCAGCTGTGAGGGGAGAAGCAGAGGAGCCAGGTTTTCCAGCCATGAACTGTGTTAGAGAACTCATCCCCAGCCTTTCTCCAAGAGAAAGTCTACCCTTGGATAAGACTCCATAAGCCCCGAGTCTGAGCAGCAGCCCCACCCTTGGCTTCAAGTCCCAACCCCACAGGTGTGACCTAACCCCCTGCTCTCACAACGCCCCTAGAGCTGACCTCTCCAGCCATGAATTGACCCATTCCTGGTGGAAAGGTCAGTGAGGCGATGACAAGGGTGACAATTGCGGGATACAGCAGGCGGCTGGAAAAGAAACAGGGTTAACGCTATCCCCCACTTAGTCGGCACACGATGCGTCCACACTCAGCCATAGCCTTCCACTCTCTCAGAGAAGCGTATTCTCTCTGCCAGGAAGGTAACCACTCGGGAAGAGCCAGCATGGCGAGCCCCTACCAACAATATCAGGGCTCCCGCAGCTGCACATAGCTCCACCGAAAGCAGTGGTTCTCGACTCTTCGATATAGTTCCTCACGTTGTGGTGACCCCCCCCCAAGCGTAAAATTATTTCACTGATACTTCATAACTACAATCTTGCTGCTGTTATTAACTGTAGTGCAAATATCTGACACGCAGGATCTCAGATCCACGCGTTGAGGACCGTTGACCTCAGGGGACCTAAAGCCCCACCTCCAGGATGAACTGCTGGGGGACGTCAGATGGTAAGTGGGCAGGGCAGGGGAAGGGCAATGACTCACTGCTTAGCAAGAAACTGGCTGAGAGCCTTGTGCTTTCGGACACCAAGCATGACCTGACGATGCAGATAAACGAAAACAGCTCCCAAGAACCCACAGCAGATCCTGCGGGCGCAAGACACAGGGCTTGAAGCTCTGAGCCACGCTGCAGGGACAAGCGCCCCCCACCCTCCCTTTCTACCAGCGGCCTCACGGTTGGTTCATGCTTTTACTTACACCCTCCCTCCACGGCTTATCCCGGCTCTAGTCCGTCCCCCCATCCCCACCCCACAGCAAGTCCACAATCAACCCCACCCCTGCTCCCCACACCCGGAAAGAGGGGTCCCACTGACCCAATGACAGCAAAAGCTGGAAGTTCCTTCAGGTCAAAAGGGAAATCCATTCGGAAATTGGTTCTGAATAGAGCGGTAATGGTGACTGCAGGGCATGAGAAGGGGAGCGTTGTGGGTGGGACTCACGGGAAGCCACAGGTAGGGCAAGAGAGGTCACGCTCAAGTGTCTTCCCTTCCTTCAGCCCCCGCCTCTTCTCTTTTTCCCACCCGCGTCTTTCCGTGGTTCCATGATGAAACCCTTCCCTATACCCCAGGCCTCAGTCCCGCTTCCCAGACGGCACCATCCGCTCGCCCCATTCTGGAGGGCTCCGGGTGTGCTCTCTGCTGCTTCGCCATCACCCCCAAGCCACACCGCCCCCACCGGGGCCTCCCCCTTACCGGCATCCTTGTTCCACACCGCCAGGACCCGGAATACAAAGGCACTGAAGGTGGCCGCGAAGAAGCCTCGCCAGTAATTTCGGACGGCAAAGTAGGTAGAGGTGACCTCGATGCTGAACAGCACCCCTGGGGGGGGGGGGGAGCAGGTCAGGCGCCCACCCTCCCACGCCTCCCACTGCTGGTCTGGGAGGGGCCAGTGGGAAAGCTGTACTTTCTTGTTGCTCCTTGCAATAAACCACACACGTGCCTATGGAAGGTCCCCACCCCACCCCACCCGGCCCCAGACCAATGAGCTACAGAGAAGACAGGAAATGGACAGGCTCTTAACTCCCAAACTTCAGGCTCAAGTATCTGTGCACTTAAAGGACTGAATGGGGTTCACAGCTGTCAACTATCCAGGGAGACTCGTGGACAACCAAATCAGTTCTGCAGAAATATTAAAATGAAGGAAGGTTCCGGAGCAGGTGGACAGCGCTGCTGACAGAGACCTCAGGATCTGCATATTCCTTGACGCCCTCTTCTGCTCCAGAAAAACAGATCGGGGCATTGTGCGAGCTTACTGAATTCAGTACTCCGGGCAAAGAAAGCAGAGCCACTCTAACAATAATAAGGACTATGCTTATAAAATGGGGCGGGCCCCCAAGGACGGAAGCCAGGACAGCCAAGGCGGGAAGAAGGTAAACCATCATGCTGAGACAGGTGAGAGAGATACAAGGGAAGCTGGCTGCTAGTCGCCGGTTCTTGTTCTGAGGGGAGATGCGCAAGCAGGAAGTGAGGAGGAGGAGCATACACACCGGAAGAGCTGAGCCAAAGGAAGCGATGCTTATGAAGCCATAAAAGCACCATTTGAAACAGCAAAGAAAAGAAGCCGCCCGCACGCCTTAGGATAAGGGAATTGATCTCTCTAGGGCACCAATGACATTCCTAAAACTTGGCTAAGTCTCATCCACAGCAAACAGGAGAGAGAACTGAGGTAGGGGACATGAGGACCAGCCCTGGAGGAAAAACAAAACAAAACATGAACAAGGCTTGGTCTTTTTCTTTTTCCACAGGGTAAATTGTTGGTCTGTTCAAGGCCAGCCATCGCCTCCCTCTTCTGACAGCAGCTAACACAATAGGAGTTCTCTTCCTCCAGTCTGTAGTCAAAAGTCACATCTCTTGAATCCTTTTTGCAGGGGACAGTGATTAGTCACATTGAGTCTACATACCAAGAAGACGGTAGTGGGGTGCCGCTGTCTCCTTGAGCCAAAGCTGTGTTTTGGCAGAGGGTTTTCCCTGTGTCTCCTCTGGAATGCCGCTTCCTTGTCAAGGAAGATTCATTTCTCATGCTACTCTCCTGGCATTTCGGGTTATTCTATTTTCCACTTTCAGATCTGTCTATACTGCTGAGTTTCCCTGGGATTAGAGGTTCCTAAGTCCCAGCACAGTGGTAAGTGCCCATTTGGGGCTCAATGCCTGTGTTGGGATGGGCAGGAGAAAAGAGGAGACGGAAGAGGAAAGAATACAGCAGGGGAATTTCAAAGAATGGAGCCAAGGGGGCTGGAGATATTGCTCGGTGCTTAACAGCACTGACTGCTCTTTCAGAAGTCCCAGGTTCAATTCCCAGGACCCCATAGCAGCCCATATCTGCCCGTAACTCCAGCTCCAGCGGATCTAACACCCTCACACAGACATACATGCAGGTAAAGCACCAATTTACATAAAGTAAATATAAGTAAATCATGCCTGGCAGTGGTGGCACATGCCTTTAATTCCAGCACTCACGAGGCAGAGACAGGCAGGTCTCTCTGAGTTTGAGGCCAATCTGGTCTACAAAGCGGGTTCCAGGACAACCAGAGTCACACAGAGAAACCCAGTCTCAGAAAAAAAAAAAAAACCCTAAGGGGAGAAATCCACAGTAGGAATCAGGTGGAGTGGGCCTCTCTCCCTTGGTTTGCCATAATAAAAGTAAAATCAGCTTTACTTTGTTCGGGTGCCATTATGTAACTTCTATGTTACAACCACCACCCCCCTCATAGAGACCTGGCAGGCTCTTCTGAAGCAGTCTGAGTGTCAGAGTGTGATCAGGAGCGAGAACTAAGTTTCCTATTACCTGAGACAAGCATGAGGTGTGCTGCTAAGAGAGAGCTTTAAAAACAGCTGCTAGCCAGCGGTGGTGGCGCACGCCTTTAATCCCAGCACTCAGGAGGCAGAGGCAGGTGGATCTCTGTGAGTTCGAGGCCGGGCTGGACCGACAGCCTCCAAAACAGCACAGAGAAACCCTGTCTCGTAAAACCAAAAAATAAATAAATAAATAAATAAATAAATAAATAAATAAATAAATAAAAACAGCTGCTAGCCACTCCGATGCCTTCGGTCGGGAACACTGCTCTCTCTCTTTTCCACTCTGGGTTCCTTCTCTAGTTTCTCTTCTTGCTCCCACACCTCTGCCCTTCTGAAGACATCGACTGCTCTTGGTCCCTATCTCCTGCTACTTGCAGACGTAATTTCTTTCTGTTTCATTTATGCCTGTGGTATCAATCACGGACACGGGCTACCGATTAGATTTAGCTCAGTCCCTGGACTGTAGACTCATCTAACTAGCTGCCTACTTTATATTATCTGGCCACGCCACAGGAACTCTAAACTCAATATCCTCCGAGCAAAATATGCTCACGCCCCCTCCAGATCCAGTTAGCTTCCCGTGTCCTCTTCATAGGCACGAATATCACTACGCTATCGACTGCGTTGCCGGTGCTGCGAGCATGGATGTTGGCGGAGAACTCCCTCTCCTCCCCTCATGTAAAAATTAGCCAACCCGCAGCATCGATTTGACTTGATGCCACTTGAATTTCCCAGCCCCTCCTCTGCTGCCCAGTTCTGTCTGTCATCACCTAGCGTCAGGACGATGACAATAGTCTTCTTGTTAATCTTAGATCACTCCTGTTAATCTGCCCTGCACACACGTGCCAAGGGGATTGGATGAGCAGGCCGAGCTAACCATGCCCCTTCCTTGTTTTAAATCCTTCCACGGTTTCACTTCACCCACAACTGTACCTCACAAGGTCAGTCCCATGAGGTGACATAAGTCCTATGACAAGGTGTCTGCAAAGGAGACTTGGTGGGGAATGGCTGTTTGCAGCTACCCTGGGTGTTCACAACGCATCCCGGCATCTCAGGGGTTTTGATAAACTTTGCAGTTCATTAGTTTTTTAGCTATTTATTTATAGTTCTTTTTAACCATGCATTTTCTAATCAATTGGAACTTGCGACGGGTTTTCAACCCTTACACCTACTAGCACCGGGAAGAACTGTGCTCTCTGTAAAACGTATCTGGGCAAACACTCCCCCAGGGGGTAAAACCTGTACTACCCTGCATGACTTGTGCACACCATCAGGATTCAGTCCCACTTATCTGTTCTGAGTCACTTCCTGTTCCACTTTCCTATTCTCCCCCGTACTACCCATTAAGGGCAGATATTGACTTTGGATCCGGTCCATTCTGTTCAGGGTTTTCTTTCCTCCTTGCAGACTCCACTTACTAATGACACCCATAACAAACACTGTCTCTTTCATAGAACTTCTCAGGCACCCCCAGGCTGCTGTGAAGGGTTCCTGCACTTTGCCTAGGAATGGCACAGGGTCATTAACTGCCTGTGATGATCTCTCTGTGCCTGCCTCCTTGAGCCACTTGAGAGTGCAGGACCAACCAACCATGCGGCACAAAATGGAAACAATAGGGCTTTGGTTGTTCCAACAGGATGCTGAATTACATTTCTTTGATTAGCACAAGGAATTAGGAGTTGCCTATGCTGTGAGTAAAAGATCTCAAAACTACATTTTTTCCCTTTCAGTTATTCTGTGTTCATAAAAAGAATCAAGTACTGCCACCTGCAGATAGGTTTGTCATGTGCAGCATAATGTGAACAGCCTGAGCACAGCCCCTTGACTTGCAAGTGCTTAACAATTCCTTGTGTCCAGAACAAACTTTCCTAGGGTGACGTTCCTTCCCATCCTTGTCACAAGACCAGAAAGAACCCATTGGCTCCTCATAAACTGGAGTCCCAGGAAGAGAATGCAGGCTCTCTTCACTTGGACATGTCTCTAACAAAACGAAGACAACCACACACTCTTCTTTCATTTGGAAGGCTAGGGGCAATGTGTGTATAAATACAGGCGTGAGCATCCGACATGCAGAAACTCAGACACACCACCATCCATTGACAGCGGCTGATGACTTGAATGACTGGAGTAGACACCAGAAGTGCAAATCGGATGCCGGTGGTTACACGCACCCTGGGTTTCCTCATGCTGCAGGCTTCCACCATGTGAGGACAAGGCGTAGGGGATATGCTCTCAGTAATTCTGAACTCTCACCCATACATCATTTCTGAGCCACGCCATTTTAGATACCTCGACAACTCATCTATGAAAAGACTAACTCATCACTGAAAAGAGCCTTCTTTAAAAAACAAAAACAACAACAACAAAAAAAACAAAAAAGCCTTCTAGCAGTTTGTTGTCTAAAAAGCACATACCCTGCCGGGCGTTGGTGGCGCACGCCTTTAATCCCAGCACTTGGGAGGCAGAGACAGGCAGATCTTTGTGAGTTCGAGACCAGCCTGGTCTACAAGAGCTAGTTCCAGGACAGCCTCCAAAGCCACAGAGAAACCGTCTCGAAAAACAAAAAACAAACAAACAAAAAAAAAAGCACATACCCTTCCTATAACTGTATTTCTTCAATTATCAACATGAAATTTCATCATTAGAGATTTCAGTGAGTGAGCCATATAATTAATCCCTGCCCTGTTAACATAGCTGCAGCTCAATTTTGATAAGGAAATGATCCCTTTTGTGACTATGTCCTGTAACTAATAGCCCATGATAATATCTTGCCCTTATATGGATAGAAAGAGTAAAACCCACTTGTAAATTGCTGGCATGTCAAGAAACAACTTTCTTGAAAGCTCCTGTAAGTACTTCTCGTTCTAAAGTTCACCATTAGTCTATTACAGTCTACCAAAACCCTAGTGTCTCTGATAAAATACAACAAGAGGTAAGTTTTCCCTTGGAGAAGGAAGTACGCAAAATCTCCCGCTACACAAAAGTAAATGTAAAGCAAAGATACTGGCAATGGAAAAAGGCTTTAGTGTGCGTGGGACGGGGGACGGGGGGGCTGCTGTGGTTCTAATCTCTGGCTCTGTAGGCGCTAACAATGTGCCCTTTCTATAATGCAGTTCTATCAAGCCACACTCACGGTTGTTAAATGGGAATCCACGTAAGATGGTTAGAACAAGGCACAGGGCACATGCCTCCTAAGAGTGGCAGTTCTTGTTATGGTGAAAAATGGTTAATTCAAGATCCCGGTGAAGCTGACCGGAGCCAGGCGTTGAGCAAGGTAAGGCAAATGGGGCCCATGCACTGCGGACGGCGTGGACTTGCCTCCAAGTGGTGTTCCAAAACAGCAGCCAACCCCCACGGCGCAGCCCACTGTCAGGATGTCGGTGTAATAGTACGGCTGCTACTAGGGAGAGAGAGAGAGAGAGACAGACAGACAGACAGACAGACAGACAGACAGACAGACAGACAGACAGACAGGAGAAGGGCAGGGCAGAGAGATGGGGAGAGAATAAGTCGGGGGTGAGAAACAAAGAAGAAGGAGAGGCCTACATCACAGGAGTAAACGTGTTCCCAACATCCCTTTGGTTCTACGGGTCGGGGGAACTCAATAAGTATGGCAACCAAGAAGTGACCGCACACGCTCAAGGCCAACAATCGAAAACAAACCAAGGAAAGGTGTTAAGTAAGTAGATGTCAGGCAGGCAAATGGACAAGTAATGACCACACAAAGAGGGCCTTGAGGATAAGCAGCAAGAGGCAGGCAAGGACTCTTACTCCCAACCGAACAAAGTAGTGGTAACGCCTGCAGGAAAAAGCAGCGGTGTCAAAAGAAACACTCCGCTCTCTAGAAGAAGCACATGGGCCCCTGGAGACCACAGGCTACAATCCAGTCACTCCCTGGCTGCCCACCCATCAGTCCCTTCGGTGAGCACGGCCCCTCTGCCCAAAAGCTAGAGCAGGCCCCCACCACCCCTCCAAGTCTGGCTCAGGCAACCCGAGTAGGGAGGAAGTGAAACTTGCCTCCGACAGGGGCTGCGAAGCAGCATCCCACGCCCACTGCACAGGCTGGCGCCAGGAGATCAAGCTGCCCAGGCACGGTCTGCAACAGAGAAGCACTTCGGGCAAGGCAGGTGGCACGGGCGGGCGGCATAGCGTGTGAACCAGGGTGGACGGGGGTCAGGACAGGGGCGGCGCAGGAGGGGACATGGAGAGGGGCTGACACAGTCGTGTGGGCAGCATGGGGCAGGCCTGGCTCAGGTCACCTCAGAAAGGCACAGGTCAGGAAGGGCTAGACACTAGGAGGACAGACGGAAGCTGGACGGAGGGGATATACGGCTAGGGTCAGCAGGCACCGACACGGAGGACCGGAGCGTGGGTTAGTTCTCGAGATGCCGCCTTCAGCGCCAAGGCCAGCCCAGAGCAGGCAACCCTCCCCAGCTCTCTGCGCACACCGAGGGCTTCCTTCCTTCTACCAGCCAGCCCCTGCTGGGCTATACTGCCTCACCCTTACCTCATAGACACCACAGAACATGGACATAAACTTGCTCAGGACGGCGGCGCAGATGCTAGCAATATGAACAAAGGGACCCTGCAGGAAAACAGGAAAGTCGGGCATCAGGGATGGGAGAGAAGCATGGAGACTCACTCCACTGAACCAGAAGTTCCTGCTCCAAAGCCCGGGGCTAGGTGACGGGAAGAGCGGAACCAGACGAAAAGTTCTGCCCTAAAGGAGACTCATCCCAGGGAAGAAGAGACGATAAAACAGTGCGTTTTCAGATAATGCCAAGGCTAGGAAGCAAACAAAGAGGTAGGATGTGGGGGAGAAGGTGTCATTCCCTGGCCAGTCACCACCCGCGTTAGCGCCTTCGGTGATAATCACAGGAGCGAGTCTACGGGTGCCAGGCGGAGAGTGTCCTAGGCAGAGGGAACAGCGAACTCAGGGGTCCCGAGTGGACAAGCATGGCATGATGAGAAGGTGGAAAAAAAGCCTCGTCATTCAAGCACAGAGGAGCAGCCAGGAGGTGAGGTTGGAGACTCGGACAGGCAGGAGGAGGTAGGTCAGCCTGGGAGTGAAGATCTTATGTTAATTAAGTGATACGGCAAGCTCTCGAGACCATACAGAGGTCAGACGTGTCCGACTGCGTTTCGAAGGACGCTTTGGCTGCTGTGTGGAAGGCTGATGGAGAGGAGAGTTCACACAGGGATGGAGCTGGAGGAGCCTCGTTGTCACCTCCAAGAAAGAAGACTCAATGTAGGTCTCGGCTTCCTCACGTCGAAATAGGCAGAAACCCAAGGACCGTGCTGACTTCGAGGCTAGCCTGGCCTACATGTAAGTTCCAGAACGAGACTATCTCAAGCAAGCAAACAGCCAGACACAGAACAAAAATAAGTAATAGATAAATGAAAAATAAATAATACAAGGAGAATGGTTCAGGTTACGTACAGGGTTGGTGTTTTCTAGGGATACTCTGGTTGTCATAATTGGGGCCTGCTACCGGTGTCTCTGGTTAGAAGCCAGGGATAACGCTAGCCTCCCACAGGGCCCAGAGCAACATCCCTCTTCCCAGCAGAGTTTTCCAACCCCTAACCATACTTATGTCCAGGTGGAGGGGCTGCTGTAAGGTTAGCCCAGCTTGTACAGTCCATCCCCAACTCCAGGGTGAGGAACGGCCAAGGCTTCCCCTTGTTACTGCTCTTTGGCCTCTGCCGAGTCCAGTCAGCTCTCCCAGCCCTTCTCTAAGCTACACAGACCTACCTCTTTTCCCACAGGGATGCCACTGCCCAGCCCAGCCGTTAAGGCCACCACCTTGGCTACAAAGGCCTTGAGTGTGAGGTATTCCTTCAAGACAACACCACGAAGAATTGTTTTCATCTCAGGTATTCCAGAGCCTAAGAGGGTTAAAAAAAAAAAAGGATAACACACAGGTTTGAGCTAGAGTTTAAAAGGGAGAAGAACGTAGAGATGGGGAAAGGGATAACCATGTTGAGGCCTCCAAGGAGTCTGGAGGGTGGAGGGAATTCAGGGTAGGAGGTCTGTAAGAAGCCAGACTGTGTCGTCCCACAGAAAGCACTCACCCACAGCCTGTGGAGAGATGAGCTGGCAAAAGAGGGCACTGAAGAGGATGAGGATAAGTGGGAAGGTGACCCAGGCCAGGTACTGCAGGGGAAGGCTGGGCTGCATCTGGGCATAGGTCCACTTGTAGGCTGCGGGGACAGGAACACATAACCTGGGGCAGTCAGAGCTCAGGAAAGGACAGTGAAAACTGTCTTACCACCGTGCCAGCTTGCCCTCACGCCCCTGCTCCTCTTATTTGCCTGGCCCCAGGAATTCCCTCCACTGCACATGCAGGAACTCCCCTGAGTTGAGCCAGGTGATTGATTATCTGTTGCCCAAGTCCCCCTCTGGCAGAGAGGCAGCTGGTGGCTGTTGTGCATATCACCGTTGAGTAAGAGGCTGTAGCACCTGGCTAGAGGCCAGAGGTGTCCACTGACAATCGAAGGGACTCCCGAGACTCGCATATCTCGTGACGAAAATGGGGAGAACCCTGGGAAAGTTGACCCCCTCTTGAGGGACACTCACAGTTTGGGTAGCAGTTAGCGGGAAAGGCGTGGGTGGGGATTCGGTTCTCCTAAGTTTAGTTTTAATCTGGAGTCAAAGTTACGCTTGACCACTCACGAGATACCTTAGAACCCAAACACACCTGGGTGTAGGCAAAGAGCTCAGAAACAGTTCCAATATGGAGAAGGCAGGGGCAACAGTCCCGGGAGAACCTACCCTGAAGGCTCTTGGCGCTAACGTAGTCCATGCACCAGCTGACCAGAGCCATCAGTAGGCCCAGGAGCACAAGGAAGATCCAGTCCTCCCCCAGCTTCCTTCTGACGACCTGTCCCAGGCGGTGGACACAGTCTAGGAAGAGAGAAGGGTAAATGAGGGGGGAGGCAGCTTTCTAGTCATCTCTTGGGGAGCGGACTGAAGAGTGGACGTTGGAGTCGTCTGTGCGTTAGTCATTGGACACCTCTTTACATCTCTGCCAGGTGCTGTGCTTATCCTGGCCAGAAAGCCCTATGGCTGCAATCCCCACGGATACATGGATTTCCATGTAAAGCTAGTTTCCTTCTATTGGGAAAGCAGAAATAAGGCAAAGAACTAAGGGGGTGGGGTGGATATGCCTTTCGCTTACTCAAAAGAGGGCTTTGGAGCTTGTGTGTGTGTGTGTGTGTGTGTGTGTGTGTGTGTGTGTGTGTGTGTGTGTGTGTGTTGGGAAATGTGTAATGGGAACATCCAGGTTATTCTCCCAATCCCTGTGCCTCCTATTCCAGATTCCTTTAATTCTCAGTCCCCGTCACCTTGACATTTAGAATAGTGGTCCTCATCCAGGCTGTTCACGGTGGAACTGGAGCCCATCTTCTTGGGCATCCCCCCGTCTTGCTCCTTGTAGGAATAACTTTCCTTGTGGTGGCCATATATCTGTATGGGGTAAAGGATGGTCAGTGTCTACCTTGTTGAAGAGTCAGAAAGAATACAGGAGACACCATTATGTAGACATAGATTTACGGAGCAAAGAGGAAATGGTCTGAATCTGGCATTGAAGGTTGCTTCAGGGTACCTTATGGCCATCACTTCTCTCATATCTTTACCGTCCATTTACAGATGCCTATTATCGTCCTGTTTCTCATACAGTTTCATACATTTCCCCTAACCCAGGCACACCAGCTAACTTCTACTTGGAAGTAAAGGTACTAAGAACTGCACGGAAATCATAATTTTCATGTATCACCCATGTTCTGCGCGTCTCTATATTCTCCTGGCACCCCTGCATTGACTTCCTACCTCAGGGTACCAACCTAGACAAAGAGAGGCCACACTAACCTAGCTAGAGACAGGCTTTATGTTTTCACAGGGCTAGAGGGTGACTGCTTGCATTCTGCCCTGCGATGCCTGTCCGCCTTGAGATGCTTGGCCTCCCTATTAAAATTGTACAAAGCCCACCCAGCTCACATTCCAGAGCTTGTAGACACAAACAGGAACTGGGTCCAAGAAGGTGATTTAATCTACTTCCCAAAGTGAGCTAACTTGTTGGATCCTACCAACAAGTGAAGGGGTGCATCCCTGAACCCACATTGGCATTTGTGCCATGAAGGATATGAGTGCTAATAATTTCATGCTGCCCCCCTCCCCACATCCTATACTAATCCATCCTCTGGGTCCAGGGTCAGGCCAGGCCATGTGGCTGATTCTGGGAGAGCCTGGGTGGAAGAGATCTTATTTCACAATACGAGCAGCAGTTTAATGTTGCGGTCCCGAGCAGGCACATACTAATAATTATCCTGCTCAAACTCAAACCGTGAGCCAGAGACAAAAATTACTCCCAGCTGGGCCCGGTAGCGCACACCTTTAATCCCAGCACTGTGGGGGCAGAGATTCTCTGAGTTTGATGCCAACCTGATCTACATAGAGAGTTCCAGGTTAATCGGGGATCGTAGTAAGATCCTGTGTCAAAAACAAACACACCCAACAAACCAGGAAATACTTCCACTGAGGATCAACTATTGGGGTCGCCTAAGCACTCTGAGTTGTGGACTGGGAGAAATGAGGAAACAGTGTGCTCTCTTCCAACACCCAGGCTGGGAAAACACTGTAAGAGCCAGATGTATTCTGCTGGTCCAGCAGTAACCACCACACTACGGCATGTTTAGAGGGGACTGAGAAATCAAAACCAAAACGTACAAGGGATGAAATGTCTGCAAGTGTAGAGTCCTCTGGTGTGTGCAGGGCGGAGGGTGGGAATGAGGGTCAGAACCATCCTGACAAAATGCTAATGACTGCTGCATCCTGGGAGCTCATTATGACATCCTGGCTTCTGTGTAAGTACGGTACTTTCCCTCGCAAGTATCAGACAAAGAAAACACCGCATTCCTGCTTGCTTTCAAGGCACACTGGGATCTGGATGAACCCTGCTCCCAAACTAACTTGCCATTCTTTCCTAATTGAAGCATGAGTTCCTTTAGCCAAGTGTCCCGTCATCAGAAAGTGCCTTAACCAGCCAGGTGGTGCTGGTGCATACCTATCTATAATCCCAGCTCTTGGGAGGTAGAGGCCAGTGGATCTCTGTAAGCTTGAGGTCAGCCTGGTCTACACAGCAAGTATAGCAGAGGATAGCCAAGGCTACATAGAGAAACCCTGTCTTTAAAAACACAAAAAAGAAAAAATGCTCTAATTGGACCTTTGCTCAAGTGGCCAGCCTGCCTTCTCCAGAAATGACCAGCACTAGAGGAAGGAGGAGCTGCCTCTTTCGGTCCTCTCAACACACCTCCCTCCCCACTGTGAACCTACCCTTCTCAACTGCTCAGAGAACGGATCCCTCTTGCTGACACTCCCACACAGCCTACTTCCAGGTTCTCACCCTGACTCAGAACCACAGCGCTGTCAGAAAAACCCTTCCGAGGTCTGATCTTGTTCCCACCGACCCCCCTTTCCATTCGGTCCCATTCTGCATTCTCTGTAGTGAAGAGGCACACTTACTTATGTGAATGGTGACTTGTAAGTTCCTCAAGGCAATTTCACCTCCCCTGTCTTGTGCCCACCCCCATTTCTCTTCCCTTAGTTGTCCATACACCACTGATCCCCCAGCCTTGGGTGGCAATTGCCTCTGGGCACAGTTGTGCACTTTCCTAAGTGACAGAAATCTTACATTGCTTTATAATTAATTAATGTGTGTGTGTGTGTGTATGTATGTTTGTGTGTGTGTGTGTGTGTGTGTGTGTGTGTGAGAGAGAGAGAGAGAGAGAGAGAGAGAGAGAGAGAGAGAGAGAGAGAGAGAGAGAGAACCTGTAGGAGTGTGTTCTTTTCCTCGTGGGTGGGTCCCAGGAATTGAACTCAATTTCTCAGGCTTGGAAGCTACTTACTGAACCATTTTGTTGGCCTTTTAACAATTACAAGGACACCCCCCAGAAACAAGATCCCAAGGACTCATACAAGCTAGGTAAATGCTCCACCAGAATTCTACCTCCAAACCCTTAAAACTTGTCACCATTTCTGTGCTCACTTTAATACTGGTCACTGATGACTGATAAATCACTCACTGTTTTCCCTGCTAGTCCTGGTGCCTTCCTCCTGTCTTTTGTGGAAGTGTGTGTGTGTGTGTGTGTGTGTGTGTGTGTGTTTATGCAAGCATTCTACAGGGCATCCACGGGGTGGAGAAACCCCATGCTGTCTGCACGTGGGTGTGGGCAGAGGAGATCCTCATAGCATTTCAGCTCTAGAGAACCACTCTCGTTATACAAGCATGTAAGCATGCCCTCTACACTGTGTTACCATGAAGGCGGCTCTGCTGGCTTCCCACACGCTATTTGAAAGTGCACACAAGCTTTAATACGCCAAGCTCAGATCTTTATAAACACATATTTTGAACACATTTACCGTTTAACCTTCAAAAATAAATGCCATTCCCCCTTGCACCTAACTCCCAATTTTCAGCAACCCTTGGCCCCCACTGACACTGTTCCCCTCCAGGGCACAGACTTTACCTGTGTCGGGTGGGCATTGTGCCTGGGACCCATGTCCTTTCGGGGCCGGTGCTGAAGGCCCCCATTCTCTGAGGGCAGTCCATAGCTGGTGCAGTGTTCAAACGGCATGTACTGGTACTGGGGGGCACTACCCCACCAGTTTTGTTCACCCCCATGCTGCTGGGACTGGGATTGGGACCGTTCCATGCGTCCAACCCCCAAGCCCCAGCCAGGCCTTTGGCCTGCTGGCTCCCTATCTCTCCCCAGGAGCTCCTTAAGCCTCTGCTTTTGCCTGTCCCCAAGGCGTCTGGGGCACCATGCCCACCTCCAGCTATTTATAGCTGCCTCTCCATCACATGACCCCTCCTCCGCCCCCCCCCACCGCCACATCTGATCCCCCTGGGGTCGAAGCAGGTGTGAGTGCAGTGTGGGGGTTGGGGGGTTAGGATGAAAACCTATGGGACAGTCCAACAGGGAATTCCCTTTGCCAGCCAGCAGCACTGTCCCTTCCCTAGGAGGACTCACAGCTCCAGGTCACTCGTCCCTCTATAAATATCATCAGGACTAGGATGAAAGGTTTCCTAGTGCAGTTTCCAGGCTGTGTGTAGAGCTGAGCCTTCCCTGAAGACCTCGTGGGAGGAGAGGGTAGGGAGAGCTCAATGAAGCCACTCAGGGTTCTGGACAATAGACAGACAGCTCACCTGGGAGAGTAGCCGCCGCCTCTCTGTCATCTCCCCTGGCTGGCTGGTTGCAGCTCAGTTATCTCTTCAAGGTTCTGTCCTCATCCGGACCCTGAACATCTCTGTGGCCAGCTCTCCACACGCATCCCATTCGGAGGATTCTGCCCTTAAGTCTGCCGGAGGCAGCTAAAGACACTTGAGTCCCTTCCCCTGGATGCCACCCTTGTCACCCACTGGGTGTGGGATGTTGTGGGAAGCAGGGGTAACACCCTTGGGTATCTGCAGTATCTCTCGTTTCCCAGACACGCATGTTAGCCCCACCAATAGGGAGGGGCTGAGCTTCCTTCTGGAATGTGGTACCCAAGACAGTTCTACCAGGGTAGGTTAGATAACAGGTGAGAAGAGGAAGTAGGATAGAGTCATAGGGAACTTAATAAACAAGCAATGGAGAAGTAACCTTCTCCTTTCTAGTCAATAAATTAAGCTTGATGAAGAAAGGACAAAGTACTCCATATGGCATTGTGCTTTTCCCATCAATTTCCCTTATCTTTTTTTGTTGTTGTTGTTTAGTTTTTGACACAGGGTTTCCTTGTGTAGCCCTGCCTGTCCTGGAACTCACTCTGGAGACGAGGCCAGCCTTGAACTCGCAGAGATCTGCCTGCCTCTATCTGGAGAATGCTGGGATTAAAGGCAAGCACTTCCTGGCCCATCGACTTTTCTGAGACATTCTTTGCCTATGAGGTCATTATAGACGGAAGTAAGGCAAACTAAATTTAGGATTCACCACCAAGGGGGGTCTCTCTCGGAGGAAGTCCAAGTTCAGGGGTTGAAGGTATGGACGCAAAGTCTCTGGTCTGCAATACGGTTCTGACCTAAGTTAAGTGGAATTTCTCAAGGTGGGAGGCTAGGAATTTAACTAGGAATCTGTGTGGACGTTCACATGAGTACAGGTGCCCATGAGTTCAGAAGAGGTTGTCAGATCCCCTTGCAGGGGAGTTACAGCAACTGAGAGTGGCTCAACATGCTTGTTGGCTGGTCCTCTACAAACGTGGTAAGTTCTCTTGAGCACTGAGCCATCTCTCTGGCTTTTCTTTAAAAAAGAAAAATCACTGTGTGTGTGCGTGTGTTTGTGTGTGTGTACACGTGTGTGAGTGTGTGTGAGTGTGTACACGTGTGTGAGTGTCAGAGAACAATGTTTGGGAACTGAGTCTCTCCTTCCACCATGTGGACTCCTGGGCTCAAACTCAGGTCATCAGGCTGCAAGTAATCCTTCCACGGAGTTGTCTTGCTGGCCTAACAGTCCCATTTCTAGGTGCTGAATTGTCATTTACCAAAGGGAAGCAGACACGCAAAGCTCAGAGAGAAACCGCCTCACACCTGTTAGGATGGCCAACGCCAAGGACAAATGCGGCCAAGTACTGGTGGGGATGCAGAGAAAGGGGAGCCCTTGGGTACCAACGGTGGGAGATGCCGTCGTGGTCCTCACGGAAAGCAGTAAGTCAGAAATGGAACCACTGTGAGACTTAGCAACCCTACTTGGCGTTTCTGCGGAGAAAGGAAAACAAACCACTGTCTCTCGGCTATCTGTTCTCTTTTGTTCACCGTGGCATATTCACAACAGCCCAGAAAAGAGTCACTCCTACGTCCGTCGACAGGCGAAGGCACAAACACAAAGGACTCAGCGTCAAGAGAGGCACTTTCTTTCAGAGAATGGTAAGGACGTCAGACACACTCAAATACCGTGCATGCCGTTTGCACGCAGAATCACAACACGTACAGGGTTGAAGGCCATGGGCCGAGATGGGGCGGGCCCTGGGAGTCCTGGGAAGACGCTGGTCATGGGCACACACCAGTTATTCGGCTCTGGGTTTTAGAGGGGCTGCTAAACGTGGTAGCTACGGTTAGCAACACTGTTCCGTGTGCCTGAAACCTGCTAGGGGTAGGTCTCAAGTGTCCACACATACACATATGCATAATGTGAGGTGATGGGTAAGAACCTGGATCCTGGGGATCATTTCACAAAGCATATCTGCTAGTACACCAGGCTGTGTGCCTTCGCTATGCATACTATTTCTAATGGCCAATTATACGCCAGTAAAGCTGAAAATAAAAGAAAAAAAAACCACCCTTTCTAGAGTCAGCTCTGAGATTGCACGGCTTACAATCCACCCACAAAAATTACTAACTTGGGATGGCAGAGGGAGTGATAAGTTAGATGAAGACAATAGAAAACCCAAGATCAAGGGATTCCTAATAAGGAACAGAGACTATATATATACATTCTTGGAGGGCTTCAGAGACAGATTTTCCCCATTTGTGGAGCCTGGCTCTCTGAAGGTTACCACTCTTCTGTAGGAAACCTCCAGAAACAAGTGTCAGGTGTGGTTGGTGCTTCCAAAGCATCCCAGAGCACCCTAAAGCAGAACAGCAGTGTGGTCATGGACTGAGATCTGAAATCACCGACTAGCAGCGACTCCACATGCTCACGCCCTGGCCAGCTGAATGGGAAGCATGCGGCCCACGTGAAAAGTACCGAGTGCAGTTATAAGATCCTGATTCTCCCTGCAGAGGCATCAACACATATAGGCTACTTGGGCTGGACTGCAGGGATTTAAGAGTTGAAATAGATTGTGTCTGAAATTAAGAGTTTAAATCCGATGAGCTATTTTACAAGAGAACCAAATGTAAACTCCATTACTCCAACATCTTATTGAACTCAAGTGTTTAGGTTCTGATGCGGAGGGTCCCAAGTTGGGCTTCGGGTCTTACAAGGTCCTAAATTTGAAAATACACATAGCACTTATGTGTATTCTTCCAAGGTTTTGTTGTTGTTGTTGTTTGGTTTTAGAGACAGGGTTTCTCTGTGTAGCCTTGGCTGTCCTGGAACTCACTCTGTAGACCAGGCTGACCTCAAACTCAGAGATCCTCCTGCCTCTGCCTCCTGAGTGCTGGGATTAAAGCCATGCGCCACCAGCATCCAGCTCTTTTAAGGTTCTAAACCATCTCCTATGGACCATGACACTGAGATTAAAACCGTGTTACACGAGCAAGCAGTCATGAGATTTGTCTTTTAGCATCTCTACCCCCAAATTTAAAAACAGATTTTTCTTTCCAGGTTATGCTCGTTTTCCATCTCCAACCTCTGCTAGTTTGACCTCCTCAGTACATAGGGCAACAAATATGACGCTTAACTTTGTATTATTGAGAACTAAAGAGAGGCCATGCTAGAGAAGCACCATCCTACCGCCGAGCTATACTCTTACCCAAACACCACCGTCTATGTGTGAAACGGGCAGGTTCATCACAGCCGAAGGAAGCGTGCTCCAGGGCAGACTAGACAAGGGGTCTGATGAGGGGTGTGGCACAAAGGGACCACACCCTGACCATCACACTCTAAGGACGTTTCCATTCATCTCTTTCCTTGTGTGTATCCAGGCAGCATGGACGCCAGCTACCTCGGTCCTGTGTTTCAGCAAAGCAACCACAACTTCTCCAGGGCACTCTGTCCCGAGCACGCCTCACTGCTCCAGCCTCTTCCACGCCACACCAGGTTTCATTCTCTCCATCCCTTTAAGAACCCTTGGTCTTTTCCCATGCTCTGCAGATTAGGCCTTCCGGTGTACTATACCAGTTTTTTTCACCTGTCTCTCTTTTCCATTACAGGGTTTTCCTGGCATAATCACTTTCAACCCTTACAGTGATTTTTTTTTTAAGACACAAACCCTTTCCTTCCTTTTAGAAAAGGGCAAACAGATTCTTTCAGCTCCTTTAGCCCGTGTCTCAGCAGCATTAGAGGCAGCACTATGAGGAAATCAGAGCTATGTGATTTTTGGAAGACATGCTCAAAGTGTGAGCCTTACTGTCTCTCCTGGGGAAAAGCAGGGGAAAGCAGCTCCCTCATGGGACTCCAGGGAAGCAGTCTCCCAGCCAGCGAGGAGCCCGCCGACAACCCGGCATCAGCTGTAGCTGCCTCCCTCCCCTTCTGCCAGCTTTGCTCTGATGAACAGTGGTTTCATCGCTTCCTCTCTTCCTTTCCTGTTGGAGAAAACAGGATGGGGAAGGGCAGTACAGGACAGTCCCCACCTCAGGAAGGGGGTTAATTTTAGAAGAGAATCCCCTGGCAGAGGTAAGCTGGGTGGGGGAAGGGAAGGGAGGAGAGCCATGAAACCCAACCTGACACCCTCACTCAAGGGCGGGTGGGAAGGACATGGACTCCAGCTCAGGCAGGCGCCCGCTCCAAAATTCCCCGAGACCACACCTCTCGTGTCTGTGTCTTTGCTGTCTTGAGAATGGGTAGCTATGTCCACCTAACTTGTAGACCTCGTTTCCAGCTTCACTTGAGCTGGAACTCTGGCCAGTCTCCCCATCCTAGGCTCTTTTGCACCCAATGTCCTCCCGCCTGCCCCCCCCCCCACTCTGGAGACAAGCTTTAATTACCCAGCTGGCTGAGACACCCCTGCCAGCCCTGTCCTCGGCTCCTCAGTCTCCAATGCCCCCACAGAATTTCCTGCTTCTCACAAACCTCCCTAGCCACTACTTAAACATCTGCTACCTTTCCATGAACGCACCCCAACCTGAAGCCCACTGTTCACATCTTTTTATGGGCAACCTAGAATGCTGAGTTTTTCTGCTTTGATAAATCTTAAATCTAATTTGGGCCAGGTGAAAAATGAAATTCCAGTATCTCCTCCCCCTTCTACCTCCTCCTCTCTTTAACTCTGCTATTTCAGCCTCCATTCTATAACCTAATAAGCCAGGGCAACTACTGCTTGTTCCTCTAACTCCTGAGAACATGAGACATGCCGGGGCCATGCCAATGAAGACGGGCCCACATCTGGCCACACCGAGAGACAGTGATAGCGAAGTTTGGGGATTTCAGAAAGGCGTACCTAATGAGGGGAAGAAATCATGCAGCGTAAGGACATGCAATACGAAAGCTTCCGAAGACTGAGCACCCCCAAAAATAGACACCCGACACACATCAGTAATAAGTATCAACATTTATTTGGCACCTGATGGCAATACAAAATCTTGGCAGTGGGAAGTGTGAAGATTCTACCACTCAGATATATGCATCCTATACTGACCCAAAGGCAGAATTTGGCAGCAAGTCTTCAAACCACCTGGTTCACACAACAAACATTAATAGAGCACCTCAACTACCATAGGCCTCAAATATGCTGGGCACCATGGAGATGCGAAGGAAGTTGTCTCACACGTGACGTGTCTTCAAACAGTTTAAAAACAAACAAGAAATCAGTGGATGAAAATAAAACACCTGAAAAAACCCCAAAGAGCACAAATACTAATGAAACTGTATGCTGTAGGAACAATTTAGAAATTGCTAAAAGGTAGGATTTAACTGGAGCTAGCTGCTTGACTCCTTGTTTTTCAAGAAACATTCATTGAAGACCTACTAAGTGCCAAGCACTGGGTATACAGTAAGAAACACGGTGCTGCTCTCTGGGAGCTTTCAGCTCGGTAGGGACGTGCCGCTACAAACTGCAGTAAGAACAATGAAGTCAAAAGAGGACAGCTTGTGGAGAGGGCGCCACTAGACTCGAGAATCAGACACTGTCCTAAAGAAGAGCTCAGAACACCTGCGACACTGATAGGAGACACTGAGAGGCTGGAGCACAGCGAGAGATCACCATTTATTGAGATCCAAGGGAAGTAAGAGCCAGATCCTGTAAACTGGGTAAGGATTTGACTTTCAGATGAGGTGTAAAGGAAGCTAGTGCTCTAAGCAGGGAGCGACATCATCAGATATATTAAAAACTGAAACTACTGTTATGTGGAAGATAAACTGGAAGAGAGGCAAAAATGGAAGTGCAAAGGTTTTTAAAGAATAATAAAGTTCTGGTGGACAGTAGTGCCACACACCTTTAATCCCAGCACTTGGGAGGCAGAGACAGGAGGGGCTCCATGAGTTCGAGGCCAGCCTGATCTACAGAGCGAGTTCCAGGACAGGCTCCAAACTATACAGAGAAACCCTGCCTCGAAAACAAACAAACAAACAAACAAAAATAAAGCTTCATAAAAGCAGAAACAAGTGCTTTAGGTTAATGGAATATCATGTATGGTACTATCCTCACTGACACAAGGAAACAATGGGGGGAGGGGTAGTGCCTCAAGAAACGGAAGAAAGGAAGGAAGGAAGGAAGGAAGGAAGGAAGGAAGGAAGGAAGGAAGGAAGGAAGGAAGGAAGAAGATGCTACAGACCTTCAGTGGCCAGAAGAGCCTGCAAAGGAGGACCTCAGACTTGGCAGAAGCGGCGAACAGGACGAAAGACAAAGAGGGGCACGTCAGTGCAAAGCAAGAACCTTCTGGAGGCCAGATAGTGGAAATCACAGTAAGGCAGGAGACATCCTGGTGACGGGACAGTGTGAGACACGGCGTGTTCACCTGTCACTGCGTTTCTATGGCCCGGGGAATTTCTGTAGCGCCCAGTGTCACGGCACGCAGACCTTAGGCTCTGTCGAAGGCTGGCTGCAGAGAGCACGAAGGAGCTGAGAAGACAGCCCTACACTAGGGCCTGCACGCGAAGGCATGCTCGGGAACTTCTGCTCACAGCAGCACGGCCCGACTCTCATCTGCCTCATCAAGACAGACGAACACACCTACGTTAAAGTGGGACATCTTCCAAATCTTTACTCTGGGACAAACGAGGTTGTAGAGATGGAAAAGAAAAAAAAAAGACAGGAGATGATCTCTGAGATACCTTAACTGACGTGACTAATCAGTGACCAAAGTACCCCTAAAAGCCCTGGGAACAGAAATATCAAACATTGAGAAATCCCCATGCCCTCTTTCCACAGTAACACTGTGTTCACAATGTCATTTTCCAGGCTCTTCGGCTATAACCAAAACGCTTCTGGCAACAAATCCATTCAGAGCCGGCTCTGCAGGGACAGAGCACCACACCGAAGAGCTGTCCTTAAGTCTCATACTCAAAGATGGAGATGGCCAGCAGGAAATAAGCCTGGGAGAGTCTCATATCCCTGAGCGGGTAGATAGAAAAGAAAAAACAAAAACCATCCGAAGCGAAGGCTCCATTGTGCCCAGTGGTCCAGTGGCCTCCAGCAGCACGGGCGGCAGGTGGCATCACGTGGGTGGGTGGCCTGGGAACAGGTAGAGCTGCCGGCACAGCGTACTGCAGTACTCGGACATCTCCTTGCATCGGTGGAACTCTGTGCCAGGGGCGTAGCCTTCACGTTCCTTGATAAGGGCATTCACCTGGGAAGGCAGAACCAACGGTCCAAAGTCTGAGATCACTTTGCGCTTCTATGATTCAGACTAACCGGAAGGGCAGACCCCCGAAGTGTGCAAGGCCAGAAGGAAGCAGACACACCGCTTTCAGCACCAGATGGTGCGGACTTACCTTAACCAGCATGTCAGCCACGTGCATGTCACAAGCTCTTTCAGAGAAAACCTGAGTGAGTGCTTCAATGTACCAGGAACCCCGTTTGGTGTTCCGCATGGCAGCAGTGCCTAAAACCAGAGGCGTGGAGGTCACGGACAATCCTCACAAAGACAGACCTCTACGGTCTCTTCTAGTCAGAGGCCTTGGTATGAAAACAAAAGGAACCCAAGTGTGGGACAGTGTGAGCTGCACTCATGTTGCTTCTCCAAATACCTTTCAGGCAAGCATAGCCACATATCATGTCTGAGCGGGTGGGCAGTCTCATCTTCATCAACCCCTCTTTGCCAGCATCACTCTCCTCGCATCCGGGGGACTGTGGGTGATTCTTCCCATCCTGCTGGTCCACCCCTCGATCTGTCTCGTCTGTAGAAAGACCAACAGAAGAGAGACAGACGTTACTGCCTCCCATCTTTTACACACCTGTCACATGTACACCCAAAGTCCCTATAATCGCCACTGAGGGGCCATTTTCAGCCGTTGCTCCAACCTATGGCTAATGAGTTAAAAAAAAAATTAAATGAAAAATATCGTTACTTAACACAAACTCACTGCTCAGAGGTGACTTCTAAAGGCACATGCACCTACACAGGTCAGAACAAGTCTCATTCAGCACAAGGGGGAAATGCCAAACTAAGTACTCCTTGCAATCATCACATTAACTTGTTCAGTTAGTAATGTACCAAAATAGCCCTTTTTTTCTGTATTAGAGAATAAAACAGTGATATTTAGTCTTTTAAGAAAAAAACAAGCCTGCTTACTATTCATATTCTACATTAAAATTACAACCTCAAACTATGTTAACCAGTTTTAAAAAAAATCTGTAGGACTAATTGCGATCAGAGCTTTTTGAGATGGTTTGCACACTTCTAAAACTTTTCTCCTACTTGTTTATTAAGTTTGTAAGACAAATTATAGTAGGCAGCCAAGACTTAGAGAAGTTCAAAAGAGGACAAACTTAAAATCAGAGAAATACTAAATATTTTCTCCAACAAGATCATCAAATAGTAACACTCGCTGTTTACTTTAGGGTTAGGCAGGCATCATGGCTGCAGAAGGAGAGTGAGGGTACACGGGTCATCACCTAAGAGTGCACCCTCTCACAGGACTTCCTGCGTGAGCCTCAAGACCCAAGATTCTAAAGAGAAGAACAAACCAATGCTCAAAGAACGTTTGGTGAAAGCTCACTGTTTCTTTTTTTTTTTTTTTCCGGAATTAAGCACTATGCACTGTTTTCTACTAAGATCTAAAGTCTATGGAGGACACACTGAGTTAAAAACAGAGTCAAACCAGAAACCATGCTCTTATCAAGCCCGTCCTCTAGTCTGAGATTCAATCTCTGTATTATGAGAAATTGGCAAAGTTCATATTTTCAAAGAAGCATCAGCTTTGGGTCACACTTTATGGACTAGATTTTAGATATGGACTGGACAGGCACAACAAAGATTCAAATTACTCCAGAAAGAAAAAAAAAGCAATTTCTTCATCCAGTCCTAGCACTACATATAATTCTGAGGTGGGAAGAAAACGACCACTAATGTTTTATTTTGTTGTTCTGCCTCTTAAGCAATCTAGGCCAGGCTAAGCATGTCCTTTAAGGGATGGGGAGCTTGTCTTCAGGGCTATTACTCAATAAACATTATCATCTTTTCTTCACAATTGATTCCTATATCATTACAATTTTCAGACATAAATTCCACCTAAATTTCATGCCTTTTAAGTGCTGCTGTGTGTAAAGCAGTGCTCTGGCCCTGTGAAAACATCGATGAATGAAAAAACGCTAGCGTTTACGTGCTCTTTTCTTGGTGCACTTCCCAGCCATTGTAACTTTCCTGGGAAAACACACCGTACCATTTCCTACGTAAACTCTCCAAAGCATTATCTGTTGAAGCTCAAAACCTCAGCTACGACTAAAGGTTTGCAATTAGCTTAGAGCAACAGCCTGTGATCAGCCACGGCTCACGACATTGCTTACAGAGACGCCGAGCTTCTGATATCTGAGCACTGTGGGCATGTCACACAATGGGGAGCATGGTGGCATACCATAGAAACTAGGGTGGGTCTTATAATCTCAGGCTTGCCATGCTGCACCGTCTCTTTCTCTGAAAGACTCTCTCCACACGGGGGTAAGAGCAAGTATCTGCAGTCCAAATTGAGCCTTTTTCTATCCATGAATATCTCTTCTAACAAACCTCAGATAAAACGATGTGTGTGTGTGCACTCTGCTACTGCACAAATTTCCCCCTTGCACGAGTACCAGCCTCAAGCTGCTTTACGTACACTTGCTTTAGTTCCCTGAGTAATCCGTGTACTACTTAAACATGCTTAGATATTTTCTTCTGCTTTACAGCCTTAGTCACACTGCAGGACCTTAAAATATACTCTCTGGTGACACAAAGGGAAAGCATGTTTGGATACTGTGAACTTTAACCCAAATGTAAGGCATTTGAGGATGCTGACCACGTTGTAATGGCCACAGCAGGCTTTCTCTCCAGATTTGCCAGGAACCAGGTACAAGCCAAGTAAGCACTTAGGTGCAAGTTCACTAACCATCACCACGGCTTAAAGGAATTTTGTATAACAACTGTCCGCAGCTTAGGGAGGGAGGTGAGATAGCGTCTCTAACTTCACACAGTTATTACGCAGCAGAATCACAATCTGATTCCAGACTTAAGACTCTTGATTACTACTGCTCTCCTCTGGATGAGAAGGAGGCGTGTGTGTCTTCTGAGCCTTGTTACACAGGCCTGGCTCTTAAAGGATGTACAAGAGACGGCATGCGAGAGAAAGGAGGACAGAAGCAGCTCAGGAGAGTCCGAGGCAGACACGGGCTCTGTCCTCTTCTCCTGCATGCTCCAAGAATGGTCGAGAAGGGAGGCAAGGGTGTGGGAGCGTGAGGACGGCACAGACAGAAAACGGAAACGGGGTAAGAGAGGAAGATCTGGAGGAGACAAGCAGACACCCTTAACTGGCAGTTAGTAAGCAGAGAAGAGTCCGGTTCTTAGGAGAAAGGGCAGACACCGGCAAGCGATCCCTGAGGACGGGAGGTGCACAGAGCTGGTAAGACCGAGAGCCACGGGCTGCCCCAGTCCGAGCACACCCCATGCATTGGGACACTTACAGAGCAAGAGAGGCGGTGGCAGCAGTGAACAGAAGGAGGTGCCCAAGGGGTCCAATAGCACCTGAGAGGAGCAAACAGGAAAGTGAGAGCTGGTGGGGGCCGCCCAGGAGCCGCCACCCAGACGCTGGTTCGCCAGGGCACTCACCTCCACGGCACGCTTGGATGAAGAACATTTTCGGCTTGTTCTGCAGACTCGGACAGTTAGCATTGTCAAAAAGTCGAAAAACCTCCTGGAGCTACCAGAGACAAGTGAGGGAGAAGGGAAGTTAGGTAGCTGTGTGACCTCTCCAAGACCAACACACACAGATGCAGCCGCCATCTGAAAGGCGGGGTGACGGACGGCTGATCTTGTCAACGTGACTGGATTTATCATCCCTTAGGGGACATGTGTAGTGTTCCTACCAGGGCACTGAATTTCCAGAAAGAATTAACTGCAGAGGAAAGGCAGGGAGCCCAGGCTGAAAGAACGCTACGGGGCAAACAAAGCCAGACATGCCAGCATTTCTTCTCCTGAGCTGCACAATCTGCTCAAACCTAAGTACATACAGAGCCTTGTGCTCGTCTCCAGAGGAGAGCTGGCTTCCTTGCCACGGTGGGTTTCCACTTAAACAGGGAGCCAAAACAAACTATTTCTCCCCTAAGTTGTTTCCTAAGTATTTAGTAACTAACGGTGGAAACTGATGCCAGAGACCGGGGTCAATAAGAGTAATAACCCTTCCCACATGGTCCACAGGTCTGTAGAGCTAGTCTGTTGGAGGGACGTGAAGGAGTCTGAAGCTACAGCCTCAAAGAAAACCCTAGAAAGGAAGAAGCAGGGTTTCATGGGCCGTTTTAGTGGGAATTCAAGAGACCAAAGTGCCAGGAGAAACCCAAACACAGGCTAGGCTCAAGAGATCAAAACGAAACAAGGAAGGACTGGAGTAAGAACTCAGCTTGTGTTGTGTTCTGGTGAGGAATACGGACGCAGTCTGTCCATACCCTGAAAACTTGAGCTTGAATGTAAAATAATGGACAAATTCGTCTAGCAAAGCATATTTTAGCACAGCATTCAAGCTGTGTACCATGGCCAATGCTCACTAAATTTACCACATTTATAGTCTGTGACGTGTCCAACATAAAGACATAAAAACAGCTTTATGAAGAAAGGCTCTGGAGTTTACTTAAAGTTCCGGGTAGCGTGGGGGTTCTTTATTTTTTAACCAGAACACCCCAGACTCCCAGTGTCAAAGGTCTTCAAGGATGACAGAACTCGGTAGACACCGTGGGAGAGAGTTTTATTAGAGCCATTAAAGCGAAATCTGTATTGGAGAGTAGCAAAGGTGCCTTGGGGAAAAAAATCCCAACCAAGGTGGAGGGCACAAATTCTCACAACGGAGAATACCTGAAAAAAGAATCCTTAGGTGTATCCTCTGGATAAAGGCTACCCAGGATAGTTTCTTCCAAGGTTCAGCTAAAACAGCAGAGGCTGAGGTAGCTGTGGTTCATGAGGGCCAGGCTACACCTCAAGCTGGCAGCAGGGTGAGCTAGAATCACAGACCTTACACGGAGGCACCAGAGGAGCCACCGCGGCCGGGCAGTGTAGCCTAGCAGGACTGGGCACCTGTATGGAGCTCCTAGCAGATGGGGACCAAGGGGAAGTCTAAGCTGTACATGGAGACCCCAGGTAGGAGGGAAACCAGAAACACGTAACTTTTGCTAAGGAAAGCTGTTGGACAAGTGAAGCAGACCTCACAGAGCCCATGTAAGCCATACACCAGAGCTGGAAGCGCAAGTTTATCTGTTACATTAGCTGGAAGCCCGGATGCTGACCACGGAGCTTCGGGACTGGGTATTCACTCAGGGGTGGGGCGGGAGGGGAGGGTGTTCAGTCTTGTTTTCATCCACTTTCCTTATTATGATCCCATTCCTTTTCTTTTTTGAACAAAAATGGTTACTTTGCCATTGTATATTGAGTATAATTGTTTGTTTGTAATTGTACCCTCAGACCCACAATACTTGAAGCTTATCCTGTTGAACAGTACTGAAGTAGTTAAGTCTCAGGAGATTCCTGAAGATATGCCTACACCAGTTTATATGCAATGTGTGCTTGCAGATTTCCACAGAAGGCAGAGGGTACTGGATATTCTGGAACTGGAATGACAGAGGGTCCTGGATATTCTGGAACTGGAATGACAGAGGGTCCTGGATATTCTGGAACTGGAATGACAGAGGGTCCTGGATATCCTGGAACTGGAATGACAGAGGGTCCTGGATATTCTGGAACTGGAATGACAGAGGGTCCTGGATATCCTGGAACTGGAATGACAGAGGGTCCTGGATATTCTGGAACTGGAATGACAGAGGGTCCTGGATATGCTGGAACTGGAATGACAGAGGGTCCTGGATATTCTGGAACTGGAATGACAGAGGGTACTGGATATTCTGGAACTGGAATGACAGAGGGTCCTGGATATTCTGGAACTGGAATGACAGGCTGTTGAACGGCCCGATGCGGGTACTGGGAATGGGACCGGAGTCCTTGAAAACAGCAGTTAAGTACTCCTGACTGCCGAGCTATCCCTCTAGCCCCTAGAATCCAGTTGCTTAAACCATAGGTCACAACTTCATATGAGGTCTAAATGTGGGGCTGTCGAAAGGTTTATCACCAAGTTTCTGCATGGCCAACAATTCATTCAAAATCAAATGCTTAATGAATCCGAGGTGTTTCTGTTAGTGCTTATTGGTGTTCTAGTATGTGATGTCATTTCAGCCTCGGCTGTCACACGTAACACAGGCACTTCACCCTGCGTGTGCCAGCAAAGCTGCCTCAAACACCTGCTTAGATCCCTGCAGCGTCTTTTCTGGACATACAAAGTTTTCTCTTTAGAGAAGCGTAATGGTCTAATTATAGAAAACG
This sequence comes from Mesocricetus auratus, assembly GCF_017639785.1. Taxonomy (NCBI): domain Eukaryota; kingdom Metazoa; phylum Chordata; class Mammalia; order Rodentia; family Cricetidae; genus Mesocricetus; species Mesocricetus auratus. Next base: position 4,866,436 of record NW_024429268.1, read on the forward strand.
GACTTTTAATATTTTTCTACTAGCACTCTTCAGCACAGACATATAAGACTGGTCATCTTTGGACTAAACTGTTAGAATGTTTGATTTTAAAAATTGCTGTTTGAGCCGGGCGTTGGTGGCGCACGCCTTTAATTCCAGCACTCGGGAGGCAGAGGCAGGCGGATCTCTGTGAGTTCGAGGCCAGCCTGGTCTACAAAGTGAGTTCCAGGACAGCCTCCAAAGCCACAGAGAAACCCTGTCTCGAAAAAACCAATAAATAAATAAATAAATAAATAAATAAATAAATAAATAAATAAATAAATAAATAAATTGCTGTTTGAGGGACTGGAGAGATGGCTCAGAGGTTCAGTGCACTAGGCTACTCTTTCAGAGGTCCTGAGTTCAATTCCCAGCAACCACATGGTGGCTCACAACCATCTGTAATGAGATCTGGTGCCCTCTTCTGACATGCGGACAGAACACTGTATACATAATAAATAAACAAATCTTTAATAAAAATTGCTGTTTGAAGCTGGGCGTTGGTGGCACATGCCTTTAATCCCAGGACTCGGGAGGCAGAGGCAGACAGATCTCTGTGAGTTCAAAGCCAGCCTGGTTTACAGAGTGATCTCCAGGACAGGCTCCAAAGCAATATAAGAAACTCTGTCTCGAAAAACAAACAAAAAACAAAACAAAAATGTTGTTTGAATTGATGGACTGAGTTTCATGAATTTTGGATTGGGACAGCTTTTTCAAGAACTTCTGGAACAGCACCAAACATACATCTGTCATTTTATGCCATATATTCATGTGAGATGGTTTTCTTAGCACTGAAGATTATAAAATAAAAAATTAACCAACTCTGAAAAACACTAAAGATGTTCTGTCTGGCAGTAATAAATATTTAGCTGATGTAGTTTAACAAAGTGCCTTATGCTCTCACTGCCAAGATGGACTGAATCCCTTCAAACCATAAGCCAGAATAGATCTTCCCCTTAAGAAGCTTCTTCAGGTGTTTGGTCACAGCAAGGGCGCGGTAGCTAAAATAGATGGACAGGCAGGAGGCAGAGTGGCCTATTTTCAACGCTCAGCTTCCACAAAATTAGACCCACCTGAAGCAGTTTGCCATCCACACCGTAGATGCCGCCTTCCACACCATGTGAGAGGAGCGCCACTACGCAGGAGTCTGTGACCCGGTGCGCAGGCAACTGTGCGAAATTCTCAAGTTTCTCTTGCATTTGCTAGAAGACAGAGACACCTGCTAGTGTTGTTCACTGCAGTCAGCATCAACATAGACAGTAACCTCTGGCTTGTCTGAAAGAAACCCTACCTACTGAAGATAAAAGTGCTTTCCTGTCTATTCCTGCGATCACTGATAAGACACACAAACTCTCTGAAAACGAAAAATGCACACGACTTCAGACATCAAACTCTGAATATGGAGTCACAGGTTCACTGAAATTGATAAGAACTCCTGCTTTAAAGTGAATTTCTAAAGAAGCTACATGGTGTGTGTGGGGATAGCTCAGTAGGTGGGGTGCTTGCCATGAAAGTCTGAGGTTTAGAGCTTGTATCCCAGAACATTAGTAGTACAGGGTCGTCATTGGGCTTCTGTGTAATTCTAACACCTCGAAGGAAGACATGGAGAATTCCTGGAGGAAGCTGGCTAGTTATTGGTCGCGCTGTGTTCAACTGAGAAACCCTGCTTCAACAAAGTAGAAAGTGATAAAAGACTCCTGACATCAACCCTAGGACAACCCATGGACACACACACGCCTAAACATATGTGAACACAAATACATACATTAAAAAAAAGTGTGTTCATCTTATTGCGACATGAAGGAACACTACAAAGATGACTCTGCTCCTAGGCAGAGCAGTCACAGCACACAGCCTCACACTTCTGACTCCTCCACTCTCAGTAAGCAGCTCACTCGTTCATGTTTTGGAGTTTCTAAAGGAGGTTTCCCAAAGCAGTTACTGCAGCAGCACTCAGAACTTGTGCAAAACGTGGAAGAAAGGCTGTGTTCAGCAAATCATTTTCATAAACCCTCCCACTAATTCTGGTATTTCAAAGTTTAAGAGCTGCTAATCAAAGCCAAGCATGGCGGTACAAGCCTTTAATCTGGCCAGCTCTCCTGAGGAAGAGGCAGACGGATCTCTGTGCCAGTCTGACTTATAGAGTGAGTTCTAGGACAGTCAGGGCTGTTAACACATAAACACCATCTCCAAAAACAAAACAAAACAAAACAAAAAACCCAGAAGAGTTGCTAACCTTCTGCTTGGAAATACTTGGGGTTTTTGGTTTGTTTTGTTTTTAAAGACAGGGCCTTATTATGTAGCGCAGGCTATTATTCAGCTCCTTCTGGCTTTGAACTCTCAAGTCTTCCTGACTCAGTCTCCTAAGCTATTGCAGGGACCACAAATACTCGTTATCATACCTGGCCTATATGTATACTTCTGATTAAGTACACTGTAATATAACTAGAGATGGCGAAAATAGTTTTGGTGAGAAAACAGAGATTTTTCTGAGTAAGCAGAAGCAAGCCATAACATAGCATTTGTTTATAAGATATATACTTTCACAAAAATGAGTTAACTGCAAGTGTTCTACAGAGTCTGGTTATAAAGTTAATTTTGCTTGAAGAATGCAATAAAAATGCCGTATATAGTATATATCTTATACATACACATGGCCATTTTAAACTTGTTGATTATATCAGTAAAGAGGAGTACAAGAAAGCTAAGAACATACATACTTTGTAACTGAACATAAAATAAATCATTCAACAAATGTAGATTAGTTATTTGGGTGGATTTTTCTACAAGTGACATACCTTTAATACGATCTGTAGACTTATTTTTTTATAAAAGTACAGTACTTCTATAAATAGTACGGCTTGTAGCTCTTGGGTATGTTTTGGCTGGGGGCTGGAGGCCACTTGAGGAATGTACCATCTATAAGTAAATGCAAAGCTATAGAGATAGCTGCCATTTTCACAACATCCTTACATTCTCCCAGCCATCTGTAGCCCAAATGCAAATTAAAAAGCAATAGCATACGGTGAGAGTAAAAGTTACCACTTCAGAACACACCTCCACTTACTAATGTGCTAAACTATTTTCAAGAGTCAAGTTACCTCCCGAGGTAGACACAACGCATACGGAACTAAGTGGTAAAAGCACTGGTTAGTGTGCTCTCCAGCACCAACAGCAGGAAAAGATTCTCCGCCATTAGCTATACTCTTATATTTGAAGGGAATCAACACTAGTCAAAGAGGATTGATGGTGGTAAAAGAGGATCTTAGATTGCTTGGTTCTGTTTCTCTGCTTGCCACATAATCGTATGATAAAAAGGCATCTTTAGGGAGGCCCTATAGGAAGAGGGCCTTCTGCACATTTCCAACGCAGCAAAGCAGGCTATTCACAGCGGCCACGTGGCTTGTGACAGCCTCTATCATCTGCACACGGCTCTCCCTGCCCAGGCTGTCTCCCTTAGGAGCTCCTCCTGCTCTGTCTACCCTTCCCCTCATCTCCTCAGGTGGTTTAACTTTCACCTCCAGTAAGAGTAGAAGCCCCAGCTCTATTAGTGATGCAGGGGAACAAACTGACTCTGAGAGCGCCCTCCACATCCACCCTTGAATTCAGAACCACATTCAACGTGTGTGCGCCTGCTAACAGCCCTCAAAGCACAAAGTGCTCAAAACTTAGCTTCACTGAGACTCAAGTGACAGAAAAACTTGGTAACGAAAATCCAGAAGCCTCTGAATCTGCCTTAGATACACTCTACATGGAAACGGCTCACAAAAAGTATAGTTCACGGACTCATAAAGTCTCCTGATGTCTCAAAAAAAACCCCAGCAGCATTCAACTGTATTAGTGACACAGTATTGAATCCTTTATCAGGTATCTAAAATCCATTATCAAACATATTATTTAGAAAACCGTTACAAAACAGTTTCCTAGAAAACTATAAGGAACGGACAGACCATACCCTTAGAAAACAAACACAGCATAAGTCTGGCTAGGTGACCTTCCAAAAGTGACTGAGGTGGACAAGCTACCTACTCCAGTGCCCTCCATGGTGGAAAACGTTGTCCCAGCTGGGGCTTTTGTTTTTTCCTGGTGCAGGGGATTAAATTCAGGGCTTTGCATATGCTAGGTAATCCCTCTGACCACTAAGCCACAAACTCAACTCCCAGCCATGGCTGTGAACCAAGAATGGACCGTAATTATGGGCAATTCTGGGCAAGCTGTCCAGAGCACCATGTCAGGAGGGACACCGAGGCACCTACCAACGAGACTGGCCACGCCCAAGGCACAGCAAACACTCAGCTCCTCTCACAGAAATGGGACAGCCAAGAGGACCACAACTAACTTCCAAAACAAAACCAGGATCCTCCACCTCAAGAGCCCAAAAGGAATTTTTTTTTTAAAGACAGGGTCTCACAGGCTACCCTTCAACTTTCTAGGTAAAGGTTGGTCTTAAAACTTTAACTCCTGATTCTCCCGTCTCACCATGGCTTAGAATTTTAAATTATACCTCTGATAAGACCAAAGACCAAGTCTACAGAACAAAAACAGTTTAGAATAATATACAAATGAGGAGTTATTATCAACTTCAAAATAGAAATTCCGAAAGTAGCAAGTCAGTGAGGGGCGACCCACAACGAATGCTTATGATGTGGGAGAACGTTCGGGAGCAGCCTACCCTAAAGCATCCCAACACCGACTCAATCAGACTATCACTAAATAGCATTCGCATATATTCTCCTACTTTTAGAACCGAATATGCCAAAAGTGATGACTTAAACAATAACTGGGATCTCAAGTAATGGTATCGACTGTGAAGCAAACGCCTGTGTAGCCTGATTTATAAATATCCTTTCAGAGTTTGTTTGGAAGGATCTCAGTGTCTCATCACTTCCTGAGTGACTGGGAGTCAAGTTTCTGAACACATAAATGTGGGAAGCCAGCCCTCAGCCAAGGAACGCCATGAAAGCACAGCTACCCCCAGACAGCAATGATCAGACGACTGGCTTGCCCTGCCTCTTTTTACTAGGCCTCAGCTCAACGGAGTGAGTGGGAAACACCCAGCAGGCACAGGAGGGACAGAAGCACCCAGCCGCAAAGTGCAGCCCACCCAACTTCCACGTCAGCCTTTCCAGCGCGCAGGTACCTGTGCAGTCTGGTCCCGTAGAACGTGGACGTTATAGCCCAAAAGCTTGAAGAGGGCGACTAGAGTATTGTGGTCCACGTCCCCTCCAGAGCGAAACTCCAGGTCTTTCTCTCCAGTGAAGTGCACATTGCTCAGCACCAGTGCCAGGCCGCGAGGCTGAGACTGCAACTTATAGGCCTAGGAGGAGGAGACCAATTAGACACGAGCCTCTTGATGACAGGCAATGTGGTTACCCTATGAGATCGAGCGTTTCAAAACAAATCCCAAACAACCCTCCTCCCAACAGACACCTCCCCAAATCTAACCTCTGCCGGTTTTCACCATACCAGGTAAAAAGGAAACGCCACAGGAGGCACCAATCAGCAGTGGCTGTCTGACAGAGCCGCAAGAAAGCACGCAAGCCAGGTTCAGAAGAACAGGACACGTAATGCAAACTCACCAGCTGGTAGTGTGCCTGATAAAACTCTGGAGTGCAAGACTTCACCTGAAGGCAGGGAGGACCATCGCCATTATCTAAGGAGTGTTCCATAGTACCTGTGGCAGGGAAAACGCCAAAAGTTAGCATACATCTCAACACTGCTCGTTGTAACTCCAATAATTAATCGTTTTAGTTGGGGCCAGTCCTTCAGACTGAGGTTTCAAGGAACACTGTTCTTAGTCCTCCACCACTAAGCCCCATGCTGCCACAGACCCTGCTGGCTTCTGCTCTTCACTGGGCCCCCACATACGGGCTTCATACAGTAGATACTCAACTCGATGAATGATGGAAAAGGCTTTTAGGACCACCCCAATACAGACAGGGAGCACTGCGTGAAGTAGCTGTTTCTTGTTTGGCTTTAAAGAGAAGACAATTCAAATCATACACAAGAAAGCACAGCTCCCACCTGAATAAGCTGCACAAAAAGCCAATTATTCTGAAGAAGACTACCTGTGATGGAGGGAAATGGGTACAACTTATATTCCTTCTAACCTGCCCTGTAGCCTGTCAAAAGTTCATAAAGAACTGTCCCTATCATGAAATATACCTCACCTTTAGGGGAAAGCCAGACACCACTCAGAAAGCAGGTAAGCCAGTGTGTGTGTGTGGGGGGGGGGGGGTCTTTTGTCCCATTCATTCTTACCTGTGGACAGGCGGAGCTGCTTGTGAGGGGGGCAGGTCTCACACACCGAGAAAGGGAGACTTGTGTCATAGTCACAGCTCAACTGTAAGAAATGAAGACTCACCATCAAAGACCTCAGAGACACGGTTCTGTCCAAATCAAACAAAATCAAGCTTCTATCTCTCTGTGCCCCCTGCTCCATACCCTTTCTGGCCAAACCCACCCCAGGATATATTTCTAGGTCTTCATACCGGTGGGAGTACATGCTGAATATCAGAGAGTGTTGTGAGCAGTAAGTCTTCCAAGTGACTTTGTCTGGTCTCTCGCAGGGCTTCACAAAAGGCATCAAAAGCCTGGGGTCCCCTCTTGGGCAGCAGGTTGAGGAGTTCCACGTTCTGGCTGAAACTGCCCCCTTTGGCCTAAGGCACACACACACACAAAAATGTAACGTTAAGTTACATTTACTCATCTAGTTATAAATACCACTTTCCCACATGTGCTTTCTAAGTGGCGGTTCTCATCCATCTCGGGGCACTCTCAGGCGTGGCTTCCCGTGAAGCTCTCAAAGGATGAGAGGGGCACGGCATTCCGCTTCCTCCTCAGCCAGGGAGCACACACAACCCTCTCCAGAGGTTCCCTCTGTCCCACCCCGGTTTGTCTCCTTGGCGCCTCTGTTTCACCTCGATACCTGGATGAGCTCCCTCATCTCCAAAGTGATGATGTCCTTTTCTAGGAGATGCTCCAGCAGCTCACTCAGCAGCAGCTGCTTGGCCAGCACCACCCTGTTCTTCTTCAGGGTTTCCTGATGGTCAGGGTGCATGCCACACACCGCCAGTACCCTGCAGAAAGGCAGACGGACGGACGGATCGTTAGGCGTAAGCCCGGATGCGGAAGAGGGGAAGAGCAGCGGTTAAGCAGATCAGAGCGGACTTAGGAGCAAGATGAGGCACAGTCTATCAAGTCTCTCCAAACCAGTCGTACTAAGAGTAACACGCTGACCCTAAGCAAGTAAGGTGTAATCCTCCAGAGAAAGTTTCCATCAGGCTATCTGAAATAATGATCTGGCTAGGAGAGGAAATCTTGGTCAAGTTAATATAAAGAAGCACAAATGTATCCAAGAAACACTCCCCTGATAGACAACATGACACGGCTTTTTCTTTAGGAAACTAACCTAAGACAAAAAAAAAATGATCTTAGGACAGGAACTTTCAAGTGTAAAATGTAAAGTCAACAGGCATGTTTTTAACACACACACACACACACACACACACACTTTCTCTAGACCACTCACATTAAGTTATATCAAAAAATATTTTACAATTCCAAGATAGACTAATACTAAAGAAATCGTACAAAGTATGGGTGAGTGGAAATTGACAAAGCCCACAGTGGAGAGACACCAATGCTGAACACAATATAACCTGTAGTCACAAGGACAGGGCGAGCAATGGTTAAATTATTTGGTGATTTAATCCACCAGCAGCAGCTGTATTTGAGTCCCTAGTTTTGCTGTCAAGCTTGTTCACAAATAGAAAAACACCATTTCCAATGTGTGTCCTCTATGTGCCCAATGTATGTAAGCCCAGACCTTCAGTTTGTTTACTATGAGACAATGCTTAGGGTCTGAAGGCAGGAGGAGGAGATATTGCAACAGGTTCACTTTATACAACAAAACAGGTTTTTTTTTTTAGATGCACTGTGATTTTAAAGAGAGCAAAAATACAGGGGAACAAATAAGCATCTTCAGTCAGTGAAATACCAGCACTGGCCAAACGTCCCTAGCTCAAAGGGCCCATAGTTAGATGGAAAAACAGGGTCCTGGGAAATTGGGCTCCCGAGAGGTATAGAGGCAGATCACGTATTTAAAAAGCCTCTGCTTCCTCAAAATCCACTAGAACCTGCCACAGCACCATCTCCATGAATCTAAACCTTCATCTGAGAGCCACCTTACAAGACCACAACACGGTGCCAGGGCTATAAACAAAGTCTGGTGAGAACAAAAATCAGTGTCGCAGCTGCTGTCCTCAGGTACATAATCAGTGAGTGCTCTGCTCACGGGGGACACTCAGCTTCTTAAAAAGCTTGTCTTCCACACTGCTCCAGGTCCACACAGCTCAACACACGCCGGTTTGTTTCCTTTTAAAGAGGCCATTTGACCTGTTCCCCAGCACCTGTTCCTCCCCTTTGACAGGAGTTAAGTAGGCCTGGAGATGTGTGTAAGCCAGACAAGTCCTGACCCTCTTCCTGCATCCCCCCCCCTCCGGGGGTGCCGGGCGCAACAGCCTGGCAGCCTTTAAATGCTGACACTGCACTAGAGCGACCCTGGGGGTGGGGTAGGGAGGGGTGAAGCCTCTTCCCTAGGAAATTCCATCCACAGGCACCACTTACTGACTCCAGGTCTGGGTCCCAGACTGTCACCCTTTTATGCAGCGGGCTGCCACACACACACACACCGTTTTTACCCGAAGCACCACCCCACTCGGCACACCTGCTGCTACTTCCTTCCTCTTAAAACTACGAGAAGAGGCTGAAATATGAACTCCTTCCAAGAGTTTCCAATCACCTGGAGTTTTAAAAAAGCTGTGGAAAGGAGGATGAGGGGGTAAGGGGGTTCTAACGTCTCGATTCCGTGTCCTCGGAAGGTTTCTAAGTTAACGCTGCAGATCTGGACAGGGAAACAAGACACCACATCCTCCTGGGCCCCGTCTGCATCCAAAGTGCCCCTCGGGGGGGGGGGAGAGGATGGCGAAGACACTCAGAGCCACCTCTAGTCGTCCTCTCAAAGGATTCAGACCCCTGACACCCGCCGAAAGCATCTGCTCTGCAGGGAAAGCAGTGCGGGTGACGTTTCGGTCAAACCCACATCAAAAGCGGCCCAGGCCGCCGTCTGCAGGAGGTCTCCCTGGCTTCTGGGGGTGGGGTTAAGACTCGAGTCCAAACCCTCGGGCGAGAACCGGAGCGGGGAAAGGGACGGAGCACCTTTTGCAGAGACGCCGCAGGCGCCACCCGGAGGGACCCGCCAGGCCCACGTCTCGTGCAGGCTCGCCCTGCACTGCACAAAGGGAGGCGGCCGCAGCCTCTGCCCGCGCGCGGTGGTGGTGGTGGTGGGGAGAGGCCCAGGCCCAGCGGGCGCGCGATGCTCGCCCGGCCGCCTCCCCCGGGCCCAGCCCTCCTCACCTGCTCCTCCTGTCGGCCGCCATCAGCCCCTTCCTGTGCAGAGTGGGCTGCGGCCTCCCGCCCCGCGCCGCCATTGCCAGCTCTTCCCGGGATGCACACGCGCACCGCCCACAACACACACACGCGCGCGCGGGAGCGAGCGCGCACGCCGGGCCGCGCCAGCTCCCGCATCCCTCCCCACCCCACCCCCCAGAGCCGCCCCCAACCCCTCGCCGCGCCTGCGCACGGCCCCGCCCCGCCGCCCGCAGGCGGGCCTCACCACGCGCAAGCGCACACTGCTTGCCGGAGGGAGGGACAACCCAATGGGCAGAGAGCTAGTGAGAGAGAAGGCTCGGGGGAAACGGGAAGGGGCGGGGAAAAGAGCGGGGCTTCTCCCACCTAGGGATCTGATTGGCTGTCGATTCCCGCGGAAACCGCAGCCCCCTCCCCTTGGTACCTCCCCGCCCCTTCTGCAATAACTACCAGAAAGGAGACCGGAGGGGGCCCGGGCTTGTCGTTGTCCCGCCTTGATCTTCCAAGGCCAGGGTGCATAGGGGATGGAAAACTCTAGAAGGCGCTCTTCTCCGAGGCTGGGGCCGCCCTGGGTCGCGCTTGTGACCTCCCCGTTCTGTCTGCATTCAGATTTCTCTTTCTTACCTACCAGCTGTCCCGAGATGGGTTATACAAAGTCGTCTGCATTCAGATTTCTCTCTCTTACCTACCAGCTGTCCCGAGATGGGTTATACAAAGTCGTCTGCATTCAGATTTCTCTCTTACCTACCAGCTGTCCCGAGACAGGGTTATACAAAGTCGTCTGCATTCAGATTTCTCTCTTACCTACCAGCTGTCCCGAGACAGGGTTATACAAAGTCGTCTGCATTCAGATTTCTCTCTTACCTACCTGCTGTCCCGAGACAGGGTTAAACAAAGTCGTCTGCATTCAGATTTCTCTCTCTTACCTACCAGCTGTCCCGAGACAGGGTTAAACAAAGTCGTGTGCATCGCCCGGTTCGCATTGAAAACAGTAGGCACTGGAGAGTGGGGTTTGACTCGAGCTATCTTTATGTTTTTACCGGCATCCCCGTTGACGTGCAAACTACTCCCCCTCACCCTTAGAGTCAGTCTCTCCTTACCCTGGTAGGTAGCAATACCCTACCAGGGACCTCAAGCCAGGCTCGACGAAACACAGCCGCCACTCCGAGGTTACTGCTCCGGTTCCTCTCTTGTCGTTGTCCACCTTACTCTAGCAGACGCTGGTTATCCACGCAGGGCTCCAAGAGTTCCTGCAGAAGAATCCAGCTGTGCCACCTGTATCTCAAGTGGGAAGCACTCGCCGTAGCCCGACTCGACGCCACGCTGGCTTGAAGACCCCAAGTGTGATGTCCTGGGCAAAGCCAGTCTCCGATTAAGCAGACACCAGGAAACGCTCAGCCAGCGACTGCGGACGTGACAGGTTCTGAGAGCACCGCTTAGGGGAGTATCCATTTATCTTCGTAGAAAACGTTGTCATCCTCAGGGTACGCGAACGAGATTTCGTAGGCAGGGGGTGGGGTCGTGGGCTCCGACTTGGGGGCCACCCTCAAACTTTGCAGGTCAGGAGCGGTGGACACAACTCGCGGACCCCTGAGTCGAAGAGCTCGCCCGGGGTTTCCTCGGCGAGTCATTGTCCCCTCTGAGCCTACTCGCCTCTGCCGTTTCGGGCTTCCCGGGCTGGGCCTGTCTAGCTGGCTGGGCTGCGGCCCCTCGACGGCGCCTGGGGCTGCTACCACGCTGCTGTAAGGGGGTGGTTGCTCCAGCTCTTGGACGCGGTGCTGTGACGGTGCGTCCATCGCCACCACGGCCTGTTCATAGGTGGGCACCTCAAAAGCTGCATTGTCCCTGCGGGGGAAGAAATACGGTCCTCAGTGGCTGCCTGAAAGGAGTCCTTTTTTTTCCTGTTCTGCTCTTGCAAAAGACCCCTCTGTTGCCAGCTGGCTTTCGCTTTTAACGACACCAGTGACTGAGGAAAGCAGAATCCAGGCTTCAGAAACTAAAGGCACGGAGGGAATAAGGGCCTATGGCAGTGGTTTTCAATATGTGGGCCACGACCCCTTTTTTGGGGGGAGGGGATCTCATCAGATGATCCTGGAGACTGGATATATACATTATTATTCATAACAGTAGCAAGATTACAAAGTAGCAATGAATAATTGTGTGGTGGGGGGTCACGCATCGTGAGACGCTGTATTAAAGGGTCACTGTATTAAAGGGACACTGTATTAAAGGGACACTGTATTAAAGGTCACCCACCGCATTAAGAAGGCTGAGAACCACTGGCCTAAGGGCACATTCGTGCCATCCTGCTCTTTCCCCATTAACTCACCTTGCGTTGCCCGAGGCCTCTGGAGTCTCGGTCTGCCTTGACCTCTGTCTTGATTGAAGGCCCCGGTCCACAACACAGGACAGGAGGCAGGCAAAAAAGCAGAAGGCAGCCAAGCAGAGGAAAAAATAAGCCACAGGGGCAACATCAGGTTGTATAACCAGTAAAGCCAGCCCCAGGAGAAGCGAGGCGCTGCTCAGGAAGAGAAACGGCTGCTTCAGTTTCCCCCACAATCGCCTTGGCACCATGGTCCCTCTCGGGGCACCTGCAGAAATACGCGTCGGGTTTTTTGTTTGTTTTGTTTTGCGTGTTAGCTAGCCATTGGCACCACAGACGGGCAAGAACCCAGAGTAAAAACATTATGCTCCTCTGCTTGGTTCCCGGTTCTCAGTCTGAAACAAACCATCCTCAGGGCCTCTGGGGCTGCATCGTTCTCTCTAGGCTATTGGTGTGGAAAGCGGGGAACCCAGCCCGGTCGGGACTCTCAGCCTCCTGTGAGCTTACTATGCCAGGGCGCCCACTCACTGCCTTTCTTTCTCCCTCCCCTGCGGTCCCCTTCCAGCTCCCAAGTGCGCCACGCAGGATCCACTGCCCTTGGCCTCAGTGCACACAGGCATCTCTGGAATCCAGGTGACAGGTCAGCCTTTTCCCTTCTTCCGTTCTGATCAGACCACCATCCTTCTCCTCCCAGCCAGAGGCCCCCTCCCCCAGGATGACCCTTCTGGAAGGAGGGAGGAGGGCTCATCGCTTACCTGTCAGCCCGACTTCTGCTGTCTGCCACAGCTGAGTCAACCCATGCTCTGGATGGAGGAGAATGTGAACCCGAGACCCAAGGCCGCAGGGACACCAACTAAGTGCGAAGGAATCTTTAGAAAGTCCTAATGCTTTCTAAACCCCACTCAGTCCAGACCCAAGCCCCCCCCCAAGTCATTAAGCTCTGATTTCAAGTTTCCTGTCAGCACAGAGGCTGGGAGGTGCGTGGGAAGGGGACACCTTTTCTCCGAGAAAAACAGCAACCTTCACTCTCAAGACAGCCCCCACCAGGCAAACTCCCTGTCAGTTTCCGGTTGCAAGAACTCCAAGACCCTCCCCACCCACACCAGCCCGACTCCGGCGGCCTGCGTCCCGCCCCTCCTGGAGGCCTCAGGAGCTCTGGCTCACCTGTCTCCTAGGGACGCAGAAAACCAGTCACAGACCTGGAACTCAGGGGCAGAGGGCGGGGCCCACTTGCCCCACCCTCTCTTCTGCCCCAACCCTTCCTTCAAGCCTAGTTTTTCTAGGTTCACGGCCTTAGCTTCCCCTTCACCCACCACTAAAGCCCTGTCCCCTCCTCCTCTCCAAGGCCTTTGTACTTAGGACTGGAATCCGGGAGTTAGTCTTTCCCTCGTCTTACTCAAAGCGTCTTGGGTGTTGATCACAATCCTAAGCACAAATACCTTGCTGATCTGTTTTGTACCCGTCTTTCCTGATTGACTGGAGCACAGACTGTGGCGTATTTACCTTGCTGGGTACAGAGGGAGCCCTGGTGGGAATCACAGTGGGCGCCTGGGGCCTCCGCAGCAGTGTCTGTGGATTCTTTGTCTGGGGGAGAGAGGTGTGCTCTTGTTTCCAAGCTCAGGTAAAACTGGCTTCTTAGAAATCCAACTCCTAAGCTCTCGGGAGGCAGAGACAGGCGGATCTTTGTGAGTTCGAGACCAGCCTGGTCTATAAGAGCTAGTTCCAGGACAGCCTCCAAAGCCACAGAGAAACCCTGTCTCGAAAAACCAAAAAAAAAAAAAAAAAAAAAAAAAAAAAAAGAAATCCAACTCCTAGATGAAGCCTGCTTTGAAGTCTGCACCCACCGCATAACCACACCCTTCTCCGTTCTCTGCTCCAGCATTTTGCCTGGTTATATAGTATTTTCCACTTTGAGTTTCTCAAGACAAGTGACTCTTTTCAATCTTCCTCGAATCCCCGAAAGTGAGGGGATTCTTGACACTGGGTAGCTTCATGAGGCCGAGATCGAGAACTGTGCTCACTCGGGTGCTCTAGTTGTGGGTCTGGCTGAGAGAAGGAGGCTGGGAGGTGGCTGGGGCCTTGCTGTGTCCCAGAGTCGGAACAGAGGGGACTCTGTTCCTTCGCTGCCTTAGCAATGGACAGACCCGGGAGAGATGGGGACACAAATATCATCCAGGGTCTCCAAGAAGAGTTGTGGGCCTAGATGAGGGGGGGGAGGGAGAGAGAGAAAGCGGGAGGGAAAGAGACAGAGAGACAGAGAGACAGAGAGACAGGGAAAGAGAGACAGAGAGAGAATATAGATTTGAGAAAGAACATACTGAGTAGCGTTTTGTGGGTTGTGGTGGGACTTTTGAGTGAACCCCTGCCCCAGCTTGCTCCGGAGGAAATGGGGCGGCATGAAAGGCTGGAGTGTCCATGTGAGGTGCAGCTCCACATAAAGCAGGAGTGGGAACGAGGAGGACAGCTTGGTATTCTGCCGGCACCAAGGGATCCCTTTTGTTTGTGCCCGTCTCCTTACCGTTCAGCCCGTATGGAGAAAGTGTAGCTGGAATCCAGACGTACACCCTCCGTTAATGCTTCACCAGAAGGAAGTTGGCGAGGAGTCCTTGGTATACATTTTCTTAAGGTGTGAGTTTGGCGAGGGAGAGGGACGGGGTAAGAGGCAAAGGGCCTCTGGGTGTGGGTCGGAGTGCCTACAGCATGAGGTCCTGGCTGTGCTCCTGAAGGGAGAGCTGGGATCTTTATAGCTTAAGGCTCTTGCTTGCCTGAGGAGGTTGTGACCTTGAGATCTGATAACTGTGATCAGCACTAGGTATAAGTCAGAGAGTCTGGACTGTCTGCAGTCTGCGTTCTTTAATTCCCTAACCCGGTAATTTGAAATCAATTGCATTAGTTTCATTTATAGAGTATTTAAAAGATAAGGGAAAAATGAAGATTAGTAATTATATTGACACCATGTAAAAGTTTTATAATTCTAGGCTGTTCACGAAACAGACCATACTCTGGTTCATGCTAGTGTACATTCATTACTTTGAAACTTAAAAAAGCTTTAGAAATTAGGTGGCATATCTTTCACTTGGTGATGAAGTCTTTACCAGAGTAATTTCTGTTTAGGGGTCAAACTCAGGGCCTTTCATAGATTAAACAAACCCTCTGAACTATATGTTATCAGCCCCATTTTATTTCTAAAATCTTTGCAACATTTTATTGAATAGATAACCCATAATTCTGTTAACACACCATTCTGAAGTTTTATTCGATAAGAGCCAGCTATCTTATTCACTTTCATTATTAGAAAATATGCTAGAGGGCCAGGCGTTGGTCCCAGCACTCAGGAGGCAGAGGCAGGCGGATCTTTGTGAGTTCGAGGCCAGCCTGGTCTACAGAGCGAGTTCCAGGACAGCCTCCAAAACAATACAGAGAAACCCTGTCTCGAAAAACAAAAAAACAGAAAACAACAACAAAAATATGCTGGAGGAAACAGCAAGGAGTCTGGAGGTTGCCAGGGCCAGGATAGGGGTAGCGTAGAGGAGTTAATGGGGCTCTCACATAGTGACAGACATCCTAGTACTAGATAGTAGTGGTGACTTGTGTGACTTGTGTACTTCAAAGACTATTCAGCGCCCTGAACATCTTACATGTACTTTCTCCTAGTTTTTATGGATTGAATGAAGAATCCCGAGAAGCGAATAAAATCTAGTGTAGGTTTTTATTGAGAGACGAATAGATGCGAAAGTTTTTATTGCCCTGAATACAAATGGCCAGTGTTCACTAAGGTTTTTCTTCCCTTTTGTTCTCATCAGCTTAGCGTCTGCTTTAGTTACTTTTCTGTGACTTTGATGAGACAATGGCTAAGGCAGTTTAAGGGAGGAAAGATTTGTTTCCACTAAGGGTTTAAGGGAATAAGGTCTTTTGTGACAGGAAAGATGTGGCAGATCAGGGAGCAGAGAAAGGAGAATGTCAGTGTCACCTAGCTTTTCACATGACGGACTGCCTACAGCCAGGGCAAGTATTCCTTCTCCGTTAATCATCTCTGGAAACACCGGTAGACATTCCCGGAGTATGCCCCACTAATGTCCTAAGAGGTTTTTTTTTTTTTTTAAATCCAATCAAGCCGATAAAATTAACCACCACAGTATCTTTAGCCTTTGACAGATTCTACTGAGTTCCATTACTCCCTGTGTCCATTATTCTCACTTCATCTTAGGGGACTGTCTTAGGGTTCTTTTTTTTTTTTTTTTTTTTTGGTTTTTCGAGACAGGGTTTCTCTGTATTGTTTTGGAGGCTGTCCTGGAACTCACTCTGTAGACCAGACTGGCCTAGAACTCACAGAGATCCGACTGCTTCTGCCTCCCGAGTGCTGGGATTAAAGGCGTGTGCCACCACTGCCCGGCCCCTGTCTTAGGGTTTCTATTGCAGTGAGAAACACCACGATCAAAAGCAGCTTGGGGAGGGAAGGGTTTATTTGCATCTTCCAAATCTCAGGACATCAGGGCAGAGACTCAACTCAGGAATCTGGAACCAGGAACAGAAACAGAAGCGTGGAGGAGTGCTACTTACTGCCTTCTCCTTGTGGACTGCTCACCTTACTCTCTTACGCAGCTGGAACCCCCTTCCCAAAGGTGGCACTGTCCTTCCAGCATCCATCATTAGTCAAGAAAAAAAAACGACCTCACAGACTTGCCTGCAGGCAAACACGAAGGAGGCATTTTCTCACTGAGGTTTCCTCTTCCCAGATGGTCCTAGGTTGTGTCTAGTTGAGAAGAAGAACAACCCAAACCACCACCACCACCAAAACCCCAAAACAAACAAAAAACAACCAAGATAGGGATGATGGAGTGACAAGCAGATGAGATAATAGGTTCTTGACGTGTTTATCTCTGTTAATTTTTTAGTTAGTTCTGCAGTGTTGTGGTTGTGGATCTGGATCTCCTTTATTAACTGTGGCTTAGGGTGTTTGGTGTGTACTGCTCACTGTTGTCGAAGACTCAAAGTAAGAAAGTTACAACGTGTATAACCTGAAATAATTACTGTGATAATTTCCACATTATGGATAAGGTCAGAAACTTAATGAATGCAGGGGCTGGGGGTGTAGTTCGGTATCTTTAGCAGGACTCGGACTGGATGTAGAAGCAGGAGAAGCAAGAATCCAAGGTCACTTCCAAATACAGAGAACTCAAGGCCACTAGCTCGGGCTAAATGGGACCCTGTTTCAAATGAACGGGGAACACAGATGGGAGGGGCGGGGTCAATTAGAACCCTGATTCTTAACTACTATATGCCCCCACCAAATACTTTTGGGGGACACTTCTAGTGATAACTTCATGAAAACGCCTCTGACATTCTGCAAGCGTCACTCTGCTCTTCCCTGAGAGATGGTTAGATGGAATATTTCCTCTTGTTTGGCATCATGAGGGACGACTGGTATTCAGACAGCAAGGTGACAAAGGATATTACAACCCCCCCCCAAATAAAGGTGTCGCCATACGAGGCAGAGCGAGGAAGTAATGGGTATACTACTGCACCAAGATGCTAACCCTCCATCGCCCAATGAAGACCCAATAGGCATAGACTCAGCATCGGTGGTTCCTGTTAAAGCATGCTGCAGTTTGGACATAAAGTTGCACCCCAAATGCTCATTGAGGGGTGAATGGACCAGGAGGATGCTGACTTTATTAACAGACTGGTCCATTGATGAGTTCATAGCTGAATTAAGTAGAAGGGAGGGCCATGTTGAAGGTAGCAGGTCATGGCAGCATGCCTTTGAAGGATGTGTTTTATCCCTAGACCCTCCCTGCCTTTATCTTTCTTTCTGTTTCTTGGCCACAGTGAGGTGAGTAGCCTCCTCTGCCCGATGCTTTGGCCACCTTTCCTCAGCCTGAAGTAACGGATCCATCTGACCCGAACCGTCTGAAACCACGAACCCAAACAAACCTTAAGTTAATTTTTCTTTGCATATTTTGTTACAGTTGGAGAAGGCTGACTGACATACATCACAGATATACATACATCTTTTGAATAGAAACAATTGATTGGGCCTACATGAGACCCTGGTTTTTGTTGTTGTTGTTTTAATGGTCTTGTTTGTCCCTTGGCCCCCAGCTCGTTGGGTAAGGCTCGTTATCATTTTAATTCTCTGAAGGATCCAGCCAGTTCAGATATAGTAAATGCATTAAGACCAGACACACCTTGACCTGTTAATTCAGCAGTGCTTTCTTTGTTAATCCCTTCTTGCTTCCACGGAGCTGGGAACCCTCCAATATGGAAGGGTAAATACATGATCTCACCCTCAAAAACAAAGCTTAAGATAGCACAATACTCACTAGGAAGGAATGGAATGGACAGTGGGGTTTAGGCAGCCAGTCTAACTCAGGTATTCACCAAACCACCAAAAGCTTTAATGAAATTTGAGAACTTGATCATAGTTGTTGCCAAGTAACAATAGAAGCTTTACTTCAAGCTTAGCACTGGGTTTATTACAAATGTCAACAGATGGGAGAGAGAGAGAGAGAGAGAGAGAGAGAGAGAGAGAGAGAGAGAGAGAGAGAGAGAGAGAGAGAGAGAGAGAGAGACCCACATGTAGCCAGGAGTGGAGGAACAAGACTAACACAGGCTGAACCAGGAGATTCATGAGTTCCAGGCCAGCCTGGGTCACTCAGTAAGACATTGTTTCGAAAAACGTAAATAGATGAGTAAACAGACAAGGAAGCGGCAGATAGATAAACGAATTGTACGTACATGCATGCATCCCTAAATACCAACAAGCAGAAGGCCTCAGGGGGTTTAGAGACTGACCAACCTGGTCCCCTGAAGACTCTTACAGGACTCTGGGTGGGTTTTCTGAGCACCAGTTTCTAATAAGCCTGTGAAAATAAACAACCTCTGATTACCAATGATTTCCCACCCGGCGCCTCTCTCTGAAACTGCAGCCAGATTTGAATGCAATGGGTGTGTCTGGTAGGGCCAGCAGAGGGCACCATCTTGTCACTGGGACCTGATTCCATTAAGGAGCACTTGTTTACACTGTACAGAGCCCCACTTAACCTCCCAGGGACCTATGCAGACGAGTGACTTTGGTCTCCAGGGTTTTGTGAAGTAGGCAGAGTGATAAGACACTCATCAGACTTAAATAGTGATAAGTGATGGTCTGGAAACTATAAAAAATCAAAAATCGCTTTCATTAAAATATAGTTGTTTCAGTTCATTAAAGCAATCTATATTTTTGGTACACTATTTAATAGTTAAGAGGATTATATAAAACATTTCTTTCTACCCCCAAACTTTACTTAACCTCAGTATCTTTCCCTAAAGGCCATCAGTTTGCCCAGCCAGAGAGCATGAACAGATAAAAACTGATAGAACCTCCCTGAATGTGTTTGGAAGCATGCCATTAATATTGATTGATATTTTACTTTTTCCATGTAACTACACATTAGAGATTGCTCTTTTTCAAAAATATACCATTTTATTATTAAGCATTAGGAATAGAGAACACAATTTTATAATGAATACACATACTCACCATATGTTTTTATAATCAACACTATGCTGTACTTGCTTTGTTACTCGAATGTTTATTGGTTTCTCATTTTATCCATTTTTTCAATACACCTTAGTTTTTGTTACATTTCAAAGGGATTTTCAGACATCAATATACTTCTGCCTAAATACAAAATAGATCTCAGTGTTTGTAAGTTCTTTCCTTCTCCCATGAAACACAGATTTTTTTAAAGGGGGCCACTCCCTGGCTTTTGACATAAGCCTGTGTAATCAAGTGTCATTTCAAATGCAAGTCAGTACTCTCACCCAGAAAGTATCCAGTCCCTCAGTCTATTACATGGGCATGCATTGTTTTTCTTGCCATCTTTTAAAATAATAACATATTATAGCATAAGACATAAATGTTTGATTTTATTCTGTGTGTGTGTTTGTGTGTGTGTGTGTGTGTCTGTCTGTCTGTCTTTTGGGGAAAGGGTTCAAGACAGGGTTTCTCTGTATTACCCTAGCTGTCCTGGAACTTGTTCTGTAGACCAGACTGGCCTCCAACCTATAAAGATCTGCTTGCCTCTGCCTCCCAAGTGCTGATATTAAAGGTGTGAGTGACCCTGCTCCGCTGATTTTCTTCTCTTTTAAGGGAACTATTCATTTGATCAATGACTTCCCAAATGACAACCATTTAGGACTATATATTTACGGGCTACAATGTTTTGATATGTATATTTACACTGTGGAAAGACTGCAGTGAGTTGATTAATGCCACCTGCATTTTTATGCAATGAAAATATTTAATATAAATTTCTTTACAACTTGGAAATAAACCCCAGTCATCACAACATTCAAGAGGTCTTGAAAAGTCATTATTTACGCCGAGCATGCACTTTGTAGCCTTTGGTCAATATCTGCCCAGCATCCACCTCACCTCTGCCTTGTTCTGCTATAACCATCTGTCATCTGTCCGTCTGTCTGTCTGTCTACCCTCTCTCCCTTCTTTATAGCAGTTTCATACTGTAACAGGCCCCCAGAAGCCTCAAACCTACAATCTGGTTGTCTCTAGCCTCTAAGGTGCCATGATTCCAGTTGTGTACCCCAGCAGCCAGCTTGAATTTTAGACTCTACCTGTGAGACCACGTAGTACTTTTTTTTGTCCTTTTACACCTGGCTCATTTGAATGAGTATATTATCTTCCAGGTTCTGCTTTGCAATCAGAAGTCCTTCTTATTTTAAGGCTGAGTATGGCGTCATAATCACAGCGTGTTTTCTTTAGGTAACTGTTAGCGGAAATTTAGGTCGATTTCATTCCCTGGCTGCTGTGGATAATGCAGCAATGAATGTGGCTGCACACATCTCTTTGACTGACTGATTCCAGCGCTTTCATATGTGTATCTAGGAGCGTGACTGCTAGATATACGGCAGCTTCTCTGGCATGCCTAGGGGAAAGTTGGGAAGACAGACAGACCAGACAGAAAACTCCAAATCCCAGTGTCTTCAGGGGAAGCAGGTTTTAAGCAGAAGAGTTTGCAGGACAATCTTTTTTTTTTAATTTTTTAAAATTTATTGTGTATACAGTCTTCTGTCTGCATGCCATCGGAGGGCACCAGATCTCATTCAAGGTGGTTGTGAGCCACCATGTGGTTGCCCAGAATTGAACTCAGGACCTCTGGAAGAACAGTCAGTGCTCTTAACAGCTGAGCCATCCCTCCAGCCCCACAGGGCAATCTTAAAGTCTGGTCATAGGCTGGGCGTTGGTGGCGCACGCCTTTAGTCCCAGCACTCGGGAGGCAGAGGCAGGCAGATCTCTGTGAGTTCGAGGCCAGCCTGGTCTACAGAGTGAGTTCCAGGACAGCCTCCAAAACAATACAGAGAAACCCTGACTCGAAAAACCAAAAAAAAAAAAAAAAAAAAAAAAAAAGTCTGGTCGTAGAGGGCTTGTTTACTTCTCTCTTCCATAGAGAGAGTCACAGATGTCCACACACTTTTATCAGGGGTTATGCTAGTCAATTTCAATTTCAATTGTCACCTTGATGAGATCTAGAACCCTGTTGCCTCTGGGCATGCCCATGGGGAGATTATTTTGATTAGGTGGAGATGGGAAGAACACTTGTCCACTGTGGTGGTTTGAAAGAAAATGGCCACCAAAGGGAGTGGCACTATTAGGAGGTGTGGCCGTGCTGGATGAAGTATGTCACTATGGGCGGGTGGACTTTAGGGTCTCTTTGGTTCAAGCTTCCCTCAGTGAGACAGTCAGTTGACTTCCTGTTGCCTGCAAGATGTAGTAGTCTCAGCCCCAGCACCAAGTCTGCCTGTACGACACCACGCTCCCTGGCCACCACGCTCCCTGGCGTGATGATAATGGGCTAAACTGAACCAGTAAGCAGGATGCTCCAATTCAATATCTTCCTTAACAGAGTTGCTGTGGCTACTAAATTTTCTTTGTCCACCCAGATGGTATCTTCAAAAGCAAGTGATATTTGACTAATTAGGCTAAGATTTTTATGTAAGATTATCAGTCAACTACATCTACTCATCGAGTCCTACAATTGTGTTGAAAATACTTTAAGTTGTTCTGGGAATGGATTTCTGTGGCAGAATACTGAGCATGGTCAGGAAAACGGGGCTTGACCATCAGTTTTGTTTGGCTAGCTTGCTTCCTTAAGTAAGGCAACAGACAAAGCTGAATTGTAATCTTCATTACCTCGAATATGCTTTGTCATCATATGTACTTCCTATGTATTTCTGGTAACCATGAAAATTGTCATACTAAAAGAATCTATATCGGGTGCAGAAAAAGAAAAAAAGAGTTGCTGTGATCAGGGTGTCTCTTCACAGCGATAGAAAATCCCGAGTAAGACCCACACTACGGGTGGCGCAGTCTCCTAAGCTGTGGTCCTGGATTTCATTAGGAGGAGAAAGGAGCCGAGCATGAGCGACCATGTCTCTCTTCTTCCTCACTACAGATGAACTGAGACTAGCTGCTTCAGGCCCCCACTGCCCTGACTGCTCCGCCATGTTGGACTCTCACCTCAGATGGCGAGACAAAAGCAAACCCTTCTTTTCTTAAGCGGTTTTTGTCAGGTATCTTACCACAGTCAGAGGAAGCCTGACAAAGAGAGGTCTTCGTAACAGCAGGATGTCCCTGCAGGATCCAAACCCTTGATTCAAGCTTCTTTCTTTCCTGGCGATAAGAGAGCAGCCTCTCCTCATTCAAGCTTAACCCAGTGCATAATCCATAATTCATAGGCTAATATCTTAATGCCTTTGCTACAATATTCTTATGATGACATGTAGAAGTGTGGGTATATATAGCTTTGTATTTTCCCAATCCATATTATATCCTAAGAATTTCCAGTGTTCTTAAAAACTACACACACAACTTTTGATGTGTGATGCATTGTTTCCTGAACGAATCAACGTTATTGGAGCATCCCGTTGCTGTTAGATGTTTAATTTGCCAGAAATTAAAAAGAATTATAAACCAGCCTTGGCTTTGGCTACCTAAGTTTTGACAAAGGCAGAGAAAGCATGCAGTGGGAAACAGCCTGTTCAACAAATTGCGCTGGCAAAAGTGGGTATCCACCTGAGGAGGATAAAACTGGATGTGAACCTTTTGCCTTGTACAAAAATGCAAGACCTCAATTTAAAACCTAGAACACTGAGACTTCTAGAGAAAAACAGGGGGAGTACTGAAGACACTGGCATAGGCAGCAACTTCCTGAAGAGAATTCCAACAGCTTAGCCCGAGAGTCAACATATGGGACTACATGAAATTTAAGAGTTTCTGTAGAGCAAAAGAAATCATCAGCAGAGCAAACAGACAGCCCACAGAATGGAAGGAAGTCTTCACCTAAGAATGGGAATTAATAACCGGAATTTTACAACGATCTCAAAAAATCAGCACCAATAAAACAAAATACCAATCAAGAAATGAGCTAGCTGAAGCCGGGCGTTGGTGGCGCACGCCTTTAATACCAGCACTCGGGAGGCAGAGGCAGGCGGATCTCTGTGAGTTCGAGACCAGCCTGGACTACCAAGTGAGTTCCAGGATAGCCTCCAAAGCCACAGAGAAACCCTGACTCGAAAAACCAAAAAAAAAAAAGAAAAAAAAAGAAAAAAAAAAAGAAATGAGCTAGCTGAATGGTCAGTTTTCAGAAGAAGGAACACAAATGGCCAATAACTATTTCAAGTGTTCAATGCCAGCAGGGATATGTAAATTAAGGCCACTCTAAAATCATGCATCACCACTGTCATCAAGAAATCTGTCAGATGTTGGAGAGGATGTGGGGAAATAGGAACTCTTATTCTTGGCTGTGGGGAGTGCAGATTAATACGTCACTATGAAAACCAGTTTGGCGATTCCTCAAAAAGTTCAAGCAGAAATGCCATATGATCCATATACACCACGCCTGGGCGTACACCCAAAGGACTGTATATCCTACTGCAGAGACACTGCATGTCCATGTCCTATTGATGCTGTATTCACAACCGACAGAAAATGGAACCATCCTAAATCTCCATCAGTATGTGAAAAAACAGTGAAAATATGGCACATACACAAAATCAGTACTACTTGGCTATAAAGAAAACAAAAACCGAAATCCTGAAATTTTCAGGAAAAAGGAAGGACCTGGGAAATACGTTAAGCAAGATGATCCAAATTCAGAAGGAACCATGAGTTCTTCCTCATATATGGATCCTGGCATACGATGTAAACACGTGCGTGCACAGTCACCAGTGGGTATTGTAGTTTGAATGACAACTGTCCCCCACGGGCTCATGTATTTGAACACTTGCCCCCCCAGTCGGTGGCACTGTTGGGGGAGACGCAGCCTTGCCGGCTGACATACGTCACCACAGTTGAGCCTTGAGGGCCTGCACCCTCACCCCATTTCGTCTCTGCGCCCCCTGCTTCCCGCGTGCTGTTGGATGACCTCACAGGTTCCTGCTCCGGCTGCCCGCCGCTGCCTCTCCCCTTCCTCTGTGGATCGTCCCTCCGCAACCATAAGCGAACGTATGTTCTTTTATTTTTCTTCTATAAGTTGCTTTTGGTCATTATATTTATCAAGCAGGAAAGTGACGAATACAATCTAAAACTGAGATGGGAGAGACGACGAGGAAGGATGGAATGCAGACAAAGGGACATGAACGAAAATATAAAGCTGTCTTTTTTCTAGTTGCAGTTCCATCATAATTTTTTTTTCATACGCTATCAACTGTCTATTAAAGTACCCAGACCTATTCTTACATTTCATAGGATTCCCACACGTGTTGCTCCTTTGAGACAGCAATTGTGAAAGCTGAGCTTTCTTCGTAATTCTACTCGCCATTGGTGCAATAGGAACAAGGCAAGACTGGGCACTGAACACATTTGTTATACTGACCTACTTTGGACAAGGGATTAAAAGATATTTTGAGGTGAGGTATAGGCCTGGCCCAGCTGCCTTGAGAGGCATGCATCATAGACTTTTCAGGTTAGAGTCCACGGCTCCTAGGACACTATGTGCCTTTCAGTTACTGAGAAACCGAGGCCTTCCCTCAGGCAGTGAAGGGTTTGGGCGTGGTCAGTGCTGCTTCAGGGTTTGGGCGTGGTCCGTGAGGCAGGTCCGGGAGAGGGAGACCTCTCCCTACAAGGCCACTCTGTGTTTCTCCATATGTTCCCTTGGAAGTCAAGGAAGCATGGACGCTCGTCAGGACAACTGTTGTTAACATTGATCTTGTGTACCCTGTATAGCTTGAAAACATCGTTGCATCCTGGAAACTAAAACTGCATCGATCCTGGCAATTGTCATCGTATTCTGTTTCTGATAACAAGGGGATTAATAGTCTGATGGCTCTCAGTGAAAATTTTCACAACCTGAGACTTGCTGTTAGATTACTCTAACCCAAGCCTGGTTTAATTTCCTGCCAGGCATATCAGGAAACCTTGACCTTGTAAGTAATTACACAGTGAGAGACTCTGTAAACTGAAATTTCTTGATTTTTTTCCTTCTGCTTAAGATGATATTAAATTATTCTATTGTGGTATTTAATATGCAAGCATTTGGCTCTTCCGGTCTCTGGCCTCGGCGGCAGAAGCAAGATGACGAAAGGAACGTCATCCTTCGGAAAGCGTCGCAACAAGACGCACACGCTGTGCCGCCGCTGTGGCTCGAAGGCCTACCACCTTCAGACGTCCACCTGTGGCAAATGTGGCTACCCTGCCAAGCGCAAGAGAAAGTGTAATTGGAGTGCCAAGGCTAAGAGGCGAAACACTACCGGGACTGGACGGATGAGGCACCTAAAAATTGTCTATGGAAGATTCAGACATGGATTCCGTGAAGGGAAGACACCTAAACCCAAGAGGGCAGCTTTTGCAGCATCCAGTTCATCTTGAGGATTTCAGTCAGTCATAAAAATAAAATGTTCTGGTTTTGAAAACAAAAAAAAATATGCAAGCATTTGTTGTGCATAAAGTATGCTTTTGAAATAAAAAAACAAAACCACTAAACTACATTTGTGTTTGTATGTGTGCGGGCTCCTGGATGCCGTGGTGCGTATTGTGCATGTGGAGTGGAGTGGTTCAGGACAGCTTTCAAGAGTCAGTTCTCTCTTTCCACTCTGAAGGTTCTAAGTATGCTGCCCAGGTCACTAGGCTTAGCAGTTAACGCCTTTACCCACTGGTCCGTCTCACTGGCTAGCTACAGTGTTTACATGAGAAGACAGTACAGAGTCACACATCCCTAAAACTCTACACTCGCTATTGCCTGGGTGACTCTACAGCACACAAAGCTACTCGCTGTTTTAACCTGGCCTTATGTTTGTAAACACTGGGAGGGCCTCACACTTTTTTATTTTAGGTGAGCTGTGTGTACTATACGACTCCTTTGCAGAAGGGAATAGTCCACCTGAGGCGCACTTCTGGCTTTACAACACAGTGAATCTGGGCAAAGATGATTTTAGATCCTAGAAGATGCAGGGGTCGTGGAAGAGACAGGATGATGAAAGTAATAGGGTCTCCGGGGATGGGGGGAAAACGGGATATAAACTGAGAAAACCCAGGGAGACAGCATAGAGAAGCTGGCGCGAAGGGATGATTTAAAGCTGCCCCTGGCTCCCATCAGGTGTGCATGTGTGTCAGAATGGCATTACCACATTAGTTAGCATGACGTCAAAAATGTAGGAATAACCGTAAGTGAGGATTAAGGTAAGATACTAGGTACTAGGTAGTGGTAGCGAGTGTCTTTAATCCCAGCACTCAGGAGGCAGAGGCAGGCGGATCTCTGTAAGTTCGAGGCCAGGCTGGTCTACAGAGCGAGTTCTGGTATAGGCTCCAAAAGACAAGACAAAACAAAAATTGGTCAGAGGGAGGGAGGAATGGAAAAGCTGAAGACACTTGGGAGCGGGGCGGGGGGGCGGGGGGGAGTGGGGGAGGTGGGGGGAGCGGGGTGTGTGGGGGGGCAGGCAAGCTGAGCACCGAGGCCTGGTGTGTTCTCAGGATCTCAGGGTGTTATGAATAATTAAAGGGCGTGAGCCAGGCTGTGCTGGTTCACACCTTTAACCTCAGCACTCAGTAGGCAGAGGCAGGTGGATTTCTCTGAGTCCGAGATCAGCCTAGCTTGCAGAGGAAGTTCCAGAACAACCGGGGCTACACAGAGAAATTCCATCTAACAACAGCAACAAAAGAAAACGGAACAATTAAACGACGTCCCCAGGTCCTAGCAGCGTGGCCAGCGACTGCCTTGTTCTGGTTCTGCTGGCCTGTGCCGCTGGACTCACGCGGCAAATCTGAGCACGGCTGGAATGTTTGCTGCTCTTCTCCAGTGTCCATTATTACAGGGTCCCGGGGCACACTCCCCTCTCAGTGCCCCTGGCTGCTCAGAGACAGCTTAGTCTTCTGTCTCCGATAGACATACACTTTTTTTTTTTTGAGTAAGAGGAAGGCGATACTATCTCGCCTGAGAATCCAGAAAGAGCTCTTCATGCCCAACCTGTGGAGTAGGTGGGCAGCATGTGATCACAGGATCGAGGTATACCAACACCAGCCAGGCAGACACAGACCCAGAGATGTTTTGTCTAGTGGCATCAGGTTTATTTTACGGGAATGAGGAACCCAAGACTCTCCAAAAGGCCCTTGTGAGGCACAGAAGTAAAGGCAGGCACAGCTAAGGCAGACTCCTGCGTCAGCCCACAGGGCCAGCCATGGAAGCCAGCTTTGTCAAACAGAGAAATCGAAGTTTACTTCTGAAGGCAAACTTAAAGTCTGGCACATTGAGTTGTGGGTACAGGGCCCATCCACTTCTCTCCTAGATAAAGGAAATAGCATATGTCTATACTTGGTTCTCAGACACGTTAGCAGCAGGAGACGGTCCCAAAATGCCCTAGGCCATTCCAGGACCTGCGTGGCTTCAAGGTCTAGAAGGCTTCCTTCTCCCCTATGGGGAAGACTGTCTACCCCCATTTAACACTGACCAGCACCGACTGTGTGAGGCTCCCTTGTTGGAAATACCAGGAAGTTCTGTTGTTGTTCTTGTCATCTGATATAATGGGTGTTGGGCTGGGGTCAAAAGCTCAAGAGATTGGAAACCTGAACTTACCTAGCAGGTAAGCTAGCAACTCCATGCGATCGGAGCCAAATAGCATGTGGGTTTTACCATCCACGTGGGCAACGGTGACGGGCAGCCCAAAGGCCTAGAGGAAAACAGAGCAGGAAGGAAGGC
Organism: Mesocricetus auratus; assembly: GCF_017639785.1. Lineage (NCBI taxonomy): Eukaryota > Metazoa > Chordata > Mammalia > Rodentia > Cricetidae > Mesocricetus > Mesocricetus auratus. Next base: position 4,894,396 of record NW_024429268.1, read on the forward strand.
GACAGAGCAGGCGCTCATTAGGCCGAGGTAGAGTATGTTCGGTGACACAGCGTTTGCAAGAGGCATCTTCTCTGCCAGCTGTGCCATAGCTCCTTACTTAAAAAAAAAATCCATCATCTACGTCCTTTCCTTCCTCGACTAGGCTTAGGGGAAGGAGGGAGCGGATGAGGTCTCCAGGGGATGGGGAGGACTCACAATGGGCTGAAGAGGAGCATGGGCACCCACGGTGACAACCCCTCTCTCCCTTCAGGCTGGGCCCAGGGGGCGGGGTATACATGGAGTTGCTCACCCCGTATTTGCAAGCTGCCTCAGTGGTCTCCTTGAGTTTGTCCTTCACCTGCGCTGTGTTTATTTTCTCCAGAAAGTTTTGGGCTTGCTCTGTGGCCATTCCTGCCTTCTGCGCAGCCTGGGGAGATGAGGAAGAGCGTACAGTTGTGTCAGGAGAAGGGAAGAGGGCGACTCTTGTCCCCTGACCTCAAGTTTTCCTGGAAAGACCTTTGCCCAACTGCAAGCAGCAGGGTGTTTATCCTAGTCAAGGCAGGCTGTCTCTTTTCCCCAAAGTGTTGAAATAACTGGGGAAGGCAAAGGCCAGACAGACGTCGGAGCCACAGAAACAGCACCAGAGGACGTCGCAGCGACCGGCGAGGCCCACATCTCTAGTCAGCGCACAGTAGCCAACGGCCATGCATCCACTTGCTTTACAGAGCTTGACAGCAGCAGAACTAAATGCCATCTGCTTGGCATTCAAGCCCAGAGTGCTTTCTTCCCTCTGCCCTGGAATTCCTAACCGTCTCAGGCTGGGTTCTGATGCTCGGAATGCAGTCATCGCTACGGCTACCCGCTTGGCTTCCAGAGAGTGAGCGGGATACCTGATTGGGGTGTCTCTTGAAGTTTAGGACTGGTGGCTTTTAACCTGGGGAGCTTTTTTAAAAAGTCCCAGTGTGAAGGCCATTCCCTAGATGATGACATCAGCCTTTCTGGGGGTGACACTGGGCACTCCCGGTGACATCCGTGTACAGCCCAAGTAGAGAAGCTACAGCTTGACCCATAAATCAATCTGACAGTTAAATGAAAGAGCTGTTGAGTAACAGGGGGAAAGGATAAGAGAAGTGGGCTATAGGAAGATTTGCTAAATGTTAAGTAAAAGCAGGCTAACATTGTGCACGCACACATACGTTTTTAGGAGCCAGATATAGACACTAGAGGACAACCTAGCCGTTCTTTGCATATCTAGCTTAGGGGTGATTTGATGTCTCCCGTGTCAAGAGAATAAGATCCAACTGTCATGCACATACAGGAGGAAAAGATCATTGTGAGTTTCTTGACTTTCATTCCAAAGAGCATCTGACCTTTAAAGCTCTCTCTGTCTGGCATGCACCCCCGTGTTTTGAGCCCTTTCCATTTATTTCCCGTCGAGCATCTGTTTAAGTCTCACTTGTCAGTTATTTCATCGTCTGCGTAAAGCCTCCCGCCTGGTAGCAGGCGTATAGTAGTGAAGTTTGTGTCAGGAGTCTCCGAGGCTTGTGTGTGTGGAAGGCTCCATCCTTCCCCATCTGGCCTTCCCAAACTGGTCCTCTCTTTCACACTGGCTTTGCTCATCCCTTTCATCAATTTCATTTTACCCAGGTAGACATTTTTTGTTGTTGTTGTCAAGTGTAGGGAGAGATCACCTACCCGCAGCATTGACAAAGCCCCCTAGGGGTGTGGTCACAGGTAAGTGGGAGAAGTCAGGGATAAAAGACTGACAGGAGTTGGGCTCTCCCTCTCTTGGGTCCCAGCTGAGGTTCGGAGACCACAGAGCACTGACTCAGTTCTCAGCTTCTCATGTAAGTTACTTCTATCTATCTTAATAAATACCCAGCTACCGTTTCCCGGCATCCTTTGTGTGACTCCTTTCAAGGCTTGATCTCAGGCCTCAGGCAGATTAAGCATGCACTCCTACAATTTAGCTACAAGAAAACGTAACATTCTTGAAAGGATCCTCTTAGTTCCAACTTCACGGTCATTTGTCCCCCTAGACACAAGACTTTTCTTTCTAAGCCACTAAGAACCTTTTATTTTTTTTCTCAGATTCCCTGCAACATTACTGGTGTGTGTGTGTGGGGGGAAGGGGGTCCAGTTCAGACACTCACAGCCAGGATGCTCTGGGACTCCGTGATATCTTCATCCTAAGGAAATGAGAACATTAGCAGGAAGAAGAGAGGGGGTATAACAGCAGGGTCCCATCTCTGGAAACTGCCCTGGGAAGGGTCATTAATGCCATCTAGCTACCAGACCCTTCCCTCCAGGACTCAGAGTCCATCCCTTACTCGAGACCAAGCACGCATCCACAGCTCTCTGGACACCTTCTCCAACATCTCTGGCTGCTCCATGCTCACAGCGGTGAGGAAGCGCATGGCATTTATAGTTCCTGTGGGGCACAGGCACACAGAGCTAGGATTCTTATTCCTTGCGTCCTGACAGAGGACCAGCGTAGCCTTACTTCTGACACCCCCCCACCCACTCCACCCCCGGTCTCAATCACTGGCTGTCTGTCTTCAATACCAGTCTCGCATCGCTGATATACTGTGCTGAGCCCTTATTTCTGTGCCCCGCCCGCCCTCCCCTTTCCGAGAACTGAAGCTGGGCTGATCTCCTATGAAAGACCCAACTGTTCTGTTCTCCATCTCTTCTGACACGCTTTATTTACTTAACTTATTTTGTCTCTATTTATTTCCTCTGGTACTGGAGTTATAGAGAGTTGGGAGCCACCGCCGTGGGTGCTGGGAATCAAATCCGGTCCTCAGGAAGGAAGGGCAGCCCGTGCTCCCAACCGCTGAGCCATTGCTCCAAACCTCTCCTTACCTTTCTTCAGAATCACACCGAAGAAATCCTTGGGCATACTGATGGGAACCTGGAATTGTTGCCCCAGGAGAGGAAGATCTTTGCTCATGTACAGGCCTTTTCGGGGAACCAGGGCTGGTGGTTTATTTCCTGGAGAGTCAGAGGGCCTCAGGCTTGGGGAACCCCTCCCGGGGAGAGGGCAGACTGCCGGCTTAGGAGGTTTGAGGTCTGTCTGCACGCTCCGTGTAGGACCGGCCCCTCAGACCACAGGAAAACAACCCTCCTTGCCTAGCTGGAGGGCTTCTCCCCGCTTACCGCTGTCATTCATGACCCCAGCGATCAACGTGGGACGCAGCTGCAGCTTGATGTTCCAGAGGTGTTGGTACCTGCACAGGACCTAGCCCGTAGAGATAAGAGAGGGAGCCTGTGTGTGACATCTGGAGAGGTCGGGTGGCTCACTCAAGTGGCCTTAGGCTGTCTCCTGGTTCTAAGTGCAGAGCAGGGACGACTACTCCACACTGAGCCGCTTGGTTTAAAAGGACAAAACTCCCAGTTCTTTGGAACGGATACCGGAATCCTCATTCTGGTGTGTGGGTCCCACCCCGAAGAGCAGGGGTTCTCAACCTGTGGGTAGTGATCCTTTGGCGGGAGAAAGTCAAACGACCCTTTCGCAGGAGTCACACATCAGAGATCCTGCACATCAGATATTTATATTATGATTCATAACAGTAGCAAAATCACATTTACCGAGTAGCAACGAAAATACTTTCGCGAGGGTCGCAGCGTTGGGAAGGTTGAGAACCACCGCTGTAGAGCATCCAGGCGCCCCTGACTTCCCCCAACCCCCTAAACTTGACTTGCGGCCTTGGAGTGGCCTCTGTTTTATTCCCAGGGCCCCGTGGGGGAGAGAATGTTTGACCTTAGGAAACCAGCACCCTACTCGGAGACACAGTCCGTTTAAAGGCACAAAGCGGACTTCGGCCGGGAACAGTCTGTGCTTGCCCTAAACCTGAGGGCAGCCCCAGCAATTTCTGCAGCCCGGTGCCCAGTGCAACGCCGGGCACTCGCCCTCAGGCCGCAGCCCTGGCGGCTTCCCCGTGTCACCTCAAATCCCAGCCAGGAGTAGGGGGACAGGACGTCGTAGAACAGTTCCAGGGTGCGCGGCGCCAGCCCCATAGTGCTGCGGAGGGCGAAAGCGAAGAGCACAGTGCCAGCGAGTTAAGCAGCCAGTTCCAGCCCCGGGAACTGCAGGTGGGACCGCTGAGGGCCCTAGTGCGCAGCCTCCGGGAGAGACCCCGCCCTGCGGGGGGCGGGTCCAGGGGGCGGGTCCAGGGGGTGTGTAGCCGGTCCACGAACGAGGGCGCCCTGCAGGGCCACAAGGGCCACAAGGGCGGAGTCTGATGCAAAAGGGGAAGGCAAGACCCAGCAGAGCCTCTCGGGTGTGTGAGACCTCTAGACGTCTCTGGAACTTTATCTCTCAAGCAAAGACGCAATGCTTAAGGATGACGAATTCGGAGGGATGCAAATATAACTATCACTTCTCGTCCGGTGCCTTGTATTTGAACACAAGTATTTCAGTATTACAGCACTTGATCTGATAACGGAGGTGACCACAGAAAAGGAGGTGGGTTGTGTGGACATACTTAGCAAAAGGATGATTTGCATCCCAAGAGAGAAGGCACAGGGCTTCATCAGCTATGATTATTTTACTTATTTTGGCTCTTTGAGACAGAGTCTCTCTTATGTAGCCTTGTCAACCCTGGAACTCCCTATGTAGACCAGGTTGGCCTTGAACTCACAGAGATTCCCCTGTCTCTACCTCCCACGTGATGGGATTAAAGGCGTGCAACACTGTGCCTGGCTCTACTGTCATTTATTATTGTGTGTTTGTGTATGTGTGCCCCAGCACGCATATAGGGGTCAGAATCTTTACTTGAGTGTCTAGAATTAAACCTAGGTGGCCAGGCTTGCACAGTCTGGAAGCAAGCACCTTTATTTGTTGAGCCTTCTCACCAGTCCTCCTGAGTTTGCCTCAAGCTGTTCTTGGGGCAAACAATCAATAACTTATTGTTTCGTTTCCATTTGCCAATGTTAGACCATGTTTACTGAGGGGAAGTAAAACCGTGGGAAGTGAAATTTAGATAAGGAAGATACTATTGTGGTCCAAACAGTGCTTCTGTCTCCATCTAGGGAGGCATATAGACAACGACAGCTTCCAGGATTTATGACAAGATAGTACAGCTTATAGAGTTAATACCTGATGTTTCAAGTACTTTGGTATGTCTGATCCTAAGGCCGCCGGGGGGAAAAAAGCAGCAAAACATTTAAAAATGGAGGACATTTTAATGTAATTCTGGAGACAGTGTTAGTAGGGCTAGGGGCCTCTCTGCTGCAGTGATTGTCAGGGAATTTTAATTTGCAAACAGGTGACAGCAAGCTGGGGTGTTATTTGCTACAGTGAAATGTAGCATCTTAAATCCCATTTAATTAAATTATTTTGAAAAGGATTTATTAGTTGTGAAGCACATAAAACATTTCACTTCTCATTTGTGCTCACAAGTAAACAATCACAAGCTATCTCAGTACAAAGAGCAAATCTCTCCCTTGCCTGGAAAATGCGAAGTTTAGACTGGAATGTCAGTGGTTAAGTGCTCTGGGTTCCAAGGTTTGTACTATTAAGATGTGGAAACATCCAGAGGTGGGGGCTTGGGGTTTTCAGGTCACTGGGGCTGCCATGGTAGGTTTCAGTCAACTTGGCACGCATGGGAAGAGGGGACCTCAATATTAAATAATTGCCTTCCTTGGACTGCAGGCCTGCATGGGCTGTATAACAAAGCTATCCCGAAGGGAGCCTGAGAGCAAGCCGTGTTCCAGAGACTCTGCTTCAGTTTCTGCCTTGAGCTCTTGCCCTTGGCGCCCTTTGATAATGGACTTATAACCTGTACACCGAAATAAAGCCTCTCCTTCACCAGGTTGCTTTCAGTCATGGTGTTTCTCATGCACCTGATTGGCCTAATAAAGAGCTGAATGGCCAATAGCGAGGCCAGAGAAAGGCTAGGGCGTGGCTGGCAGGCAGAGAGAATAAAGGGGAGGAGAAATCTGGGAGGAAAAGATGAAGGAACAAGAAAGGAAGAAGAGGATTGCTAGGGGCCAGCCACCCCAACTTCGCAGCCAGCCATCGAGCAAGAAGTGAAGAAAGGCATATATAATAGAGAAAGGTAAACGCCCACAGAAGCAAAGGACAATTAAGTTAAGAAAAGCTGGCGAGAAACAAGCCAAGCTAAGGCCTCTCGTTCCTAAGAAAGAGTAAGCCAACCTCCATGTCGTTTATTTAGGAGTTGGGTGGTCGTCCTCCCCAAACAGCAAAAGAATAAGAGGGAGAGACAATCAACTACAACCCTCCCCGCTCCATATTTCACGACCATTAGTTTGGGAAGCAATCAGTCAGTGTTGCTCACTCTCGAGGAGAGGGTTAAATACATTAAGCCCACCCACAGTGGGAAGAACGAGAATCTCAGGATTTACATTAAAGTCACTATTGCAATGAATGGGTACTTTGGGGCAGTGGTTCTCAGCCTTCCTAATGCTGCAACCCTTTAATACAGTTTTTTTTTTAATGTTGTGCTGACCCCCAACCATAAAATCATTTTTTGTTGCTACTTCATAACTGTAATTTTGCTACTGTTATGAATCATAATGTAAATATGTTTGAAGACAGAGGTTTGGCAAGGGGACCATAGGCTGAGAACCACTGTTTGGGGGGGTTTCGTCGAAGCCGTGCAGCTCCGTCATGGCTCATTAAACGTCTGCTACCAATTTTAGCATCCATCAGTTGCCTACAGCACTTAGGACTGCGGTGTTTAAATAGTGATTGTTTTGCTTCCCTGTTTCTTTTACATTTGTTAATGGGAATTCTTCTGAAACAAGAGTTGCCCCTTTCTTCCCATTTATCACTTATTTACCAAATATTTGTTCTTATCAGTATGAACTAATATTTACTTTAAACATAATGTAACTATTAACTATTAACCCGAGTTGCCATAGTCTCTCTTCATATATTACTGTTACTTGTTATTATTAAAAGTTTGGGCATTATAGACGGTATTGGGGGGAACAACAAAGACATGTTGACTTCTGGTCTATAGAGGCAGAGCAGTGGGTACAGTTCTTGCTGTTCGACTCTGTTGACCTAAATTTTGATCTTCAGAATACACACGATGCTGTTCTTAGTGACGTTCGCCTGCAATCCCAGGGTTCCCAAACAGGATTGGAAGTAGAGACAGGACACTCTTTGGAAGCTCCCTAGCTATTGATTATCAGGAAGCCTTGCTTATTTAAACATGGTGGAAGGCCAGAAGAAATCTCCTCATGTGAGGTGCCCACATTACTGCACACATCACACGCACACAGATTAAAAACATATTCACTTCTATAGTCCTTAATGTTTACACTGCTGAGAGCAGTACCTAGTGTTAAAAGACACCTTTAGACAACTAGGAGTACTTTTGATCAAAGAATGCTTCGGGCAGTACTGAGCGAGCATCAGGACAGTTCAAAGAACTCCACTCTGCAATGTGGGCAACCAGTATTTACAAAGAAAGTGATTAAGGTCTGGAAATAAGCCGGGTGTTGGTGGCGCACGCCTTTAATCCCAGCACTCAGGAGGCAGAGGCAGGCAGATCTCTGTGAGTTCGAGGCCAGCCTGGTCTACAGAGTGAGTTCCAGGACAGCCTCCAAAACAATACAGAGAAACCCTGTCTCGAAAAACAAACAAACAAAAAACAACAACAACAAAAAAGGTCTGGAAATAGCTGGTCACGGTGAGGAGCTGGATGATGTACTTGGGCATTATCTATATGGTTGAGTACCTGTGAATCATCGACCTGAGAGGCTTATATAATGGCATGGAATCCAGCTGCCTGTTGGGAAACTCAGACTCCTAAGTTAGGTCTCGGTTTATTTCTCTAATTCATTGGACTCCAACTCTTTTTAATAGAAGTTCAAGATACAGAGATAGTCTGCAGCTACTGGAGCCACTGGCTATGTACTTACTCAGTTGAACCGTAACTTTGACGAGAGCTGTGGAAACCAAGTGTCAAAGAAAATTATATAAAAGAGTCAAAGGGCACAGTAGAAGAACTAAATATAATCATAATCATTAGACATTGGAGGACGGGTCTACAAACCAGATTCTCATTAGACATTGGATTCTCATCTTCTGCATGTAACTCAGAGGCACTGCTTGTATTCGCAATCTCAATAAACACAGAGCTATAAATTAACCCTGGAACGCTTTACATAAGCTGCCTTTTCAATTTAGTACAAGATGGATTATTTAATAAATGATATTAGCCTGAGGGATTTTTAAATAAAATATAGTTGAAACATCAAACAACTAATGGTTTAAGAGAAATGAGCAAAGTACCTGAGATAGTTACAAGCAAGCATTTGATACATGTCTGGAATGACAGACCGCCTGGCCAACTGTAATAATACCAAATGGAGAAACCTTAAAAGACAGACACATTTGGTTGCATACAGTTAAAAAAATGTATGTCTGGCAAAATCTAGTGGGTGGAGAAAATGAGTAAATATAATCTGTGTTTGTTTCATACTGAAAAGTTGACTTTAGTTATCCTGGCGTAGAAAGAACTGAAGTTCAATGTATTAAATCAAAGGAAACAATGGGAAAATGTGTAAGTGAAAAGAATAAACTATTCAAGAAACGGACATTAGGCGGCTCTCAAATATAAAATAAAATCCTGCTTATAATACTTACAAAAATTTCTAGTTTAAGTTATACTACAATATTTTTTTTTTGGCTACATAACTGGCAGAAACCAAGATGTTTGATGACTCACTGTTGGCAGGGATTTGTGAGAAGCCATTTTCTTATGCACTAAGTGGGGGTGCGCTTTGGCAAAGCTTTCTAATTTACAAAAGCGTGGACCCTTTGACTCCAGTAACTTTGGGAGTTTATGATGAAACATGATGCATTATAATGCGGCACAGAGTTATTTATGTGTGCACTGATTATTTTTTGTCTGGGTGTGGTGGCGCATGCCTTTAATCTTCACCCTGGCGAGGCAGAGGGTGGTGGACCTCTGAGCACAAGGCCTGCTCAACAAAGGCCAGCCTGATCTTCCAGTGCAGCTAGGGCTACACAGAGAAACCCTATTTCAAGAACAAAAACATTTTTCCCTTTTATTTTTGTGTCTGTGTTGTAAAACATTTTTCCCTCTTATTTTTGTATCTGCGTTGTAAAACATTTTTCTCTCTTATTTTTGTATCTGTGTTGTATGCCACGTGTATGTGCCCTGAAAAACCATAGTGGGTCGGTGTTCCCTAGAACTTGAGCTACAGATGTTTGGGGGCCCCCTGATATGGATGCTGGGAACTGAACTTGCGTCCTCTAGAAGAGCAGCAAGTGCTTTTAACTGGTGAGCCACCTCTCTGGCCCTGCATTTTTTAACTGAAAACAACAAACACACAAACAAACCCATAATTCTATATATTTCTGAGGTTTGATGCAAATTTTGAAGTACGCATTCAATGTGGAATGATTGCACTGAGCTAAGTAGCGTATTCACCATGCCATTTACCTCAGTCTTGTTTTTCTAATTACGTGGAAAGTTACGATGAAAATTTGAAAGATATAGAGTTGAATTTGTATACCGCTGTTAGTAGAATGATAATTAGCGTTCCCAGTCTTTATACATTGGCCCACTTCATTTATACGTATCTTCTTTTTTAAAATTTAACATAATTCCTTTATTGATTCTTTATGAATTTCACATCACGCACCCTAATTCTGCACGCCTCTCAGTCCCTTCACAGCCTCATCTCACCCCTACAGCGCCCTCCCCGAAGAAAATTAAGAAAAAAATCAAGCCCTAGCAAAACAAAGCAAGCAAACAATCAAAAGCAGTAACAACAACAACAGCAAAAACCCAAACCCCTTCGCGTCTCTCCATCTTCCCGCTTCTCCAACATTCTTCATTTGTACGTGACTTTGGACCACCCTGCTACCTCTGCCAAGTTCCAGAAACAGGCCCGCAGCTTAATTAGCAGTTAAAGGTCAGCTCAACAGAAAGCCCCCAATTCCGCCAGGAGATAGGCGGGGCCAATAGGGAAAGATTGAGATAGCTAGAGTGAAGACCTATGGTCAGGTTACCTAGCAACACACGAGGTTCTGCCTCCCGACCTTTTGCCCTGCGAGGTAGGTCTCCAGGCAGCACAGAGGGCTACCTCTCCCAGGTACTCTCTATGAGGGTTGATGGCCGGAGGTCCCAGACACCCAGTGGCTCAGACTGACCAGCTCAGCTCCCACCCAGGCCCACAGCCGGGCCTTGGGTTGGCCCGCTCTACCCATCTACCCCCATCAAGGACCTGCTGGAGCTGGTGGAGAGACTGGTCCTGTGGGAGGGTATCTGCAGGACCTCCATGACTCGGGGCAGCCTCGGGATATCCAAGAGGATCCAGTGAGGACGATGTTCCAGAAACCAGAGGCCTTAAACTAAACCAGTGACTTGCTGCAACGAACACGTGTTAGTCAAGCTGATTGAACAAAAGGGTATACTGTGTGACACAAAGCTCCCAGAACGAACGAAGAATGCTTGTTTTTTTGAGGAGTTCAGCCAGGGTAGGAGAGAGCCGTTGCTGAGTGTAACACTTAATATTTGTGTGCTTTAAAAAAATGAGAGTATGTAATACACCCAGAAAGAAAGTCAATTGTGAAAGAAGGAAGCAGGGAGTCGTGAGGATTTAGCAAAAAAAAAAAAAAAAAAAAAAAAAAGAAAAGAAAAAAGGACTGAAGTAGGAAGAAAGAAAGAAAGAAAAATTAATAAAGGAAAGCTTGCTTTAGGAACTCGTACCATTAGCACAGGGATCTCGGAGACAGTTATCATTTATGGGACGCAGCACAGCTTACGTATTTACTTCGATTTAAGGAAAATTCCGCTCCTGAAGGCTGTGCTGCAGCATGTGTGAAACAGCGTCGACGTAACGTTTGCCAAGACACCGCTGAGTATTTACACCACGAGTCCTCGGAGGCTGACGTTTTCCTAGGGACTTAGCGAGGGTGCTGCAGCATCCTGTGCGCTGGCTTTCTTCCCCAGCAGCCACACCGGAGTGCGAGGCAGTGAACTGATTTCGTCGCAGCTCTACCCTGGTGCCTACCACACTCTGCATTCAAAGACAGAAACTCTGGCAACGTAGGATGTGCTGTATGTGATTGACAATATGCATCTCCACCCCGGAGTTCAGTAGGGCAAGCCAAGGTGATAACATCACGTCCGAGAACAGCAAGCGTATGCTGCCACATAAAACACGTGTTCACGTGGACAAAGGCAAGGAAAAGAAAGTAGCTGTATTAGGGATCATGCGCAATTTTCTTAGTTTCTCAGACTTTTCAAACATAAGGCCCATGTAACCCTTCCCCATATCCCTCCCTTTCCTCGTTTTTTCTAATCCTACCTTCTCCTCTCCCCTTTCATTTTTTTTGTTAAACAGCTTTATTGCATTACAGCTGCCCATACTTAGAGCATGCACCTTTTAAGTGTCGGCCTGTCAGATGGGTCGTGGGGGCAGCTCTCCCATGCTTACACCTTTGGGCTCACCTATACCTTTGCCCACAGGATTGGCTCTCTTGTGTTACTCTGGTGAGGCGCAGGGCCTGCTCTCCCAAGTGTTGCCGCTGGTGGAGGGCAGGGTTAGCTCTCCTTCTCTTGTGACCTCAGAACCAGGTCTCCCTCGTGCCTCAGGCATTGATGGGGGGTGGGGGGGTGGGGGGAGCTTTTCCCCACCCATGTCACCTCAGGACAGCTCTCCCTTGCTGGCTGCTTTGGGGCTGACTCATCCATACCTCCTCCGCCGTCAGGGTTGTCTCTATCGAGTTTCCCAGGCAAGGTACAGGGCCCGTTCTCCCAAGTGTCTCTGCAGGTAAATTTTCTACGCATTAAAACATCCATGTTCCTAAATAACTTTCAGAAGCCAGAGTCGCTGTTCGGCACAGTCACGGCCGAGCAATGGAGTCACGGAGGCTGGAGTGGGATTGATTTTATTATCGTGGTCTATGAACGAGAAAGGAAGCGGTGAGTAGGTTAGGGAGGAGGAGAGAATACGGACAAGGGAGGGAACAGGAGGTGAAGAGGGGAGACGGGGGGGGGGGGGGAGGGTGAGGGGGACAGGGGTGGACGGGGGAAGAATCCAGCCCAGTGGAAGTTGAGAGCAAATCCCGCAAGTGTTCTATCGCCGGACTGCATCCCAAGCCCTATGTAATACCTCACCAAAGGCCCCAAGGCAAGCCTGTAATGGACCTAGGATGGCTGGCCCTTCCGACTTCTCTGGAATCTGAATGTACTGGCCTTGGTGAATCAACCATATGATATGGACTGTCTTGGGTAGGAGATACGGGCCTTGCTTAGCTTAATACTGAAAGCTAGGAGCTGGCTGAGAACCGCTGTCTTCTGGCTTATGCTTACAGGGAGCACGTGCAGAATCTCCCAGCGTTACTCACTTTCCAATCCTATTTGCATTGTCCCACCGAGTTCTTTGAACAGAAGAAGCAGAGTGATGCAATCCGATTTGGAACGTGAGTCCCCAGAATAATCTAAATGAATATTTTTTTCCTTTGGTTTGATTGTCCTAGCGTTTTTTTGTTGAAACGACACAAATTCAATTAATAAATATGAGAAGATGGATGGAAATTTTTTCAGAGATTTTTTAAAGGAAATTGAAAGGGTACTAAGAATAATCTGTGAATTCAAGTTTGAAGAAAGAGTCATCTGCCTACTAATTAACACCTACGTTCATCCCTCCAGTGCAGACTTTCTCCACCTCAGCACTAGAGACATAGGACAAAGTAATTTTTGGTTGTAGGAGGCTGTTTCTTTCATTACAGGGTGTTTTGTGGCATTCTGGTCTCCACTCTTTAGGACACACCCAGCAGCTCTCTGAATCCCATTCATCCGAGTCAATATCATTATGCCATATGAGAGCAGACTATGTATTATTTCATTCGCATGAAATTTCTAGAACACACGGAGCCCAGGGCCACTGAGATGCCTCAGTGGGTAAAGACACTGCCAAACTCGGAGCCTGGGTTCCGTTCGTGGAACCCAGACAGTGGAAAGGGGAGTCCCAACTCCTGTAAGTTGTCCTCCAGCTTGTGTGCCCAGCTACGCCCCCTACCCCTCGTCCAATAAGAACACAGCTATGCACGCCACCCCTCGTCCAATAAGAAAACAGCTACACATGCCACCCCACATCCAATAAGTAAACAGCTGTAAAAAGAAAAAACAAAACACAGAGAGCAGATCAGCAGGCTGGCAATGGGAGGGAGTGGCTGAAAATTGGCACGGGGACAATCTTTGAGGTGAAGGAGTCGCTAAATATCCCTGGGTGGTGTTAAGACCACTCTGGTAGAATGTTCTGTGCTGCAGGTCATTGAGTTCTTTCTTCTTCTTCTTCTTCTTCTTCTTCTTCTTCTTCTTCTTCTTCTTCTTCTTCTTCTTCTTCTTCTTCTTCTTCTTCTTCTTCTTCTTCTTCTTCTTCTTCTTCTTCTTCTTCTTCTTCTTCTTCTTCTTCTTCTTCTTCTTCTTCTTCTTCTTCTTCTTCTTCTTCTTCTTCTTCTTCTTCTTCTTCTTCCTCCTCCTCCTCCTCTTCCTCTTCTTCCTCTTCCTCTCCTTCTTTTTCTTCTTTTGGTTAATTTTTAAATTTAAATTCAAATCAATCTTATTTTACATTACCAATCCCAGCTCCCTCTCCCTCCTGTCCTCCCATCCCCCCACCATGTCCCCATCCCACCCTCCCATCCCCTCCTCAGAGAGGGTGAACTCTCCCATGGGGGAAATCATAAAAAAAGTTTGTCACATCATTTGGGGGAGGGCCTTGGTATCTAGGCTGCTGAAAGAGTGTCTTTCCATAGGGAAGGGGTTCCCAAAGCCCATTCGTGTACTAGGAATAAATACTGGTTCCATGGCCAGGGGCCCCCATAGGCTGCATGTATTTAATGACAATGTCATTAAATGTCAGTCCCCCAACTGACACCCACATTCAGGGGGCCTGGTTGGATCTTATACTGGTTCCCCAACTACTGGATAGGCTCTGTGTTGGTATTTAAGGTAGTCATCAATCTCATTATAGGGGAAGGGCATTTAAGGTAACCTCTCCACTATTGCTTAGATTGTTAGTTGGGGTCATCCTTGTGGATTCCTGGAGATTTCCCTAGTGCCGGGTTTCTTGTCAAGCCCATAACAGCTCCCTCTATCAAGGCATCTCTTTCCTTGCTCTCCTTCCCTGTCCTTCCCCCAACTCGACCTTCCTGATCCCCCATGTTCTGATCCCTTTATCCCCTCCTCTTTCTCCTACCCCACCCCATGCTCCCAATTTACTTAGGACATCAAGTCCCTTTCCCCTTCTTGGGGGCGGTGGTCCATGTACGTCTTTCTTAGTGTCCTCCTTGTTTCCTAGCTTCTCTGGGCTGTGGATTGTAGGCTGGTTATCCTTTGCTCTATGTCTAACATTTCACTTATGAGTGAGTACATGCCTTGTTTGTCTTTCTGTGTCTAGGCTACCTCACTCAGGATGTTTTTTTTTCTAGTTCCATCCAGTTGCCTGCAGATTTCAAGATTCCCCCACCCCCACCCCACCGAGTAGTACTCCATTGTGCAAATGTACTGCATTTTCTTTTTCCATTCTTCGGCTGAGGGGCATCTAGGTTGTGTCCTTTCTCCCTTCATGTACTGTTTTCAGTGTTTGGGGGATATAAGCATTCAGCTAAACTTTTGAAGTTGAAACCAAAAGGCAAGGTTAGCTGGTAACTTTAGTACATTTGCAGTGTGTGTGTGTGTGTGTGTGTGTGTGTGTGTGTGTGTGTGTATGCGCACGTCTGTGTCTGTGTCTCTGTATACTGTAGGCATACTGAGCACAATGAGCAAAAACAAAAGCCAGAAAAACCTAAAGTGGAAGAGACTTTAAGTGAAGATTGAAGGACCGTTAGGAAACAGATCATGCACACTTTTTTTCTCAATATATGTTTTTATTTAAATTAGAAATGTGAATGTTTCACATGTCAGTCCCAGCTCCCTCTCCCACCCCTCCTCCCTTGTCCCTCCACCAGTCCCCCAGCCCCTCCACCCAATCCCCACATCATTCCCCAGGGAGGGTGAGGCCCTTCTTGGGGGGGGATCTCTAAAGTCTGTCATTTCATCCAGGGCAGGACCTAGGCCCTTCCCCATATGTCCAGGCTGAGAGAGCATCCCTCTATTTGGAATGGGCTCCCAAAGATCATTCATAAACCATGGTGAACACTGATCTACTACCCAAGGCCCCAGAGATTTCTGTGGCTTCCTCACTGATGCTACATTCATGGAGTCTGGATCAGTTCCCTGTTGACCTCTCAGCCATCAGTCTGGGATTCAAGAGCTCCCCCTTGTCCAGTCAGCTGTCATTGCATGCACACTTTCTTAATCAATGGTTCCATTACAGGGTACCACAGACTAGGTTGTTTATAAACAAAGTAAGTTTTTTTTTTAATGGTTCTGGAAGTTCAGATGTCTGAGTTGGAGGTACCAGTGGATTTGGTGTCTGTTGAAGACACACTCCTGGTTCTCAGGCAACCATCTCCTTGTGTCCTGGAGAATGTATGGTGTCTTTTATGAGGGCACTTCTCCCTTTCCATAAGGCTCCTCCCTTTTGACCTGTTCACCCCAAAAGGTCCCGTCCCCTAATAATATTTCCTAGAGGTCTAGGATTTCAGCATGATTTTGTTGGGAGACAAACATCCATTCTAAGGCACAGAAGAGATGAGAGGGAATATTCCACAGTGAGCCAGCCCCTTGCACAGCCTCCTTAACTGGAACCACACACACACACACACACACACACACACACACACACACACAAAACAAAAACAAAAACAAAAAACCCCAAAAAAACAAAAACGGGCGAAGTTAGCTCTCTTCAGCCAATGGGTTTGGAGGTTGGAGCCAGAACAGGCAGACACAGGTTATGTGCTGAGATTATGTCTCTACTGACCTGACCTCAAACTCACTGTGATTTTATAAACATTTCACAGAAGAGAGAAATTTACATGAAGTTCTCAGGAGCACATACAAGAGTGGTTAATATATATCTTTCCAGTGATTAGCTGCACAACTGAAACTGTTTGTTTTTTATTATTTAGGAAGAACACATTGAGCTCCCTATGCTCCATACTATCGTGTTTCCTAAGTGTTAACTAGTTTAACAACCCAGAGTTAGGTATGTTTTTTAGCAGCTTTGTTTACCGTATGATTAACTCACTGCATGTGCTATTCAAGGGTCTTAGGATACACACAGTCACACAGCTTACGACCATCACCCCGATCCAATTCTAAAACATTACTATCACCCCAAAACTTCCCCTGTACTAGCTTGTATTTAGTCCCCCTCCCAGCCCAGCCTCAGCAAGTTGCTCTGGGCTTCCCGTCAATAGATCTGTCTTTTGCGACTTCGCATGCGGATGTCATATCGCACACAGCCCTTTGCCCTTGGCTTCTGCTTAGCTGGCATGCTGTTGAGGTGACCATCATGTTGCAGCATGTGACATTAGTGTTTTACTCTCTGCTGTCAAAAACATGTTGTATGGATTGTATCATAGTTTTTGTATTATCGGTGAATGGGGTTGTTTTCAGACACTAGACATTAGGAACAATGCTGCTGTAAACACTTGCAACAGGGGGCACACATTTGTATTTCTTCTGAGTAATCTAAAAGTGGAGTTACTAAGATGAATGGTAAGCGTGCTTAACTTTTTAAGAAACTGACAAAACTTCTCAAACAGCTGTGAATGAGAATGACCACCAAGAGTGTGTTTAAACACTTGGTCCCCAGTTACCGGAACTCTCTGGGAAGGATTAAGAGGTGTGGTCTATTGAAATTGGTGTGTTGTAACGTTTATTCTTCCCGCCAGCCGGTTGGGCCCTGCCGTGCTGTCTGAGCCCCCAAATAGCACCCAAGACACTATAATTAATTATGAAGCTGTTGGCCATTTGCTTGGTTTCCTATCGGCTAGCTCTGTACTAACCCATAATTACTAATACATATTTCTATAAGGACTTATCTTTCCGAGGGCACGGTGTCATGTGTCCTTTCCCCAGGATCATACGGCGACGACCCACCTCACTACATTTCCCAGATTCCTCCCAGACAACTAGTCCCACCTATCTTGCTTCCCTATTGGCCAACAGTGAGTTCTCTATTCAACAACGTCCAATAAGACAACATATACACAGAATGACATCCCGCATCAGTATGTTTTAATGGGGCTTCAAAAGCATCCCACTGTCCCCATTGTGCTGTCTCTGCTTCCTGTTTGTGGTTCAAGACGTGAGCTCCCAGCTGCTGCTAAAGCACCATGCCTACCTACTTGCTTTCTGTATGCTCCCTGCCGTGATGGTGTCCCTCTGGAACCGCAAGCCCCAATAAGTGCTGCCTTCAAGGGGTTGCTTTGGTCTTGGTGTTTTTTATCACAGTAGAAAAAAAAAAAACAACCAACCAAACAAAACCCCTGGAAGCAGGTGAGTGCTGTCAGTCACTGCTATTATCCCTACACACTAGTGGGGAACTTTGTGTGCTTGACATAGATCATGAAGGTGTTGGAGACGGCAGTGGCAGCTTTGCTATCCTGAGCCTACCTCTGCAAACTCTGTACAGAACGTCGGTGACAACTACCTCGGGAGGTGTTCACAGCTTTCAAGAATAAACCTTGCCGACACCCCATCTGAACTTCGTCTCAGGAATGTTAGAGAATAGCTGTTCAGTTCTGTCCACAGGGAGTGGACAGAATCCCTGTTATTTTCTTTTTTTTTCCACCCTTGCTTGTAAGGTGCATCCGTAAGTAAATTACAGGATGCCGAAGTGTTTTTCCATTTTTGTGCTTCCTCCATGAGAAATGTGAAAAGGCCTTGGTCATGTTTTCAGCTGGAATTTGTAAGCCCTCCAGTGAACAAATCCCTGCTCTTGGACCAAGATCCATCTTCTTAGGATGAAATAACATCCAAGCTACCGATTTAGTCGATATGCCTGCTGGATTTCTTTCTACCATAGCAGCTGGTAGCCTCCAGTATGCTTGCCAATGACAGTGTGGATTGCCAAGGAACTTGGGAGCCAGTTGCTCAAGGACCCTCTGCCTCTGGCTGTTAATTTTGCTTCCCTCTGATTTTAAAGGTTGCCATCATCGTCTGCCTCCGTTGCTCTCAAGACGTGATATGACCACCATGCCCTGCATTTTCTCTTTGCTGAGGATTATAAAAGAACTTAGCCGGGCTGGAAAGATGGCTCAGCAGTTAAGAGCACTGGCTGCTCTCCCAGAGGTCCTGAGCTCAACTCCCAGCAACCACATGGTAGCCCACAACCATCTGTAATGAGATCTGGTGCCCTCTTCTGGCCTGCAGGCATACATGAAGACAGAATACTGAATACATAATAAATAAATCTTAAAAAAAAAAAAGAACTTAGCCCCCTTCTACACATCCTGAACAGAGCGAGAAGGAGCCATGTCATCCTGACTCCAGGGGAACACACACACAGTTGATTGAAGGCATGCTGGGCATGGCTTTTTTAAGGCTGTAACTACCTTTAGAGAAGTCTGACCAGAGCTGAGGCTGTGGCGAGGCTTACAGGCTTCTCTGAGTTCTAGTACCGTATTCACAGGACCTGGCTGTCTTGTAGGTGATGCTGGCCTGGAAATGTTGTTTGCTGAAAATGAAGACATAACTGTAACCCTGACTTGTGTCCCAAATCTTAGGCCCCGAGTCATGCCTTTCTGAAGATCCTCAATTCACAGAGTGCAATGTTCTTTTGTGGTTTTGTGTTATCTGCACAATCTCTTACCGCAGGCCTTCCCATATTATAACGCGAGACTGACCTCTCTCACACCGTGTAGCCTAGCTTGCCTTGAAATTAATATTTGATGGTGTTGGGTGAGTGCTGGGATGACACAGGTACTCTCATACCTGCCTCCCTCTCTGTGTTTTCTTTTGTTTAACAAAGACCTTATTATTTTTCTCTTCATTCCTGATCCTCTGCTTATATTGTTATTGTAATAAAACTTTACTCTCTAAAGCCAGGCACGTGTAAAAACTCGTTCTTTGGGAGTTTGGTACCATATGCTTTGATCATATTCATCCTCCCCCGACTTTTCTCAGATCCACCCCCTCCCCATAAAGAGAAACAAAAATTTCAAGACAATTTTGTGCTGCCCAAATATTCTTGGCTGTGCCGTCTTTCTTCCCTTCACGGTCAACTTACCAGGGGCTGCAATGCACTCTCAGAGGAAACTGTCTCCTCTTCTCCCGGCAGCCAGTGATTGCCAATAGTAAATAGCTCTACAGTGGCCAGACACTTTTTGATTACTTTATAGTCACTCAATAGTGCCTTAAAACAGTTCTGTAGAAAGAGTTACAACGGAAAGCTCTCGTTTTCTTTTTAAGTTGGTAGCAGAGTCAGGGCGTGCCCCGATGTAGAAGCCATGCCTTTAACTTCTGCGTTATCTGATGTCCTGTCCTGGGTGCCTGTGTGTGTGTGTGTGTGTGTGTGTGTGTGTCCTAGATTCACCAGCTGTTGCGGTTGATGTCGACCTCGGGCCTAAGTATTACCTTTAACGCACGGTGTCATTTTGCGTGTCATGTGTTTTTCCTCTTAATGTCCTTCACGCAGTGCTGCCTACACACAAAGCTAATTGCTTCTGACTCCCACACACTTTACCCAGGCTGCCCACCACGCCCCATTAACCTGTTCTCCCCACAGGGGAGGCTTTGACTCATTACATCAATGACACGAAAATCTTATCTGTGTCCCTTTTTATCAACGGGCGCCAGCACTTCTCCTGGAACCTCCCCAGGGGGCAGGTCTCTGAGTCAAAGGGCGTTCGAGATGTGCACGGCATATTCGGAATGACAGTGCAGTCTGGTATTCCAGTCAGCAGCAGGAAGCACCCCTCCGAGTTCCGTAATTTTTTTTGAAGGAAATCAAATATTGAGACGGTCTCCCAACCCTTTATCTACTGAGGATCTTTAAGACCCCCCAGTGAATCTTTGCAACTGAAGAGGGCACCGAACTTCATACGTATCATTTTTCCCCAGCCCCCCCCCCGGTAAAGTGTAATGTGTAAATGCGTCGCAGTAAGAGGTTAACAATGGTTGATGATGAAATGAAGGGAGCTGTAGCTGTGCTGTGGTAGAGGTCACGTGGGCATGGAGGAGTCTCTCAAAAATCTCGTGGTGCAGCTCCTGCCTTTTTGTTTTTTCTGGTTGACTGTGGGTGACTGAGTTGCCAATAGCTGAAGCCCTGGCCACGTAGAGGCGGCTAAACCTCACTCTTTTGTTTCTCCAATCAATCAATCAATCAATCAATCAATCAATCAATCAATCAGTCAACTTCTGAGACAGGGTTTCTCTTTGTAACAGACAGTCCTGGCTGTCCTGGAGCTCACTCTGTAGACCAGGCTGGCCGTGAACCCACAGAGATCTGCCTGCCTCTGTCTCCCAAGCGCTGCCGGGGTTAAGACATGTGCCACCACCACCTGGCTTGTTGTTAACAGACATATTTCTGGCTATTAGCAAGCATGGATGCCTTCTCTATCCACCAGTCCAAAGAATTATCACCTTCCTGTTGGTGTTGTATATGTGTGTGTGTGTGTGCGCGTACACAACATAAACCGTAACACACAAGCAAAAGGCCAGTATGACAACAACAACAGCAAAAACATTTTCACAAAAACCATTTCATTCATTTCGTATTGGCCATCTATTGATGGGTATGAGGCTTTCCTTAAGTGTGGTTTTCCATCGGAGGAAAGTAATTGTCTCTTGTAACTGGTTGTCATTTGGACATGGCTTCTTGTTAGGAACCAGCGCTCATCTCTGCACCCCCCTCTCGGCACCGGAGGAGAATTAGTCAATGTACATTCTTTGTTTCTCTGTGGTACTTCGTTTGCTTTTACCTCCTCTGTCTGCGGGAAGACTGGCCTCTGTGTGATACTCCATCTGCCGAGCACTGTTGCTTGGCCAGAACCCACCCATAAAACTATTTGAATTGATTCGTGATCTCCTTTCATTGATTAGGGAGGGGAAATGTGACAGCGGAGGTCGGAATTGAAGCCCCATTGTCTTCTCTCCAGGGAGATGGGCGGCAAAGCCGTGAGGTTGTTCCCTTCAGGGACAGCTGTGGCGGTGGTTAGCGCTCTTTTCTCCTACCTCACTGGGAACTAGTCATCCCCAAATGGAGACTAGCTCCTGCATGGGGTTTGAGAGACGGCCGCACGCATACAAGGGCCAGTATCAAAAATTTTCATAACGAAAAGTTTGCGGACGGGAAAATAAACTTCGTCAATCCGAATGGGAGACAATTACAGAAAAGGTTTATGCTGAAGAAATGACTCGGTCGCCATCTAGTGGCACACGTCCAAAAGTCACCATGGTAGGCACTCTGAAAACGTCTAAGCGCAATCAATACTCATCCCCGAGACACGCTTTTATCTCTCCCGTCTAAAGGTGAGGAAACCGAGCCTTAGGGGAGCCGAGCACCTGCTAACGCCACAAATATAATGCTGTACTCAATAAAGCGGAATCTCCGGAGTCTGTCTCTGTTTCTTTGTTCTTAAGGGAGCTAAGCCAACCCGTCTGTAGTTTGAATCCTGCTGCGTTTTGGTGTTATTTCAGTCTACACTTCAAAGACTTATTTTGGAGCCCCGTTCATTATATATATATATATATATATATATATATGAAGTAGAAATGTACGTGAGGTCAAAGGACCCATAGACATCTTTAGCTTTGGAGACTCAAGAAATACTAAAAATGTATAGTAACCTCCCTCGACAGCCTTCGCCGGTCAGTTTCTGGCAAAACGTTTGATGGGAGCTGTGACAAGACCCCCGGGCTGACAGTTTAAGGGAGGAGAGAATTATTCTGGTGTGCGATCTCGGAAGCTTCCGTTGGCGGGTGGCTTGGCCCATCGCTGTGGGCCTGTGGTGCCGCAGGGAGGGTTGTGGAGAAGAGCTCCGCATTACACCGAGGTTACAAGGAGGGAGAGCCAGGAGTGAGGGGAAGCCCAGGGTCCCATGCACCCTTCAAGGAAGCAGCTCCCCACCCAGGCATGCGCTCCTCCTGGTCAGGGCCCTCAGCAGAGCAGTCATCCATTGACTAAGTCCTCTTGACCCTGTAACTCTCCATTCTGCTAAGATCCAGGGATACAGCTGTTAACACCTAAGCCTTTCGGGGGAAGGGGGACGACACTTCAGACCCCAAACAACCCCTTACCAAGGCCGAGGTCGGCACAATGTGGTATCTCTTCTACTTTTTCTGCATGAGTGAAAACTTCCGAAATCAAAATCGTAAAGGGAGCCAAACCATCAAGCTCTTTAAGGGGATTATGTTTGCCAGGGTGCATGAATAAAGAAAAAATATCCAGAACTGTCAAGAAAAGGCTGACCTGAGATGCAGCGGGGGTAGGGGGCGGGGTGTGTGGGTGTGGGGGGTGCAGGGGTGGGGGGTGCGAGGGTGGGTGGTGATTCTCACATGAGTGGACACATCTACGGCTATCAGAATTCTTTGGAAGATTTTAAGTAGGTGGTGTGAGCGTGTGTGTGTGTGTGTGTGTGTGTGTGTGTGTGTGAGCCTGTGTGTGCATGTGCATATGTAGTTCAGGGGCACGTGGGTGCATATGTCTCCTGCACACAAACAAATGGCATTAGAATGAAAACCAGCTGTAGTTCTAAGGTCGTTACTGAAAGCTGTAGTTGGATGGTGTGGGGGTGTTGGGGTGACCGACTCTCTTGGTTTGTCTAGGGGGAGGGTTTCCTGATGAAGTCCTCTTGGTGTGGTTACTCTGTGCTAGGACTGAGGGCCTGGGTTAAGGTTGGGTGAAAAAAAAAAAGATGACCTAGTCTTCCAAGGGGAAAGCGATTGATTTCGTTTGGTCAGAGGTTGTATGAGGCAGCATAGAGAACAGTTCTAGGCCATGCAGACTCCTGTGATTTCAGCTTGGACTCTGAGCTTATTTATCAATATGTGGTGACTGATTTTCTAAACCTTGGAGGGTGGCCCTATTTTCTTAGAGACACTTCAGAGACGTGAAAAGTTATGTGACTTATTCTTTTTTTTTTGTGACTAAACACTATAGTCAATGCTTACTTTGGACTCTGTGTGTTACTTGTTGGTTTCAGAGGTGTTTTTTCTGGGCCTTTGAATGCAAAGACAAACACATTTTCCTTTTCACTGCACATACGAGTGTGGTGTGTGTGATGATATCCCACGGCTGAGCACGATGAGAATGGGAGGGGCTTGCGTGGTTCTGGAGCTCTCTTTTCTGAGAGTTATGTTGCCACCTTTTTCCTTATGAACACGTCTGTCATTCGTGATCCCAGCTGCAATCGGGACCTCAATGTATCATCCACTCAATGATTTGACTAAGCCAGGGGGGTTCATTTGCAGTCTTTGAGCTCTAAGCAGGACACGCAAATAGCAGCTTTCCCTAGGGAGGGCGGAGTGTAATAGGACCCTTTTCTGATTTGCAGCATCATCTATAATGTGGGTCTCTGAAGATGCTCAGCAGGAATTTCCCTTTTCTTCCAGTCTTGATGTCTTCTAACTGAAATAGTAAGATCAAGAGGTTTTCTCCATGTTCTCTCCTTCCCCTGGCAAAAGAGCAAAAGAGGGGGGGGAGGGCAAGGATTTAGAAACCATTTATAATTTTGGGGGTAGAAGGTTTAATGGTGTGCACTTGAGGCTTAATTTACATTCCTGACTCCACCCACAGTGTACAGACTCTCCCCACCCCAGCTTCAGACAGAGTAGCTCCCAAATATAATTTAGTCAGCCTTCCCGCCTCCGACGATTCACTCTTACAGGAAGAGATTTTTGTTAACTTAATCTTTGAATGGCCGAATATATATTCATTTAGATGAATGCATGCATCAATCTTCATATGGTGCTTTCTAGTATATTATATACTTATTATTACCTTCGAGCTTCACAGCAACCCTGGAAGTGGGTATTATGGTTATCTCTGCTTTCCAGATGGCTCAGAGTGGTATCCATGATCACCATAGCAGAAATCCAAATCTAGAGCTTTGGCATCAAAGAGCGTGTGTTCTTCATAGACCATAAGGACTGCGAAGCTAACGTGTCATCATATACTAAGCCAGCCTGTAACTTACACATGAAAAGAATACAAAGCAAAAGCTTTGCCACGCAGGTTAGACGCAGGAAGAGAAAAGGTCTAGCCTGAGGTTCAGCCTAGCAGAGTTGGTTGACAGGGAAGTGACTATTTGAAAGATGCAGATAATGCCTTCAGAAGCTCTCATAGAGATGGGAGCTGTGCACTTCTTTCTATTTATGCTGTTTTTGACTAATGAACGAGTGGTTTCTGAGCATCTTTCAAAACACCAGGCCCGAAACCCACAGGAACAGCTGATCTGAACAAAGGGGAGCTCATGGACCCCAGACTGATGGCTAGGAGGCCAGCATGGGACTGATCCAGACCCCCTGAACGTGGATATCAGTGAGGAGGTCTTGTGCAAACTATTGGGCCTCATGTTGTAGATCAGTATTTTTCCCTGGCATAGGAATGGACTTTGGGAGCCCCTTCCATATGGAGGGATGCTCTCTCAGCCTGAACACATGGGGGAGGGCCTAGGCTCTGCCCTGGAAGATATGACAGACTTTGGAGATCCCCCATGGAGGGCCTCACCCTCCCCCGGGGAGTGGAGGGGGAATAGGATGGGGAATTTGTGGGGGGGGGAGGAGGGGAGGGAGAGGGAGCTGGGATTAACATGTGAAGCAGGCTTGTTTTCTAATTTAAATAAAAAGAACAACAACAAAAACCAAACCAAACAAACAAATAAAAAACAAAACACCATGGCCTGTGTAACACCCTTCACAGAGGAAACTATTAAACCAGATGTTATGTTTTTACAAGGAACTGAAGGGCTACGTTTAAAAAAAAAAGACAACCTTATGCATTCTCTTTAGGCATCATGCTTGATTTGTAGCTGAGGATGATCTTGAACTTCTGATCCTCCACAGCCTGCTCCTCTCAAGTGACAGGATGACAAGTATGGACCACTTGCTGGAATCGATTTTTTTTCCTTCTGCCATGTGGATCCCAGGAATTGAATTTAGGTCATTCCTTACCTGATGAACCAGCTCACTGGACCTAATTTTATTTTTTCACATGTATTTATTTGTTTGTTTATTTTTATTTGTGTGTGTGTGTGTGTGTGTGTGTGTGTGTGTGTGTCCTCAAACATACGTAAGTCACTGAGTACCTATGGAGGTCAGAGGACAGCTTATGGGAGATGGTTCTTTCTGTAGGGTTGTGTTTGAGAGGTTTAAAAAGGAGTGGAAAACAAGCGGAGAAATAGGAAGAGATACATTACTGGGAAAGCTGAAAGCCACAGGTTGTTACTTTGTGCTTTGACGATTCATAGTGCAACCTAACTGCCACAGTGCAACCTAACTGCCACATAGTGTCTACAGCTCTGGCTTGAGCAAAACCTAAACCTCCTCTTCCCTTCCTCCTCCTTCTCCTCTTTGGTAGGTCAGGCACTAAGAATATTTTTTAATCTTTTTGTTTGTTTGTTTTCTAAGAAAGTGTTTCTCTGAGTAGCCCTTGTTGTCCTGGAATAGACCAGGCTAGCCTCAAAATCAGAAATCCACCTATCTCTGCGCCTTCAGTGCTGGGTTTAAAGGCATGTGCCATCATGCCTGGCACTCTCAATGATTAAACAAACTCAAGAGCAGATAGGATTTCATGACATTTGAAAAGGATATGAAATTCAAATTTTGGTGTCCATAAATATAATTGTTTTTGAGCATAGTCACACCCATTCTCTTAAAAGTTGTTTCCTACAGGTTTGTTTTTCTTTCTTTTTTTGTTTTTTTCCTGCCACAGGAGAGCCGAGTCCCCGTGACAGAGACTTCTTGCACCTCACAAAAACTGAAGCATCTGCTATCTAGCTTTCGGTAGAAAGGTTGGCTGAGCCTTGACCTGGTGCCCCGTTTTGTTCAAATTAGCAGGGAAACAGTCGCCAGGCACTCAAAGCTGGAGTGCTTGCTGCCTGTCAGCCAGGTCTCTTCTTGCCCAGGGCAGACGCAGGGGTTGAAGGCTCCAGGGTATCGGCTCTCTGTTTTCCACTTTCCACTCAAGTGGAACAGACAGTTACTGACCTTGTGGCCACGCTCTGCCCCAAGTCTAAGAAGTGTCCACGCCCAGTGCTCCGTGTATCCAGCTGGGTCTGAGTGGGCTCTGGACACTGAGTCTAGGGGTGGGTGTTAGGATTTACAGAGGCTCAGAGATGCAGCCGCCAGCCCACACTAATAGAGATCAGAGCCAGGGATCGGATATGGTTTCCTGCCTGTAAGGACTACATGGGGGTGGAGGTGCCACTTTGCAAGGGATCCCCAAAGCTTTCCTATTAACTTTCCAATCTGGGGTTCTCCTCTGCATCCTGGTTTGCTACCCAGTCACACCCAAACCCAGGGAACCACGGATTCTTCTCTCTTTATATCACTTTTTTTAAAATAAAAATATTTATTGTTTTTATGTGTGTGAATGTTTTCCTGCATGGATATATGTGCACCATGTGCATGCCTGATGTCCACAGAGGCCAGAGAGGGTTTCTATTCCCCTGGGACTAGAGTTATACAGGGTTGGGAGGCATCATGTGGGTTCTGAGGACTGAACTTGGGTCCTCTGCAAAAGCAGCAATTGCTCTTATCTACTGAACCATCTCTCTCCAACTCTTTTTTTGTATCACTTTAAAAAAAATCCCACCCTCTCCCCCAAGCTGGGCGTTGGTGGCGCACACCTTTAATCCCAGCACTCCAGAGGCAGAGGCAGTCGGATCTCTGTGAGTTTGAGGCCAGCCTGGTCTACAGATTGAGTTCCAGGACAGCCTCCAAAGCAATAGGGAGAAACCCTGTCTCAAAAAATCCCCCCCCAATTATTTTCCCATTATGTCTTTTTTTCCTGATGCAACTTGAGTCAGCATTTATAAAACATTGTGTATGTATGTATAAATAACATATACATCCATTATATTTAAATATAAATATGTACATAAAAGACATCTTTTATCTGAAAGATGAACCAGAACATTTTATTTTCTAAGTGGAGGCTCTTGGTAGATGAATGCACCTGTGCCATACCAATTCTTAACCAGGAATCTTCCTATTGAGAAATGCTGCTTGGGAACACTCTTGGACGACCCTTTTTTGCTGGATGTGAAGCTCTGGCCAAGACGGACCCTCAGCTCTCCACACCCCTCTCCTTCCCTTTCGTAGTTTCTCCTCCCCAAGCTCCTCTTCCCACATTATTCCCGCCCAGACTTGTCTGCTCCTAGCCACAGGCTCCCGAGTATTTCCGTCTTCTTTTTTATCATCACAAGGGACTTCTGCTTACCTCTTCCCGGAGGAGGACACAGAAGGTGAGCATTCTCCCCCATCCCCCCGAATCCGTTGCCTGCAGGAGGGAATGAAAAATGAAGTCACCTGCAAACTCCCCGACACTCAGAGAAGCCACTCAGTGTGGAGCTACTCAGTTTCCTGTCTGCTGCTGTAGGTGCCTGCAAACAAGGAGGTGCCGCTTCTCCAGAACAAGCCCACCCAGAGAGGCATTATTCATGTCAGTCTCTTGTCAGCCTTCGTGTTAATGCACCATCAGCTCCAAATCATCTGCCTGCTTCTTTTGTGATGAGTTAGCATATAGACAGTGGGTGTGGAAGCTCTTTGTCAGCATCCGCTACTTGGAGAATGTTTTTTTTTTCTCTATCCCATAGGAACTGGAATGAAACTTGCAATCTAATTTATTTTTACAATGGCAAGTATAAGAAGGCGATCGCCACTTAAATAAAATAAGGTATCACTTGAAAAAAAAACAAAAACAATGCATTTTCGCAATCACCAGGCAACATATTTGAGCGAGTGGATATGTGTGTGTTGTGGAGATTTGTTTTCCTCAGTTTGCTGTTTCTGGGTGTAATACACTCCTTCACGCGAGTCTGAGAGGCAAGGAGCGCAGAATGATTAGTCTTTGTCTTGGCTGTCAGTCTCGGTTTTCATCCGGGGGCTTCCTAACTTCCTACGGGCAGCCGTTTCTCTGTCTGTTTTCCTCATTAACTTTAATTCACAAAGCACACAGTAGAGGGAATAGTCAAGCTCCCATTTTGTGAACAGTCCTCTGAAACTCTGCTGCCAATGCTATGCTGAAGAGTGACGACAGTGAAGGGGGATGCTTTCTTTCTCCACAGCTATCCCCGTGGGACCCGCCCTTTCCCCACCAGCTTCTTCAAGGTAGCCTGGAATAGGTGAAGCCAGTGGGTGGCCCCCTGGTTGCCAGTGAGTTGGTTAGTACACATCATAGACATTTTATCTGGCCTTTGTGCTCGTTTTTGACCCTCCCCCCATTTTTGTGTTTCCCTCTCTCTTTTTTTCTTCATCCCCTCCCCTTTGGGAAAATAAGTCATTCAGTTGACCGCGTATGTTTCCGTCTTCCACCCTCTAGTTCATCATTTAATGGAGAGAAATCCTTGTGTTATTTGGTCTTTGCCCTCATCTTTGCATCTCCCTCTCCGGAGGCTTCTGGAAGTTGGATGCCACCCTATCACTCCATTAGTGATAAGCATGGCCTCCATGGCATCAAATCCAAAGCCTCACCATGTTTCACTCTTTTAGGAAGGCCTAACATCTTACATCTTAATGGCCGTGGTCAGCTGCTCTTTCCCAAGTTCCTTTCTCTGTAGGAATTCTGGTTTCCCTTTTCCCTCTAGGCCTGAATACGAAGCCCGATAGCAGTCCTCTTTGTACTCTCTGGAGTTATCAGGGAGTTAAAAGTAGACTAACCAGGTAATTTTCTATCTAGATCAAGATATCTTCAAGGACCAAAGGGTGTTCAGTAGATAACAGATAGCAATCAGAGCTTCTCCTGGCTAAACTGGACAACTTCTCTCCAGACTCAGGGGTTTGTGGAGAGTAAAAAGAGTTTGGCACCAGAGATGAATCAATCTGTGCCAAGAAATTTTTTTCAAGTGTCAACCTTCAGTTTGTTTAGCTACCTCTGCTTAGATCCTTAAGTTAATCCAACTTCGAATTCATGTAAGGATTCAGTTACCTGAGGAGAAGGTTTTGTATGTGGGAAAAGTGAATGAAGATGTCTGTGAGGAAAAGCAGAACTGGTTGGACCAGATCTTAGAATATTCCTTGGGTTCCAGTCACTGGCTCTACCTTTTAAAGTAAAGATGGACTTGGTGCTGAAACCGCCTCCAGGCTCTTCTCAGCCCGGGGTTTCTCAAGATTAGATGGACTGCCTGGCCAGCTGGGTAGGCAGTCATGATAAAGTTGCACAGGCTATTCCAGAGACTGTAGGCATCGAAGATACTTGACATGGAGATAAATAGAGCCAGTGCATTGATAATGTAGAGAACGAGAGAGTAGCTGGTTGACTTGATGGCACCCAAGTGGGCCTCCATGCTGGAGTCCCTGGAGCCCGCGGCGCTGTTTTCCATGTGTAGGGTGTGCCTCTTGAGTGAGGCAATCAGCAGAGTGCCTGCCATGATGAACATGAACAAGGGAATGAAGATCCCCACATAATATAAAAACGCCAGGCCCAGCACATTGGTCTCAGAGAAGTACTGCCTCTTTGTGGAGTTAAGGGAAGGGATGGCAACAGAGTTGTTCACGTACACGTTGAAGATGTGTTTAGAGAAGAAGGAGCTCAAGCTGGCAGAAACCAACACTGAGAGACTCATAAGCTGAGGCATCAGCCCTATGATTTTCCGCTTCATCACGAGGAACAGAGGGTTAGTGAAGTTTGCAATTTTCAGACAGTAGAAGACGTTGAGCCAGGCAGCAAACCAGAGGTTACAGTAGCTCAGAAACACAGTGGCAGCTTTGAAGAATTTATACATGCCACTTTGGCTATAAATGATCCTGAAGAACAGACTGCAAGTAATCTCTACCATTATCCAGATCAGTAGCAAGAGCCTGGAGAAACTCAGCATCAACATAAGGTGGTCACCAGTGGGGAATCTTTTGCTCCTGACCCATTCAGTCCCATAGATGACTGTGATGAAACCATTGCCAATGATGCCAATGATACAGTGCATTGTAGAGATCACAAAAGTCATAAGGACTTTGTACCTGGGGGCGTAATCGGTAACATACGTGCTTACCATCGCCACACTGACTCTGACTTTTAGGTTCCTCACTGAGAAGTATCCGTTGCTAAATCCTCCCACAGTCAGCGTTACAGCAACACTTCCCCTCTTAGTTGAAAGTCATTTCCTATTTTTTCTTCATTTGATTGTCATATGACTACACGTAAGAGACTTGGCATGCAAATTATGGAAGGATTTGGTTACTGGCTCTGACTCCATTTCATAGACACCCATTTGCTTGGTGGCTTTCAGAAACTTATTCCACAGAATTTACAATGAATGTCTAGCACAGCATCTTCACATCGTATGTATTTTAGTCCATATTCACCAGAATCCTGAGTTAGGTATCTCAGTGTCCCATGGTTTTTTTTTGTTTTTTAAAACTTAGCTCACAAGACTTGTGCTATTTCTTGTTGTTTGTGAAAACATACTGCCTTCTCAGGTTTCCTTTCTGTGTTGCCCAGGCTAGTCGGCGATTCTCTTGCTACTACTGTCTAAACAGCAGGGATTCCAGGCATGCACCACTGTGTTTAGTCTTCTTGCTTTGTTTCTTATTGCCCGTATTTTGCAAGAAGTTCTCATTTTACAGTTACCACGTAAGCAAAGAACAAAGCCACGTTAGCTCACATCTTTCACTTAGAATGAAGCTCCCTCTAGAAAGGCCTCAAACGGTACACAGAAAAAGACCAGCTAGGATGATGATACAGTTCTCCTCCGAGGGACGGCTTTGTCTACCTCTGGTTACTGGATGGATGTAGGACCATGAATGAACCTGCTGTCCTGTGAGGACCGGCAGGCTGCTTGGTGTGGGTCCATGTACCTGGTCACTGATCCTCCTAGCAGCACCAGCATCCTTCACGCAGCCAGAATTTTTTTTTTTTGAGTTTGCACAGAGACTTGATTGACCAACGGTTTTGCGTTGTCTAGTTTGATGTTTTCATGTCGATTTGTCACAGCCACAGACATCAGAGAGGAGGGAAGCCTCAACTGTGAAAATGCTTCCATAAGATTGGGTTGCAGGCAGGACTGGAGAGATGGCTTAGCCATTAAAAGCTAGGCTCACAACCAAAATACTTAGGCACACGGGGGTGGCCTAGGCCCTGCTCCAAATGATGTGACAGACTTTGATGATCCCCCATGGAAGGCCTCACCCTTCCTGAGGAGCAGGAGGGGCATGAGATGGGGGGAGTCGGTAGGGGACATGGGAGGATGGGAGGGAGAGGGAACTGGAACTGATATGTAAAATAAGATTTTTTCTAATTGAAATAAAAGTGAAAAAGAAGAGAGAGAGAGAGAGAGAGAGAGAGAGAGAGAGAGAGAGAGAGAGAGAGTGAGTTATAGGTGAGCCTAAGGAGCATTTTCTTAATTTGTGATTGATTCAGGAGGGCACACCTCTGGGCTGGTGGTCCCGGGTTCTATGAGAAAGCAGGTTGAGCAAGTCATGAAGAGCAAACCAGTAAGCAGCCCCCCTCCATGGCATCTGTATCAGCTCCTGCCTCCAGCTTCTTGCCCTGCTTGAGTTCCCCTACTGCTTCTGAAAATGGATATTTATATGGAACTCTGAATGAAGTAAGCCCTTTCCTCCCCAAGTTGCTTTTGGTCATGAGGTTTCATCATAGCAATAGTAACCCTAACTAAGGCAGGTTGCTTGTTTTAAATGATGAATATGCTTTTCAGCTGAACAGTGAATAGTCCAGTACTTACCTCCTGTTGGCATCGAGATTTGATTTTGGCCATCATTTGCTCATGAGCTTGTCTTACCATGTGAAAAGGATGATCAATAATGAATTTCCACAACCCTAAATTAATTTGACTTAAAATAAGGAAGTTAAAATGTGTTGCTATGAGCCTGAGTTGTGTAGCTGGACAGGGTGTAATTTGGTTATTATTTCAGCATGCAAGACATTGAAGCAAGAAGACAGCCAGTTTGAGGATGCATTGAGTTACATACAGCAAGACTGTGTCTCAAACAGAAAATAAAACACAAAAATTAAACCCTGCGGAATTATATTGTGTTACTTGACATGTAAAAATACTGCTAGACAAAGATGGATGTCACAAAATGACTAAAGTATTCTACACAGAAAAAGAACCCCTAATGTCAACGTAGGGACTTACACAAGAAAGCTCATAACTGCTTTAGTCATCACAGGCAGGAACAGGAAATAGTACTTATTGACCAGTCTGACATTTCCTGTGGCTTCGGTCACCTTTCCCAGGACAGGAACATAGTGACGGTCAGCAGCTGTTACATATTATAAAGCTCCAATCTTTATGTTTTTTTGTTTACTTTGTCTCAACTCACATAAGTTCGCAATAAATAACATATGCACAATTTTCTCATCTGTAGTTGCTGATTTCCACTCTTCTAGTACCATTTCTGTTGGTTTTCATTCATGCCTTTTTCTTTTTTTTTTTTTTTTTTTGCTCCTAGGGTGTGAGAGCAGAAGGGCATTCTAGGAAGGGTCTGCCTGCAGCCACAGGGACTTGAGCAAGAGGGCGAGCAGCAGACAGTGGCTCTAGGGATGGGTTCTCTGGCTCTACACAGGCTGCAACTCTGAGGCTGCCGAATCTAAACCACTCACAGTGCTCCGTTTGTAGTGGTGCTGACCTACTTCTTTGTAGATCTGGAGATCTAGAACGGAGGCGCAATGGCTTGAAGGCGGTCCCTAAAGTTCATATGCTGGAAACCTGATCCCCAAATGCAACAGTGTTGAGAGGGGAAGATTAAAAAAACATTTAAAAACTTATTTTTAGAGAGTTTCACAAATCTGTGTGTGATGTATTTTGATCATGTCTGTCCTCTCAAACTCCTCCCAGATGTCCCCAACACATTTCCCATGCAACTTCATGTCCTTTTTTAAATGACTCATTGAGTCCAACTAGTGCTATGTGAAATTATCTAGTGAGTGTAGTGTCATCCTCTGGAGCGAGGACAACCTATCAGGGGCCACACAACACCACCACCACCACCACCACCACCAACAACAACAACACTGCTTTCCACTCCCAAGCACCTACCAGCTGCCAATATTTCCTCAGCTGAGGGTGGGGCATTGTGAGGTTCCCTCTCATACATGCTGGAATTTTGAGCGACTTAGTCTTGTGCTGTGAGATTCCGAGCGCCATCCGTGGTGTTAGCTTGACTAGAAGGCACAATTTATCAGCCAGCCCTTCTCTCCAACCTCTGACTCATACAATCTTTCTACCCCTCACTCCTTTTCTAAGATGTTGGAAGATGAGTCCGTGGGGGAGGGAGTTGTCTCATCTAAGTCTGAACATTTGAGAGGGAATTTTAAGAGATGATTATGTCATAGGAGTCCTGCCCTCATGAGTAGGTTGGTATTATTTCAGCAGTATGTTGATTACAGAAACGAGTTCAGCCACTTCCTGCTCACGTTTTTTTTTTCCCTGCCTTCTTCCGTGGAAGGATGTAGCAAGAACATGTTTGCCAGATGAAGAAAGCTGGTCATGTTATTCTCAGATTCTAGAACTTTAAGAAATAAATTTCCAGCCAGGCAGTGGTGATGATTGCCTTTAATCCCAGCGCTTGCGAGGCTGAGGCAGATGTATCTCTGGGTTTGAGGATAGGCTGGTCTACAGAGTGAGTTCCATGACAGCCGGAGGGCTACACAGAGAAACCTCCCAGAAAATAAAAAGCAAACAACAGCAACAGCACAATTCTAATCTTAATAAATTGCCCTACCTGTGACTTTCTATTATGATAGCATATAACAGATCAAGCTAGGAGGCACTTGCTCTCCAAGGAAGATCCCACAAGGAGCCACGGCTATGAGGCTGAAAATTTTTGTCAGATTTGGGAGAACACTTAATTAGAGGAAATACTTTTTCTCTCCATCAATACATAGATAGAAAATGACTTTCTGAGTTGGAGAAGAAAGAAAAAGAGGAGGAAGAAGAAGGGAGCTCGATGAGAAAGGCCTGAGCTCTGATCACCTTCTTAAGACTTCGTGGGTGTGCAGACAGGGCTACAAAAACATCCCTCAGCAAAACCACTAAGCTCTTATAAAACCCTATTGAAGAAACTAATGAATCCCATGGAGAGCATGAGGTTATACCTGTGAAACTTAAAAAGTGTTTCTGACAAAATGTCAAACATTCAATGAAAATAAATGGAAGGCTGTGGACAGATTCCATTCCCTCTACCACGCCACGTGAGTGTGACCCCTAAAGGAGCATGCATTTCATCTCAGAGAGAGGAAAAAGGATAACTCCGGAGAAAGTCCAGTAAGGACATGTATAATAAGGCTGGTTGGTGTGACCAAGAAAAACACAAAAATATAATTACCCTATGGGTCATGTCAACTCACGTAAGGGGATTAACCAAACATGGGTTCAGCTGAGCGCTGTTGAGTTGCCATTCCACAGTGATACATTGGTCAGATTTTTATTATTATAATAAAATATTAACAATTCAGTTTATTTGCTTATTTGGTTTGAATCTTACTTTCTCCCTTTGTCTTACTTCGTTGTAGCTAAGACTCTGTTTGCCTGGATTGGCTGGCATGGGGTGGGCTCTCAGCTATCCATTTTTCCTTCCTCAAGTCCCAGCTAGTGTGGGAGACAAGAAAGAGTTTCTTTTTATATAATTGGCTGCTCCTACCGCGTGCTTTCCTGTGATTACTGCTTCCTTCGACAACACCATTTGACCATCTAGCCCTTTGGAATGGCAGCTATCCATGTGCGTGATAGAATGCATTGGGTTCTTCTTTTTATATAAATAGATTTACTTACCTTTTTTGTTTAAATACAGGTTGGAAGAAGCTAGACACCGGAGTCTGGGCTGGTTGCAGAAGAGCTGGTTGTAGGTGAAAGTTTATGTCCTGCCTGGTCCCTCAGTCATTTAGTCCCAATTAAACACACAGAGGCTTATACTAATTATAAACTGTTTGGCCAATGGCTCAGGGTTCTTACTGCCTAACTCTCTTTTAACTATTAGCCCATTTCTATTAATCTATGTATCTCTGCATGGTCTTGGCTTACTGGAGAATGCCCAAATGACCTACCTTCCTAGTAGCTACATGGCATCTCTTTGAGACTCTTTCTGTGTTACTCTTACCAGAATTCTCTGAGTCTGGTAGCTCTGCCTATACTTCCTGCATGGCCACATTCTGCCTGTCTGTTGGCTGAAATAGCTTTATTCATCAGCCAATAGGAGAAACATATATTCACAGCACACAGAAGGACATCCCCATCAGCTGTCACTGAAGCCTCTTAATGAGCGTTCTAACTGGCATTTAGCTTTAGTCATTGGCTGCTTTCTTTTGACCTATCTTCTGCAGGTCTATATAGTGTCATTATCTGAATTTCCCAAAGGCCTTGTGAAAAACATCCATGTCCCCATGCCACTTCACCGGATTTCGAATTCTTTTTCTGGAGAACCACTAAGCACTGGCATTTTATATCTCTCTGTTTTTGCTTAGTAAGGCATCAGAGGTGGTGGGGATATGTTAAGACCCACCACCCATTAAGGGGACTTGCCTTTACTTTATCATACGGGCTCTGGAGTCAATTCTGAGACAACAAAAACAATGGTACTCTGTACCCTCTATTTGGGAGACAACACAGAGGATTTCTGGGGAACACTAAAAAAGATGTATTCTTCTATCAGGTATAAGGAAATACAATTGAGCGGCTAAGGTATAGGAAATAAATACATTATTTAGTGTTAGAAAGCAGCATAATTCTTGGATATGTATCTCTATAAAAGTAGGGAAAGAAAAGTAGACCCCAGAGGGGCACACATCCCACTTTGTCCATCAGTGAATATTTTTATGTGCATATTTGGCAAAGGATGTAGTGAAAGAAAATAATCTGGAGGTCATTATGAAACAAGCTACTGTAGGAACAAAGACCAGAGATATGGAAAGATAATACTCTATCCAATGAAATGAAAAATAATTGAAATGTCAACAAGATTTTTATCTTGGCTGTTTATAAAATAAGCAGTTATGCATTTAAGTGAAATATATATGTGCCCAGAGAATGAAATTAGTCACAGACAGCAAATTGTGGACGTATCCATTAGATGTAGTGGAAATCCTATAAAGATCTTAGCACGTGAACAGAAACACTGTTGCAAAAATGCTAAATGACATTGTTTCTGTAGCAGTGTTATTTAAACATGGTTAAGAATTTGAAAGATAAATTATGTAAAAAGTTTGCTGTGAGTGTCATCCACTCGCATGTTTAAAATATGCTAATGTAATAATTAACTTTATTTCTTCACCATGGGTTGCGAATTTTTACGATTGGAAATATTTTAGACAGCGTGAAGTAATGAGACACTGGAAAGTAATTCAGAAATTAGCTTTTGTGGAAAAGGAAAGCTTTTGAACAATTGAATATAGATCTGTGTGCCTGTGTAATGTCGTTTCTGTGATGTACGGAGTTAATTCTGGGCTCGCAATGAAACTTGAGTTTTATGTGGCAAGTTATGTAAGGACACAGGCTTTGCATAGGATCATTTGCATTATTCAACAGGCATTGGTTTTGCTAGAAGTTAAAAATGGAAGCTGTCACAGACATTGCTCACTACTTGCACTAAGTCCCCTGGCCAAGCTAGAGGCACCTACTTGACAATCAGATATAGAGCATGTGGTTCACTCACTGCATGTAGGGCAGGAGGCTTGGTCACAGCAGAACAAAAGGGCTGTTGTTGGTCTGTCAGAAGAAATAAACTTACATCATCTGACGGAGGAAAAATGTGCTTATGCTGACCAGTAAAGATTGTTATCATACAATCGGTCTTTTGAGGGGAAAAACCCTGTGGATGTTTCTCTCAAAGGCAACCACAGTGGTTATAAGACACGGTGAGGAGACACATCTGGCATTTCATTTCTTATTCTTTGTGTGTGTGTGTGTGTGTGTGTGTGTGTGTGTGTGTATTAGTTCTTAGGGATGTTACTGAGGGCACGATGAGTCCTGCGTTATTTTCTCCATATGGTTATGAGTTCAGATTAGGGGAGGCAATCCTGTGGTTTAGTGAGACACAAGGTCCTAGCCTGTGCAGTGAAGGCTGATCCCTGGTGTCACAGACGGTGTGGAAATTTTAGTGCAGTGACGACCGGGAGGCTTAGCGCCTACAAACACTTTAAACAACTGTGCAAGGACTCACTTTGGAAAGCTGTGATGCTTAATGCTGATTGGCAGCTTGACAAGATCTACAACTTTCTAGGAGGCAAATCTGAGCATGTTTGTCAGGGAGTTTCTAGGTTGGATTAACCGAGGTGGGAGGACTCTCCTTCACTGTGGGCAGCTCTATTCCGCAGATGGAGGTTCTGGAATGAACAGAGAGGAGAAAGGCTGCTCTCTCTGCTTCCTGACTGTGGACCCAATGTGACAGTCATTTCAAGATCCCACTGCCCCGCCTCTCTTGTGTAAATGGACCGTGCTTCCCTTATGCTTCCATAATGCTTATCTTCTTTAAGTTGGCCTTGTCAGATATTTTGTCACAGCAGTAAAAAGAAAAAATAACTAACAGGAAAACACCCTTTTGGAAATTATTTTCTAAATGTTTTTATTTATTCTCTGAAACCTTTGTACTCATGTACAACATATCTTGATTGTATCCAGCTTCTACTCTCCAACTCTTTTCCCTCCTAATTCTAGATTTATTCACTTTTTTCCTTTGAGTTCTGTTACTGCTCCCCAAATGTGCATGGGTGTGGTAGCCATCCACATGGGCAATACATCAATAGTCAGAATCTTAAAGAAAAGCGGCTCTCCTTCCCCTCAGCAGCCAGTTACCCCCTCAGCTAAGAATGCAACCAGGTAGCTTCTCCCAAGATGCACTTAAAACTAAGGCCCTGTTAAGTAGCTTTGTGAACAGCTCCTTTCCATTGTTAAACTGCATAGAGCTGAATGCTTGCCACAGTGAGTGGTTTCTAACCGAGGCTGAATTCTTTGTGTGTATTGAAAAGTGACATATTGACAAGCGGTTGTCTCATCAAAGGAAAGCCAAAAAATTTCTGGGTCTAAAACAAAAGGTATAAATACACTGCGAGAGAATTGTTAAAAATAAAATATTTCTACTTTTAGCTTTCTCTTAAGTAATGGACTTAAAACAGTCATCGTATGCACATGCTTATGCAGGGTTTGGCAAGCTGAAGTGGTTACTTTCTAGGTAGCTAGTTTGAATTTTCTTTTGCTAACCATATATCTTTATATGGCTTTGGTTTCTGTGGATTCAGACGTCTTCAGTGACCCTGTCAGAGCACGTTTGGCACCTTCAATATTTATGTAATACTTCTCTCTTTTCACCACGAGATGGAGCTGAAAAACGGAGTGTTCTGTAAGTGGAGCAATTCCTCAGCTCATCCACTGGTGAGCAATCATGTTCCGTCTTTCCTAGTGGGATCACTGAAGAAAACCTTCTTCCTTTTAGGCAGTTGGCTAAGAGCTTTACCAACCCAACCTTTTAGGGAGATTTCTTATTTTTTTTTTTTGTTATCATGGTTAGGTTTATATCTTTTTCAAGTATTATCTTTTTTTTTAAACAGAGTGGCTATACCCATTTTTGCAGAGTAAATTGCAAGTAAAAAAATTCTAATTTCTGGAGTTTCAGGCAACGATAGAGTCAGTTTTGAAATAAAATAGGCATCAGAATAATAGAATAATGGCATTTGAGAGAGAGCTGGTCTAACCCCAGAGCAAGTAGACTAAGAAGTGAGTCACCCGAGGCCATATGCCCACTGAGATCATGTTTGAAATACCAAGGTATGTGTTTGACTGGTGCTTTCCATACTTGTATTTGGTTTCTATTTAAATTCTCTGCTGTGTCTTTACCAGTGGATAGTTACTTGCCTGATTAGTCCTCTTTTATTCAATTCAGGAATTAGTTGTGTGTTTCTTTTAGGTAGTTATCTGTACTTAGGTACAGATGTGCAAAAATGACCCTTATTACTCAGCAGAATTCAAGTCTCCTTCCTAACATGAATATTCAGTAAGTACCCAATATTTCACTGGAAATAAATATTAAGTGAGATGTAACTGTCTTCATAAAAAGAATCATTTACTTTGTGTGCAGATGGGAACAGGGTGGAGGGAGGAGAATGATGGAGTTTTGAAAGGACACATGATAGGTAAAAAA
Source organism: Mesocricetus auratus (assembly GCF_017639785.1). Classification (NCBI taxonomy): domain Eukaryota; kingdom Metazoa; phylum Chordata; class Mammalia; order Rodentia; family Cricetidae; genus Mesocricetus; species Mesocricetus auratus. The sequence goes on from NW_024429268.1 coordinate 4,933,530, forward strand.
TGATGTAATTTCAGCTGGCAACTTATGTCAATCAAAGTATTGATTTTCTACAAGTGTGTGACAGTTATGAAATGGGAGAAAGAATAGTGTTTACTGTTGTTGTCAAGTATTCTACCAGAAATGGATTGAAAACTTAAATATAAGAATACACATATATCTATATATCTATATCTTGTCTTGACTTTGGGTTATGACAATGGTTTCTTAGAGATGAGACCTAAAACACAAATAATCAAAGAAAAATAAGTTAAATTTTATTAAAAACATGCCTTTTGTGCTTCAAAAGGTAATGAAAATGCACATGAAAAATAAAAGAATATTCTATAGAGTGGAAGAATATACTTTCAAACTATATATTTTCTTTATACAAGAGGTTTTTAAGTAAGGTTGTTATATAAAAACTTTTACTAATAAATAATAAGAAAAACTCAATTAAAAATGAGCAAAGGATTGGGATTTTTTCCAAACAGAAATAGTAAAAAAGCCATGTGGGAAAAAACGCCAGGTCTCACTACCCATTGAGAAATATACATAAACAACAACAAAACAAGCCACATAGCTGGGCAGTGGTGACACATACCTTTAATCCCAGCACTTGGAAGGTAAAGGCACATGCGTCTCTGAGTTTGAGGCCAGACTGAACTACTGAATGAGTTCCAGGACAGCCGGGGACACACAGAGAAATCCTGTAAATGGAAGCTTCCTGCTCCAACCTCCTGGTCCCAAATAACCATCTTTGAGGCTGAATATCAATTACAAATGCTTGGCCTGTGCATAGTTCAGACTTATTACCTACTAGCTCTTACAATTGTACCTGACTTCCAGCATGTCCTGCCCCCTCTGAGGATCCTGGTGACTTACTTGACCTGGGAATTATATTCTATACTTTGGCCAATTGATAATCTTGCCCACTGCAAAGAGAAGCTTCTTTGACCAAGGCAAACAGCAGCAGAAGTCTATGAGTATAAACGCATTTAGAAGGCAGTCTGACAACATGGTACCACATATGGAACTTTTGTCTTTTCTACTCTGATTTATTTGGCTCAAAATGATTTCTAGTTCCATCTATTTTTCTACAAGTTTCATTGTACCACATTATTCTATGCCCACTCTACTTGTTGATGGACATCTAGGCTATGTTTTTCCCCACTTATAATAAATATGGAACAATAAGCATGGACATGTAAGGATCTCTGTGGTAGGCTGACGTAAGAGTCCTTTGGCTATATGTTTATGAATGGTATAGCTGGGTAATATGGGAAGAACCTGTCTTTAGGTTCTTGAGAAATCTCAGTACCAATTTCTGTAGTGACTGGAGAGCTCATGTTTCCATCAACAGTTTAAAAGGTTCCTCTTTCCTCATGTACCCATAAGTATTTGTTTTTTTTAGTTAATTTAATATTTACTTTTATTTAAATTAGAAACAAGCTTGCTTCACATGTCAGTCCCAGCTCCCTCTCACTCTCCTCCTCCCTCTTTTTTCCATTGTATAATTTTAGCTACTTTGTCAAAAATCAAGTGTTCCTAGGTATGTGGGTTAATATTAGGGTTTTCAATTTGGTTCTATTTGTCTACCTGTCTATTTTAGTGCCAATGCCAAGCTGTTTTCAGGACTATAGCTCTATAATAGAGCTTTAAGCCAGGGATGGTGATGTCTCCTGAAGTTCCTTTATTGTCCAGGGTTGTTTTGGCTATTCTGGGTCTTTTGTTTTCCCATATAAAGTTGATTGTTCTTCTTCCAAGGTCTGTGAAGAATTGTTCTGGGATGTTTTGATGGAGATTGCTTTGAATTTGTATATTGCTTTTGGCAAGATTGCCATTTTTTACTATGTTGATTCTACCTATCCAAGAGCATGGGGGATCTTCCCATTTTCTGGTATCTTCTTTAATTTCTTTCTTTAAAGACTCAAAGTTCTTGCTATACAGGTCTTTCATTTGTTTGGTTAGCATTATCCCAAGACATTTTATATTGTTTGTGGTTACTGTAAAGGGTGATGTTTCTCTGATTTCTTTCTCAGCCCATTTACCATCTGTATATAATAGGGCTACTGATTTTTTGAATTAATCTTGTATCATGCCACTTTGCTGAAGGTGTTTATCAGCTGTAGGAGTTCCCTGGTAGAGTTTTTTGAGTCACTTATGCAAACTATCATATCATCTGCAAATAGTGAAAGTATGACTTCTTCCTTTCCAATTTGTATTCCCTTGATCTCCTTTTGTTGTCTTATTGCTCTAGCAAGAACTTCAAGTACAATATTGAAGAGACATGGAGAGAGTGGACAGCCTTGTCTTGTTCCTGATTTTAGAGGAATTGTAATGATTTTCTCTCCATTTAGTTTGATGTTGGCTGTAGGTTTGTTGTATATGCTTTTATTATGTTCAGGCATGTTCTTGTTATCCCTGATCTCTCCAGGACCTTTATCATGAAGGGGTGTTGTCTCTCAATGTTTGTAGAACATCTATACAGGACCTTCTGGCTTTCAGAGTTTCCATAGAGAAGTCAGGTGTACTTCTGATAGGTTTGCCTTTATATGTTACTTGGCCATTTTCCTTCACTGCTCTTAATATTCTTTCTTAATTCTGTATGCTCTTAATATTCTTTCTTAATTCTGTATGTGTTTTGAATATTTTTGTCAAAGGTTTTTTTTTTAGCATCGAGTGAGTTGATCATATAGTTTTTCTTTCTCAGTTTGTTTATACAGTGTATTACATTGTTAGGTTTTCATATGTTTAACCATCCAGTACTTTCTGTAGGACTGGATTAGTGGATATGCATTGTTTAAATCTGGTTTTGTCATGGAATATCTTGTTTTCTCCATATATGGTGATTGAGATTGAAAGCTTTGCTGCGTATAGTCCTCTGGGCTTCCTGTACTTTCATTGGCATGTCTTTCTTTGGGCTGGGAAAGTTTTCTTGTTTGATTTTGTTGAATATATTTTCTGCCCCTTTGAGGTGGGTTTCTTCCCCTTCTTCTATCCCTATTATTCTTAGATTTGGTCTTTTTACGGTGTCTCATATTTCCTGGATATTTTGTGTTGGGGATTCATTGGACTTAAGATTTTCTTTGGTGGATTAATCTATTTCTCCTAGTGAATCCTCAACGCCTGAGATTCTCTCTTCCAACTCTTGTATTCTGTTGGTTATGCTTGCGTCTGTAGTTCCTGATCCTTTACTCACCTTTTCTAATTCCAGACTGTGTTGGTTTTATTGTTTCTATTTCAGCTTTCAAACCTTGCACTGTTCGAATTGTTTCTTGCAATGTTTGGTTTGTCTTTTCTTCCATTTCTTTAAAGGATTTTCTCATTTCCTCTTTTAGGGTCTCTATCATCTTCATGAAGTTGTTTTTAAGGTCATTCTCTTCTGCTTCACCTGTGTTGTGATGGCCCAGTCTTGCTGTAGCAGAGTCCGTAGACTCTGGTGGCGTCATATTGGTTTTTGTGTTGTTGAATGTGTTCTTATATTATCGTCTTCCCATCCCTTCTTCCAGTGGGTGCAAGCAGGTCCAATATCTCACGGTGGGTGCAAACGTGTCTGAGGTACTCCCTCTCCTGGTGGGTGGGAGCTGAATTAGCACAGTGCTGTCAACAGTCTCGAGGTTTCTTCTTGAGCCAGGGTTGAGTTGACCTGTCTGCAGTCCCCAGGCCAGGAGATCCCAGAGAGGGCAAGCAGAAGGAAGTCCAGACCTAGCTGGGGGGGCGGTGCAGCTCACCTCTGTGGGGGCGGGAGTAGGCCGACACTGTCACTGGTTGCTTGATCCTCTGGGGATGAGTGGATGTGGCCCCAGTCCCACTGGCCAGCAGATCCCAGAGTGGGCAAGTGGGAGGATGTCAGCCTGAGGAACCCTGTCAGTATTTGTTATCAATTTTTTTAATTGATAGGCATTCGGACTCGTGTGGGTATGAATGTCAAACCAGTACTAGTTTATATTTCCTTGATAGATAAGGATGTTGGACGCTCTCCAAGATAGTTACTGGCGGTTTGCATTTCTTTCTCTGAGAACTGTCTGTTCATTTTATTAGTTCATTTATAGACTGCATGATTGTCGGTGTTTTGTTTTCACAGTTTTTCTTCTATATTCTAGGTATTAAGTCCATTTCATGTGTAGTTGGCAAAGATTTCTCTCCCATCCCATAGCTGCTTCTTCACGTTGACGATTGTTTCCTTTGTTGTGTAGGAGCCTTTTAATTTCATCTGTTTGGGATTGTCTCTTGAGCTGTCAGTCATCTTTCCAGAAAGTCGCCGTTCATACCTAACCTCTCTGTCTTGAAATATTTTCTCTGTTTTTCAAAGCTCCAGGTTTTCCACTGAGGTCATTTTGAATTGATTTCTGTTCAGGAGGAGAGATACAGATCTAGATTATTTAGTTTCTGGGGTTGAAATAAACATGTCCTTTCATTTTTTCCCCCTGGCTTCTAGGGTTACTGATGAAAATTCTACTGCTATTCCTTATGTCGGCCTTTGTAGGCGAGGTGGCATTTTCTCCTGACATTATACTCTTTTTTTTTTGCCTTGTAATCCTTCCTTTTGCTTTTATTGTTATTTTCTGATTTCATATGTGTGTAGGGTGCATCCTGATCATTTTTTCTCCCACCCTCTCTTATCTCTTCCCACTCCAATCATTTTCCTCTTTCTCCCTACCTTTTCCCAGAGTCACAGCTTTTGGCTTTGTTTTGTGATCATCTGTGTGACCACTGGATTTCCGCCATCCGTTGTGTCTTGGTAGGGCACTGAGATGGCTATTCTAGGTTGTCAACTTGACCGCACCTGGACGTTTGATGTGGGGAAGGCCCACCTTCTATCCAGACATTTTGAGGTGAGAGGATCCCCCTGTAATCTGGAACACCCTCTTGTATAATTTCATTGAGGAGGTTTCCTTTCCTGCTACCATTTGCCTTAGTTTCTTGTTCCTTTGACTGCGTCCTAGAGTTCTTTTGCTTCTTTATCTTATTTATTGACATGTGAATACAGTGCTTGATCAACCTGCCCTCCATCCCTATGCTCTCTTTCTGCTCTATCAAATCTACGTATGAGTCTTTTCACTGTGTTTTTTGATTCACTGAGCTTTTTCATTTTCAAGATTTTTAGTTTTCCAAAACCCTAACATCCTTGGAGACGCTTTCCTTCCATGCTGCTGATATTTCCAGGCTTATTGCTGATTCTTTCATCCGTTTTGATGAGATTTACCTCTACTGCCAACTCTAAGTCCTGAATTGAATTCAGTTTATAATAGCCCCCCCCCAGACCTTAGCTCAATGGATGCCATGTTGGAGGCACCATTCTGACTTCAAAACCCATTACATAGGTCCCAACATTTACCAAAACAGGAAGGAAGACCTAATCCATCAAAGACCAGTCCATAGTCCCTAAACGGTTCTACTTCTTACTAACCGAAGTACGACAATTAGGATGTGGTTTCTGTGCACAGAAGATAGCGGGGTGTAAGGTTCGGTGCTGCATATTGGGGCAAGTTCCCCTGGCAGCCTCCAGTTGGCAGTAAAGACTTCCTTCCTAGCGTTCAGAACTTAGCATGCAGTGTTCCGTGGTGGACTAATCTTGCAGCAAACCTGTAGGTCATCCATCGTTTTTAACAGGAAGGTTCTGACGCATGCGTGTGGTAACTAACTTATTTCAGCATGCTTGAGAGTTCATCAGTTTAGAGGCCGTGGTTTTTCAGAGCCGTCGGGTGGCTCTGCTTCCCCGTGTTCCCAGAATTTCCCTGTTGTGACTGGGTTTCCTGCAGCTTTGGATCTAATTTCAGTTTATTGTGAATCTCTTTCTCTCTTTAACTGAGGAAATGGTTTATGAGGGTTTAATCCCAGGACAACTCAAAGAGAAGAAAAAGGAACTGCTGTGACAACACCAACATCAAGTCATACAGGGGGGAAAAATCTAAAATGAATTAAAGCCCACTGACATCACTAATTCAAAAAAAAAACGGAAAATGTAAATACTGCTGTAGAGTATGCTATGGAGCTATAAGTCATTTATAAAATAAATTATTTATGAATGAAATAAATGAAGGGAGAAAGATGGTGGAGAAATAAAGAACAAGGTTAAGAAAAAAAAAACAACCAAGAAAAGAGGTGTGGAAATTAACTCTTATGTTGGAGAAGGAAAAAAGCAAGGGAGTAGAAAGGAATTCCAATAACGAACAAGTTCAAAAAACAGTTGTAGATAATTTTATGGAAGGAAATAAAAATATTATAAAGATGTATTAAAAAAAAGATTTGTAGAAAAAATGAAGGAGGGCAATGAGGCCATGGAGAAGAATAAACCACGAAAAACCACTGTGAACGGAGCAGTGGAAATAAATATATAAACAACATTGTGTAGTTAATTAGAACGTGGAAGCACAGCATCTCCCCAAATATGACACAGTATAAATGTTGCTGGAGTTCAGTAAGAAGGAGACCAGGAAACACGGAAGTCAGAAAGCAAAGGAAGCCTTGCTGGGCCCCTAGAGAACGGACAGTGTCAGTTACATGTGCGGAGTGATGAGCGGAGCTCAGGGAACCTAGGCTTCCTCATGACTGAGGCTGGCACACAGGGCTGGTGTGGGCGAGAGTCATCTCATGACTGTCAAGCCCCTTTCTTGTGTGCCGTGAGTCTCTGCTGGCCTCGCTTGGCATTGCAGTCTGTGGGCTGGGCAGGTTCTCCTCTTCCAGTTCTAGCCTGGAACACATCCCCAGCATGTTGGGCATGTGTGAAATGAGGTCTGCACAGGCGGAGGACCTGTCTTCACTTCTCAAGATGCCCCGAGTATTAATCACGTCGCACATAGATGCGGCCTTGACTACCAAGTCCACTGCTGTGGTTTCAGAGTTCTCAGGGTCTGTGAACGATACACGGTGGCTTCAGGCGGTGGAGTCACCTCCTTTTCCTTGGGCTAAGAGCTATCAAACCCCAGGCCACAATGAGGACTGCTTCTGGACACAGACTATGGGCCTATCTGTCTCTATGCAGTTCCCTGCCTGAGCCATTCCCAGTTTAGCTTATCGGCCTCTGGTCCTCTTGTTCCCCAACAGCTGCCTACATGGGCCTTCGCTTATTTAGGGGCTGTAGCAGGCCAAATTGATCTGTGTTTGTTGTTTGTTTTAAGGCCCAATGGTAGTTTAGCTCTTGACAGCAGGATGTCTTCTCCCTCCTGAGGATCTTGGTTACATAGCCCAGGCTGGCCTCAAAATTACTACGGAGCCAGGGATGACCTTGACCTCTTGCTTCTCTGTTTCCCAAGCGCTGCAATTATAAGCGTGTGGTGCCATTCTTAGCCAACAAGAGGTTCCCTCTTAAGGTGGGGCCTGATTGCTGCCATTGGGGTCATATAGATAGCAGGTCTGAGCCTTAGTCACCCCTACCCATGTCCTGGAGGAATCGCTCTCCCACCAAACCCTGACACTGGACTTGAAGCTTGTGAGAGCTTGCCCCAAGGGAAGCTCTTCTCACTTCTCACAAACATTCTGGATGCAGCTTATGTTCTGCACTCCACTCCAGCCAAGGAGCCTCATGCTAACATCTGTGTTCAGCTTACTTCTTATTAGTATGTTACCCATTCTTTTTCCTCCACACTTCCAAATTTCAACAGTTTTGTGACTCTCTGAAGCCCTCCTTCTTTTTCTCTTATTGGAATAGAATATATATATATATATATATATATATATATATATATATATAAAATTCTGAATTTCTCCTTTATCAGATCTCATGGAGATAACTTCTCTTGGGCAAATTATAAAGAGTCAAATATTGTCAGACAGTGCCAAACATCTGTGGGGAACAAAGTGCCCTCTCTGAGGAGCACTGCCTTGTCTTTGAGGGCGACATCCGTACAGAGGTTGATGTGTTGCTAGTGTGGTGGATCTTGAAGGAGGATGCTCCGCAGCTGCCTGTGATAGCACAGAGAGAAGAGGGCAGTGTGATGTCTGGCACATGTACACCCCGCCCTAGGCAGGTCAGCTGGCTGCCTGTTCATCACCGCAGTCATCGTTTCTTGCGACGGGCAGTGCTTTGTAGATTACAAATGTTTCATGCCGTGGAGCGTGCCCGAGATGCAGTAACATAATGGCATTCAGCACTCTAAACTGTGAAACAGAGAGTCAAGGTTTTAAGAAATGTATTTTATGCGCGTGTGTGTGCGCGTGCGCGCGTGCGCGCGCACTCGCACATGCCAGGGCCTATGGAAGGTAGATGAGGGTTTCTGATCTCCTTGGGTTGGAGTTACAGGCAGTTGGGAGTCACATGAAGACATGGGTACTGGGAACAAAACTATGGTCCTCTGTAAGGGCAGCAAATGTTAACCACTGAACTATTTGTCCAGCCTCCATGAGAATATAATTTTCATATAATCCTCCAGAAAAAAGAGAGAGGGAGTGAGAGGGAAAGAGCGAGAGAGAGTGAGAGCGAGAGAGAGAGAGAGAGAGAGAGAGAGAGAGAGAGAGAGAGAGAGAGAGAGAGAGAGAGAGAGAGAGAGAGAGAGAGAGAGAGAGAGAGAGAGAGAGCGCATGCAGGTTTCTCTGAATGTTTTTTCTGTTCTGGAATGTGTGGTTAATTAATGCTTTCCTCTCCAAGTGCCCTCGGTAGACGTTAACCATATTCAGTTTATTTTGAGTTTCTGATGCCATGAGGCCTCTATGCCCTAAATTCTGGGTCTACATATGTGTTCCACCATGTCCAGTTTTACATGGTGCTGGAGGTTGAATCCAGGGCTTCTCTGTTCATACTAGACAAGTACTCTACCAAGTGAGCTACATCCTAAACTAGGTTCAGGTTTGTTTGTTTGTTTGTTTTTGACAGACTCTGATGGAACTTTGTGCTGAAGGGGAAGGAGATTTACATGAGGTCAAAGGAGTTTATTTCTTGCTTTAGTGAAGGCTTTTCGGTCCTGGACCAGACAGTCCTTTGCTCTGGGGCTTCCTGTGCATTGCGGGGTGCTCGCACATCCACTTGAGGATAGAAGCATTCCCAAGTCATGATCACCTTGAACATCTTCATACATTAGAAATACCCCCTTGGGCAAGCCATGATTACCTTGAACGTCTTCATACATTAGAAATGAAAGACCCCAGGCGGGGGACTTTCACGGGCGGGAGACCCGAACCCAAGGAACACCGAGACCACGAGCTTGGATGCAACAGCAAGAGGCTTTATTGATAATACACGGGTACCCGGGGCATCTCAGTCTCGGGAACTGAGAGCCCCGAGCTGGGGACTCAGGGGTTCTTTTATAGCAAAAAGCGCAGTACAGAAGCGAGAAGCCTAGTTACGGGACCCTGATTGGGTAATTTAAATGAGGCTGGGGCTCAGAACGAGGGCAATTAAGGTTTCTCTCAGAACTCAATTCTCGGCCTTGGCCCTATCTGAAGAACAAAAGGTTTCTGTGCCTGCCCAATCTTGCTGGGCTGGCTATGCGGACGCTATGCAGATAGCAGACACCTGTGTCCTGCCTGGACAGAGATAGTAGTGACTATTCAGCTGTAAAGACCTTGAGCTGAGCTTCTTTCTGATCAAAAAAATGACTATTCGGCCGAGCTGTGGGGGAAAGGAATTTTCCATAGGCCTCAGCCACCTGTGCTGGGCCGGGGTCTTTCAGAAATACCCCCTTGGGCAAGTCATGATCACCTTGAACGTCTTCATACATTAGAAATACCCCCTTGGGCAAGCCATGATCACCTTGAACATCTTCATACATTAGAAATACCCCCTTGGGCAAGCCATGATCGCCTTGAATGTCTTTACACATTCTAAATACCCCCTTGGGCAAGCCATGATCGCCTTGAATGTCTTTACACATTCTAAATACCCCCTTGGGCAAGCCATGATCACCTTGAATGTCTTTACACATTCTAAATACCCCCTTGGGCGTGCTGACCAGTGCTCATGCTCAAGAAACTCTGTTTTGGAGAAAGCCACTCTATCAGAAGGGTTTACTGTGGGATCTGGAAAAATCTATCAAGTATCACACAAGGGAGTAGCTCAATAGCTTGCCTTGCACTCTCAATTACACAGTAACAGCGATTTTGGCATTGCTAATTTATTATGTCATATCATTTTGGATGTCAGGTTGCTGGCAGGAAGATCTCCCTCGGAGATCTGTCCATAGGATTCCTTTGCTTGCCCTTCCTGGCTTTCCAAGGCTGCCCTCTGTCCGTAGCTCAGCTCTCAGTCAGCATTGGCAGCACTCTGACCTTTGATTGTATTGTCACATCCCCCTTTGGATGCTGGCCCTTCCGACTGTCCCCACGGCCATTTTCTCATTGCACAGTTCTCTGTTTAATCACATCAGCAAGTCCCCTTTCATCATGTCTGTGGACACATTAGAAGGTTGTCCTCTTTGGGGACATTATTTTGTATTCTATGCAGTCAGTATCATGGTGTAGTTAGGTACATCCCTGAGGTTCTTCCTTCCTTCTCTGACTCCTCAGAGGGATTGGTACCTTTGATCAAGGAGAATAGGGAACGGAAGACTCCACTTCACTTTCTTATTGCTAAAAATAAGAATGGAGTTCTATTGTTCAGGTCTAGTATCGCAGAACATTAAGTTAGATGGTAATAGTCGCTTGAAAAAAAATTAAAACAGGACAAAACTTTTCTAACCTGAAAATCACACTGTCCTAATTCCTGACATGTCTGAGAACTATAGGCTGTACCAGACTGACTGCTCTTGGCTGGAGAGAGAAACTCTTGAAGAGTGAATGAAAGGCAATGGTGTAGAGAAAGTCACCCTTCATAACGCCTCCTGGAATCCAGGTGTTCCGATGAACCCGGAGTGTGCTGTTTCGGAGGCAAAAGGAATTTTGAAGTTCTGTTGAGCCAGCCATAGACTGGAACGTCTCTTACAGAAAGGGAGGTTGCTGGAGACCTTGGAAACTCCTGCATTTCCCTATTTCCCCAGACGCACAAGGTTATGTTTCTGTTATTCAGATGTTTGAGAAAAGGGGTAAGAGGAAGAAGGAGGGAGTTCGAGAAGCATGGGAACCCTGGACTAATGACTACCAGCCCGCTCAGGAAGGAAGAACAAGGAGACAATATTTAAATCTATGCTGGCAGGAAATGCTGGGGCATATGGCTACCCAGGGAAAGGCGAATACAGCCTGAATCTCAGCAGCTCAGAACCGAGCCTCCAAATGCTTCCCAGTGCATAAAGAGATGGCTTGCTTAGACTTTCAAGCTATAAACAGAAAACTTTTGTGGGTTTCTTGAGGACACCAGTTGGATACAAACCCAATATTGTCCCCTCATAGGTAAATGAGTCTTCTTCCTCTCCAACCTCATCCTGTCCTACCGGGACCCAGGGGCGCAGTAGGGGAATTCCCCCACACAACGCTAAAATGGTACATGGTAATCATTAGACTAAAATCACCTTGCCCGTGGTTTTTATTACAGGTGAAATGTGTGTATGTGACTTTAAGAATTTCAAGATGACATTATTAACAGCTATCATTATTATTACCACCATTCTGTGAAGAGTTCTTACATGAGAAGTAAAATGAGACAAGGTTTTTCAGGGGGAGCAAAGAGAGCTAAGTGGGATTAATCCGATTCTAGTTCAGAAATAGCGACAAACCTTTAAAGCGCTAACGCAGCTGCACCGTGGCTGCTGGAATTCAGGCCGTGCTTCTGGGACTATCTCCGTGGCCACATGGCACCTTCGTTTCCGGAGCCTTGCACAGATCATCTGGCCAAGAAAAGGGCCTGGGTAGAAATAGCTTGTTCAGGTGCGTACCCAACAGAGTCTGCCTTGCTCAGTGCAGTTTTCCATTCTTAGCTAACTCTGGGATAGTTACTCTTACTTGAAATTATGAGCTAAGCTTATTTACCCAACCGTGCGTGAGATGTGCGCTTCCGTGAGCCACAGCGTGGGTGGGGAGTCTCTTCCCACTGCGAGCTTTTTTTTCTTTTTTAACGGTGGAACTCAGTCCCTTTTCCACTGAGGCCGTCTTGCTGGCCCCTACTTTACTTTAAAGATTAAGGTGGTCTCCTGAAGGGAGTGAAGGAGGGAAAGGAAGGGGGAAGAACGTGAGGACGGAAGAATGGAGGTTAGGAAGGGAAGGAGAGGCGGAGGGAGGAGGGAGAGAAGGAGAGTAAGGAGTCCGGGAAGCAGGGCGGGAGAGGACGGTCAGCTGTGTGAGAAGCTCTGGTTCCTGACTGAGAAAGCAGGGAAAGCTGCTTTGGTGCTTGGTACTGTTCAGGACTGTGGTGCGGGGGCCCAGCCATCACTCCACCAGGGAGGGTAGCCATCCCTCTTGGCCACCATGTAGCTCAGGACCTTATAATGTACATTCTTTCTGTCCCCACATCTATCAATCTGTTTTCCCTGAAATACTGCCTTTTTAAAAATTTATTTTCTGCCCTAAGGCCTCTGTCCCATCTCTCTTGGAGGGTGAGGTCTCCTTCCCTGTTCATGTTTGGTAGTTTAATCTTTTGCTCCACAGTTGCATGTTTGGAGGCGTGGGTTTGAATCCCACTCCTGACACCAAATGAAGCTCCAAAGGACGCTGTAACGATAAACGGCACACTTACTGAAAGTAAAACTAAGTATTTATTGTAGAAATTACTCACAAGATACCAAACAAGTAACCCAGATGAGCCCAGTAGTTTTCCCCCGCTGCCGAACCGGAAGCCGAAATCCAGGAAAAGAGACAAGACTTCCTGTGTGCTGTCTTTTATGCCTTCCCCCGTAACACCCCCTAGCCATGCCCAAAAGTGGGCCTGGCTAGTGACGTAGTTCATTGCCTACGTACGTATACGTCTTTATGTCCGTCCGTATATGTCTTTAGTCCTGCCTAAAGTGGGTGTGGTTAGCGGTGTGGTAAACCGCTCTTTTATTATCTCATCTGTATACACTTCTAGTAAGTCACATGGTTAATGGCGGCATACAGGCTTCCTCCTACAGGTGTCCTTTCTGTGTTGCCTGATTCTTAGACGTGACTGTCTTGCTCTCTCCTCATAAATTACTTGCACGACACTGTAAATGTGTCCGTCATAAATAAGTTGCTTTAGCATGGACAGCTGCTTTGAACACTGAAACGCAAAGTACCTCTATCTATCTGTCTATCTATCTATCTATCTATCTATCTATCTATCTCATCCATCATACATACACACACACACACACACACACACATGTCAGCTATCATTTGTGTATATACAGGTGGGTGTTGGTCAACATTCACAGAATTTAAAATGTCTAAAAATACTTAAATGACTTCTTTCTAAAAAGAAATGTAAAAATTGGCAAGACAAAAATGGGATCACTTGTGTCAACCTTAAAAGGAAAAAAAAAAAGTAAACGAAGCTGAGATGTTGCGGAGGCAGAGTTTTTAACTTAATTTTATGTTTTAAAAAGATTTATGCACAAGCCCTTAATCACAGTTAAGTACTTGGGCGTTAGAAGGATGTAGATCTTTGTGAGTGCAAGGCCCACTTGGTCTACTTAGCAAGTTTCAGGTCAGCAAAGACTGCACAGTGAGACCATATTTCAAGAAAAGGAGAGGGGTGTGTTTTAGTTTTAATTATGTGTATGTGTTTGTCTCTATGTGGGTATGTACTCACAAATACAGATACAGCAGGGTTACAGACAGTTTTCAGCAGTCTTATGTGGGCACTGGGTAATGGACTCAGATCCTTTGCAAGAGAAACAAATGCTCTTAGTAGTTGAGTTGTCTCTCCGGGTCCAAGCAAGTGTTCCTACACACAATGAATCTGTAATTATCATGAAAGACCCTACCAGACTAGCACCTAATGCAAATGTCACAACAATCTTATCCCAAACATACTTCTTCATGTATATTTCCAGAACACTTGCCCAGCCAGTTAACTTCGAAATGATACCCCTCTTACTATTAATCAGCATGGCCAAAGATTATTGCTACAAAAATGCTTTATAGCATTCTCCTCAAACCACTTCTGCCTTTGAAATGGCCCTCTCTCCATACCTTTGGCTATGCCTATCCTTCACTATGACGTATGTGTTCCCAGTGCAGTGCCCTGCTATTTCCCAAAGAGAATCATCCTGTGAAGCCTCTCCTCCCTCTCCCTCCTCCTTCCCCCTCTCATATGTTTGTTTTCTAAATCCAGGTCGACACTGTTCTCAGCACTCTGTTTTACTTCTTCTCTATTGGCAGACTTTGACTTTTTGACAACTGTAAACCATTATGTTTCAGAAAAGAATGGTGGCGGCATGTAAGTTGAATGGTCCTTAAAGGGGACGATGCTTGCTACCTGCTAACTTTGGACTTCCAGTCCGGGAGAGCGTTTGAGTGGCAGAGCTGGGTGGGCACGGATTAGAAGAAACGGATCAATGCAAGCACAAGCCTTTCTTCTGCTCTACCCATTTGGTGGAAAGGGTTTATAGTTTAGCAGAAAGGGGAACTTTAGGAGACATTAGTCAGAGGAAAGGTTATCCCCCAAACCAGGTGTACAGGTTTTCGAATTCTTCACTTTAGGTTAAAATAAAGGAGTTGCCATTGATAAAATTAGAGACCGGAGTGGGGTTAGGTAGGTATGTGTGAATAAATTGCCCACCTCTTTTTGTCTGGATGGTGATGCAGATTCATTCACCCCCAACTCTCTGAGCTGTGTCTCCTCTGCCTCTCTTTCCAAACACTCCTCCACTCAAGCTCCCTGCGTGTGCCTGGATTCTGGTTCCAACCAGATCTTGATTTATTTGCAGCTCTTGGGGGACCTGAAGTGCAGATGCAAATGACATCATTTTCCTCTGGCATGTTGGTAGCAGTTGGATCAGTGTCTGATTTGCATTCTTTAAGCCCGCAGGTCCTTAGGAAAATACAGTGTGTGGGGAGTTTACTGCGGTTATTTTTCATCTCAGCCACAGAGCCAACCTACAATTGTTCTTAGAACGCAAAGAGCTTTCAATTTCAAGGCGGAGAACAGTTACAGAGGGAGTGATTAATTTAGCAAATGATTTGGTTCCAATAAAAAGGTTCATGATGAGAGGCTGTCTGTGAGGCAGAGAGCTGTTACAGACCAGGAGCCAGGCATGACAGATGGATTTGGAAGGCACTGGTTTGAGGGCACATGACCATTTAGAATGGAAAAGATTCCTCAGAGAGGCTTGCCAGGGAGACAGAAAAAGGCTTACGGACCCACACGAGGCATTTTAAGCATCTTGCTAGTCTCTTCCAAGTTGTATCGTTTTTTAAACGTTCTTTTTATTTATTCTTTGTGTCTTTCATGTCGTGCCTCCAGACCCCACCCATATCCCCATCCCCCTCGGAATAAAACAAAATAAGATTTAAGAGAAAAAAGGAAAAAGAAAAAAAATGGAGAAAAGGAAAAAAATCTCATCATGGAAGCTGCCGTGTGGCACAGTGAGTCACACAGTAAGCCTCTTTACCCTTAGGTTAACAAACTGCCTCATTTTAACTCACCCTTACATCTGGTGTCAGTGGCAAGGGTCTTTTCTCGTTGCTTCTCTGGCCCTTTATGCTACTCTTTATTCTCTGGCCCTTCTTGTCAGTTGATTTTATTCCAGATTCTAGTCTACTACTCAAAATTGGTCCTTGCGCAGACTGATACACCGGGAAAATATTTGGGAGTCTAATGACTTCACATGTAAAATCTGGAGTCACGAGAACCTCCCATGTTCAGCCCAACAATCAGCTCCTACCAAATGGGGCTTTCAGGAAACTCTCTGTGAAATGGAATTTTGCCAAGGAGGACGGGAAATTGGAAACTGTCACTAAATAACCAGTTTGAGAAGTTGATAAACTACTCCAAAGGAGAACATAATGGAGCCCATAGGTTTCTTAACAGGTGAGAAAGTGCATAAAACGAGAACAAAATAGCCTGCTCCCCATGGAGTTATATCACAGTTCACGGATTCCCCGAAGAATGCCGGCTTAGATGACCCAAAAATGTAGGTTTGTGTACTGTAAGATTACCCACGATGAAGCATTTTAGCTGGCAAAAAGGAAGATTCTGAAATAAAACAAGTTATTACTTAATGGAAATCTGTAGTGTTTTTTCCCCTCTCCCTTTCCTCCGAGATTCCGTCGGAAACAAAAATATTTATCGCAATCATGAAAAGACAGGAGCGGTGACAGCCAAGAACAGACTGGGGAGGGAATTCCATACCTCAGCTGCGGATGGTCACTGAAACTGACTTATGAGTGGAGGGGAGCAGAGGATGGGTAGGGTTCGCCTGCTGCGCTTGTGGGGGGCCATGGAGACTGATCTGCCTGCAGATGCCCCGAGGAACTTTGTGTAGGATTCCTAGCTGTGGATAGAGTGCAAAACCAGGATTCTGAGTGTCGTTACGGTGACATCACCGACTCCTTAAAAGCCACCTCTCGATGACCACATGCAGAACTATTGTTGGTACCATACCAACTACGGCATACAGAACACCGCCGGTACCGTATCAACCGCCCCCGCACGCAGAATATTGGTGGTACCATATCAAACGTTCTTTTCTAGTTCGTTGAACATATTGCTGATGAGGAGCTAGGGTTTTTTAGTGCAGGTGCACACGCATGAGCCAAAGATGTCCTTAGTGTACTTAAATTCCCCTCCCGTGTATCTAAATCATGAGCCGGTCCCAGGAATGATTCCGGAATGGGCTCCCAACCAGATTTCCCATGAAGTAGAGTGAACCACTGGGGAGTTGCCCCCTCCTCATCCAGGGTGGCCTTTTGTTTTCCTTCATGAATTAGCAATCAAGAACTATCAGAAGTAGAGCAAAATCGACAGGCAGAGAGAAAAAGATAAATATTAAAAATGAGTGATTCAGAAGAAATAAAGATTGAAACTTAAAACATACTATTTAAAATGTTATTTGAACTTATTATTGAAATACTTAGATATTTTAGACAAAATCATTTAAAATAAAGAAAAAATAGATGTTAATGCGTACTTTAAAATAACCTTAAGTTCATATGTGCTGACAATAAGTACATGAGGAATTTGGGATGATTTCTTTTTCATACAGAGCAAAATTAATGATGAGAAAGGTTAAGAGAAAAGATTAAAGACAACATTGTTTAATTCAGGACACCATAAATCAGAGCAAAAGGAGTTTAAGTGGTGACACTAAATGAAGAGAAGAAAGAGGAATTACTTTGTGAAAGTAGGAGAAAAAATTCAGTGCTAAGGAAAACCATAATTTTTGATTGATAGGTGCTAAACTGCTCTCATGAATTTAAGAGTGGGGATATTCATTGATGGTAGGCCAAGACACACTCTTCTCCCTCCAGGCTTTAAATCCTGTGAATTTTGTTTTTACAACAATGTAGTTTTTTTTTTCTGAAATGCCAGTGTATATGAGGAGGGTCCTTAGTCCTAAATAACTCCCTGGGGGACTCTCTACACTTCTTAACTGAATACTATATTGAAGCATTACCAAAACATGGTATCTATCTAGACAGCAGCTAATGAATGTAACCCAGACATTTGCTGCAGGAATTTCCGGCATTGATAAATGTGAATGAGAGTTATGACTCATCTGTTGGCACAGGGATGAGAAAATGATGGCCTTTGAGACAGTTGCTGGATGCTAGTAATGAGTAAATGATAAGTGTAAGAAAATCATTGGATTCTATTTTCACATATTGAAATATCACTGACTTCAAAATGTACATGTTTAATGTGTATATCTTGATGGATTTAAAGATAAATATAATCTGCAAAATGATTAGCATATACTTTGCCACAATTAGAACCATCTTCTCTGTAAATTTCTCAGTTCCCTCTGTTTTGGTGATAAGAACACTTACATAATGTCCATCCCTCTAACGAAATTTTAATCATATAACAAAGGACCACATACCATTACGCTGAAAATAAACCACTCGATTTATTTTCTGGAGCTGAAACCTTCTGCCCTGTGACCAGTGGTCTTCATATCCTCCTACTCAGCCTCTTAATGTTCCAATCTTTGTTTCTGCCAGTTTGATAGTTTTACAATTTGAGATATAAGCAGGCTCATGTAATATTTGTTTTTCTTTCTCTTTTAATTGAAAATACATTCACACACACAAACACACACACTCACTCACACACATACTCACACACACACTCATTCACACACACACTCACACACTCACACACACTCTCACACACACTCACAACACACTCACACAGATTATGGTTTTCCTCCCTCTACTCCTCCCAATTCCTTCGCACCTGCACATCATTCCTGGTGACTCCTTTTTTGCGTCTCTCATTAGAAAACAAACAGGCTTCTAAAGAGTAAAATAAAGCGAAAAACAATAAAAAAACTAACACATCAGAAATGGACAAAACACACAGAAAGAAAAGAGTCCAAGAGGAAGGCACAGGAAATAGACCCATTTGTTCATTAAATACTCAGGAATCCCTTAAACACACTAAGCTGGAAGCTATAATAATATACACGAAGGGCCTGCAGGATTTTTGCTTTTTAGTTTGATTTAATTAGTGTTTTTCACTTATTTTGCATACTGACCATAGTTTCCTCTCCCTTCTCCCATCCCCACCCCCTTGCTCCCCTTCCCCCTCCCATCTACCCCCCTCTCCATCCACTCTTCCTCTGTCTCCATTCAGAGAGGGGCAGACCTCTCATGGGTTTGAACAAAGCGTCAGGTTGAGGCAAGATGGAACTCCTTCCCTTATGTCAAGGCTGGGAGAGGCAATCCTGCATGAGGAACGGGTTCCCAAAAGGTAGCTAAGCATCAGGGACAGGTCCTGATTCAAGGGGCCTTACCAAGAGGCCGAGCTGCATAACTGGACCTGTAGGTTAAAAAGAGAGAAGAAAAATATATAAACAAAACAAAATAAGTATGAATATAAAAACAGTAAGATAAAAGAGAGAAGAAAATATATAAACAAAATAAAATAAATACAAATATAAAAAAGTAGTAAGATAAAAGAGAGAAGAAAATATATAAACAAAATAAAATAAATACAAATATAAAAAAATAACAAGATAAAATGAGGGAAAAGGAAACGTCGTAAGACAACGTTGTAAGACAAGGGACTTTCAAATATGCCGTTGAGTTCATTTTTTGGTTGGCCATCTACTGCTAGGCATGTGGTCTACCTTAATAGTATTTTGTTTCTCCAGTGAGACTCCCTTGGAAGAAAATTAATTTTGGCTTGCAAGTGATTATCAATTAGAGTTTGCTCCTGGGCTAGGGATGGGGCACGTGTCTACTACCTCTTTCAGCTATGGGACCCCAACTGGTGCGAGTCTGTGCTGGCCCTGTCTGTGCTGCCTCAGTCTGTCGGCTCTCCCCGTGCACTGATGACGTTGCCTTGTTTCCTGGTGTCCTCGGTCACTTCTGGCTCCCGAGTGCTGGTGGGCGGGATTTGATGGAGATATCCCATTTGGGCCTGCGTGTTCTGAGGTCTCTCTGATTCTCCGCATAATGTCTGGCTGTGGGTGTCTGTGTTTGTTCCATCTGCTGCAGAGGAAGCTTCTGTGATGGTGTCTGAGCAAGGCGTTGATCTATGAGTATACAAGAATGTCATTAGGAGTCATCTTATTGATACTTTTTTTTTTTTAAGAACAGCAGTGTTTGGTTTTCCCGTAGGTCCCTGGGCTGCCTAGTCTCAGGCTGTTGATCACCTGGCAGTATTGGGTATGGGTCCCATCCTGTGGAGTGAGCCTTCAGTCAAATCAGAAGCTGCTATGTGCCCACCATCGCCCTGTCTGGTGAGCAGGACACCATTGCAAACCGCACGGTTCGTGGCTGGCTTGGTGTTTGTGTTTCTCTGGGGTGGATCCTGCTTGATCACGGTAGATAAATTGTTTTGGTGTATTCCTGGATTTGGTTTATAAGTACGTTATTGAGAATTTTACATCTATGTTCATGAGGGAAATTGGTCTGTAATTCTTTTTTTGTTGGATTTCTGTGTGGTTTGGGTATCAGAGGGACTGTCCTCATTCAGTGTGCCTTCTGTTTCTGTTTTGTGGAATAATTTGAGGAGTACTGGCTTTAACTCTGTTTTTGAAAGTCTGATAGAATTCTGTGCTAAAATGATCTGGACCTGGGCTTTTCTGGTTCAGAGATTTTTTAAAT
The DNA here is from genome assembly GCF_017639785.1 of Mesocricetus auratus. NCBI lineage: Eukaryota > Metazoa > Chordata > Mammalia > Rodentia > Cricetidae > Mesocricetus > Mesocricetus auratus. Next base: position 4,953,546 of record NW_024429268.1, read on the forward strand.
TATTGCTTTTATTTCATTGGGGGTTATAGATCTGTTTAAATTACTTATCTTATCTTGATTTAACTTTGGTAAGTGGTATCTGTCAAGAACATTTTTATTTATTTTAGATTTTCCAACATGGTGGAGTACAGGATTTTAAGGTATGTCTCTATCATTATCTGGATTTTCTAGTTTTGTTAATCTTAATATTCCATGTACCTTTTAATTAATTTGGATAAGGGTTTGTTAATCTTATTGATTTTTCTAAGTGAACAAACTTGTTGTTTTACTGACACTTTGTGTTGCTGTTGATTTTAGTTGTTGTTTCTATTTTATTGATTTCAATCCAGAGTCTAATTATTTCTTGTTGTCTATTCCTTTTGGGTGTGATTCTTTCTTTTTGTTCTAGAGCTTTCAAATGTGTTGCTAAGTTACTAGTTTGAAGCTGGGAAATAGTGGTGCACCCCTTGTCTTTAATTCTAACACTCAAGGGGCAGAGGCAGATGGATCTCCGTGCATTCAAGGCCAGCCTTGTCTACAAAGTGAGTTCCAGGACACCCAGTGCTAATACACAGAGAAAACCTGTCTCAAGAACCTTAAAAAATAAAGTTACAAGTATGAGATCTCTCTGATTTTTTCCTTTTTCAAAATTTAAGTTAGAAACAAGCTTGAATCACATGTCAATCCCAGCTCCCTCTCCCTCCCCTCCTCCCCTGCCCTCCCCACCAGGTCCCCCAGTCCCCTACCCAAATTCCACTCCGATCCCCAGGGAGGGTGAGGTCCTCCATGGTGGATTTCCATAGTCTGTCATGTCATTCAGGGTAGGGTCTAGGCCCTCCCACAAGAGTCTAGGCTGAGAGAGCATCCTCATTGTGGGATGGGCACTCAAAGCCTATTTGTACGCCAGGGATAAATACTACCCAAGGCCCCATAGATTACCTAGGCCTCCTCACTGACACCCACATTCAGGGGTTCTGGGTCAGTCCCATGCTTTCCACACAGTCATCAGCCTGGGGTCCAAGAGCTCCCTTTTGTTCAGGTCAGCAGTTTCTGTGGGTTAAACCAGTCTGGTCTTAATGTAGGCATTTAATGCTAAACTTTCCTTTTAGAACTCACTTCATTGTGTACCATAAATTTGGATATGGTGGTTTTTTTTTTTCCGAGACAGGGTTTCTCTGTATTGTCTAGGAGGCTGTCCTGGAACTCGCTCTGTAGATCAGGCTGGCCTCGAACTCACAGAGATTCGCCTGCCTCTGAGTGCTGGGATTAAAGGCGTGCACCCAGTTTGGGTTTTCTTTGTCAATTCTAATTCCACTTTCAAGTCTTGAACTGTTTTATCCCCCCCCCCACTGTTTTCATAGATTTTGTTAAGGAATTTATTGATTTCTTCTCTAGGACCTCTATCATATTCGTAAAGGCGATTTTCGGGTCTTTTTCTTCAGCTACTTTTCAGTTCTCAGGGCCTGCAGTGACAGGGTTGCCACACTGGCTGGTATTGATTGTGTTTTTTGTACTGGAATCTAGGCATCTTGGCTTGGGAAGACTGTAATGTTAGGTGGTGATATCTGGTCTTGTCTTGGTTTTGTTTGCTGGTTTCTCTTGCATTCTCTGGTTCTTAGGAGAGTGTGGTGTTTCCTCACAGGAAATTATTCTGGAATCCCTATTTGCATGACCACTAGGGGTCCTAGGTGAAGTGTGAGTCTAGGTGTTGGGGGCTAACACCTTGGAATTGGGATGGGATGCTCCCCCCCCCCCCCATACCTAGGGGATTCACAGAAGGGAGGAAGGCACGGTGTCCCGGGATCTACTTAGTCCCCTAGGAATGGGGGGGGGGCAGAGAATGAGGGGAGGCTCTAGTAAGTGGTCCCAGCTACAGAGCTGGGAATGAGAATGGGGGATTGTCCTAGGAAGAATGGAGGGGGAGTTGAAGATCAGCAGTTAGTGTATGTGCCTCGCTGAACAGAGTGCCCTATGGGTTCCCAGGGAATACCCGCTGGTGTTGGTGCTGGAGTAAAGCATTGAGTGTGGGAGAGACAGCTTGGAGATGGAGATCTGTGTGATCCACCGGAGACAGGGGGTGGGGTGGGGCAGAAGAAGGGGAGGCTGCCGCAGAAGCTCTGCTACAGAGCTGGGGACGAGACTGGGGCATAGGACTTGAGGCATGGGGGAAAGGGGAACATCTGCTTTTTGCCTACCTGCTTCCCTGGATGGAACGGCCTGAGGGTTCCCGGGAGTGCCTGCTGGAGCTCAGGGTCTGGGCTAAAGCAAAGAGTCTGGGGAAGCAAGCTTGGCGTGGAAGGCCTGTTCGATCTGTTGGAGATGGGTGGGGGTCCAGTGGTCTACTGCAGAGCTGGGGATGAAACTGCAGGACTGAATTTGGGGGGAGCAGAGGGAGAGGTGGAGATCTTCAGATGGCCCGCCTGCTTTGTTGGATAGAACCATTCAGTTTCCTATTGGAACAGTGCCTTTTAGGTTCATTCCATGTTGTCACGGATGGCAGGATTTCCTTTTATTACAGTTTTGAGCAGCCACTCTGCTGTTCATCGCCACGGCCCAATCAGTTACATTTTTTGCCAGAGTTACACAGTAATCTTTTTCTCCATACCCTACCAATATTTCTTTTCTTTGCTTTTTTTAAAAGTCAAATGATAACTTAATGAAAAAACTGATTTGCATTCCCATGATGATCAGTAGTCATGAGCACTTTTCATGTGCCTGGTGGCTGCCTGGGTGTCTTCTTTGGAGAAATGTAAACTTAAATATTTTCTTCGTTTTCAGTATTGTTTTTGCTATTGAGTGTGTGAACTAATAAGCAAGTTGGACATAAAAAAATCAGTAGTGCCTGTTTACATAAACTACTACCAAAAGAAAAATTAAAAAAATAGATCTAGCTACAGTTGGATCAGAAATAATAAAATATTTAGGAATAAACTTGACCAAAGAGCTGGAACTGAACCTATGAAAATGCATTTGATTTTTATCTTGGAGTCAGTCTGCTTTGCTCCAGGATTGTGCTATGTGACACACTATATGACATTTCAGAAATCATTACCAAGAACAATGCTAAGATTTTTTTCACATTGTATTATGTGACGCGTAACGCGTGACGACTCCCAGGAATCTCTTGCTGGCTTTGCTGCTCTGTGCCCAGCTCCCCAAGTCTGTGTTAAGGATGCTGATGTCTGCCTGAGAATGATGCCCTCAGAAAAGGCTTTGTAAAGGATGTCTGCAAATTTTCTCAGCATCCAGCATATTATTCAAAATCTGTTCTGTTAAGATACAAAGAAGCGTGCCGTCATTTTGAATACCAAATGCTTTATTTCTTTAAACAACAAGATCCTCACTGAGGCTCAAATGAATATTTGTGTTTATTTAACATCTGTTTGGAGAGCTCATTTCCTTCCTGGAAGTCCACAAAAGAGTCAATGAAAAAGTCCCATAAATTGTTGGTGACTGTTAGGGATGGTCTCTGTCATGGACACTGGCTGACAGAGTCCAGGGATCACCTGTTTGGTGGTGCTTGTGTTTGTGAATTACCCTACAGATTGGTTCAGGAGACGGAGAGGGAACTTCATCTTCTTCCTTTAAAGGATGGCCTCCTTGTGGTGTTTTCCATTCCAAGTCAAGAACCTGACCTCCAGCACCTTCCTTGAATATAGCCATCTGAAGCATCTAAGCTTACTGAGAAGTCCCAAGGTTGCTCTTATCTGTTGGTTGTTTTGTATTTATCTCCTTTTAGAAGCCCGGAAACACCGAGATTCATAAAATGAGGCAAATAGGAAGAGCCGTGGGATTGTCCTGAAAGGAAAAAGTGTCTTTATTTCACAGAGTTCTTTGCAGATGGAAATAGACAGTTGGGTAATTTTCACCTGCTGAGTTTGTCTTGAGTCTGGAGATTAGTGACTCAGCGTCATTTGCAGCTCCTGATGTGTAACAACTGAAATGGCTACCTCGTGTCAAGCACTTACTGTGGGCTCATTATCTTGGTTTCTGTCATGAACTTTCCTATGACGTCTGCATTATTAACCCTTCAATTATATGGTTAAGGGAACTAAATTTGAGAGTTGCAATTAGCGTTTGCTGAAGTGGGCAGATAGCAACTTTAAGACTTTTGACTTGAACTTCTTTATCACCATTCTTAATAATTCTTTTCCTTGTGACCTCTACACTCTTCACTTTCATTGATATTTTGTTCTTGCATTTTTATTGTCCAGTTTCTTTGGCAGCCAACTTCTTCTTCCACTTGTCTCCACGTGGCCATCCTAAATGCGGCACCAGCTTTAGTTTAGGACCAAGTAAAGGATTTCTTTTACCTAATGACCAGCTGATGTATGAGGACATACATTTTATTAGGTTTATAGAAACAAAAGAGACAGATTGCCAAGACCCATACTAATGGCGGGAATGATTTAGAAACATCACGCTTAATATCCAGAAGACAAAGGTCTTACCCGGATTTTAGATGTATCTCCAGGCCCACATAAACACATTTTTTTTTCCTAGTTAGAAACTTCAGTGTACACTCCGAAGTCTGAAAAGAAATTTATCTCAAGTTTACAAAGGCAGGAAAACAATCCCCAAAGCAAGCTTGCACCGTTTTACAAAAGCAAGCGTATGGAAGAGGGAGCTGAGAAAGCTCAAAGGAGAGAGAGTCCTCCGCGTTCAGCGCTACCCAACACAGCAAGAAGCTTCCCTGGGAAGCCCGGGAACAGTGCTGATCCACCGGTACACCCCTGAGCGTTTACAAGGCGGTTTGAGCACATGACCATTTGGCTTCATGCGAGCAGCTCTAGTGAAACTCAGTAGGTCACACTCACAAGACACGAAAGTATGGGAAGAAGGGTTTCAGTGAGTGAAGAGGGTGGGGGTTAAGAGAGGTTAATGGGGGGGGTGAGAATGATTACAGATGCAAATATAGGAAACCATTAAATGGTTAAAATGGGAACAGAAAAAGAGAGGCGTGTTTGGTAACAAGACTGATGGAGTTGCTTCTCTACCTGCGGTCGAGGCTGGTTCAGAAGGCAAACGCATTGGTAAACTCAAAATGCCTTCCACGCCCCGGTAAAACCCTCAGAGAGCAGAAGAACTGTCATCCGAGCCACTGTAAACTCGGTCCCACCCACGCCCGTAGTCCAGAGCGCTGCATCAAAAGTGGAAAGGAGAAACTCATTTTGCGGTTTCCAGGTAGAGAGTCGTCACATGTGTGCTGATGGATAAACTAAGAGCTTCACAGGCAGGTTAGTGAGAAATGTGTCACTGGGTGCCGTTTTGACGGTGGACCCCAGACGTCACGTGTTGAAAGCGATGTCCCAGCTGCGGCAGGGGGCTGGGGTGGTGGCTCTGTGGTAAGGGACACGTGTGTAAGCGTGAGGACCCGAGGAGGACCTGCGTGAAAAGGTGGGTGTGACAGCAAGCACACAGCTGTGACGTCACAGCGTCTCTGAGCTGTGACGTCATAGCGTCTCTCTGAACTCCTCGGGCTGGAGACCCCGAGTCAAATGTGTGTGTTCGTTGTAAGTCTCACAGTCACAGTTCTGCTACGGCATCACAGGCAGGGCCACAGCACCGGTGTTTAACAGCACGCACAGTCTTTCCTTGAGAAACACAAACCCCGTGCTTCAAGCCAGCACAGCGAGAGAGAGAGGTCTTGGAGAAGCACCACTGCATATCCTATACTAATTTCTGAATATGCATGAAAAATATGTTTGCCGTCCTGGTTTTTAAAATGGGCTTGAAGGTCAAAAAATGAGGGGAGGGCGTAAAGCAGAGTGTAAATGTTTCCTGTATCCTAGAGACTCCGTCTGATAAAAAGAAGTCATCTGCTAACAACTTCTGCCAAACTACCCCAGCGGTTAACACAGAAATATAAATACACTCCAAATATGTGTTCTGTGAAAGCAGAAATGCAAAGGGAGTAACAAAAGCCTCATTGTTTTTGTTCTTAAGACTAAAATAGAACTCTCTTAATCTATATACATGCAGCTACCTCCTTTAAAACATGTAAACCCAGGGCTGTTGAGATGACTCACCACCTGCTGCTTGGCCTGCTGACTTGAGTTTGATTCCTGAGATCCCCTTGGTAGAGGAGAGAACTTAGTCCTTTAGTCCTTCAAGTTTCCCTTTGACTTCCACGTACATGTCAGGGCAGGTACTCATGCACCCACACACAGGTGACAAACAGCATTGTGAATTCCACAACAACAGTGTAGTTTGGATACGCAGGCTTTCTTATTAAGAGCAATGGCACAGTAGGATTCTCCTTGTGTGTGCTTTGAGGTTCCACAAATTCATAAGACCATGCGTTTAGAAAAAAAAATGTTAGCTGATAGTCTTTGTTTGAGGGATGATTTTTGTATTGTCAACTCTGAGAGCTCTTTCCAGACTAATTAGCTTGTATCATTGGAGGGTGGGCACAGATTTTCAGATGCTGCTTAGAAAAAGCCCCAGGTGGTTGAAAGGCATGTGAGGTGGTCAGGAACTCAAGTTTTAGGAGTCTCTACATTGGCGTCTGTATCAGCTCGGATTGCGCATCAGAATCACCCTGAGTACTTGGAAAGGTTTCTAAGTTAGGACACCAGAAATTCGTACTTGACTATTGTGAAATACAAAGCTGGATTAGATGTTGGTTTCAAGTTAGTCCTAGGGATTCCACTGTCTGCAGGGTGCCAAGAGTTACTGTCTTCGATGGAGTAAGGGGAGGCAGACATGGAGGGCTAAGGACAAGAATAAGTAGACATCACTAAGATTGTGCCCAAAAAACACTAGGGAACAGTGGTTTTCAATCCTCTACAGAGACCTTGCACCAGGTGAAGGGGTCAGGCTGGATCTGATGAAGAAAGCTGGAGAGGAAGGAGAGATCTAGGTAAGGGCAGTGAGGGGCTGGTTGTCTATGTTGTGTGGTCCTCCCTGGGAGCTGATATCAGAATCTGCTTTGCAAGTAGAGATGGATTTGGGACTGAAGCTGCTTCCAGCCTCTTCTTAATCCAGGGTTGTTGTGAATCAGTAGAACTGAATGGCCAGCAGGGTAACAAGGCAGGATGACTTTAAGCAGCATACTCCAGAAAAAACTGCCATCCACCAAGTTGGACATGTACACAAACAGAGCAGCCGCATTTGAAATGTAGAGGAAGAGAAAGCAGCCGGTTTCCTTGATGGCCCGCAGATGAGACTCTCTGCTGGGGTCTCTGGAGCTAGTGTCACCTTTTCTCATGTTCAGGGTGTGTCTCCTGAGGGAGAAAATCAGCAGAGCGGTTGCTGCAGTGGACATGATCAGAGGAGGGAGGATTCCCAAACTGAATAAAAAGGTCACGCTGACCACATTAGTCTCGATGAGGTATACTTTCATTGTGTAGTTGAAGAAGTTGAAACTTCGAGAATTGTTGCTATACACGGTGTAGGTGTCCTTGGAGAACATCATGCTGCAGCTGAATGAAATAAACACAGAGAGCCACAGAAGCCAGGGCATTAATCCAGAAATTCTCCACTTTAGCTTGAGGAACAAGGGGTTAGAGAAATTGGCAATCTTCACAAAGTGGAAAAAACTAAGCAAAGCAGCAAACCAGAGGCCACAGTAATTTAAGAACACGAAACTTACTTTGGAGATGCTATAGGAAACACTGCTGTACAAAGAAACCCTGAATATGGAGAAGGTCGTTTCCACCAAGGTGACGCTTTGGAAGCCTATTCTGGATACACTCAGGAAAAGCAGAATCCTAGTGTTCACGGAAGCTGACCTTTTCTGAACCCAAGGGACCATATTCACAACCATGATGATTCCATTTGCAATGATACCGATGATGCACTGTGCGGCTACAACTGTCAAAATTAAGATGACAAATGGTGGCACATCGTGTCTCCAAAGGTTGACGGGATGAACCATCCTGGGTGGTTCCTCTTTGGAGCCTGCAGGAAAGTGTGTCCCGACATTCAATAAGCAGGTCCTTGTCAACTCCCTTGATTTATGTCACAGGAGGAAGAAGCTCATGTACCATCCCGGGACACACTCAATTTGTTTATCTAAGAATTCTTTTCTGTAAATATAGAGATGCAAATGGTGGGAATATTTGGTTTCAGGTCCTTTGGACGTATTTGTGTTTGGTCAAGACTCCAGGGAAGCACTTGTAAGGCTTCATCGTCGTAAACCACTAACATGGTATTGAGAGCCATGCTTCTGACAGCTTCAGTTGAAATATTTAATATAGTAAACCAAGTCAATATTTAATGAGTTTTGACTTGTGAATTCAGGAATTAAAGATCTCTGTGTGAATATGCACAGATCAGTATGAAGTGACTGGATTTATTAAAATTCAAGGCGTATGTATACATGTATATACATATTCATATTAGGTTGCAAACAGACTTCTTATTTTTTGTTAGGTAATATCCAAATAATACTCCTGTACACACACACACACACACACACACACACACACACACACACACACACACACGCACTCACGCACACACACGCACCATTCTTAAACATTGCATATTACTATTACATCCATTTTGTAGACAAGGAAGTTGAGTCATGTAGAGATTTAGAAACCTGTCCAAAGCACACAGCTTAAGAGTAAGCGATTTGGTATTCAAATCGAAGTCACTTGACCGCACAGCTCATTTTTTTAAAAAACTTGTTTCGATAATTTCATACACAATGTATTTACATCATTTCCTACTCCCTCTCCCGACTCCAACTCCTTCCATGTGTTCTTCTACATCCTCTTAAATTTGTGACCTCTTCTTTGTCAGAGAATACACACACACACACACACACACACACACACACACAATCAAGTCCATTTAGTGTTGTTCTTATGTACCTGTGCTTAGGGCTGACCAGCTGAGAGTGATTAACCCGGACAATGTATCAGGGGGCTCATCTCCATAGAAAACCGGCTCTTCTCTTAGCAGCCATTGGTCGTGTTTAGCTTTGTGTCTAAGGATGGGACCCTGTGAAATGTTCTTCTTGTTCTTGTTCTTGTTCTTGTTCTTGTTCTTGTTCTTGTTCTTGTTCTTGTTCTTGTTCTTGTTCTTGTTCTTGTTCTTCTTCTTCTTCTTCTTCTTCTTCTTCTTCTTCTCCTTCTTCTTCTTCTTCTTCTTCTTCTTTTTCCTCTCCTCCTCCTCCTCCTTCCTCTACCCTTTTCTTCTCCTCCTCTTCTTTTTTCTGCTTGAGACAGAATTTCTCTGTGTAGCCCTGGATGCTCTGGAACGTACTCTGTACACCAGGTTGGCTTTGAACTCAGATCTGCCTGCCTCTGCCTCCCTGCTGTAGGGATTAAAGTTGCGCTCTGCCATGCCTGACTTCATTATGTTGTTCTTGTTCAGGCAGCCGTATTGAGATTTCATGGGTGCAGCTTTGCTGTAAGGGACTATCTCCCAGCTCCTAAGCACCTGGCTCCTCTGACTCAGTCTCTCCTCAACCTCTGAGATGATCCCTGAAGCATGGGTACAGGGGCCATGTTGTAGATGCATAGTTGGGTCTCACATCCACCGGAGCACACTCTTGCTCACTGTGCAGAGTATTTTGTGCGTTTATCTGAGATTAGGTGGATGTTTGACTCAAACGTGCTGTTTTCCTGGTAGTTTTTTTTATGATAGTCTAACCACTTAGAAAACAAAACATTTGCTTTTGTGAGTACATGAAAATCTTGATAGGCCTCCATCAGTTTTGAAAGGTACTTGTTTGTTTCCTGTAAAGTTAAGGCTAACACTTTTTCTTGTTTTTTTTTTTCAAGAATTCACTACTTTTTAAATGAGGCTGTGTTTTGAAAATATTTGCTGCTCTCTCTGTGTGTCCATGTGTGTTCAGGAGCCCATGGAGAACAGAAGAGTGGGCCAAACGACCTGGCACTGTGGTTTTAGGTGGTTGTGATCCAACCGATATGAGTGGAGCCAAACTTGGGTCCACTGGAAAGAGATGTAGCACTCTTAACTTTTGAATCACCTCTCCAGACTCAAGGGAGAACTTCCCTTATGGAATAAATTACCAAGGTAACTCATTTCTTCAGTCATACACGGGTGACTACACACACATACACACACTTTCCATTTTAAACAAAACAGTAGCAAAACATGACTTGAGGTAAAAGTTCCACAGTTATTTTAAAAGGCAGGCTAACAACCTTAGTGCAAAAGAAAAAAACATATTCATTGAAATTTGGGATATTAAGATGAAAATAAATTGAAATGAACCAGGAAAGTTGTTTCTAAGTCTAATATGTAATGACAGGTCACACAGTTACAGATTGTGTGTTCAGAGTGAATTAACTTTGTGTCAACATGTGTTACCCTAAACACTGATAAGAAAGTAATTCTAATGAGAAGCTAGTAGGTAACAAGCCTACAAAAGTCTTTGTAAGATTTGAGTTTTTTGTAGCTAAGCACTGAGCTGAACTCCTGGAATCCAGTTGTAGAGAGAGAGGGGAGTGATGAGCAAATGGGTCAAGACCAGGCTAAGGAAACCCACAGAAACAGCTGAACAAGGGGGCTCATGGGCCGCAGACTGACAGTTGGGAAACCAGCATAGGATCAAACCAGGCCCTGTGAATGTGGGTGTCAGTTAGGAGGCCTGGGCAGTCTATGGGGCCTCTGCTAGCAGAACAGTATTTATTCCTAGTGTATGAATGGACTTTGGGAGCCCATTCCCCATAAAGGGATACTCTCTCAGTCTAGACACACGGAGGAGGGCCTAGACCCTGCCCCAAATGATGTGACAGACCTTGATGATCCCCCATGGAAGGCCTCACCCTTCCTGGGGAGCAGAAGAGGGATGGGATAGGGGTCCGTGGGCAGCATAGGAGGATGGAAGGGAGTGGGAACTGGGACTGATATGTAAGATAAGGTAGTTTCTAATTTAAATCAAAACCTCTAGAGGGAAAAAAATTGAGTTTTTCATTACTCAAGGCTTCTTTTTTCAAATGACAAAAATCCTATGAAGGCTTTATAACCTTATTGTTTTATGCAAGCTAAGTCATACTCAGAGCTGTTATTAAACATATTTTTTTGAGACATAGTCTCTTTCTTGGCTATTCTGGAGCTCGTTGTGTAGTGCAGGCTGGCCTCGAACTCACAGTGGTCTGCCGTCTTCTGCTTCCTGAGTTCTGGGATTCTAGGCCACTGCCCCCATGCCCAGTCTTTTCTTTCATTTTTATTTGTGTGTGGTGTGTGGTGTGTGGGTGTTCCATCTGCCCAGAAGAGGGGGATGGATCCAATGAAACTGGAGTGACTGAGCTGCCATTTGGGTCCTGGGAGATCAGCCGGTGCTTTTAACCATCGAGATATCTCAGTTAAATCTTTGCTCCCGAGTTCTGACTGTCTCCCTCTGCTCTCTGGTGGCGTCTGCCCTCTTGCGCACGTGGACTTGGCAGCGGCTTTCTGCTTTGCCTACCGACCCACTCTTCCAAGTGAGTGGAAATCGTCACGCTCTCAGTCCAGGGGGGCTTCCCTCATTTGTTTTCTTCAGACCACACCTTGTTACGAGCCCGGCGCCCAGGTCTAGAATGAAGGATACAGATACTTGATAGGTCAATGGGTTCCCACTAATGACCTTGTGCTACGCATGGGCACAACTTTCTTAAGAAAAAGCATGAGGAGGAGCAATGCCTATGTCTTCCTCAAACTAAAAGAATTTGTGGGTCTGTAGCCTAAATCCAGTGTGGGGACATGAACACTGAGGTGGAGTGAAGACAAAATGCATTGTGTGGTAAAATTTCCTTGTACGCTGTCAGCTCTTTGGTTGAGAACTCAAGCACATTGGATAAATTGGAAAAATAGACAATTGAAGGAAAACTAGAAGTATCTTTTAGAATTACCATGTATTTCGGAAAGATGTTAATAAATGTAATTTGTTAGAGTTTTATAGACTTTGCACTTATATATCCGGTGAGGTTTATTTGTCTTTACTATTTTTCATTTATTCTTTGAAAACACAACAGACACAATGCATCTTGACATAGCCACCCTACTCTTCCCCTCCCCCTTTCTCTAGGCTCCTGTGAAGTTTCTTGTGTTGTAATTTTTTGTGACGTTACACCTCATAAAATCCATTGAGCACCTTTCTGTGCTAGTTTCTAAAATTGTTCATTTTTTAAAAAAAGAATTTATTTTCCTTGAAGGTTCTTTAAACTTCATACAGGTAATTATAAGTTCTTTGCCTTTTGGAGGTGATAGTTGGCAGGAGACAGGAGATGTCTGATATACATTAAGTTTCTTTAATAGTTATTTGCTATATTAGCTTATATTTTTGAGCAAGCATTTAAATTATTTACACTTTTCAGAAAAAATATTATTTCACAGAGGGTTTCAACTCTCTGTCAGAAAATTACTCATAGGAGTTTGTGATAAATCGCTGCTAGAGTTGTAGCTAGTATGATCTTTTGTTTTCTGACGTTGTTTATTTGTGTCTTCCTCCATTGTTTTCTAATTAGACTTTTGTGCAGTTTTTAAGGCTTCCCATTGTCTGTACCAGATTTTATTTATTCTTATGCTCCTGCTTTCTGTTACATCAATTTATCCATTTGATTTAAATGAAATTTTCTATCTTCATTTTAAGTTCCACTTTAACTTTTGTCTTATTTTTAAAATATATTTTAAATTAAAGCATAATTTTACTACTTCCTATTTCCTTTTCCTCCTTGGCCCTCATCCCCGGCCCCATCACTCTCCAACTGATAGCCTATGTTTCTTGTATTATTGTTACTTTTTGTTTTTGGAGTTGGGAACCTGGTTTTATTTAAATTAAAAAACTACAAGTGTACTCATTTCGTCTAAGTCATATGCCCCTTCCCCCTGTAAAATTAGATGCATTATACTGCTTTTTAAATTTGTTTACAATTGCTTTGCCACTTCATGATTTCTCTTTCAGATTTTGTTTGAATAAGCCAAACAATTGCATATTCACACCACAATGTCTCGGTTAACCACTCATGCTGGGTACCAGAAAGAAAGGATGAGTCTTAGGGATCCTGTCCCTAAGACACACTAACGGTAGGTTTGACAATGGCATTGGCCTTTTCTTCTTGGTGGTGTAGGATCTACTGTGTGTCGAGCTGGTCCGTGTCTCAGCCTCGGTCTTCACTGATCCAGTTGACTAATGCCTAGGCAGGGAGTTTTGCTTACTTGTCTAGTCAGAGCGCTCAGAGGCCAGCCTCACTTTGGTCATGGATCAGCTAAGGGCAGAGATCTCGTCAGTCGATACCTGAGGAACACAGGAGGCAGGCACTTAGGCTTTGAGCGTTTAGGTGTGTTTGTATTCTGAGTCTTGGTCCTGTTTCTACACGCATTTCATTTAGAGAACAAAGCACCAAAACAAAATGGAAACTCCACCTCCAATTTCCACTTCATCTCATTTTGCATCTTCAGTTGGAACTGTCTTCAGTTCTTTCGTTTTCTGTGGTATGTTCTCTGTGTTCCTTAATCACAAACTTACTCTGCCCCCTCTTGATATGCTTTTTTATTCCACTTTGCTTTTTCCTTCATGAAAGACAAAATTTTAACTCTAATTTGTTCTTCAAACTCCGTCTTAGTACACACACATATGTGTGCATATGCACACTCTCACCCTCTGCTCTCCCGACTCTCACCCTCTGCTCTCCCCACTCTCACCCTCTGCTCTCCCCACTCTCACCCTCTGCTCTCCCGACACCTTTCTCTTATAGTATTAGTCAAAATAGGATCCAGCAATGACATTAGCATAACCTTACAGAGGTGACTTATACTTGGTATATGTGATGCCCTGAGATTATACTATGTGTCTTGTTTCATATGCAACTTTCATTCAACCACAATAAAAAGAGATGTGACTACCTACTTTTTCTTGTGTGTGTGTGTGTGTGTGTGTGTGTGTGTGTGTGTGTGACAGACTTATTTTGTATCCGATCCTAATTTTCCGAATGACCTCTTAATATGCTCAACCACATCAGGTAAAAAAAAAAAATCAAAATTTTGTACAGGATGGAGCTGGTGACAGAAACTTTCATCCTCATTCCAGGCCCCTGTTCTCCAAGCCAGGGTATGTTTACAGAGCAGACTCTATGGATTTTTTTCCACCGTTAATTTATAATATAAGGTCCATTGATTCACTTCATCCTATAATTCAGAGAATTTCCACTCTAGAATACAGGAGGCCTTCATTTTTCTGAAAGCTGTATTCATTTAGTTAATAATTTATGTAAGCAGCGCTTCCTGGAAGAGATACCATGTTTCTCTCATAGCTTCACAACTTCACATATGTGACAATGAGAGGCCATCTTTATTTATTTATTTATTTTTTTACATAAAGTTAAGTTTATTAATGACTATTTTTGAAGCCAGCCATTTTGTCCAATATTTAAATAACAAGCTATTTAGTATTAAAGCAGAAGGTACTGCCACAATGTGACAGAAATACAGCTCTATCCATAAACCTTTCACACAATTATATATTAAATGCTAGTTTTATTTAAGCAAGGCACCCCTACTTGTTCTAAAATATGGGGTGGCTACCCCACTGGAAAAGCAAATGAGGAGACTCAGGTTTGTTTTTTCCTACCTAGAGTTGGTTTAATTCAAGTGAAGCTATTAATGTCCTTACCAGTCTGGACTGCTTTGATGTGTCATTTTATGATTTCAAACCTAACAAACAGCCTTAAGATTTGTTTAAAACAGAACAAAACTAAAAAGGAGACTCAGTTAAGTTTTAAGTTATAGCCTAGACTTCCCATGACAAAGACAGGCACCCACATTAAAAGTCAAGGCTTAGGGAGGCAAAGTGTTTGTTTCTAAAGACAAAACTGCCTAGTGACCACTTATGCTCAATAGCCTGTGGTTTGTATTTTTTAAAATTTCTAGCCCTAAGCAATTAAATACAAACAAAATTAAGCACTACTTGACCAAATCAGACTGGCTTATTAAAGTTCTAAAACCTTCCCTTGCTTTGGTGAGTGTTTGGCAAAAATATACCATATTTTAATCCATGAGAAGTTGTACATCAGAGCTCTCAATCATAGGCAAAAAACGAATGGAAATAAGGTTCTAAAGAGCAGCACAGAATGGA
Organism: Mesocricetus auratus; assembly: GCF_017639785.1. NCBI lineage: Eukaryota > Metazoa > Chordata > Mammalia > Rodentia > Cricetidae > Mesocricetus > Mesocricetus auratus. The sequence goes on from NW_024429268.1 coordinate 4,968,559, forward strand.
ACATCATCTGACAACTGTGAAATAGCCTCTATGACAGGAAACTACAATACATAACCCAGACTTTCTCAATCAGATCCAGGACTGTTTAAACAGAATTTTAAATTTGTAGCTTATTTCGTAATCTTTCTCAATCTAAACACTCCACCGTGAATTTTTCTATTTTTCTTAGAAGCTCTATCGTTGGATGGAGAGGCCATCTTTATAAATGATGTATTCTTGTAGGCTTTGGCGGGGTTACAGTCACTTCGCTTTTCCCAAAGAGTTTATTTGTGCATCACTGTAATTTATTTGTGTACCAGTAATGAATATTGGAGAGGGCATGTTTTCCCACAGCCTTGCTAAGAGAGAATTGCCCACCTCTGCTATGCATTTTGTCGCTTAGGTAATTGCAGAATATTTCAGTGCAGTGTGACTATTTTGTTCCAATATTAAGTACAAAGTCGAGTTACTTGTCCTCTGACTGTGGCTATCTGTTGGCCCTAAAGACCTAAGTAAAGGCAACATTTCAGTGTTATTGTCCCGTGGGCATATCAGTATGGGAGCATATAAATTCTTGACTGATTCTGGAAGATGCAACCTGCTGTGGGTCTCATCATATCCACGCTGTGTCTGGACTGTATAAGTAAAGAAAGCTAGATGAGCATATGCAGTCTAGCAAGCATGAATGCCTTTATTTCTCTCTTGACTGTGGGTGTGATGTGGCTAGCTGCTTGAGTTTCTGCCCTATCTATCTTCTCCTCTGTGATGGGTTGTAACCTGGAACTGTAAGGTGAATAAATCCTTTTCTGTCCCAGGTTGCTCTTTGTCAAGAGTATTTTATTATTGCAATAGAAACGAAAATAGAGCAATGCCTTAGGAACACCTATAGTATTTAATAACTCTAAGTTCTTAATTGTGTAGAGAAGAACATGTTAAAGTATGAAAAAATGAGTTAAATAGTATTGCCAAGCTTAGTGATGCATGCACCTTTATCTATGAGTGTAAGGCGAGACTGGTCTAAGTAGTTCCAGGCCATCCAGGATCTTTTTCTATTTTTTAATTTAAATTAGAAACAAGCTTGTTTTACATGTCATCTCAGTTCCCTCTCCCTTCCCTCCTCCCCTGACCTCCCACTAACCCCCTATCCCATCCCCTTTCTGCTCCCCAGGGAGGGTGAGGCCTTCAATTGGGGATCTTCAAAGTCAGTCATATCATTTGGAGAAGGGCCTATGCCCTCCCCAGTGTGCCTAAGCTGAGAGAGCATCTCTGCATGTGGAGTAGGCTCCCAAAGTCCATTTATGTATTAGGGATAAATGCTGATCCACTACCAGAGGCCCCATAGATTAACCAGACCTCCAAACTGACATCCGCATTCAGGGGGTCTGGATCAGTCCTATGCTGGTTTCTTAGCTATTAGTCTGGGGCTCATGAGCTTCTCCTTATTCAGGTCATCTGCTTCTGTGGGTTTCTCCAGCATGGTATTGACCCCTTTGCTCATCACTCCTCCCTTTCTTCAAATGGATTCCAGAGTTCAGCTCAGTACTCAGCTGTGGGTGTCTGCTTCTGTTTCCATCAGCTACTGGATGAAGGTTCTAGGATGGCATATAAGGCAGTCATCAATCTCATTATCAGAGAAGGCCATTAAAGGTAGCCTCTCCACTATTGCTTAGATTGTTAGTTGGGGTCAGTCTTGTAGATGTCTGGACATTTCCCTAGTGCCAGATTTTGTCTTTAAACCTATAATGGCTCCCTCTATTATGGTATCTCGTATTTGCTCTCCTCTATTCTTTCCCCAATTCAACTTTCCTGCTCCCTCATGTCCTCCTCTCCCCTTCTCTTCTCCCCTTCTTTTTCTCCTAACTCCCTCTCAACTCCCCCATGCTCCCAATTAACTCAGGGGATCTTGTCATCTTCTCCTTCTCCAGGGTAGCGTGCATGTCTCTCTTAGGGTCCTCCTTGTTTCCTAGCTTCTCTGGCTGTGTGGATTTTAGGCTGCTAATCCTTTACTTTATGTCTAAAATCCATATATGAGTGAGTACATACCATGTTTGTCTTTTTGTGACTGGGTTACTTCACTCAGGATGGTTTCTTCTAGTGCCATCCATTTGCCTGCAAATTTCAAGATTCCATTGTTCTTTTCTGCTGAGTAGTACTCCATTGTGTAAATGTACCACATTTTCTCTATCCACTCTTCAGTTGAGGGGCATCTAGGTTGTTTCCAGGTTCTGGCTATTACAAATAATGTTGCTATGAACATAGTGGAACAGATATCCTTGTTGTTTTAATGCTCATCTTTTGGGTATATGCCTAAGAGTGGAATTGCTGGATCTTGTGGTAGACTGATTCCCATTTTCCTGAGGAACCACTATACTGATTTCCAATGGGGTTGTAGGAATTTGCACTCCCATCAGCAGTGGAGGAGTGTTTTCCTATTTCTACATCCTCTCCAGCATAAACTGTCATTGGTGTTTTTGATTTTAGACATTCTGACAGGAGTCATATGGTATCTCAGAGTTGTGTTGATTTGCATTTCCCTGTGGCTAAGGATATTCAGCACTTTCTTCTGTATCTTTCAGCAATTTTAGATTCATCTATTGAGAATTCTCTACCCTACTTTTTAATTGGCTTATTTGGTGTATGATGACTTAACTTCTTGAGTTCTTTATATATTTTGGAAATGAGCCTTCTGTCAGATGTGGGGTTATGAATATCTTTTCCCATTCTGTGGGCTGCCTTTTTGTCTTGTTGACTGTGTCCTTTGCCTTACAGAAGCTTCTCAGTCTCAGGAGGTCCCATTTATTAATTGTCAATCTCAGTGTCTGTGCTACTGGTGCTATGTTCAGGAAGCAGTCTCCAGTACCAATTTGTTCAAGGGTACCACCTACTTTCTCTTCTAAGAGGTTCAGTGTGGCTGGATTTATGTTGAGGTCTTTGATCCATTTGTATTTCAGTTTTGTGTATAGTGATAGATATGAATCTATCTGTAGTCTTCTACATGCCAGCATCCAGTGAAGCCAGCACCATTTGTTGAAGATGCTTTCTTTTTTCCATTGTATATTTTTAGCTTCTTTGTAAAAAAAATCAAGTGTGTGGGTCCATATCAGGTCTTTCAATTCGATTACATTGGTCTACTTGTCTATTTTTGTGCCAACCGCGGGACTAGTGCCTGGAGACTGCGACTGAGTCTCCCCTCCTGGTGGGAGCGTATGCACCCCAGATTCCTGGTCTTCTTCTCCACCCACGGAACCAGGACTAGGACCAAGAAGAGGAGAACTACCAGAGTATTGGACTTGCTTGCACCCACCTAATATCAGGGTTTTCAATTCGATTTCACTCGTCTACCTCTCTATTTCTGTGCCAATACCAAGCTATAGCTCTATAAGAGAGCTTGAAGTCAGGGATGATGATGTTTCCCGAAGTTCCTTTTATTGTACAGGCTTGTTTTGGATATTCTGGTTCTTTTGTTTTTCCTTATAAAGTTGAGAATTTTTCTCTCAAGGTCTGGGAAGAATTATGCCAGTATTTTGATGGGGATTGCACTGAATCTGTAGATTGCTTTTGGCAAGATTGTCATTTTTACTATGTTGATCCTACCTATCCAAGAGCATGAGAGATCTTTCCATTTTCTGATATCTACTTTAATTTTTTTCTTTAAAGATTCAAAGTTCTTGTGATACAGGTCTTTCACTTGTTTGGTTAGCGTTACCACAAGGTATGTTATGTTGTTTGTGTGCATTGTAAAGGGTGATGTCTCTCTGATTACTTTCATAGCCCACTTACCATCTGTATATAATAGGACTACTGATTTTTTGAGTTAGTCATGTATCCTGCCACTTTGCTGAAGGTGTTTGTCAGATGCAGGAGTTCTCATGTAGAATTTTTTGGGTTCCTTATGTAAACCATTATATCAACTGCAAATAGTGAATGTTTGACTTTTTCCTTTCAAATTTGTATCTCCTTGATCTCCTTTTGTTGTCTTATTGCTCTAGTTAGAACTTCAAGTGCAATACTGAAGAGGTATGGAGAGAGTGGAAAGCCTTGGCTTGTTCCTTATTTTAAAGGAACTGCATTGAGTTTCTTTCCATTTAGTTTGATGTTGGCTCTTGGTCTACTGTATATTGCTTTTATTATGTTCAGGTATGTTCCTGTTATACCTGATCTCTCTAGGATCTTTATCATGAAGTTGTGTTGGATTTTGTCAAAGACATTTTCACCATCAAGTGAGATGATCATGTGGTTTTTCTTTTGCAGCTTGTTTATATGGTGGATTACATTGATAGATTGTCATATATTGAAACCATTCTTGTATCCCTGGTATGAAGCCTATTTGATCATGGTGGGTGATTTTTATGATGTGTTCTTGGATTCAATTTGCTAGTCTTTTATTGAGTATTTTTGCATCAATATTCATGAGGAATATTGGCCTGTGGTTCTCTTTTTTGTTCATGTCTTTGTGTAGCTAGGGTCCCAAGGTAATTGTAGCCTGGCAGAAAGAGTTTGCCAATGAATCTTCTGCTTCTATTATGTGAAACACTTTGAGGAGCATTGCAATTAGCTTTTCTTTGAATTTCTTGTAGAATTCTGCACTGAAGCCATCTGAGTCTGGGCTTTTTTGGTTGGAAGACTTTTGATGACTGCTTCTATTTCATTAGGGGTTATAGGTCTGTTTAAATTGCTTATCCATTCTTGATTTAATTTTGGTAAGTCATATCTATCCAGAAACTTGTCCATTTTCTTTAAATTTTCCAATTTTTTTTGGAGTACAGGTTTTCAAAGTATGACCTGATGATTCTCTGGATTTCCTCAGTGTCCGTTGTTATGTTCCTCTTTTCATTCCTGAATTTGTTAATTTTCATGCTCTCTCTCTACCTTTTGGTCAGTTTGGATAAAGGTTTGTCTGTTTTGTGGATTTTCTCTAAGAACCAACTGTTTGTTATATTGATTCTTTGTCTTATTTTCTTTGTTTCAACTTTATTGATTTCAGCCCTCAATTTGATTATTTCCTGGCATTTACTTCTCCAGGGTAAGTTTGCTTCTCTTTGTTCTAGAGCTTTCAGTTGTGCTGTTAATTCTCTAGTGTGACTATTCCCCAGATTCTTCATATGAGCACTTAATGCTATGAACTTTCCTCTTAGTACTGCTTTCAAAGTGTCCCATAGGTTTAGATATGTTGTGTCTTCATTTTCATTGAATTCTAGGAAGTTTTTAATTTATTTCTTTATTTGATCCTGGAACTAGGAATGGTGCAATTGTGCATTGTTCAATTTCCATGAGTTTGTAGGGTTTCTGTAATTTGTGTTATTGTTGAACTCTAACTTTAAAACATGGTGGTCTGTTAAGATACAGGGGGTTATTCCAGTTTTTTTGTACCTGTTGAGGTTTGCTATGTTGGCAAGTCTGTGGTCGATTTTAGAGAATGTCCCATGTGGTGCTGAGAAGAAGATATATTCTTTTGTGTTTGGATGGAATGTTCTATAGATGTCTGTTAAACCTAATTGGGTTATAACTTCTGTTAGTTCCTTCTGTTAGAGTGGGGTGTTGAAGTCTCCAACTATAACTGTGTGAGGTCTTATGTGTGATTTGCCTTTTAGCACTGTTTCTTTTACGAATGTGGGTGCCTTTGTATTTGGGGCATAGATGTTCAGAATTGAGACTTCTTCCTGATGGATTTTTCCTGTGATGAATAGGAAATGACCTTCTTCATCTCTTTTGATAGATTTTAGTTTGATGTCTAATTTATTAGATACTAGGATAGCTACACCAGCTTGTTTCTTGGGTCCATTTGATTGGAAAATCTTATCCCAACCCTTTACTCTGAGGTAATGTCTGTCTTTGAAGTTGAGGTGTGTTTCTTGTATGCAGCAGAAGGATTGATTCTGTCTTTGTATCCATTTTGTTAGCCTGTGTCTTTTTTATAGGCAAATTAAGACCATTAATATTGAGGGAGATTAAGGACCATTGAGTGTTAATTCTTGTTTGTTTTTGATTTGTTGTTGGTGGTATTATTGTTTGTGGATTTGCCCTGCTTTTGCTTTTGGCTTTTGGTAAGGTTGGATTATCTATTGCCTGTGTTTCCTGTGAGCTTTCCCCATTCCACATTAGCATGTATATTGATATAATTCTTGATCAGATCATGTTTAGGCAGCCATGCTGATGTAAATTCATGGGTGAAGCTTCTGACGTTTGTAGGAAACACAATCTCAAGACAAACTTGTTCCTCTGGGTCTTACAATCTTTGTGTCCTCTTTCCTCAGTGATCTCTGAGTATTGGATGCAGCCATTCTCTCATGGATATATCAATTAGGGTCCTATACAAATAGTCAGCCCTGGAAAAATATACTTATAAGTAACATTATAGGGGCCGAGTAGTTTTACTAATGTATTAAGGAGCACAACCACACACACATGCACACACACACACACTCTCTACCACCACTAGCAACGACAACAATTAAAGAAAAATGAGCCATGAATTTGAAAGAGATCTTGAGGTGTGTACGGAGAAGATTTTGGAGGACAGATATAATTACATTATAATCTCAAAAAAGCTAAAAGGAAAAGATATAAACTTCTATTATCCTCAAAATGTCTTTTCTATACCTATGGAGAAAATAGTATGACTTCTGTCCTTTATTTATTTATATTGTTTATTGAATTTATTGATTTGTGTTATTGAGTTAGTCTTGTACCCCTAGAATGATATAAACTTAGTCTTCATGTATGATCATATTGTGCTCTTGAATTTAGTTTACAAGTGTTTTGTCTAGAATTTTTCTATCTGCATCAACCATTGAGATTGGTTTCTATCTTCCTTCTCTTGTTATATGTTTATCTGGCTTTGGTATCTGCCTGATACTGCCTTCATAAAATAAATTTCATAGCATTCCTTCCATTTTCATCTTATAGAATGGTTGGGAAGTATTAATGTTGTATTATCTTAGAAAGTTTTGTGGAGTTCAGTAGCGAATCCATCTGGTTATGAACTTAAAAATGTTTTTTCTTTTGTGTGCGTGTGGATGGCTGTTTTGCCTGTGTATGTGTGTGTGAATCATATTTACGTGCAGAGTCTCCAGAAGATGGCATCGGATTCCCTGGGACTGGAGTTGCAGACAGTGTGGACCACCATCTGGGTGTTGGATATCGGTCCCAGGACCTTGAGAAGAGCAAGTTCTCTTACCCTGCTAGCTATTTCTTCAGGTCTTCTGTGCTTTTCCTTGTGGGCAGACATTCACTTTCTGTTAAAATATTATTGCTGTTATTAAGTTACTTAAATTTCATAGCTCTTCTCAGTTTAATTTTGATTTGCAATATAAGTTTAGAAATATATACAAGTTTTCTGGCTTGTAGTATTACTTAGCAAAGTATTTGATCAGGTGGAGATATGTTGTAACAACTCCCTATTCATCTCTAATTTTATTGATTTGGACCTTCTTTTTTCTTTTGTGTACTTGGACTGGGTTATTTCCAGTATTGTCCATATTTTGAAGAATCATCTGTTTGCTTATTTGATCCTATTCGTGTATCCTAATTTGTTAATTTGTTCTTATTTCTTGCTGTCTACTGGCTTTAGTTTGCCTTCTTGTTTTTTTTTTTTCTCTACAGGCTTCAGGTGTATTGCTATGTGTTTTATCTGAGACCTCTCTGACTATAAAAATGTTTTTATTTATTTATTTTTGTGTGTGTCTTCCTATATGTATTCAAGTGCATCACCATGTAGGCACACTGTTTGTAGAGGTCAGGAGAGGACATCATATACACGGAAGCTGGAGTTAAAGACAGTTGTGAGCCAGTGCTCTAAACGGCCAAGATACATCTTCTGTCCCCTCTCTGCCTTTTTCATATGTTTACTTACAGCCATATACATCCTTTTCACATCTCTCATGGATGTATTCTAGGGAATCTGATTGCTTGTGCTATAATTTTCATTTGATTCTCCACATTAAAAAATTTCTAAATAATTTTTTTAGTGATGTATTTATACCCAAAATTGTAGTTAAAAAACCACCAAGCATTTGTATAGGTTCTGTTTTCTCTTGTTGATTTTACCTTTATTTCGCTGTAAGTTGATATGATACAAGTATTTATCCTAATAGTTTTGCATTCGTGAAGGTTAGCTTTGTGTCTTATACTGTAGTTAATTTTATACAAAGTTCCATGTGCCATTTAGATGAATATACAGTCCTTATACATTGGATTGTACATTTTGTAGATATCTCTTAAAATAGTTTAATGCATGCTATAATTTAGATCTGAGATGCATTTTCTATTAAACTAAAAATAAGTTCAGTTTAAAAGGGGGATAGTCAAGTCTCTCACCCTTATTGTTTCAGGCTATATGTGACATTTTATGTCTTTAATGATTTTGTTATTAGATTGAAAGTCCTGGTGTTCAGTGAATCAGTATTCACTGTAGTGATGTCTTAGTGAGACTGCCATTATCTGTTATTACTTTTGCATTGAATTCTTGTTTATCAAAAATGAGAATCATGGACTCCAGGTTACTTACAGCTTCTGTTTGCTTGGTAGGTTGATTTCCACCCTTTGGCTATTAGTTTTCGAATTCTTTGGTAACAGAGGTGTGTTTCTTGCAGACAATAGCTCATTGAAACTTATGTTTTGATCCAATTAGCTGTTCAGTATCTTTTCATTGGTGAGTTAGTGCCATTTTCATTTAAAGTTATTATGAAGAGATGCCTGCTCTTTACCACAATTTTCATGGTCGTTCTGATTGGTTCAGTTATTGATAACTCTTTTGAAGCATCCATGGTAATCCATTGGGGCTCTTCTGGTTTGCTGTGTTAGAAATGATCTATTTTTTCCTGGCTCTCTTTAGTTCATCTTCTGCTCTCATGAAATGTATTCTTTCTTGTTTTTTCACTGGTGAAACTGTATTCTTTTTTTCCCCATGAATGGCATTCCTCTAAGAACTTTCTACTTTCTCTTACAGAAGAATTCATTTGATATTAGTGAAAATAACAAGGCATGATTTAATGGCCAGATCAGGTCTGGCCCATGATGGGGAATGTTCTTCTGTACACATGTTTCTATTATTAGTTGACGAATAAAACACTGTTTGGCCAATATAGGCAGAAGGTAGGCAGGGTAAGGAGATGAGAAGGATGATGGGGAGAGAGGAGAGAGATGCCACAGGGAGATGCCATGTAACCACCAAAGAGGTAACAGTTTGGGCATTCTCTGATAAGCCAAGATCACGTGGAAAGCACATATTAATAGAAATGGGTTAATAATTAACATAGAGCTAGCCAAATAAGAAGTCCTAGTTATTGGCCAACAGTTTTGTAATTAATATAGTGACTGAGGGCTAGGTGGGGCCAGGATTGGAAAGAAAACCTCTAGCAACATACCTAGAAGGGAACAGCTTCATTGAACTATGACTAATATTACACTCTATTTACTTAAAGCCAAACAAGTAATATTTTAAAGAAATGATCATACATTTTTCAGTTGTTTGAGTGCAATTAGAAATTTAGTTTCTTGTTTTATATGATCTGTTATAAAAACAAAATGATCTGCTTAGAATCATCATTATCAGTTAAGGTTGCTATAACAAAACTATCACAGCGGTGGAAGGAGCTGTGTGTCTTAGATAACAAATATTGATTTATCATATTGCTAGAGATCAAGAAGACAAACCAAGCAGACTCAGAACCAGATGGAAGCTCATGTTACTGTTCAGAGAAGGGCATCTTCTTAGTGATCTCACCACCCACCCCAAACAAGAAATCAACTGAACTCTCTGGTGTTGTTTTTACAAGAATCTTATTCATGTCACGTGATCTAATTACCTACTAGACTCCCTAATTTCATAATATTGTATCTGGAGTTTACATTTCAATGTATATATTTTGGTGGGTCATAACTTTGTAGGGATGGGACATAAACACTATTCACAAAAAAAAAGTTGCAGTAAGGCTCCATATAAGAAGTGCATATAAGTCATGGAGAAAGTTCTGCCACCAAATTCTTGTGGTTATCTATCTACCTACCTATCTATCATCTGTCTGTCTGTCTGTCTATCCATCCATCCATCCATCCATCCATCCATCCATCCATCCATCCACCCACCCACCCACCCACCCACCCACCTACCTACCTACCTACCTACCTCTCATCTTGTCCTGGCAGTGACAAGTTTGGGTATGAGGAGGATGTGGGGAGGGGGAGGAAGGAGAAAGTGAGGTGTGAATGTGAGGGCTTGTGGGTTGTGGTCTGGGTGGGTTTGCATGCCCCTCGGCTTCAGACTCACTCACCACAGCATCGCTTCCGCTCGTCTCCGTCGTCGGCACCACTGAATCAAGTTCTCTGTGTCATTCCTGTGGCTTGGATCCTTTCTACCCGAGGCAATGGCTGGGAGGGAGAGGGAATAAGAGTCCTGGACTGTGTGACATACGTTTTGGAAGCGTGGCTGTAGAGTGGCATTTGTACCCTTGATTTGAGAACACATTGGCCCAGGAAACAGACCGCATAATGTATCATCCCTTCCGGTTGTGAGCACCCCGGAAGATCAGGTGCGCATGTAAACCGTTTGACAAAGTGATACCAGACAGTGGACCAAAGGCTTTTGTCAGTGTGTGTACTAACACCAGCAGAGCTGGGCTTCCTGTTCCCGACGAGCCTTTGTTTCAAACTCACACTTAGCATTGCTCAACTCCACAAATGTTCTTTTATGTGAGAAAGACAAGGTCACTATATGCAAAAATGCCTGGGCTTCCGAAGGCACCGTGAGCTCTGAGTTGTCTGAGTGGTTGAAAAGGAGAAAGGCATAATACAGCTAGCTAGTCGGGAGGGGAAGGCTGGATGGAGCTGAAGTGTGATGGAGGAAGAATTTGAAACCTTTGGTCAGTTTTGCTTTGAGATTTCAGCATTTCCGTGGGAACAGTTGCTCGTTCTGACTCTGGCCATGTTCTCTTCTTCTAGGCTGAGCGGTGAAACTCAGTCCTGTCCTTACTTACTAGCATTCAAACGCTTATTCTATCATTTTCGTGAATGTGTCCTGGGAAAAGAGGGTTAAAGAAACTTTGGCTATCTGAGCGGATAGAGAGTAATTTTGGTAAAAAAAAAAAAAAAAAAGATTCGTGCAGTCATTGTGAAGTTGTTAGAAATTTATTTTTTATGTAGTTATTTGAGCACAGAGCTCATTTCATCCTTTTTTTAAAAATTTTACTACAGAGATACACACAAGAAAGGGACACCCCTCCCTACTGGGTAGTTTGATGAGCATGATCTATGGGAGGCCTTCCAATTTATGGTGTTACATGTATTTCATGTGCAATAAACCCCTTGTAGGTAGTGATTGGGTATGTTTCCTCACTATCAGCACATATCCCCTTAGATGGCACAACTTCTACGTCCCCTCGTAGGACAGCATTTGATGCAGGAAGAAAAGCAGAGAGTTAAGTCGTGAATGCCATATAGCTTTATCCCTACCCCGTCCCAGTTTTAACATTCTCTGATTCCACTTCCTACGTGCAAGGTACAGTTGCAATCCCTTTCTTTGCTTTCAGCTCCTTCTGTCCCCTCATTTCCTTTCCATTTGGTTTCTTCTTATTATTCCATTAACTTTCCCCTCTTCTTCCTGCTATAACCCTGATTCTTTTATTTACGGTTTTTTTTTAACACTCTGATACACACTGACATTCACTGTTAGCTGACATTCATAAGCGGTTAGGAAATGGTCCCCCTTACCCGAGACTTCAATTTCCCAGAAGAAGTCTTGTGTGGCACATAAGCAGTAAGTGAATGTTGCGTGAGCAGAAAGATATTTGATGTTTAGATCGTCCTCAGTTCTGATTTTTACCTGAAGCAGATAAAGTAGAGATGGCGTAAAGAGTGTCAAGACAGAGAAGGTAGCCTGAGATTGATCATAAGGCAAAATAAGCAATACCCAGGGCACTATGTGAATGGACTACCAAGTATTTCCTCTTAAGTATTAGGATACATCGATGCTTAGCAAGTTCTCTGTAATTTATGCGTCAAATTCAACTTTAGCCCCCAAGGAGCGTAAGAAAGAAAACAACTGATGTTTTCTTTGACATAGTAAATAACTGAAGTTTAAATGTGTTTTTACAAGTTGTCACATATTGCATTTTTCTGTCTAATGGAGTGAAACTACCTCTGTGTGTGTGTGTGTGTGTGTGTGTGTGTGTGTGTGTGTGTGTGTGTATGAATGTGTGTGTCTGGGTATGTTTGACTTATCAACTGTTTTAGGATTGGATTACAAATCACTTTAGTATTGTGAGGGCCAAAGAGTATTACTGTTGCACTATGTTCAGGGCATTCCTTCTCTCTCATCTGGGTTGAGGCTGAAGATCTCTAAGTCAGAGTCAAAGAGAATTATATAAACTCTCCAGAACCGAGAAGGGATTTAAAGCAGGAGACACCAGGTTGTCTGCTCTGGTGTGGGGAACTGACCATGACAAATATTGGCAAACGAGTAGAGTTTATAACCCCAACTCTCTGATTGTGTTTCCTAGTTTTGTGACGCAGTTCCTGTTACACTGATTTTGTCTTCGTGAGATGAAATCGTTGATACCTGTGTCCCTCGCATGAGTTTATGAATCTTTATTGTACTTTCTGAGTGGAAGATATCATTTAAAAATTAAAATAACATGTTTATTGCACAAATAGAAACTGTCCCAGCATGAAAATCTTCTCTGACTAGTATTTAGACACTGTTTTTCTTCAGCCAAAAGATATAAAACTTCCATAAATGATCATATAACACAAATAGCTTGTTTTTCTTGAGTTAAGCAATCTGCTGTGTTCAAAACTGAATGGAGATCCCATCAGTGTATGTGCTCAATACCAGATCAAAAAACATTTGTTGCATTATTTTTATCTGGGTAAATATCAGGGATTTGTAAATCTGTATTTCAATTAAGGCTTTTGTTATGGCTAAGAATTTCCCTTCTTTTTTTTGTAATGATTACTGATTTCAGTTTAAAAAAGATTTGCAGATATATACACACACGTATATATGTGCATATGTGTGTGTGTGTGTGTGTGTGTGTGTGTGTGTGTGTGTCTGCCTGTGAGTGACCAGTGCATACTAAGTCCAGAAGATGGTGTCAGATGCCCTAGAACAAGCCCCGCTGGGGTTCTCTAAAAAAGTAGCAAGTGCTCTTAACCATTGAGTCTTGTCTTCAGCCTTCCAACTTTCTTTCTTTCTGTATCTCTTTCCTAAAAGACCAAGGAGAATGTTAAGGGATTGTCAAAGACATCGTGTCTGTGCTTAGTGCGTTGAGGGACGGCACAGTCACCTCTCTCCTGTATTTGTTTGATCCTCCAAGGCGTATTGATCTGTACATTCTTGACTGTCCACCATCACTCTATCAGGTGGGGTCAGGGAGTGAGAGGAGGTAGGAACGGAAGAGCGATAGCGTGTCCTGTTCACCGCCACTCATATTTATCTTTGTCTTACTGCCATTTTCCTTGATTTTCATGCTTCCCATTCTTTCTCTTTCTTCCCAAATGTTCTGCTCACTCCCTTGGGAAGACCTCAGGCCACAGTTAAAAACCCCCGCTCACCAATATCCTCATAGCCCTATTACTTGACCTTAGAAATGTGAGACATCTGTTTCTAACACAGTTTCTCTGAGTTTCAAAGTTATGTACACAGGAATACTTCAAAGGGCAGCATTTACCACAATATTAGCTCACTGGAATTCCTTTTCTATCATAATTCTTTTTCATGTTAGCTCTCAATCATTCGCTTACCGCCATACATTTATTCACGTTGTTTGTAACTGTGAGGTTTACTAAGAATTGGATCTCATTTTTCATTGGAGTAGTTATCATGCTTAGTGAAAGCAGATTGTTCCTGTAACAGTCAAAAAGGCAGAAACAAAAAGTTACATTAAAGTCCAATACTCAGGTGTTCTTTTATGGATAGGCAGAAAACACACAAGGGGCCAACTATCCGGAAGACCCTTGTAAAGTTCAACACTTTATTCTGGAAGGACTCTCTGCATGTGACCTCCCTCAGAGTCCTTCTTGTTTCTAGCCATCACACACATCCAACAGGATGAGGCAAATGGAGGCTAGAATTAAAAAAATGTCACAGTCCTTGTAACCTCATGAATGTGGAGGCCTAGACTGGCAAAACTTCTTTCTCTTTATTTCTTCCCAATCGTCATTCCACAGTGGAGACTTACAATTTCACAGTCTACCTTGGTGTCCACCCTGTCTATTTTCCTTATACAATCATCTAACATTCCCCTGATCTCTCTTCCTTCCAAAAGCGGAAGCGGCAGAAGGATCTGAAGGCTCCGGAGTCTCCGAATTCTAACATATAGATCAGTGCAGCTTTACAGGAGCAAGTGATTCATCTCAACATTGTTTCTTCAGCTCACGCCTGAAGTAGACAGCACCAAAGGTTCTGCTTGACAAAAGTTCAATTCTCAACTCAAATCCTCTTGGTATCATTCCCTGTATCACCCAGTCATCTACCTCTCTTACGCAAATGGTCTCCCTTGGCAGGTAAAATTTCCCCATTGAACCTCCATGGATTCATTACTTACTACTTGGTAGATTCTGCTCCCCTACATGATTCTGTGTCCTGTCAGTGGATTCGGATTTCTCCCTGCAACTCAAGGCCTTTCCTCCTGACAAAAGTCACAGAACCCTCCGTGCACCATTTTATCCTTGTAGGAACTGAAATCTGATATTTTCTTTCCCCTTTCAGTCACAGACTTAGATGATAGATTTATCACGTGAGGAACCTTCTGTAAAAGAACAGATACAGAAGAGTTGGGCAGATGACCAGGTTTCTGCAATTTTTCTTTTGTTTAAATAAACCTGCTCCAGTTGTGGTCGACAGCCCTGCATATTGGAGTTGATGAAGCTGTTGGCCTTTACAGTACAATTTCAGTAATTTTTCTAGTGGGTAATTTATTAGTTAGTTTTTGTTGTTATTTGAGTCAAGACAACTACTCTGTCACCAGGGGAGTTGTGAAAGTGCATTCCTTTGTTTCCACATACAAAGTTTAAAATTAGAGATGAATTATCTATAGCTTATCCCCCAAATGTAGACAAGGCTCACCTCTCTGCCTATAGTTCTCTTGTTCATGCAAATGATAAGACTACAAATCTAGGTAGAAAGCTCAGTTTGAACAGAAACTTATTTTTTTTCATGTGGAGTTGTTCTCAAATATCTTTTTTATTTTATTATTTTAATTTTAAATAGCTTATTTCACATGTCAATCCCAGTTCCCTCTCTCTCCTCTCCTCCCTCACCTCCTCACCATCCCCCCCCAGCCTCCCACCCTATCACCACTTCCTTCCACATAGGGGATATCTAGAGTCTGCCATTTCACTCAGGGCAGGGGTCAGGCACTCCCCTAAGAGTCCAGGCTGAGAGAGGATCCCTTTTTGTGTTATGGACACACGATGTCTGTTTGTATGCCAGGGATAAACACTGATCCACTGCCCAGGGCCCCATAGGTTGACCAGGCCTCCTCACTGACTCTCACACACAGGGGGTCTGGATCATTCCCCTGCTGGCCTCCCAGCTGTCAGTCTGGGGTCCAAGTCTCTCCCTTGTTCAGATCAGCTGTCCATGCTGGTTTTGCCAGCCCATTCTTTGCCAATTTGCTCATCGCTCCTCTCTCTCTGTCACTGGGTTCCATGGGTTCAGTTCAGTGTTTAACTGTGGGTGTTTGCCTCTGCTTCCATCAGTCATTGAATGAAGGCTCCAGGATGGTTATAGACATCAATTGAACAGAAGCTTTAATTGTCACCTAGTCATTTGGTATGGCTGCTTAGGCTTGAGAAGCTTCATATTGCCTCAGAGTTTAGAAGAGTGAAACTCAGAGCCACAAATAATGAGAACCCAATATGTGTCCCCACCAAGTAGGGATATATCTCTAGGAAGCTGGTAAGGATGAATGCCCTACCAATTGTGCTGTCCATAGGCAGTCTTCAGAATTAAGTATACAATCAGGAGATGTATAACAGCTCTAGACTGGTAGAGAACTTGACGAGAAGGCATGCTGTAAGAGTTGACACTCCTGAGTCTTGACCATCTAACCTAGAACTCTCCTTTTATTTGAAGCACAAAGACAATGCAGCAGATGGGCAGGCCACCCTGCTGGAATCGTCATATGTTGGGATCCTTGCCACTGCGGCCTTGTTTGTTCTTCTGTAACAAAGATCAGAATTCATCTGGAATTCAAATCAGATTATAGTGAATAAGAAATTAGTTTTTCTCTTCTTGTCAGTATGAATGAGATCAGAGTGTTCTTAGATTATTATGATGGATCCAGATCCAATTTGTCTAAGTAAAATCTGTTCTTTTTATCCTTTGCTTCCTAACCTGCTCTAACTATGGAGATATGAATATTTCAATCACTGTTTTCTTCTAACACCATAAAACCTCACCTTGCTAGTAACTCAGAGAACCCCAACTCAAAAGTTTTCAGGAGCTGAACTATGGCTCAACATTTTATTATTTCTTAACTTCCCTGACGTGTGTTCTTAGGTACAATGGGTCTTCTGTAGGATGTGATGGTTATCCCATGCATACAGAGAAAGTTCCTTGAAAATTGAAGGCATATGCTTGTGAAGTCACATGTGAATAGGGCATGCAGATATATTTGATGTAATTTTAACCATATCATCATAGACCCAAAACTTGCACAGGCTAGCTTCTTGTACATTAGTTCTTCCAGAAGAATTGTGTTCCCATTGGAGAGACTCTGGACAGACAGAGCATGGTGTGCACGGCTCTGGCAGGGCTTGCCCTTCTCTCTCCTCGTCTCTGTCTTGCTAACAATCATTAGATTACATTCCTGAAGTTAGCCACCAAGGTCTGCTCTCCTATTTGACCGATTCCTCCTTCTGAGGCTGACAACCAAGTTATCAAAGTACTGAAATCCAGCAATCAAAAGCCTTGACTCACCTAACTAGCATGCCCAGTTAAAACTAAACCCATCCTAATATGGGGGTTCCACCTTGTACCTTTAAAAGCTGCCATTTTCATATATGCTATATCTGACTTCTCTCTATCCAGAGACAGTCTTTGTTCCTGCTGGGATGATATCTCTGCCCTCTTCCGTTGCTCTCTTCCACTTCTCCCTCATCCACTATCTCCTACTTTCCTCTCCTTTTCCTTTCCCCCGTCCCTTTGGGGCAAATAAATCTCCTTTGTGCTGAGAACTTTGTGTTGGGAGTTCTGAGCCAATGCTTTCCCTTTAACACATTAGATGTGTAGTGATGGTGATCCAGAAACTTCCAGGTAAGGACTCATCATCTCTGCCCTCTGCCTCTCTAACTTCAGTAACTGTTCAGCCTGCTCTGTTCATCTCTCTGGTGTGGAGAGAGATAGCAGACTCCATTTTCAAAAGGGATTTGTGCTCACCTCCCTTGAACTGCAGGATAACAAGTAAACAGAAGAAACTCACGGAGAAGTAGAGTAACTAGGAAGACCCATTGATTTGCCCAGCTACCATTGGAATAACACAATCTTCCTATCCTGTGTTAGATGGCAAGTTGATGTCCGAGTGTGGGAGGGTTGGGATAGCTCGGAATTGTATATGGAAGTTTCTCTCCCGCCCAATCCTGCAGCCATTTAATCCCAAATACATCCACAGAGGCTTCTATTAATTACAAACTGTATGGCCTATTTCCCAGGCTTATTACTATCTAGCTCTTACAACTTATGTTAACCCATTATTCCTATGTTTGCTTGGCCACGTGGCTTGGTACCTTTTCTCAGCCAGGCATTCTCCTCTTGCTTCCTCTGCATCTGATCCCTGACTCTCTTTGCCTTTCTCTTCCCAGAGTTCTCCTAGTCTGGTAGCCCCACCTATACTTCTCTGAGTAATCAGTGTTTTATTAAACAAATATGAGTGAAAAATCTTTAGAGTGGGGATCCAGATCCCAGCCCGACGGAATTCAGCCAGCCCAGACACTGCCGGCTTCCAAGTCCCATTCTCCACCCACGGGACAGGCGAGGTAAGCGTGGGTCTGTCTCCAGCCTGCTTTCCTGTACCCTGAGCAGAACCACTGGAGATCCGGGGACTGCTCAGCAGATCCCAGCCCTATGGGATTCAGCCTGCCCAGAGACTGCCAGAACATTAGTCCCTTTCTCCACCCATGGGGCTAGATAGGCCTGGGCCTGTTCACACACTGCTTTCTGGTGATCTGCTTACAACCAGCTGAGGACAGGGCACTGCACACTACAGCCCCCATCCTGGCAGGAGCCAGCCCACCCAGAGACTTCCAGAGTCCAAGTCCCATTCTTCACCTACGGGACAGGCAAGGGTCCAGCCTACCCAGAGATTGCCAAGGTCCTGATACTAGGACAGCCTCCATCCATGCAAGAGGAAAGCCACCAGGGTATTGGACCTGCTCCCACCCACTGGAAAGGAACCGTGGTCACCAGGAGAAGAAGAGACTCCTTCTGCACCCACAGGAAGAAATGGTGGGAACTTCAAGTACAATAATGAAGAGGTATGGAGAGAGTGGACAGCCTTGTCTTGTTCCTGATTTTAGAAGAATAGTGTTGAGTTTCTGTCCATTTAGTTTGATGTTGGCTGTTGGTTTGCTGTATATTGCTTTTATTATGTTTAGGTATGTTCCTGATATCCCAGATCTCTCCAAGACCTTTATCATAAAGTGGTGTTGGATTTTGTCAAAGGCTTTTTCAGCATCTAGTGAGATGATCATGTGGTTTTTGTTTTTCAGCTAGTTTATATGGTGGGTTACATTGATGGATTTTTGTATGTTGAACCATCCCTGTATCCCTGGGATGAAACCTACTTGATTGTGGTGAATGATTGTTTTGATGTGTTCTTGGATCTGATTTGCCAGTATTTTATTGAGTATTTTTGCATCAGTGTTCATAAGGGATATTGGTCTGAAATTCTTTTTCCTAGTTGAGTCTTTGTGTGGCTTGGGTATCAAGGTTATTGAAGCTTTGTGAAAAGAGTTTGGCAAAGACACTTCTTCTTCAATTGGATGGAATACTTTGAGAAGAATTGGTATAAGCTGTTCTTTGAATTTCTGATAGAATTCTTCACTGAGGCCATCTGGCTTTGGCTTTTTTTTTGGTTGGGAGATTTTGATGACTGTTTCTATTTCCATGGGGTCTATTTAAATTGCTTATCTGTTCTGGGATACAAATTGGAAAGGAAGAGGTCAAACTTTCACTACTTGCAGATGATATGAGAGTTTACATAAGTGACCCAAAAACTCCACCAGGGAACTCCTACAGCTGATAAATACTTTCAGCAAAGTGGCAGGATACAAGATCAACTCAAGAAAATCAGTAGCCCTACTATATACAGACAATAAAAGGGCTGATAAAGAAATCAGAGAAACGTCACTCTTTACAATTGCCACAAACAACATAAAAAACCTTGGGGTAATGCTAACCAAACAAGTGAAAGACCTGTATGGCAAGAACTTGGAGTCTTTAAAGAAAGAAATTAAAGGAGACACCAGAAAATGGAAATGTCTCCCATGCTCTTGGATAGGTAGGATCAACTTTAAAAATGGCAATCTTAGTGAAAGCAATATACAGATTTAATGCAATTCCCATTAAAATCCCAGCACAATTCTTCACAGACCTTGAAAGAACAATTTTCAACTTTATATGGAAAAGCAAAAGACCCAGTGTAGCCCGAACAACCCTGGTCAGCAATGCAATGTCCAGAGGCATCACCATCCCTGATGTCAAGCTGTATTATAGAGCTCTAGTCCTGAAAACAGCTTGGTATTGGCACAAAAATGAACAGATAGATCAGTAGAATCGAATTGAACACCCCGACACTAACCAATACACTATGAACACCTGATCTTTGACAAAGAAGCTAAAACTATACAATGGAAAAAAGAAAGCATCTTCAACAAATGTTGCTGGCATAACTGGAGGCTGACATGTAGAAGACTGCAGATAGATCCATGTCTTTTGCCATGCACAAAACTTAAATCCAAATGGATCAAAGACCTCAACATAAATCCAGACACCCTGAACCTCTTAGAAGAGAAAGTGGGAACTCCCCTTGAATGAATTGGTACAGGAGACTGTTTCCTGAACATAACTCCAGTAGCACAGACACTAAGATCGACAATTAACACATGGGACCTCCTGAAACTGAGAAGCTTCTGTAAGGCAAAGCACACAGTCAGCAAGACAAAAAGGCAACCCATAGACTGGGAAAAATATTCACTAACCCCACATCTGATAGAGGGCTGATCTCCAAATTTTACAAAGAACTCAAGAAGCAAGTTTCTAAAACACCAACGGATCCAATCAAAAAGTGGGGTAAAGAACTAAATAGTAGAGGAGTCTAAAATGGCTGAGAGGCACTTGAGAAAGTGCTCAACATCCCTAGCCATCCAGGAAATGCAAATCAAAACAACTCTGAGATACCACCTGACCCCTGTCAGAATGGCTAAAATCAAAAACTCAAATGACAGTTTATGTTGGAGAAGATGTGGAGAAACGGGAACACTCTTTCACTGCTGGTGGGAGTGCCAACTTGTACAGCCACTTTAGAAATCAGTATGGAGATTCCTCAGGAAAATGGGAATCAGACTATCACAAGACTCAGCAATTCCACTCTTAGGCATATATCCAAAAGTTGTACGTTCATACAACAAGGGTGTTTGTTCTACTATGTTCATAGCAGCATTATTTGTAATAGCCAGAACCTGGAAGCTACCTAGATGCCCCTCAACTGAAGAGTGGATAGAGAAAATGTGATACATTTACACAATGGAGTACTATTCAGTGGAAAAAAAACAATGGAATCTTGAAATTTGCAGGCAAATGAATAGCACTAGAAGAAACAATCCTCAGTGAGGTAACCCAGTCACAAAAAGAGAAACATGATATGTACTCACACATTTATGGATTTTAGACATGAATCAGAGGAGTGCCAGCATACAATCCCACTGCCAGAGAGTCTGGGAAACAGAACCTTCATCCAGCGACATATGGAAGCCGAGGCAGATACCCACAGCTAAACATTGAACTGAACACCTGGAATCCAGTGACCGAAAGGGAGAACTGATGAGCAAAGGAGTTAAGACTGGGCTGGTTTAACCCACAGAAACAGTTGACCTGAACAAGGGGGAGCTCTTGGACTCCAGATTGATGGCTGTGTAGAAAGCATGCGACTGACCCAGATCCCCTGAATGTGGGTGTCAGTGAGGAGGCCTAGGTAATCTATGGGGCCTTGGGTGGTATTTATCCCTAGTGTACAAATAGACTTTGTGTTCCCATCCCACAATGAGGGATGCTCTCAGCCTGAACTCTTGAAGGAGGGCCTAGACCCTACCCTGGATGACATGATAGACTTTGGGGATCCACCATGGAGGGCCTCACCCTCCCTGGGGATTGGAGTGGAGACTGGGTGGGGAACTGGGGGGCCTGGTGAGGAGGGATGGGGAGGAGGGGATGGAGACGGAGCTGGTATTGACATGTGAAACAAACTTGTTTCTAGCTTAAATTTTAAAAAAGGAAGAAAAAGTTCTTTACAGTTTACAGGGGCATTATGCCACATCACAGACATTAGGGTGTCAGCTATTCCAAGATTCTTCTTGAAATAGAGTGCAGAGGTAACAGGATCTCCAGTCTACCTGTGGTTTCAGATGGCTTCTGCTCCATTATCTTTTTATTTTTATCAGTGTTGCCTATGGATTGGGAATGGTTATTCTCTAACAGAAGATGCCATGCACCCCTATATTTCTTTTTTTGAAAACATGAATTCATTAAATGAAGTACCTCACTTTCCCTACATTTATTTAGTTACCTAAGACCTTTTTGATTCTCTTCATCTTTTCTTTAACTTAGCTGTTTGTCAACCTTGTTTAATTTTTCAGAGAATTATTTCTTTATTTCACTGATGACTTGAAGTTTCCATTGCATTAAGTTCAGGAAAATAGGGAGAAAGACAACCTGGACCAGCAAGCCATTCTTCAGTGGCAGAGTCCTGGGGGAGAGGACCAGGAGGTCAGAAGATAAACAGGATAGAATTTAGAAAACATAAGAAAGTTTGAGATCGGGAGGTCTTGCTAAAGCTACGCCTTACTGCACACAACCCATCTTACATAATATTTCTGGGGGGGAGAAACGGGAAGAAGTCAGCAAGAAATAAATCAAATAATGTTGCACAAGGGAACACAGGGTATCTCAAGAACATCGCAGCCTGAGCACAAAGCAGCCTTGAGAGTGATAAGCGTAGCCCTGCCCCCTACAGCGGCAGTTGGGTTCTCAGTGTCTCTACATTACATCAGGGCCTCAGGGGAAAGTTGTCAAAGTCATGGTTTCAGGTTACTTTTGGCTCGGCCAGGCATGTTCCTGGGTTTGAAAAAGAGTTGTATTCCTTTCCACACATCAAGGCCTCAGGGTAATCCTCAGTGGGTTAAGCTAAGCTTTCAAAAGAGGATAAGGTTAAGTAACTGTGTGGTTAAACATAGTCAAATAAAGTTACATGGATGGAAAAGTTTGACACCTTATTCAATCAACAACTAATAATAGCTTTGCCTCTGTGGTAATTGGAATAGGTATGTGATGGGAGATGTCATTCTGTAAATCTGTCTCTTATTGGTTGTTGAATAAAGCACTGTTGGCCAATAGGAAAGCAAGATAGGTGGGACTAGGAGTCGAGGAGGATTCTGGGAAAAAGAGACACAGAAAGACACCATGTAGGCACCAGTAGGAGCAAGAGGTCTGTACCCTTTTTTCCGGTAAGAGAAATACTTAGATTAACAATTATGGGTTAAATACTTAAGTCAGAGATAGCCAGTAAGAAACAAGTAAATGGACAACAGCTTCATAATTAATATAGTGTCTTGTGTGTTATTTGGGGACTGCAACTGTGGGAGGGCCTAGGCGGCTGGCAAGGGAGACTACAGGTATGGCCTCCAAACACTTGTGTTTTTGGATACTTAGTCCATAAGGAGTGACACTAACAGGAGCCATGGCCTTGCTGGTACTTTGTACGTTTAAGCTATGCCCAGTGTAACACACTGTGTCCTTCTGCTGCCTGCAGACCAAGACAAAGAACTCTTAGCTCCTCCCACATGTGCCTGAATGCTGCTGTGCTTCTCCCTAATAAAATGCTGTCCTTTGTAAGAGTTTCTGTGGTCCTGGTGTCTCCTCATAGCAACCCCAACTGAGACAGCCTCTAATCATATCAGTACAGGACAAGGGGGGGAATTGGGTAAAGACAGCTGAAAATTAGTGGCCGTTTTAAGGGTAGTAAAGAAATTTAATACAGCAGAAACTTCCTAAATTATATGCAAATATGAAGGCTATAGCACACACACCCAAAAAAATAAAAGACCCAGAGACAGACACTGGGGTTCAAGCTTCACGCTGAAAATCAAAAAGGGAAAGTAGCCAGCCACTAGCCTTTCTCTACCTCAGCTCAGACCAAAGGGGCGATCCTCAGACTGCTTGCGACTTCACTGCTCCTCAGATTCACTCAGACTGCTATGCTCGCCTCAGTGTGACTAGACACTTCAATGTCTTCCTGTCCTTAATGTCACTGGAGAATGAATGCCAGCACTGAGACCCTGTTCTTGTCTTAAATACCTCTCATGAATCCTGGGATTAAAGGCCTGTGATCCCAAGTGCTGATATCATCTTTGTGTGAGCTGTTTCTCTTTAGGACTGGATATATTTCTTGTAGCTCATTGTGGCCTTGAACAGAGACCCTTCTACCTCTGCTCCCCAAGTAGTGGGATTAAAGGTGTGTACCACCACCGCCTGGCTTCTATAGCTTGTAGCTGACTTTGCTTCTTGAATCCTCAGGCAAATTTTAATAAGTCATAAATAATATATCACCACAGAAGGCAGTACAAATGAAACCAATTAATGTGGGAGACAGACTCCCAAAAGCTGTCTCTTGTTACCAACTAAGTACCAGGATTAGGCTACAGCTAATTGAGTTTTTGGTCAAAGCGGTCCCAAGTGAATTCCCAAATACCCAGGGTGTTGATGAGACTATAAGTTGTTGTACACAAACTGACAGCAAAGCCCCATTGCTGAAGATAACACTTACACAACTCATTGAACATGGAGAATCAGAGCTGGTGCCTACACAGAAACTTCATCCCTACATTCTAGTGCCTTTGGTACAGAAAGTTACTCTGCAGGCTACCAAAGCAGAAAGTAAACACCCACTCAGACACAAACCGTTTGTTCCACAATGGAGTCCTCCATGCAAAATATGCTAGTTCAATAGGGATACAAAGCTTGTGGGAGTAACCAACCAATATCTGATTTGACTTAAGTCTTGTCTACCAGATGAAAATCATACCTGATACTGCTTAGGTGACCAAGAGCCTGAGTCCAAATAGCTCAGGGACATACGGTAAAACCAAGTACTACTGTTCTAAAAAAAACAAAACTAAAATAAAAACATTCAAAACAAAAATGTAACAATAAAATAACTCCCACGAAAATATGCTTCCTTCATAAATCAACACTTTATTAGAGAAACTCACTTTTTATAAGTTGATTTTATATCTTCCTACTTTGCTTAAATTATTTATTAATCCTAAGCTTCACATAGTAATAATCATTTATTTTTATGAATTCATATTTTGAGCCACCTCTCTTGTATGTGCCTATATGTATATGTGTGCGTATGTTTATATATGGCATATTGCATATGTTTTTAATTTCTTCAGCATGTTCGTATGAATACATGCTAAACTCTGTGAAATGCTCTTATTATTGTATAACCGATCGGTGTGCTCTTCCTTGGGGAAGGCTGTTTCTCCTATTCTCAGCATTCCTCATTTGCCTTTAGCTCTTTGCTTAGGACAGAGGCCTGATGTGCTTTCCCATTCCACATTAGCATGTTGCCTTAGCTTTGGTTTCTAATGCAGTGTACACACCGTGACCACAAAAACTCTGAAGAAGGAAAAAAAAACATTTAGCTGGGGTGGCTTACATTTTCAGAGGTTTACTTCATTATTATCATGGTAAGATAAAGTGGCATGCAGGCAGATATGGTGCTGGAGAAGGAGCTGAGAGTCCTACATCTTGACGCATAGGCAACAGGAAGTGGTGTGTACTAGACTTAGCTTGACACGCTTGCTCCGCCAAGGTCACACCTACTTCAGCAAGTGATGCACTTCCTTCAACAAGGCTGCATCTCCTAATAGTGACATTCCCTAAGTGCTTATGGGGGCCAATAACAAACTACCACATTCTATCCCTGTGTCCCGTAAGCGTGTAACCATATCATAATGCAAAACAAACAACAAAAAAACCAAACACAACAACAATAACAAAAAACACTTCAAAAGTTTCCAGAGTCTATCCCAGTTTCAATGGCGTTTTAAAAGCCAAAGTTCTATAAAAATCAAAATAAAAAGCAGATCACATAGTTCTAACACATAATGATATACATTACCATTTCAAAATGTACAGCAGGGATGATAGTGAGGAAAGAAAGAGAAAAAAAAGAGGGAAAAGCAATGCAGGCTTTACCTTCACAGCTTTATGCAATGGCTTCTCTGGGCCTCCATTCAGGATGTCCCCGACACATGCCTACCCTCAGTGACTTTCCCTGATTCTCAAGCCAGAACCACATGACCAGCATGCCAAGGTACACTGCTTGCTGTGGCGAGAACATGCACCCCCTTTGTTAAATTACATCTTCACCAGCTTTCTGTTTTCCATCCTTTCCTTCATTGCCTAATCTTTGCTGTCCTGGAACTGGCTCTGTTGACCAGGCTGGCCTTAAACTCAGACATCAGGCAGACTCTGCCTTCCTGGTGCTGGGATTATAGGTGTGCGCCTCTAAATTTTTCTTTAATTCATTTTCACAAGTTGGAAATTTAGCTGGGTGGGCCCTTGCCCTGTGTTAAGAGAAGCTTTTTCTTTTGCTAGCCGCTTTGGTTTATCCCCCCGCCAGTCGCCTGGGCTCTGCCGCGCCAGCCTGGTTCTAGATCCGCATGAGTCCCAAATAAACACACAGGAGGCTATATTAATTATGAAGCTGTTGGCCTTGTTTGTCTCTTACTGGCTAGCTCTGCCTTAAGTAATTACCCCATAATTGTTAATCTAAGTATGTTTCTTACCGGAGAATAGTTCCCGGCGTCCTACCCCCATGGCGTCACATGTTGACTCTCTTGTGTTTCCCCTTCCCAGAATCCTCCTCGACTCCTAGCCCCACCTATCTAGATTCCTATAGGCTCAACAGTACTTTATTGACAAATAACAGGCAAATAACAGGACTTCCCCAACAGCCCTGAGTTTCCCACTCCCCCCTTTTTCCGATTTCTTCATCTATTTATCTCTTTGAACATAATACTTAGCTCCATTCTAGTTCCTGGTGATCCCTTTCTCCACAACTTGTACATTTTTTTTTGTATTTTTCTTCTTTCAGGTTGCTCCTTTTCATTATAAATCTTCTTCAGAGTTAGCATGAGAGTTTATATTAGGCTGCTTGGAGATTTCCTCTGCCAAGAGAATTAATCCAAAAATCTTCACTTCAGCCTAAGAAAACTTTTCAGGAAAGGAAAAAAAAATCTACATTCTTTGCCAAAATATCACAAGAAGGATTTCTAAGCAATATACTTTTTCGTCCATCAAGAATTCAGGACAAGTTTCAGTTGATCATGCCAGCCATCAACAGAGGATGCAATACAGTAATTGAGGCCGGGGAACATAATCAAATAACATGATAATGGAAAAGCTTGGGTGCCTCATTCAAACTCAGAAACTATTCTTCACCACAGTCTGGAGAAAACTACAGAGACAGCTGAAGCAAGTTCACGGAAACTCATGTACTCTAGACGTACAACTGCAGAACTTCCAGGGGAAAAGAAGTAGACCCTTGGAATATGGGAAACAGTTGTGAAGTTTGGACTAGGTGGCCTGGCACATGAACTAGCTTGTTGGAGCCCACTCCCTATAGTGGGATTCCACGCTCAACCTTAATGCACGGGAGAGGGCCCTGGCCCTGCCCCAACCTACTGTGCCAGACTATGCTGACTCCTCATGGGAACCCTTACCTGTGAGGAGGAATGGACTGTCTCTGTCGATTTCTCCGTGATGGTCTTGACCTCCCTCGCTCATGTGTTCCCTCCTGTCTCTCTTTGATTGGATTCCTGGAGCCTGGCCTGATTCTTGGTTGTAGATCTCTGTGTCTGGTTCCATCAGTTACTGGATGAAGGCTTTGTGATGATAGTTGGGGTATTCACCAATATGATTACAAGGGTAGGCCAATTCAGGTGTCCTCTCCACTATTGCTAGGAATCTTAGCTGGCGTCCTCCTTGTGGATTCTTGGGAGTTACCCTAGCACCGGGTTTCTCTCTAAGCCCATAGGGGCTCGTCTGTCAAGGTATCTCTTTCATTGTTCTCCCTCTGCATCCCTCCCTGCCTTGACATCTCATTCCCTCCTGTTCTCATCCCTCTTTCCCTCCCCCATATCACACCCACCCTCAGTGCACCCTGTAGATCTCACTAATTTTTCCTCCCAAGGTGATCCGCGTGCCCCTCATAGGGTCCCCCTTGTTACCTAGCTTCTCTGGAGCTGCGGATTGTAGTTTGGTTATCCTTTTCTTTACATCTAATATCCACTGATGGGGGAAGTCCTTCTGTGTACATGTTGTCTTATTGGTTAATAAATAAAGCACTGTTCACCAATAGGGAAGCAAGATAGGCGGGACCAGGAGTCAAGGGGTATTATGGGAAACAGAGGCATAGTAAGAGTAAGTCATGATATAGGACACCAGAGGAATAAGAGGTCTGGACCCTTTCTCTGGTAAGAGAAGACCACGTGAAAAGACTCAGATTAGCAGTTATAGGTTAATAATTAAGTCAGAGCTAGCTGATAAGAAACCATAGCAAACGGCCAACAGCTTCATAATTAATATAGTGTCCTGTGTGTTCATTTGGGACTGATGCAGCTCTGGGACCAGGCTGGTGGGAGGAATGCACATTACAATCCACTTACATGTGAATACATACCATGTTTGTCTTTCTGAGTCTGGGTTACCTCACTCAGGATGATTTTTTTTCTAGTTCCATTCATTTGCCTGAAATTTTCATGAGCTCATCATTTTTTTATAGTTGAGTAGTACTCCATTGTGTAAATGTACCATATTTTCCTTATCTATTCTTCGGGTGAGGAACATATAGGTTGTTTCCAGGTTCTTGATATTACAAATAATACTGTTATGAGCATTGTTGACTTTAGTGTCCTTGTGATATGAATGAGCGTCTTTTGGCTATATGCCAAAGAGTGGTATTGCTGGGCCCTGAGGTAGACTGATTCCCAGTTTTCTTAGAAACTGCCATACTGATTTCCAAAGCGATTGTACAAGTTTGCACTCCCACCAGCAATACAAGTTGTTCTCAGTATTTTTGATCTTAGCCAGTCTAGCAGGTGTAAGATAGTATCTCAGAGTCATTTCTTATTGCCTTTCCCTGGTGATTAAGGATGTTGAGCACTTCCTTAAATGTCTTTTGGACATTTGAGATTCTTCTGGTGAGAATTCTCTGTTTAGCTCTGTACCCCATTTTTCAGTTTATTTTTGTATTTTGATGTCTAGTCTCTTGAGACATTTATTCTCATGATGCCATTAATGACAAAAGCTCCACTTTCAACATGTTATAGTATATAGGAATCCATCTCATTTGAGTAATGGAGTTGTTTATATATTTTGGAGATCAGCCCTTTGTCAGATGTGTGGTTGGTGAAGATGTTTTCCCATTCTATGTGCTGTTGTTTTGTCTTATTGATAGCATCCTTTGCCTTACAGAAGTGTCTCAGTTTCTGGGGATCCTGTTTATTAATTGTTGCTTTCTGTGTCTGTGCTACTAGTGTTATATTTAGGAAACAGTCTCCTGTGACAATGAATTCAAGTTTACTTCCCACTTTCTCTTCTATCAGGTTCAACGTTGCTGGATTTATGTTGAGGTCCTTGATCCACTTGGATTTGAGTTTTGTGCATGATGACAGCTACAGCTATTGATCTATTTGCAGTTTTCTACATGTTGACATCTAGTTATGCAAGCACCATTTGTTAAATATGTTTTCCCTTTTCCACTGTACCATTTTGGCTTTTTGTCAAAAGTCATGTGTTCATAGGTGTGTGGATTGATGTCAGGGTTTTTTGATTTGATTCCATTTGATTCTCCTGTCTGTTTTCATGCCAATACCAAGTTGTTTTTATTACTGTAGCTCTATAGTAGAATTTGAAGTCAGGGATGCCTTCAGTGGTTCCTTTATCGTACAGGTTTGTTTTAGATATTCTGGGTCTTTTGTTTTTCCATATGAAGTTGAATATTGTTCTTTAAAGCTCTGTGAGTAATTGTGCTGGGATTTTGATGGGGTTGCATTAAATCTGTGGATTGCTTTGGGAGGATTGTCATTTTTATTATGTTGATCCTACCTAAGAGCATGGGAGATCTTTCCATTGTCTGATATCCTCTTCAGCTTCTTCCATAGGGACTTAAAGTTCTTGTCATACAGACAAGAACCAACCCTGCATCTCTGAGATGAAGTCTACTTCGTCATGGTGGATGTTTTTTTTAAAAATGTGTTCTTTCTTGGATTCAGTTTGCCAGTATTTTATTGGATATTTTTGCATCCACATTCATGAGGGAGATTGTTCTGTAGATCCCATTCTTTGTTGTATCTTTGTGTGGTTTGGGTATCAGGGTTACTGTAGTCTCATAAAAGAAGTTCAGCAATGTTCCTTCTGTTTCTACCATATGGAACAATTTGAGGAGAATTGGAGCTAGCTTTTCTTTGAAAATCTGATAGAATTTGTGCTGAAGCCATCTGGTCCTAGGCTTTATAGATCTATGTAAATTGTTTATCTAGGCTTGATTTTTTTGGTATGTAGAACCTATCTAGAAAACTGTCCATTTCTTCTAAATTTTCCAATGTTTTAGAGTATAGATTTTTGAAGCATGATCTGAAGATTCTCTGGATTTCCTCAGTGTCTGTTATTATGTCCCTCTTTTTATTTCTCATTTTGTTAATTTGGGTATTATCTCTTTGTCTTTTGGTTAGTTTGGATAAGGGTTTGTCTATCTTGTTGATTTTCTGAAAGAACCAATTTCATGTTTCATTGATTCTTTCTATTGTTCTCTTTGTTTCTATTTTATTGATTTCAGCCCTCAATTTGATTATTTCCTGTCATCTATTCCTCCTGGGTGAGTTTCCTTCTTTTTTCTCTAGAGCTTTCAATTCGATAGTGTAAGGTTTCTCCAGCTTCTTTATGTAGGCGTTTAGTGCTGTGAACGCTCCTGTTAGCACTGCTTTCATAGTGTCCCAGAAGTTTGGGTATGCTGTGTCTTCACTTTCACTGAATTCTAGGAAGTCTTTAATTTCTTTATTTCTTCCTTGACACAGGTATGACTCAGTTGGGCATTATTCAGTTTCCATGAGTTTGTAGGCTTTCTAGAATTTGTGTTGTTGTTGAATTCTAACTTTAAGCCATGGCGATCCCATAGGATACAGGAGTTATTTAAATTTTTTTTGCATTTATGGAGATTCACTTTGTAACTGAGTATGTGGTTAATTTTAGAGAAGGTTCCTTGGGGATACTGAGAAGTTTGCATGGAATGTTCTATAGATGTCTGTTAAGCTCATTTGAGTCATAACATCTGTTAGCTTTTGGTGGTGGTGATGTGTGTTTCCTTTCTTTAGGATTTTCCTGTGCTTTCCTGGGTACCTCTAACCTCCTTAGGTTGGACTTTTCCTTCTAGTGTTTTCTGTAGGGCTGGGTTTGTGGGTAGGCATTGCTTAAATCTGGTTTTGTCATGGAATGTCTTGTTTCCTCCATCTGTGGTGATTGAAAGTTTTGTTGGGTTGGAGTTCATGGTCTTGTAGAGTCTACATAATACCTGTATGGGAACCTCTGACTTTCAGCATCTCCATTGAGAAATTGTTTGTTATTCTGATGGATCTGCCTTTATGGGTCACTTAGCCTTTTTCCTATGCAGCTCTTAATATTCTTTCTTTATTCTGTATATTTTGTATTTTGATTATCATATGGCAAGAGGACTTTTTTTTCCCGGTACAGACTATTTGGTGTTCTGTTATGGGAACCTGTCTTTGTGGGCCTTAAGTCAGAACCATCCAACTTGCCCAGTTTGTACCTGAGAGGGGGAGTATGGTTTGAGAAAACACAGGTAAAGATGCAAAGAAGAAGACTACAGGCTACAGAAAAGACATGTAGGCCTCTGACTCAGCACATGACACAAAGAAACTCCAGACCTGCCCTTCCTCCCCCACTCCAGCCTCCTAGATTCTTGGTTCCTGGGAACTGTTTGGCCACAAAAGAAACTCTAGGGGAGACCAAACTCACCTGTAATCTCCAGGATACAGTTCTGAAAACTATTGGTCTTTATGGACAATAGGCCACCTGCAAGTAACAAGACAAAGCCATAGAAACCACAGAATATTCCCTCTCAGCTCTGACCAATAAGAATAATTGGTACACAGGTATTTCATGCCAAAATATGACTTTAAAAATTCCCCCAATCTTCCGGTGCTCTGCTCGCAGCTGCCTGAGGCCTGAAGACTGCACACAGGGGTGTGGGGGTGGGGTGTGGGGTGCTCATGGCATATCAGACCATCCAGAGTCTTCTAACTTAGTGGTGCTAGCCCCTACTCCACCCCATAGGAGGAAGTGAGCATGGAACTATTTCTGGTCTGCTTTCCAGTGTCCTGCTCAGAGCCTCCTGAAGTCTGGGAAGTGCCCCCAGAGGATTCCCTCCCAGAGGATCAGGCCATCCAGAGTCTGCCAATGTCTCAGTGATAATCCCACCTTCCACCCACGGGAATAGGAGAGCCATCAGAGTATTGGACCTGCTTGCACCCACCAGAAGAGGACCTTGTACCCATACCCATCAGGAGAGGGAGAGAGGCTACTGGTACCCACTGGAAGAAGGGATGGGAAGATGACAGTGTAAGAACACATTCAACAACAGAAAGATCAATATGACTTCGTCAGAGCCCTCTGCCCTCTGCTTGAAGTAAGTGTGGGCTCTGCTCAGGGCCCCAACTCCCTACATCCTCCTCCTTGGATCATCCTGGACTTGCTCTGCACCCAGAGTGGATCTGCCCTGACAGAAAGTACCACTCCTCAGTCTTGCCCCCTTCCTCCTGTAGTCTTGGCCCCTCTCTGACAGACTTTAGAGATCCCCCCCAAGGAGGGCCTCACCCTCCTTGGAATGATGTGGGGATTGGGTGGGGGGCTGGGGGCTGGTGGAGGGACAAGGGAGGAGGGGTGGGAGAGGGAGCTGGGATTGACACATGAAGCATTCATGTTTAAATAAAAACATTACAAAAATGGGGTACAGAACTAAATATGGAATTCTCAATAGAGGAGTCTGAAATTGCTGACAGACACTTAAGAAAGTGCTTAACATCCTTTGCCATCAGGGAAATGCAAATCATAACAACTCAGAGATACTATCTTACTCCTGTCAGAATGGCTAAAATCAAGAACATCAAGGACAGTTTATGCTGGAGAGGATGTGGAGAAAGGGGAACACTCCTCCACTGCTTGTGGGAGTGTCAACTCATACAGCCACTTTGGAAATCAGTATGGAGATTCCTCAGGAAAATGGGACTCATTCTACCACAAGATCCAGCAACTCCACTCTTAGGCATATACCCAAAAGATGCCCATTCATACAACAAGGATGTCTGTTCCACTATGTTCATAGCAGCATTATTTGTAATAGCCAGAACCTGGAAGCAACCTAGATGTCCCTCAACTGAAGAGTGGATAGAGAAAATGTGATACATTTACACAATGGAGTACTATTCAGCAGAAAAAAACAATGGAATCTTGAAATTCGCAGGTAAATGGATAGCACTGGAAGAAACCATCCTGAGTGAGGTAACCCAGTCCCAAAAAATAAACATGGTATGTACTCTCTCATATATGGATTTTAGACATGGAACAAAGGATTGCCAGCCTATAATGTCACTGCAAGAGAGTTCAGGAAACAGGGAGGACCCTATGAGAGATATGCATGGTACTCCAGAGAAGGGAAATTGGACAGGGTCTCCTGAGCAGATTGTGAGCATGGGGAGAGGGGAGAGGGAGCTGAGAGAAAGAGAGGGGGAGAAGAAGAGGGGAAAGGAGGTCAGGAGAGAGCAGGAAAGTTGAGTTGGGGGAAGAATAGAGGAGAGCAGGTTGAGAGATACCATAATACAGGGAGTCATTATAGGTTTGAGGAGAGATCTGGCACGAGTGAGATTTCCAGAGATCTACAAGAACACAATGCAGGAAATGAAAACCCTACACTGTATCATAAGCCGCGTGTTGCGTGTTATAAATGCAAATCTCAACAACAGTATAAACTGCTGCCCCTCAATTCCAGATGCGTGAGATAAAGCCTGTGTCGATCCCAGAAGTACTGCTGAGTAAGAGACAAGACAAAGCTCTGTTTTCTGGTGCAGCTGAGCCACTGGCTTGAAAATAATATTTGATAGTTCTCTTTCTTTTTTTCCCCCATTTAGATCAGTGTGGAATTAGTTTTAGGTTTTCTTTTTTGTTGTTGTTGTTCTTTCTCCTGTGGGTGCTCTTGGGAGACTTTGGTGAGGCTTATATCCACAATTCAGACTATGCTCCTTGTTGGCATTCAGGCATTTATGCTGGTCTGATCCCAGGGTCCTAACAGATTACGTCATCATCTGCTGCCATCAAGATCACTCCCTGTGTGTTTGTGCTTGTTAGTATTCAGGCATTTACACTGGCCAGCTCCCAGGGACCTGACAGACTATGACATCAGCTACAGCTGCTAAGCGATGTAGAGCTCTCTCTAGGCACATGTGCTACATCCCCTCCTACCCCTTGCCCTCTCTCCCTCTGCTCTTGCCCTCAGAAGCCCCTTCCATGCCCCCTCGCCTCCCCAATAAACCTCCCACGTGGGTTCTGTTGTATGCCGCGACTTTCTTTCCCTCAACCGCTAAACAACAACGGTCCTACCTTATAAATTCATGAAAATGCAACAATGCTAGCACATATCGTTCGCTGTGCATTGAGCAGATCTGTTTAAAATCAATAACAGTGCCCGGTTTTCAGAAGTAAATGTGTTCTGGATACGTCATAAGATAGGTGCTATTTACCTTAGTGTTTCATTGGCTTTCATTTTCAGACTCTCAGACGGTGGCAGAGTGGTCAGCACCCTAGAAGCCAGCCTGGGGATGAGGATCGAGACTGAGGATGGGGTGTCAGCCACATCATGACAGATGTGCAGGGACAGTTGCGTGCAGTAGTGTATGAATGCAAAGCTCCAGAAAACGTGAGTCGGAAGGGTAACTTAACCTCTTCTGAATGCAGGTATGTAACTTGGTTTGTATTGATGCTCATGAACACACATTTTAATTTTATGTGAAGTAGATATTGAACTCGGGCGGCATTCTCTGAGGGTCGTTCTGAGTGCTTAGCTTACTCTATGCTCGATGGAGCAAAACACAGTAGATTATTGATTTTTCTCTTTTCATGGAGGTGACAGGTAGGGGGTGATCTTCCACTCAGTTCTGGCAATAGTTCTAAATGTCTTAATCCAGACACTCTCAGGGAATGCACAGACTTTAGTTGCTTTACATTTGGGAGAATGAGGTCAACTGAGTCAGTGTCCTGAAGGCTGGAGTGTTCACATTTAAAAACCCAAACTAAGTATTAGAGCTCATATAGATGTTGCATGGTGCAGACAAAAATAATCACAACTTTGGCCTGTGTGACCTTCTGTTTTTTCCTTTTATTTATTTATTTGTCTAAATATAGCAGCTTTGGCATCAATTTGTTAGGTTTCCCTGTAGTACTGCTTTTTAACATCTGCAGTAGAGGAGCTATTTATTGGTGTCCTTCTATAGGCTTTGCATAATGTGTCCTATGGAACTTGGCAGTTTGGAGTGAGTTGTGGAGCCCTTACCGAGTGGGAGAGAATGCCATCTTTACATCCCTCCATTTTACATCTTGTGAGAACTGAGCAGGAAAAATATACCTTGCATGTTAAGAATTTTATTTGCAGTTAAGAAGAAGTTCCTGTTTGCCCTAGTAACTTCCTGTTTGGTTTGATCCATTTTCACCAGATGCGCTTGATAACACATGGGCAAGAGTTTATGTGGGCAGGAAATATGTCAGGATGTATGCTTGCCTCTGGTTAGACCTGATGGGAAATACATTTCATTAGCTGAAATAGTTCTGCACTATGATAGGGAACCAGACCTGCTTTATGTAGAACAAGGAGGCACTATAATGCTTAAAGAGAAAATTATCGTTTCTATATAAACCATTCAGGAACCATTAGAGATAGTCTGGTTGTAGTAGAAACAAAATATTAAAAAGGGAACCTGAAATAAAATATTTCTCTCCATCTTATTTTTCAAACAAGACTTGACACTGAACCTAGAGCTCCCTATTTCATCTAGCTAGACTGGCTGCCATCAGGTACCTGGACTCAGTCTTGTTAGGCCCCAGCCCCCAAGGGGTCTCTGTGAGTCACTGGTTAGTCAACAAGTCCATCCTGTTTTCTAGTCCTGACATCCTGCCCTGGCCTTGACCCTCTGAAATCAACATCTAGCAGAAGGAAAACACCTCTCTTCCACCTTGGGTTTTTCCACTGTGCTGTAAGCCTGTATATAAGACTGCTCCCTCCTTCAAGGGAGCTGTCTCTCACTCTTTTAACACTTGCAACACACTCTCTCTCTCTTTCTCTCGGCAATAAAGGCAACACATGCATTCTCTTAGTACAAACAAGTGGACGTCTGGTCTTTCTTTTCCTGATACCTTGGAGTTGCTTGTGGCATGGGCACCACAAGTCTGTCTTGTCCTTGAAAACTTTCCCAGTGCTCAGACTACAGGTACATTCGGACCCCTTTCAGGGCTTCCCAAGAACAGTGAAGATTCAAATCCAAGCCCACAAGCCCATGCTCTAAGTGAATGGAAGAAAAAGGAATAAAAAGGAAGGGTATGAATGCTCTTAGGTGTGTATGGTGGAGGAGAAAGTGTACTGCAGATAAAAGGGAGAGCATAGCCAGAGTGGGGAGGTCTGGGTGAGTCCAGAATAAACATGCTTCTGAGCTGGGCCATGTGAAGAGAGGAGAGGGGAGGGACAAAAGGGGAGGGGGGATAAGGAAAGAGGCAGCAAAGTAAACGGTAGATGAGAGGACCAAGTAACCAAAATGGTGATTATCTACGGAAGGGCGACTTGGGGAAGAGCAGCCTAGCCCCTGGGCTGGAGAAGTTTAGGGTATAGGGTTGGGTGTGCCAGCCATACCCTGTAACCTGTGGGCACTGGGGGATTTCTAGGGAACACATCCACATTGATGTGTTAAAAAGGCACCCAGCCTGTGTTCTAGGTTTAAGACCTAACAGTATTCTTACCCACTGAGCCACCTCCCCGAACCTGACTTACTTTTGGCTTTTAGTATTTGACTTGCATGCAGCACAGTTTTGCTTTTGAATTTTCCATTAGTCAAAATATTCCATAAGCATGTTGATTTGATACAGTTTCACTCGGAGCAAAATATAATCTCTTAAGTCTTTAGCAGTTTTTTATTTTTCAGGATTTCTTATTTATATCCAAAATCATTTAAACATTCTTTATATTTATTAATTATCTATTTTGAAAGAGTACTTTACCCTCTGAACTTTTTAGTAGGATGTTAAGTCAGAAGAACTAATGACTCTGGAACAAAAGTTTTTCTACCTTGGTACTGTTATGAGCTCCTGGCTGTCAGCAAGCATTATTTTGACACAGCATCATCTTCCTTGGATACATCCCTGTTTCTTGAGTCACAAATTTAGCCTTTGTTCTTTAAAGACTACTTTGATGTTGCACATTAAGATGTATGCCACTGTTGCTATTCTGAGAGGGCATATCTATCACACAGTGGTGATTTCTATGAGCGTAAATAGAATCCAAACAGATGTAAGGGGATGTGCTGCTGTCATTTACGAATATGTGGAGTTTATTTTTCAATTTGGGGCATTTATTAGTGCTTTTATTTTTGATTCAGAGATGAACCTCATCGCACACCTTTCTTCAAAATTGTCCCAATATATCCACTTTTCACAAATTAATTAGAATTAAGCTACCCTCTCCTCTTACTTTGCAGGTGATACAGCTTGTCAGGTCCTAGAGATGGACAGTGTGGCCCATTGAGTCATAGGTTTTACCCTTTAGTGCATTCATCTTTACTTGTAAGTGTCCATTGCAATGAGTCATTGGTTTGGTTTGAGGTCTCTGGCTTCTGCTTCACCACCACCAATCATGGACCATCTCCAGGGCTCCTCTAGGTTCACTCCCTTCATGTGTTCCAACAGTCCATAGATTCGGTGGATGTTAGGATGAGTCAACTCATAGCTCTAGTTCTGAGTCTGGGTGGTGGCTGGGTTGGTCAGCTTGCCAGAATCCCCTCATCATCACTACTTGGTTGAGCTATCCACCACAGCCCCGCCTAGCTCACCCCGTGCTGCCTGCAGCAAGGGTGGGGTCAGTTCTTCTGTTCTTAGGTCCCCAAATCCAGTGTCCCATGTTAGTTATCTTCATCTTCACTGTAGTTCATCATTGCATTTTCTTAATAAACCTCCATTTTAACTAATTCTGTCTTCCATTTTGGTGGATGATGTTTTCATTATTAGATTTTTCTGCTTGATTCTTAACTTGAGGTGACTCTGACATAAAACCAAAGGAATGCATATTGACCGTTAACTTGGGAAGTAGAGGTCATCTAGGCTTGACTTCTTTCACCCAGTAGAATAGTAAAATAGATATTTATGAATGTTTCCAGATTTCCCACATGGCTTTTGATTGGTCCTTGAATACTCACTGCAGAAGGAAAGTGATGACTAATAATTTCGGCTTAGGAAACTCACGTTGCCATGTCAATAGTTTCTGATTTATTCAGCATTCCTTACTCAACTCCCATCATTTTTATCTCTTGGAAATATGAAAATTCATTTTCTCTCTTAGTCGACATCACAGTTCATTTTTAAGCTTATTTTCTTTTTCCTATATTCTGATGATAGCTTGTTTATTCTAAACCCACACCTGATTTCTTTAAACATGTTATAGTCAAGTCTTATTTCTCATTGGCTCTTACCCTGAGCATAAGAATTTCTTTTGGTCATAGGACTTATTTTTAAAAATGTGATTTCTGTCTGCCTGCATCCCTTCCCTCAACCTTATCTCCTGGTCCTGTCCCCACCTGCCCCCAGTCCACCCATATAATCTGTTCTATTAGGGACATTTGAGAGGTGATATGGAAACCTAGAACAGTGGAAACATTATAAAATATGTGAACATGATCCTAATAAGGTTTCCTAATAATGGAAGATATGAAGTCCCAACGGGTCATCTCTTTCATGAAAGGAGGCTTCTAACGAAGACCTCGGGGTTCCAGCCTCAGTTTCTCCTCAGAGTCTAGGCTAGAGGCTTACAGCAGGTGGGTAGGGCTTGGTTGAAGGGCTCAGGCGTTATGCTGGCCTGCCCCTCTTACCTGGCAGAATGCACGCAGGCAGTCCTCTGGCCAGCCTAGGGTTCCATGAGAACTAGGCTCCTTGCAGGTGCAAAGGACCCCTGTAAGAGACAGACCCCCGCCCACTTACACCCTCTTCTTGCTTCACCTCTTGCTCTCTGCTCTCCTTTCATGCTTCCTCTCTTGCCCCTTGAGCCCACCCCCCACTCATTCCCTTTGTCCCTCTCTCTTCTCCCCCACTTGCTCTCCTGCCACTGTAATAAACTATGGTTAATGTACTCTCTATGGTTTGTGCTCTATCGGACCTTTTTCTAATTTTTAAACTTTTAGAAAAGAGCAACATTCAGCATTGTCTCTAAAGGTCTGAGGGTGAAGGGAAACAAACCAGATCACAACACATTTCCTCTCATGGCTCTTTATTCTTCAAAAAAAGGGGTTTGTCCCATACCACAAGGCTTCCAGTTTACATACCCAATACAGACACAACTAGCAATTCTCTGACAAAACAAAGATACTGGATGTACGTATCTTTCAGAACCAGGAAGGCAGATAAAATCTGGAGAGGAAGTGGGTGCCTCATGTCTCAGATGTGACTTGTGAAGCTGGTAAAACTCAAGAGGCATGGGAAGGGTTAAATGGAGTACTGGGCTTGTGATTGCTAAGAAGGGAGAAGGGTGTTAGTACATAAAACTACATTTATGTGATTAGTTAAACTAGAAGTCTGTGATTGATAAATGTAAAACAAGGAAGAAGCTCTAGATGTTTACAGTTAATAGATGTTGGGGAAAAAAGGAAGACACACTGTATGCATTGGGTTTTCCTTTTGCTTTCGAGGTAGCTGGAAACATAGTGTCAAGGTAGCCATGGCAACTTGCATAAGCTGTGGAAGGAAAACAGATCCTTAATCTGTATTAGCATTTTCACCAAATGCTATTGAATATTTCCAGCTCTAGATCAAAGGGAGAGGCTGCTTGAGATCTGGAGGATGCAGCTTCCAGCTGAGTCAAGGGAGTTGGTACCAATGCTTCTTCCTGAATATTAGGAGTAAAGGCACAAATAGTTTCCTAGATTAAGGTCTTCTGTTAGTAGAATTGAGGGGGAGGTGAGTACAGAATATTGATATCTTGTTGAGGTAGACCAGTAGGCTGCACTCTCTTGAGTCTACTGTTAGAGGAATTGGTGTGCCCAGTCCTGCTTGTCAGTGGGGCAGACTTGGCAGTGTCTCCTACTCAGTGCCTGCCTTTTGAGGCTCTGAATGTGGTCCATTTGCAAGGCTCCTCTCCTTGTTGGATGTCCTGCCACAAGAGATCATTGTAGGGGGCTAGCTGGTAAGTTATGTACTTTGACTATGAGAACAAAGGTTTCTGTGACTGTGTGAATACTATCACACCAGGTCCCCACAGTGTGGGGGGAAGGTTATCCAGTTTACCAGTTGCCCAATAATTGATTAATACACTGCTGAAATTTTTTGCAGACAATCACACTATGGAAAAGGTGGAGAGCTATGGTTTCACAAAGGTTTTACAGGGATGACAGCTGACTCTTCAAAAGGCAGTTATCCCCTAGCTTTGCAGGATGGAGTTTTTCTCCAGTGCAGTTTGTTGGTGATTATTTCGATGGGCCAGCCTGGTGAGTTTACCGACTGAAATCTCCTTGTGTGATCTTGTGAACTGCAGCGGGTTTCCAGTACTAGTACTGGGTTACACTCAACTAAGTTGTTGGCCAAGGGGATCCATTGGAAATCTCCAAAGCCACCCAGACTGTTGCTAAAATACTGGGTTGCTCTCGGCCAACTGAGAGTGTTTCCCCATTGCTGTGGACAATGCCCCTATAACTCACTGAACCTGGAGATATCAAGCCGGTGCCTACATAGTCTTCACTCCTACATTATAGTGTCTTTGGTGAAGGAAGGTACACTCTAGGCTACCAAAAGGGAAACGAAATCATCAACCCAGTCAGAAAACATTTACTTGCAAGACATGTTAGGGCAACAGTAGCATAGGACTTGTGGAAGTAGCCAACCAATGTCTGATTCATCGTGGGCCCAGTCCGTGAGATGGAACCATATCCGACAATGCTTGAGTGACTGAGAACCAGAGGTTAGATAGTCCATAGACCCAGGGTAAAGCCAAACACTACTGGTCTGGAAAAAAAAAGTATCAATAAAATCACTTCTGAGGATAGTCTGCAATACTCACAGATTAGAATCTTATTCAGCCATCATCTGAGAAGTTTCCTCCTGCAGCTGATATGGGCACAGATGCAGAATGCCACAAGCCAGACATTACGCAGATGGAGTGAGTCTTTGGAACACTCAGCTCTTACTTGAATATCTCCACCAAACAACTCCTATCGGAGCTCAGGGCACCCAGAGGAAGATGAGGCAGAAAGAGCTAGATGGGGTGGGCAGGGGGTAGCACACTGGGAGAACAGGGCCCTCTGAATCAGCCAATCAAGGCTCATGTGAACTCATAGGAACTGAAGCAGTAAGCACAGGGCCTACATGGGTGTGTGTGAGTGTGTGAATGACTCAGTCTCATTTTCTTGTGCCTGTTCTTGGGGCTCTTTTCCTTCTGTTGGGTTGCCTTGTCCAACTTTGATATGATAGTCTTTGATTTATCTTATATTTTATTTTGCCACGTTTTTGTTGTTATCTCTTAGAAGCCTCTTCTCTTCCTAATGAAAGACAGGAAGGGATCTGGATGGGGGAAGACGGGTAGGAACCAGGAACTGGGATGAGTAGAGGGAGAGTAAACGACATTCAGATTATATTGCATGAGAAGAGAATCCCAGTTCAATAAAAGGGAGAAAGGTTCAAAGGAAAAAAGTAAAATCTTACAGAGTTTCTCTGTGATAGTGAAGCCACTTGATCCTGCACTGAAAATGTGTGGTTGGGGAGCGTAGGAAGCACAGGTTGAGACTAGCTCTGCAGATAAACTTCCCTCCCTACAAAAAACATCTATCAGTGTTGTTTATTTTAAACTTTATTTTTGTCCTCATGATTAGCCAGAGCATTAAGTGAGCCCCTGTTATGTTCCAAGTAACTTCTGTTTTGAACAACTAAAAGAAAACTCATTCTCCTCCTTGGGCTTCGTTTTAGGAACCCAGACGTAGTTTCTCATTTGGAACAAGTGTCCAAATGGAAAAGCTGCTTGGATGTACACACACCCAAGTGTCAGGAAGTGCTAGAAGTTAGATAAGTCTTACAAAGCAACTTGGCAATTGTCCAGGTAAATAAAATCTATACCATAAAAAGCTCATTTGTAGGATTGACAAGATGACACTAAGCCTGGTGACTTGAGTTTGATTTCTAGATCCCATAAATGTAAGCAAAGAACTGACTCCAGAAAATTGTCCTCCATCTTCCACAGATGTGTCTTGACACACACACACAAGGAGTAGTTAAATGAGTAAAATATTTAAAAAATCCACTTGTAGATTTTCGTCAGTGTCATTAGCAAATGTCATAAGAAAATTGTCTGGCAACTGGAACAAAAGTGTAGTCACATGTCCAACAGAAAAGACCCAAGGCAAACAGAGGTTGTGGCAGTTCATGCAAACATGCAAATAACTCTGCCTTAGATTGAGAAACAAGATGTCTTCCAGAGTTATTTGCTTCCCTCAAAAAGGAAAGACATTGGTAGCTATGAGTGCTCATCAGAATGATCTCAAATAACATATACAGTGGCACACCTCAGGGTCTTAAAAAACAAAAAAACAAACAAAAAACCAGAAGCTAAACTCCAAAGGTGGCAAAAGAAATAACAAAATTAAGACAGACATTAATAGAACATAGACTTAAAGAACAATAAAAAAACACAACAAAGTATTTTCTTTGGAAAACACTAAGTTGATAAACAACCAGATGAACTAACTGTAAGAGATGAGATCTAGATCACCAAAATTAGAGGTGAAATGCAGTGTTTTAACAAATGACTCCAGTCAAATTCAGAGACTCATTAGGGATTATTTTTTTAATATTTCTGGAAAGCTACAAGAAAGAACCAGATGTTAATTTTATTTGAGGAAGGAATCTCATATTCTCCTAGAGAATACCTTAGCATAGTTGGAGTACAAAATGGAAATGTCAAACCCATTCTGGCACATTTTAATACCAGTAATTTAAGGCAAAGGGCTTAAACTGATAGACTTATGGGAAACCTCAGCTACCTCCTAGATTACAGCTACCTCCTAGATTTTTTGTATTTTATATCTTATCATATAGTAGAAGGGTCCCTGATAGCATTTTCACATAAACTCTGTTTTGGTTAATCCTCCTCCCTGCGATTTTTGGTCCTTTCAGGTATGCGTATTTTATTAATAGTTTAAATGATGGCTACAGGTTATTTTTCCAAAATACTGTCTGCTTGCTCTTCTTATCTTACAACAATTCTTAACAGAAGCTTAACATTCCAATGAAACTTATTTTGGTTTTATTAAGTCTCATAAAAGCATGGCCTTAGCTAAAGTGTCCACACCCAAAAGATGTATATAGAACTGTTCTGTAATAATTTTATGCTCTGGTTTCTGATAAGATGGAACACTCCCCTTCCCCACCTACTTTTAGGAGGCGATAGCACCCCGCAGCTTATCCTCTGTATTTATTGAACATTCTGGATACTTAATGTAGTGTGCTCCAAGAGAGGCAATCAAGACTAAGATTTAAACGTGAATTCCCCTTCTGAAAATGTGGAGAACACCAGCTACAAAGTGTGATGTTGACCCCGTATAAGGCAATGAGTTGAGTTAGGGGTAAAGTAGGAGAGTCACCCACCACAGTGAAACTGCAGCACCATCCTGAGGGAAATATTTGGTAAACATTACCAAAGACAGTGCTACCCACTGCTCACTCCAGAGAAACAAGACTTTCTACGCTGAACAAGTGCAGAAGACTTGCAAGGGTTTTTAAGTGTTACTTTTCCCATTGACCAATTTCAGGCTGTGCTTCTGACGACTCTGTACTCTGGGCTAGAAATGATTTGGATAGTGGCAGGTGAGAATTGTTGGGCATAGCAGTGTAGACACTGGGGGATGTGCAAAGACAATGACAGGACCTCAAAGACTGATTTTTCCAGACATCTGCAGTTGTCAAACATGAAAAAAAATCTTCATTTCTATGACTTTGACTGTTCCAACATGTGGAGAAACATACAGGATTTATTTATTTTTTTGGGTTGACTTTTGTTATCTAGTCTAGTGCCTTCCAGGATTAAAAAAATCTTTTAGTTTTAAAAATTATAATATAATTACATCATTCCCCCATTCCATTTCATCCCTTTAAACCTTCCTATATATCCTTGAATTCATAGCTTTTTTTTCATTGTTGTTATGTGCATATATGTGTATTCATATATATTCTTTAATAAAGCTTGCTTAGTCTGTATAATGTTATTTGTATATATCTCTTCAGGACGACCATTTGGTATTGGGTAATCAGTTGGTGTGTGCTTGGAAACCCATGCTTCAGGATACAATATTAATTCATAGGTTGGTAAATTATCATGTGTTAGTAGTTTATCTGGCATAGGAAACAACAGGATAGACACCATAGATAGCTCTCCTGATACATGTAACAGAGTGGATTTTAGGTGTTTAATGGACTGGGGCATTACATTTTGTGAAACCTAAATCTAATAAAAGCATGGGAGTGCTAAGCAGACCCTGAATTTTGGAAGCAGTATTTATTGTTCTCAGGAACTTTGTATTTAACCATACTTATTTTATAGGTAGAAAAGTGCTCAAGATTGAGTGATGTTTAAAGAAGAAA
This sequence comes from Mesocricetus auratus, assembly GCF_017639785.1. Lineage (NCBI taxonomy): Eukaryota > Metazoa > Chordata > Mammalia > Rodentia > Cricetidae > Mesocricetus > Mesocricetus auratus. The sequence goes on from NW_024429268.1 coordinate 5,012,756, forward strand.
AAAAAACATGGAGTAGGAGGTTCTTCAGAAGGCTCAAACTTTTACATAATCAGACCTGTATTTTTTTCAACATCATCTGGGAGATCTTTTGGATGAATAGGCATATATTCAATCACATCACAGATTAGTGATACTAGCTATAGTTTAGTAAAACCAGGAGAAGGTTGCAGATTTGACCAACAGGTTTCTGAAATGATGTCATCCCGTTTACATTAGAGAACTATTTTACACAAAGTAAGTTTGTTGCATGCTTGTGGACTCTATACATTTCCAATACCGAACACCGCAAGAAAACAAGGGGTCGTGTGCACACACCGCTTATCAAGAGCTTCAAAGGCAGGGCCACAAACTATAAATGTGATGGGAGGCACACTAATTTATCATCTAGCCGGGCGGTGGTGGCGCACGCCTTTAATCCCAGCACTCGGGAGGCAGAGGCAGGCGGATCTCTGTGAGTTCGAGGCCGGGCTGGACCGATAGCCTCCGAAACAATACAGAGAAACCCTGTCTCGTAAAAACCAAAAAAAAAATTATCATCTAGTGGAAATGGTGCAGTAGAGACTGGACTCAACCCGGGCTGTGTGTTTTAAGCTACAGAAAATTAAAGAAAACAAAGCTTGTCCACTCTGCAAAGAGAAATCGCTATAAAAGACAGTGCGCTACCTTCAGAAGGAAGTACGGGCTTTGGCACCCATATTTGACACACGGGATTCCGGATAGCATTTTAAAGAATCTCTTTTGAATAGCGTTCCTTCCCTCTCCTGGATATGGATCCCCATTTAGGATCACTGGCTGAGAGGATGCGATTTGATTCTCTTGTCTAGGTGTGCTTGATAGGTCTGGTTCTGGTTCTTCTTGTAGCAACCTCTCCATCCCTCCCACTTGTTCGTACCCAGCACCACAGAGCTTACCTGCAGAGCGTGTGCTGCCTTTTCATGCTGTGGGTCCTTGAGACCGGCCTTTCCAAAGTCTGCCGGCATTCGCTCCACTTACTTTGTGACACTTGTGTCCAGCAAAAGCAACAGTGGGCGGAGCCTCTCTCTTACAGAGGGAGCATCTCAGGGCTCTTTGCCTTCGTCCATAACCAGCCACATTTGCTATGCCTGAATTCCCCAGTCCAGAAGTCTATACAGTCATTCCTTCTCGTTTGTAACTGGCCGAGAAGAAGCAGCAGAATGGCACTCAGTGCGACCATCCCTAGTAAGGAAGGCAGACTGTCCCAGCTCCCAGGTGTCAAGTCACTCCCACCTCTTGGGATCTGAAGGTGGAGCTCCCGGAGGGCAATTGGAAGGGAGAAAAGCCAAGCAATAACACAGAGCTCGGTTCACTGCCCTGGCTCTCCCTCTTATTTGTTGAGCATTTGGACCACCATCGCAGTGACCTTTCTATTCTTTTGAGAGAGGCTCTCCTCGTTTCTTTTTTCCTTTAAAGGTTTGCTGTTGCTGTTGTGCATTTGCGTTTCTGTGCATGGGTGAGTGTGCTTGCTACTGTGCCACGGAATACTTATGAAGATAAAAGGACAATATCAAGTGTTGGTCCTTACCATCTACCCAGTTTAAGAATGCATCTGCAACTGTTCAACCCTGCATACTCCAAAAGCAGCTTGTCCAAGCGCTTCTGGGGAGAATGCCTCCTGTGTCACCATAGAGGCAGCGGGATCTCAAATGTGTGCCGCCACTTCTGGCTTTATATGGGTTCTTGGAATCCAAAGTAAGGTCCTCACACCTGCGTGGCAAGCACGGAAGACACTGAGGTAATACTCCAGCCCTTCCTTCCTTCTTTGTGTCAATGCATTGTAAGAACTCATAAAAATATCAGTAACGGCTGTTTGAAAGACTAATGTAAGGAATTTGGAGGTATTTTGCCGACATTGAGGATGGATTTTGGAGACAAGACACAATAGTACACGGAGAAGCTTCTAAGAATTTTATTTAACAGACTGTCGTGGATATTCCAGTCAATTTTACTTAGAGAAAAATTACATTGGTTTTGAAAGACACACAAGAGGCTTCCATTAGGTCACAACCACAGTACGGTAAGTATAATACAGGTCTCCTTTGATGGGCACCACTGCCTCATCGTTAGGGCAGATATTTTTGTCATCAGTAAGATGAACCAATACTTTAAAAGTGATAGTTTCTGGAAGAGATAAAAACAAAGGTCATCTCTCAGACACTTTGGGGTGCTCCTTTTTTTTTCCTGCTAGGACCAGGTAACTGCCTCCTAAGACTTGCTTTCCCCAAATCATTTGCAAATCAATAGCCTATCTAGTCTTTCTCAGGCAATGTTTTCTATAACTTTAGAACTCAGGAATTGTCCTCCTGGGCTTCCTTTCCACCCACCACCTTGCCCTTCTAGTCTTCCACCTGTAAGTTCTGTGGTCATATTTCTAAATGTTCCCTCTTTGGCAGGTAGTTTCCTCCTACTTACTGTTGACTGGGAAGTCCCAGTAGAGGTTTACTTGATCATTACAGACGCAGCGGGTTTGTTTAAAGTTGAAGCTACCTTCCATTTTTTCAGAACTTTCAAGGAAAGCTTTGGCCTGGTGGAGAGAGACGGCTCACAGTTAGTCCAGAAATGGGGAAGAAGAGGGCAATGCAAGAGAGGAAATAACATAGACTTTGCTTTCATCATTGTGTGATCATCCCACAGGTTAAGCTTTGCCAGACTTTTCCTCTTCACGTCCCCAGACTCATGCATGAAACGTCTGAGCATGGTATTCAGGAGGACGTAAGTGAATCCATCAGGAAAGGAGATTCATCCTACCGTGGTTATCTCCTGGGGTGGGGTGGAGATTCATCCTACTGTGGTTATCTCCTGGGGTAGGGTAGGGTGGGGTGGGGTGGGGTGGGGTGGGGTGAAGGCTTGCTTTTGGTACCAGCCAGAGTTCTAGGAAATGGCTTGTATGAATTTTTTACTCTGTGACCCGGTGAGATGGCAGCCCATCTGTTTAAATGTACACGCCAGGGCAAGGCTTTGTGAGAATGATGGCCAAACCCTAGCTGCAGCTACTTCTAACTCTATGGCAATTGAATTAATCTCTTGCTCCCACTTATTCCAACTGCAAATCCAAAAGTTACCCCTTCTGTCCGTGTCTGGCCACTGTTAGGTAAGCAAATAATTCTTGAGGCCAATTTCTTTGCTTTTAAAACCTGAGAGTGCTTGTCAATTTAAGACCTCAGACAACTGTATATATCAGCTCCTGGTTCTGGTGTCTAACCTAGGACTTTTGTCTTAGGGTTATGTCTACCCAGATGAACCTGTGACTATAATTCAGTCAGTGTGAAAAAAAAATGATGGGAAAAATGCCTTTAAATGAGATTTAACATTCTTCCTGTTATTAAAGTCATCAATGCAACACAATAAATTAGGAGTATGTATGATTTTTGCTACCACCAGAAAGCAGGCAATTCATATCAATTTTCAGATTCAGTTATCTTGAAATACTGCCGGCACTCATCTTTATCTTGAATTTATGGTCATTATCAGGGTGGTGGGATGCATAGCGGTGAAGACACCTGCCATATGCTCATCTCTGATGTTTGCTCAGACATCTGGCAGCTCCATACTGAATAATGATAATCCCCTAAACAATAATAGCACTGGAGTGCTACTCAGTATGGAATGTCTTAGAGAGTCCTGTTCTGGTATTGAGAGAAGACCTTGTTTCCTTTTTACTATATTTGCCATAAGATCTCTTCATGAGTTAGAATTTTTAAGAATTAAGTGATTGAAACAATAAATCAGAGTCCAGTGAATGTGCTACACATTACCTGTGGTATGATGTCAAAGGCCATTGTAGTACTTTCTTCCTCAAGCAGAACCAGCCACAACTATCACAGACAGTGTCTTCATAAATGACTTTAAATTTGCTTGCATTTCATGTGTGTTAGATTTGGGGGATCTCCCATTAGTAAACCCATAGACTACTGTAATTTTATCATCATTATTAAAAATGGTAGTTTCTCACATAGTGAAGTATACATTGATGCAGAAAAACATTGAGCTACCTTGAGCTCATAATGAGTTTGAGGCCAGCCAGAGCAAAATAATGAGGCTGCTCAAAACAAATCAACAAAGCTTTCTTTTACGCAAATCTTGATGGAAAAAAATTACTGTGTAAGGAGTTTTCACCCCTTATGCTTCTCCTTGGGTGGATTTTCTTTATATGATCGTCCTTTTATAGTAGAAGCATGATTCTTAAAATCAGACATTTATTTACTATAATATCACATGCCATTTTGTTGAGCTCAACACAATTATTACATTGACCCTTTAAGGGTGCAGGTAGCCTTCGATTGTTTGTCATCACAAGAAACTGTCTTTATCACAGAGATCTTTTCGTATTCCTTGTGTAAACATTTTGCTCAGCCTTATCTGTGGTTATGACTAACACAACACAAATTACAAAACTATGAATCTATCTCCATCCTACACCCACATTAGCAAGCAGAATTCATGTTATTGTCTTGCAAACAGACAAAAAAAGATAAATTAGTAGGATGTGTTTTCACTATGTCCAAGAATCTTTCTTTTTATCAGGATGAGGCTATTTCTAGGTTACATCTTAATGAATGGTCTTCTCTGGTACTATTTCGTTCCTTATTTGATCATTGTACTTGAGATCTCACTTGAATTAAGTTAGTCACACTCTAGGGAAGTGTAACACAATGTTGTGTTCCATCTTCGGGTTGTCCAGGGTATAGAGCTGGGAACCCCCTTCCGTATTAGCCTAGGATTTGATCAATATGGAATATGTGGCATCCACCTAAACAGCTGAGCAAAATTATGCCTTGTGATGAGTACTGTAATAGTTATGGACTCTTATTACTCTCTGAGAGCCAACACACTGGGAAAAGCTGAAGCATCTCAGCCTCTTGTCAGGTCAGGAGGCAGAGTAAGGGCAAGAGGGAAGCAGGCTGAGCTCTTGGGCTTTCTGAAGAACCAGATCCCCTGCGTTCTCGTCCTCCCTCTTCTCCAACTTATGGCTGTGGTTGCAGGAAGTTCGTATGAAAACCCTGCTCCCCAAACCCTTATCGAAATCGACTCATGCTTAGGACCCTGGAAGAAACACTACCCGTTTGTCACCTCTTTCTCACTCTTTTTCTTCCTGGACCCCTCTGGACCAGGGCACCATCAGCTGTAAAAATTGGGAAACATCATCTGCTGCAAGTTCTCAACATTATTCTGAGATTCTGGTAACAAAACATGTAGGAGTTTTTTGGTTTGTTTGTCTGTTTGTTTTTTATCAAGTTTATCATGCAGTATTGACACAAGAGATGAATTCAATCCCATTCACAACACAGGAGTCAGGTTTTGATTCGGAGTCACTGTCTAAAGTATCTACTTACCACAAAACATTCTCTATATTCTGTTTTTATTCCAAGTTTCACAGTAATCTCTTCATTTTTACTTGCATATCGTGGAACATCTAAATAAAATATAAGTTCCTTTCGACCACTTCTGGGGAGAGAAAAACAGAGTGCAGAGATCAGAAACCTGCACATGGGAAAAGCGCCAAGCTGTAAGGAGGCCCGGGGACAGAGCAGAGGAGGGAGAGGGATAGCTTGCAGTGCTCAACATCAGAATCCCCAGGAACCTGTGTGCATCGGCCCGTTTGCATGATTTCCTTTGTCTAACAGGGCAGCAGACATGCTGCTTAAAACGCAGTACCTTTTTCCCCTCCAGTTTCAAGTATCACAAAGTGGAAAGCCATCTTCTGTCTCATGCCATTTCCTAACAGCCTACAGCAGTAGCTCTCAACCTGTGGGCCACGATCCCTTTGGGGGGCGGTCACACAAGACCATCAGAAGCTCTAGTTATTTACACTGCAATTCATTACAACGGCAAAATGATGGTTATGAAGTATCAAAGGAAATAACTTAACGGTGGAGGGGTCACCACCACATGAGGGCGTCACCACCACATGAGGGACTATACAAAAGGGCTGCGGCTTTAGGATGGTTGAGAAGCGCCAGCCTACAGTTTGCCAGCTCCTTGTCTGCAGAATGAAATGGAAGAGTCCAGTCATCCTTAAAGGGAGAGACCTTTATATCCACATGTAAGCAACTCCACGCTGGAGGAGTTCATAGATCTGCAGTGAGGACCCTCCCTTAAGGTTCCTGGATACGGCCTAGGGATGCGAATATATTTAGGTCTACAGCAAATCTGTACAGATTGTAATTGTGAACACACCATGGCTGAGAAAAAGAGCCCAAGATGAAGGCAAGAGCCACGTCTTTCTCTTTAGTCAAGAAAGGCTGCCGTGGGCCAAGGGGGATTGTGTCTTCTTCACTAAGAAACCTGGCTGAGGTCTTTGGTGCCATGGGGGTAGGAAGGGATTCTTAGACAGTATGATTCATAGTTCCACTGCCCTACGGCAAAACATGTTACATTTTTATTCTTGTTACCGACTGTCTAGGACTCATTTCCTAGGAAAGATACATGAAGACCAAGTGTCTTCAAAATTTCCATTTTGTGCCTGAGCTTAAGGGTCAGTAGCCTGACCAGGTTAGCTATAGCAATTAACTATGCCAGTTTATTTTCAGAGGATAGGGATTCCATACAAGGTGGGCCTTCTATAATAAACATAGGAGAGTTGTTGGCTGGTTGTGATGGCCTAGTCACTTTAACTGTAAGGCTTATTTCAACACGAGTTTCCCTCTGGTCTGGGAAGAATGCCGTCCAAACTGCTCAGGGTGCTTGTATCAGATCCTTAAAACCTTGACATTTCCGCTAGGCTAAGACATTTGGCCGAGATTCCCAGAGCACCTGAAGGGTCATAATCCAGAAAGCGGCAGGCACCCTAGGCTGCTGCAAATGTTAAGATCTCTGGCTTGACTGGGTAACTCTGCTTCTCCACCCACCATAGCCTCTGGCTTCATTTCTTACTCCATTCCGCTCTTTCAGGTTTTTTGCTTTCTTGTAGTAGATCAGTATTTATCCCGGGTATACAAATTGACTTAGGACTCCCATCCAGCAATGTGAGATGCACTCTCACCCTGAGCTCTTGGGGGAGGGTTTAGGCCCTGCCCTGGACGAAATGACAGACTATGGACACCCCCATGGAGGGCCTCACCCTCCCTGGAGAAATGAGGGGATAACAGGGGGGGGTGAGGGCACGGGAGGAGGGGAGGGAAACGGAGAGGGACCTGGGATTGACATGTGAAGCAACCTTGTTTCTAATTTAAATTTAAAAATAAAATATATATCATGGACTTTCAGCATGATGGCTTCCAGGTCCCAGTGTGATTGTTACTAAAGGTCCTAGTGTTTGTCTTTTGGTTTTATGATAGGAATAACATCTATTTTGCCTGTTGGGCTAGCTCAACCTGAGACTATGGGGCAGTGATGAAAGCTCTCATTCTCAGTGACTCCTGCCAAAGACATCTGAAACTGTTGCTAGAACTGACAGACTTTTTTTTACCTTTTTAAGGTAAACAGAAAAAGTCTGAATAGTGGATCAGCGAGAGTAAGACTAATTGTTTATGGCAAACTCATGTACAGTGGGGATTTTATTTCTTAGGCAAGCCTACACATCCAGAGGAAAGGTGAAGGGAATGAATGAAGCCTACTAAGAGAATGGAACCTGCCATGAAGTCCAGGAGAGCTTCCAAAGTTACAGATCTTTGCAGTCTAAAACTCTACAGAAAAGGGCGTGCAGGTTTCCAGGACAGGAGGGAAACCCTCTCTATGGCTTTACTGCAGAAAAAAGGAAGGGTTTGACTCACGTGCTATCTTGAGCCTTGTTGATCCCTAGCTGCAGGCACAGGACCAAGAGGGTGGCAGCACCGAACATAAGTGAGAGACGGTGCATGGTGGAGAAATCAGGACACCAGAGCAGTAGGGTTGCTGGTGCTCAGCACAGGTTTTATATACTGACGGAGGAAGCAGAAAGGCTGGCAGGGAGGTCCATGAGGTGAATCACCTACCTAATCGGGATCCTTCCTTGTTGAAGAGAAGTTTGTTTTTTCTATGGAATAAATATCACCATTCAATTAAATTGTTAGAATATATGTAATTGAACTTCCTTGTTTTCTCAGTGTCAGAGATCTTTAAAGGTCATTTCTTGGCTTATGGACGTGTTTTTCTTCTTTCTCATTTAATTCTCTGTCCTGTTTCTTACCTTAAGACGCTGCTGGTTTGATCTTGGCAGGCAGTGGACATTCTGGGTAGCAGGTCCCAAGCCATAGATATAGAACACATTCACTCGATAATTTTGCACTTAATTAAAAGGAGCTGCCACTAAAAAGATTTCTTAGAGTTCTAATATGATCAGGCATAGTTATCCAGAAGCCATTACCAACGATATAGCTGTGAGAACCAAGGAAGGACTGAGCTCTCTGGATTATGGAGAAGTGTGACCACAGTACCTGGTGACATGATGATGTTTGCATCAGGAGTAATAGTAAGTTTTCCAGGTGCTCAAGGTGTCTAGGATAAGATAATGCCTTCATTGCACAGAAGTCATATACATAGTTACATCCCCAAATCCAGCCTTTCAGCATTAAAATGTCCGGTCATTTCCCACACTCGTTTCATGGTAGAACACGTGTAGGAAGACAATGGTAAGGACTCTGTTCCTTAAACCAGAGTCCAAAACTATATCACAGAGACATCCTGGCACATGATTTTCTCCCATGGAATGGAAGGAGACTTATTGCCAATTTTGCTATTGAGAAACCCTTCCTGGCAGGTAGTTTTAGTGGGCAAGTGTGAACTAAACTTGTCATGCTATAATCCACAAACAGCCCAATAGGTTTAAGAGACTAAGCAGATCTAACAAATAGATAAAACCCAGACTATAAATGACCCAGGAGGCTTCTATGTGAGATGTTCACTGACACAAAGGGATGGATGAAGGACTAAGAGGAAGTCTGTCTCAGGCTAAATTTACCCCCCCCAAAAAAACAAAACAAAACAAAAAAACCATTAAATCCAATAGGGCCATGATGGAACAGATAAAGAGTGACCCCCAAAAGGGAATTACAGAAGGCAGCACATATAAGAATAGGCACATGTATGACAATGGTCTAAACATCCTCTATGAAAACCCTCACTGCATCCTAGTAGCAATATGATGTAGTAGGTTCCCATGAGTCAACTGAAGCACAAGGAATGACACATTTCCAGAATAACTTTACCAGACCACAGCCAAGGAGCCAAGTTTGGGGTCAGGTTCTGTGCAGCTTGAAAGTTTTGACCTACAGAGGCAGGATGCATACTGACAAATGTAGAATAAAGAGGACATCGTTGAAGGAGGCACCAGCAAGTGAGTAGCCTTGAAGTTTCACATTAACCCAGAGTAAACACACATTGAGAAAGGTGTCAGATGGTGAACCCAGGAAGTCTGACTCTGCAGCTGGAGTGTTGACTCAGTACATTCATTGCCTGTCCATGAGAATGTGCTCCAGTGTTTGTTACTGGAAAAACTGGGCTTCTAAATCAACTCGTCTCGTGCCAGAGTCCATGTGCTTATAGTATTTGCCTATCCTGTTCTTGATGAATATATGTATATGTATATATTATGTAATTTGTTTATTTTCTCTCCTCCTCCCCTTCCTCTCTCCTTCCCTCCTTCCTTCCCTCCCTCTCCCCACCCTTCTCCCTCCCCTCCTCTCTCTGTCTATCCTGTGCACATGTGCCGTAATGTATATACGGCAGTTAGATGTCAATTTGTGAGTGGGAGTCTGTCCTTTCCTTCCATCATGAAGGTCCTGGGGATTGAGCTCAGGACCTCATGTTTGATAGCAAGACATTTTGAGCTGTCTCACCAGCCTTTGCAATAATATATAAGTTGAGAAAAAGGTAATTGTGTTTTCTGATGCTTGCTTATAGCCCCAGGATTTGAGAGGTGGAGGCAGATGAATAAAGATTTCAAGGTTATCTTTAGCTACGTAGTGACTTTAGGGCCATACTATGCTCCATGAGACCCTGTCTCAAAAACAAACAAACACACACACACAGAAATCCACACACACACACACACACACACACACACACACACACACACACAGAAATCCACACAAGGTCTTAATAACTTGTTCATATCATCCAGCCAAAAGTAGCAAAAGCTCTGTTGAAACCTGTGAGCCTGTGTAGAAGTAAACCCAGACAGACAAACTCATGACTATATTTCCCCTTAACTAGTGAGAATGTGAAGGTTACAAGACTTACTCTTAATTCACACTGAGGACGAAGCAAGATGAATATCACAGGAGGTTACTTTTGAAGTGTTGCAATGTGAATCAGAAGCAGTCTGAGAAACATGAATATGACTCTCTGTCTCTGTCTCTGTCTCTCTCTCTCTCTCTGTGCGTGTGTGTGTGTGTGTGTGTGTGTGTGTGTGTGTGTGCATGTGTGTGGTGTGTTCATGTGCGTACACAATGCGCTAGCTGGCTTCATGCATTAATCCTAAAATAGCAGTGACTTAACACAGTAGAAGTTCCATAAAAATCTCTTAAAAAGCACCCCGGCTTTAGAAACACTCACTGTAAGTCCTGTTTCTAAGGTCACTCAGGACATTAGAATCCTATTAAAAGGAGGAAGTGAGAACGGAGGAAAACAGAGGGTGTGTTATTTACTTTTACTTCTGTCCTCCTGGCAAAATCCTTGGTAAAATTAACTTGAGGAAGGCAAGGTTTATTCTGGCTCACAGTTTGGGCACACAGCGGTAAGGCATGGTGTCGGGCAGCTCTCACATGACATCTGCATTGGAGAGCCGAGATGAAGTCTGCTGCTCAGCTCACATGCTCATTTTTACTCAGCCTTGGGCCCCAGACCATGACATAGTACAACCTAGTTTCAGGGTGCTCACACTCCCCTCCACCAACCCAATATAGAAACTCCCTCTTAAACATTCGGAGAGGTCTGCCTCCTTAGTGATTCTTGATCCTGCCAAATCGATAGGGCAACATGAATCATTTCAGAGGGCAATTTTATGGTCAAGACTCCAAAGTGACATGCTGTTTACCCTTGTTTGTCCAGTGGACCTTGTGGGGTCCATGGTTACCTTGAACTGTGAGGCCGTGCTCTCAGGGTAAGGAAAAGAGCTTCAGAGGCGCTTCTATCGCACTACGCAAGTATAATACACACATCTTCATTTTCCGGAGACAACACCACAATGCCTCATCAATATGTTGTATTGTCAGCCCTTTTAGATGTGGTGTTTAATTTGTTCTCCTCACTCCATGTGTGTATGTATGTATGTACGTATGTATATGTGTATGCATGTATGTATATGTTTGTAGGCATGTAGAGAACAGAGGTAGACAGACACCCAATGTCTTCTTTAGTTGCCTCCTGATTTGTTTTTTGAGGCTGTGTCTCTCACTAAACGTTGAGCTCACTGACGTGGCTAGGCCGGCTGGCCAGAAAGTTCAAGAGATACATCTGTCTCTGAATTGCAAGCACAAGCACCACATTCAGCTTTTAGGTGGCTGCTATGGAGACGGATCAGGCCTTGGTGACAACATGGCAAACACTTCCCCTGCTGAGTCATCACCCAGCCCCTCTCAGTCTTCTCAGTCAAGCGTTTTTCCCTTAATTTATAGTGAGTTTGTCATGGTTTTATTTTTAGTTTTTGTGATTACTGATGGAACTTACTTGTTTCTTATCTCTATATTGTATATTCTCCTTTGTGAATAATCTTTGTTCGTCTTTTGCCATTAATACTAGGCTTCCTCTACCCATTCTTGGCACAAGTCATTCTGCACATTACTAATTCCGCCGCCTTCTTTTCTTCTGATGCTGACTCTTTGTGAACACAGTTCTTAGTTTTAATGTTCACATTCCTTTACCCTTTCCTTTATCATCTGTTTTCTACACTGACATCCACCATGTAAATTATACTCTTTTTAACAACTACAGTTTTGTAGTAATTATGACATCTGATACAAGATGCAGTAACCATTTCATGTTTTCTTTCTTTAAGATTCTCTCATGTTGATTTTTGTGTATCCCATGTATCTTTAAAAATAAGCTTATAAAATTTTGCAAAGAAAATGCTGATATTTTATCAGGACCACATCGACTTTGTAGAATGTTTATTGCTTTTTCTTTTATTTTTATTTTTTCTTCCTTTTTTTTTTGGTTTTTCTGGAGACAGTGTTTCTCTGTAGCTTTTGTAGACTGTCGTGGAACTCGTTCTGTAGACCAGGCTGGCCTTGAACTCATAGAGATCTGCCTGCCTCTGCCTCCCGAGTGCTGGGGTTAAAGGCTTGTGGTCCTACCGCCCAGCTGGTTCACTGCTTTTCTGAATGAGGCTACCAAGCCCTTCAAATTCCCCCTCTTCTGTACTTGACAATACAGCAACAAAGAGCGACGTCGGAAGTTGAGAGCAAACTGCCATCAGAGACTGAACCTGCTGACGCCTTGGCCTCAGACTTGTAAAGCTCTAAAGCTGGAAGAAAGCGGTGTGGAAGTTAGAGGACAACTTTTAGAAGCTGGTTGTCTTCTATCATGTTGGTCCCAAGGATTGAACTCTAGTTGCCAGGCTTAATGTGTGTGTGGAGTATTGGGATAGGTGACTGTGATCACAACCAATTGTATGCATGATGGAATGAATGGTCAAAGACAAAAGCAATGACAAAATGGAGGAAACGCCCACACATCTTATGAAGAAAATGGATTAAAGGCACAGTCCTGATTTTTTTTTCAGTTGCAACTAAACTAAAAATAATAGGAGGATGCTGTCTATTTCGGGTGGTTACAAACCTACGTACTGAAACTGATGTGATACTATACCTTGTGAACTACATGAGATTTGCTTGAGGAAGTAAACATCAGAGGGTACAGCTTGGGATTTGGTATGAAGTGGTTGAAGTTTCTGGAACCGGAAAGCTGAAACCTTAAAAGTGGAGAGGTGTGACACATTTTCTTAGTCTGGCTACTGATTGTTGCTTTAAACCCTTAAAGACTTGGGCAAACTTTTGCTTTTCTTTGTTCAATTTTTAAAAATTTCTTGGGGTTGTTTCTTTTTTATTTTTAAATGGATTTTTATTTAAATATAAAATGATCTTATTTTGCATACCAATCCCAGTTCCCTCTCCCTTCTGTCCTCCCATATCCCCCATCAACCCCCCCCATCTCACCTCCCATCTACTCCCCAGGGTGAATGAGGCTTCCCATGGGGGATAATCAAAGTCTGAAACTACATCCTTCCCTGAGTATCTAGGCTGAGAGAGTGGGAGTCCACTCCACATGCACTAGGGATAAATACTGGTTCCACTGCCAGAAGCCCCATAGACTGCCCAGGCCTCCCAACTGGCACCCACATTCAGGGGTTCTGGCTCAGTCCTATGCTGGTTCCCCAGCTGTCAGAATGGGGTCTGTGAACTTCGACTTGCTCAGGTCAGCTGTTTCTGTAGGTTTCCCCAGTGTGGTCTTGATCCTCTGTTCCTTACTCCTCCCTCTCTACTACTGGATTCCAGAAGCTTGGCTCAGGGCTTAGCTGTGGATCTCTGCTTCCATCAGCTACTGGATGAAGGCTCTAACGCCATCCTGGAGTCTTCAATTTTTTTGATGTGGGTTTTTTCCAAGTTTATAATGGAAGCTGATTTATCAAAACAATGGCATTTTTCTTAATCAAATATGTAGCTTTTTTCAATTAACATATTACTGCTAGGAATTCTTTGTGGCTCTCTAATCTAAGCTATGATTTTTATCTGAAAATCTCAAATCTTGGAAATTGCAGTGATATTTGAAACCACTGAGCTAGTAACGATAAAAGGAGCGCGTTGGCAGATTTCATTTAAGACCTTCACATGAAACTACTGCGGCCTTCTTCTTTGACTCCTGCCTAATATCTTTAATTAGGACTCAATGTGTTTGAGATGTTGAATGAGTATTTGTTTACACACACACACACACACACAGACACACTCACACATGCACGCGTGCTAGTGTGTGTGTGTGCCTGTGTGTGTGTGTGTGTGTGTGTGTGTGATTACATAACATAAAAACATAAAAATAATTCTTGTAGGGCAGTCCAGCCAGTAAACTGACAAATCTGATAGACGCTTGACGTACATAATTGCTTTGCATGTTTCTATGTAAATTTGGTCACCTTGTCTTTCTGATGAAACTGCCTGTAAAGAAATGTGACATACATACAAGTAACATTGTACAGACTGAGCAGGCTGTACTTATGTATTTAGTAATATACTCATACAAATTAATTGGAAAAGAGGCCGTTAATTTTAAAGTGAGCAAGAAGGTGTATATAGGAGAACAAAGGAAATTTTTTTGAAAAGAGATGTAAGATATGCATTTTGTCAAAATTTCTGCTAGTAAGCCAACTGTGTTGAAACAACTTTGAGTTTTCAGAGCAAGTGCTGGAATAGAGTTGAACGTATCTTGGAAGGGAATTACCTGACCACTACATAGCCAATATTGGAACAGCTACTCAGATTTTAGCTATATTGGCAGCAAAATCTCCAATTTTCACCCAACAAGTCTGGCATTTGAAGTTCAGCTAAGCCACATCTTCACCAACTCTTTACTGTGATAGTTTGTTTTCTTTGACATTTTTATTTTTCTTTTATTGAAAATAGATATTTTATCAAATAATATATCTTGATCATGGTTTCCCCTCCTACTCCTCCTAACCCTTCCCCACCTCTCTTCACATCTGGATCTATCCCCTTTCTGTCTCTCATTAGGAAACAATAAGCTTCTAAGGTATAATAGAATAAGATAAAATAAAAGATTGCATGTCAGAATTAGACAAAATAAACAAAAAGAAGGAAAAGGCACAAGGAAAACCATAAGAAACAGAGACCCACTTGTTTGTGTATTCAGGAAATCTGTAAACACACTAAACTTGAAGCCATAATGTATACACACAGGACCTGTAGGGTGAAAAGAAGAAGAAGAAGAAAAAATACATAAAATGAAATAAAACAAAAATAACACAGTATTTTTTTAAAAGGAAATATCCTGACACAACATTATGAGACAAGGAACTCCCAAAGATGCTGCTGAGTTCATCTTCTAGTGGTTTTATGTTGCTAGGCATGCAGCCTACTCTTACCGGTTTCTTTCACCAGTACAACTCCCTTGGAAGAAACTAAATTTTCCTATTCAAGTGGTTATCAATTGGAGATTGCTCCTGAGTTAGGGATCGGGGCATGTGTCTACTTCTTTCAGCTCTAGGACCAAATGCATTTGAATCTCATTTGTAGTTTTCCTTTGTATTTACTCAAAGATTGTTGATAGTAAGGCCATTTGTTAGTATTACTGCCCATTTGCATGTGCTTCATTATGGATTCAAGAATTTTTTAAATGCTACTGTATATTCTCCTTCATCCAAAACACATCCTGAGGAGATATCACTAGAAAGATGATTTCAGCCTCCATCCCAGCGATGCATCTAACAGTAGACAAGAGGGTCCTTGTGCATATCTCAAGACTCTGGAGTTGAGTATGGAACACCTCATGGACCAACGTGAAAGTGGCTGGTGGTGCTGTATTCTGAATGATGGAGGTGCACCACTGAGAAATTTGGGAGCAGAATGGTTTCACATGAACGGAGCCTGTCAACCTGCCAGGCTCAAGTTCCTGACCTGTTCCCCTACAAACTCCTGGCTTTCTGTTGAAGTGTTCTTTAAGAGCATAGCTAAAGAAGGTGGTCCAGAGGCAGTGTATCACTGGGGACGGGGTATTGAGAGTTATAGTCTTGCCCCACTTCTAACCTGGAGTGTCTCTGCTTCCTGGTCAGTACACATGACAAGAGCCCTTGTTGCAAGCTCCTGTCGCTTTCATATCTTTTATCACCATGATGGACTATATCCTGTGAACTGTACTCCAAAGTAAAGTTATGTTGCTCTGTCAGATATCTGTTCACAGTGATGAGAAAAATACATTGAGTTGGGGAGGCCAATATCTGTAAATGAGAACGTATGACATCAACCAGCCCCTGTGGTGCAGTAGCAGTTCTGCTAATTCGCAGGCCTCTGCTTGAGTGTTTCTAAGGCTGGAATGCCAGAGCAGGTATTTCTGACTCACTCCAATCCTGGCAGCTGAACATCATCCTTATAGACCTTATAAAACCTGGGACATTGCTTTGAGAACTTTCCCACTACAATTTCCAAACAGCACTACTGTTTAGTCGGCAGAGAGAGCCTTACATCTGTTTTTTTTTGTATTTCCATTTTTTATAATGTTAATTTTAAATAGCTTGTTTTACATGTCAATCCCAGTTCCCTCTCCCTCCCCTCCTCCCACACCCCTCCATCCCCCGATCCTCCTACCATATTGCCAATTCCTTCCACATAGGGGATATCTAGAGTCTGTCATTTGACTCAGGGTAGGGTCCAGGCACTCCCCCTAAGAGTCCAGGCTGAGAGAGCATCCCTCTTTGTGCTATGGACACACGATGTCTGTTAGTATTTGAGGGATAAACACTGATCCACTGCTCAGGACCCCATAGGTTGCCCAGGTCTCCTCCCTGACTCTCACATTCAGGGGGTCTGGATCAGTCCCATGCTGGCCTCCCAGTTGTCGGTCTGGAGTCCACGAGCTCTCCCCTGTTCAGATCAGCTGTTTCTGCTGGTTTTGCCAGCCCATTCTTTGCCAATTTGCTCATCGCTCTTCTCTGTCACTGGGTTCCTTGGGTTCTGTTCAGTATTTAACTGTGGGTGTTTGCCTCTGCTTACATCAGTCACTGGATGAAGGCTCCAGGATGGTTATAGACATCAAGTTCACTATCAGGAATGGGCATTCGAGATGGTCTCTACACTATTGCTTAGCTTGCCAATTGGTGTCATCCCTTTAGATCATTAGAGGTCACACTGGTGCCTGATCTGTCTTCTAACCTATGATTCCCTCTTCCCCCTATTCTACCCCCCCAGTCAACCTTCCTGTTCCCCCCTGACCTACTCTCTCTTCCTCTTCTCCCCCTCTCTATTTCCCAGCTCCCCCCACACCCCTCGGCGTGTTCCCCATCTGTTCAGAGGATCTTGCCTCATTTCTCTTCTCTTGGGTACCATGCATATCTTTTATGTTCTTTCCTGTTTCCCAGACTCTCTGACATTGGAAGTGCAGACTGGCACTCTCCTGATCCATGTCTAACATCCATATATGAGTGAGTACATACCATGTTTGTCTTTTTGTGACTGGGTTACCTCACTCAGGATGGTTTCTTCCAGTGCTATCCATTTACCTGCGAATTTCAAGATTCCATTGTTACCACATTTTCTCTATCCACTGTTCAGTTGAGGGGTATCTAGGTTGCTTCCAGGTTCTGGCTATTACAAATAATGCTGCTATGAACATAGTGGAGCAGATGCCCTTGTTGTATCAATTTGCCTCTTTTGGATATATGCCTAAGAGTGGAATTGTTGGGTCTTGTGGTAGATTGATTCCCATTTTCCTGAGGAATCTCCATACTGATTTCCAAAGTGGCTGTACGAATTGGCACTCCCACCAGCAGTGGAGGAGTGTCCCCCCCCCCCTCCACATCCTCTCCAGCATAAATTGCCTTCGGTGTTTTTGATTTTAGCCATTCTGACAAGAGTATCTCAAAGTTGTTTTGATTTGCATTTCCCTGATGGCTAAGGATGTTGAACACCTTCTTAAGTATCTCTTGGCCATTTTAGCCTCCTCTATTGAGAATTCTCTGTTTAGTTCTGTACCCCACCTTTTAATTGGATCCTTCAGCCTTACATCTTGTTTGATGAGAGGATGGGGCAGTATCTATCTTATCTGAAGAGAGCACTGACTGACTACATTCTGGTCAGTGTCCTCATATGACTCTGCATCATCTCAGGGCACAGGAAGTAACCTCACAACACTGGAGAATCTTACAGCACTGTTTCCACGTTGGAATTGCTCTCAGCGGGTCCATCCAGTATCCTTAGCTAGACTAGTCAGGAGAGTGGAATTTCCAATAAGGAATACCTGTGAAAGCCAGAATGGGAAGCTTCCATAAAATGCACAGTCACCCACGTGGGTAAACTAAGACCTTGCGTTCAGAGCAACCCTGAACAGAATGCAGAGAGTTGCAAGAAAATACAGACAGAAAATTAAACAAAGTCTGGAAAATGAAACTTTGTGACCAGAGCAAAAATTTTTTGACAAAGAGAAGCCAATAATACAAGCCCACGAGATAAAGAACACAGTGGCTGAGGCAAGCAGTTCAACTAGAAGCTTCAGTATTAGATTATGGTATGTAAAAATACCACTGAGCTCAAACACAAGTCACTTGAGTTATTATTGAAAGGACAGGAGTAAAAAATAAGAAAGCTTTTGAGAATTATCAAGATACCACCAAGATACCAAAGGGGAGGGGAAATTTCATTAAAAAATAGAGAACAGGAAAAGAAAAAAAATAAGGATGGGATGGTTGAAGTTTTCCTAAATTTAGTGAAAGGTAATAATAGATAGAGGAAGTTGTGAAGCCTTCATCCAAATTCAGTCCAAAGAGGAATTCACTAACCACGATCAACTGTAACAAATCAAAAATAAAGAATTCTGAAAGCAGCAAGAGATAAGAAACACCAAGTTTAAGGGAGGTCATATGCGAAGTAGCTCTTAGAAGACTTCATGCAGTTCAAGAGAGGTGAATTGAGTTCTGGAGGAAAAGAAATGGAAAAATCTTCAGACTAAGAGTCTTGGACAAATAGTTCTCCCGAACTCAGAGAGACATTGGTCATTTCCACCCACACCAGTACTCAAGAGGCCCAGGCAGGACGGTCGCCAAGAGTTGGAGACCAACTTAAGCTACAAAGTAAGAACTGTCTCAAAACAAACAAGTGAGATAAATGAGGGGGACATAACGGTTTCCCCAAGTGAAAACCAAAGAACTTCACTTGATTTTTTTGGTCTTACAGACATTTCTAAATGTGTTCTCTAAGCTGAAACCCAAAGCTGGTAGTGGATGAAATAAAAGAGGAAAGTTCCAAGGCCAGTGGTATCAATAATATATAACATATTGTAACACCCTGAGTGTGGTACAGAAGAGAGAATGTGATCTTCAGCATGAAGATTAATAAAAAAACACTATAAACAAATTACATAAAGATGTAAAAAGTTAAAAATAGCCATAAAATGGAGTGACCCTGCAGTTTCTCTACAAGTTGCAATAAACTTCAAATAGCTTGTTCTAATTATTAGTTGTTGGGGCTGAGAGAGGATGAGTGGTTAAGAGCATGTTTTGTTCTTGCATCAGACTGTGGTTTGGCTCCCAGAATCTATAAGGTGGTTCATAACTATGTGTTACTGTAGTCCTGGCGGATCTACCACCTTCTTCTGACCTCTGTGGGAACCAGGCATTCATGGGGTACACAGAGATAGATATAAAACACTGACATGCATAAAATAAAATAAATCTAGAAACAAGAGTATTAGTTGTTTTTATTAAAGCCTTTGAGGAATCAAAAAGCAAAAGACTGTACTACTTGCACAAAACAATAACAACAAAAAATTCAAACTGTTCCATCACAGAAAGCTGTCAGACAAGGGAAGAGGCGATCATATAATTATATTGTAAACTCAATTCGAAGAAATTTCAAAACGAAAGAAAAAATCCTAGGGTATCTATAAAGCAACCAGAAAACATGTCATAAAACGGTGGTAGATGTACTTACCTATCTGTAATTGCCATAAGTGGATTGTTATCCAGTCAAGAGATATAAAGTGATTGAATGGATTAGAAAAATTTAATACATGACTTTACACTGCTGTAAAAGTCTTAATAGTAGAAACCTAAAAGTAGAGAGATGGAAGACAGTCTACATAAAGGAAAACAAAAGAGAAGGGATAGTGAGACAACATGTAGAAAAAAAGACCTTGAAATTTAAAAATTGTAAAAGAAACGAGAGAAGTCCATTGCATGAGATAAAGGGATAAATTCATCTAGAAGCAACAGCAATTATAAATATATGTATTCAACATTGGTGCGCGCATGCACACACACACACACACACACACACACACACACACACACACACACACACATAATAAAAGCTACTTACTGATCTGAACGGTGAGAAAGAGTGAAACACAGTAACAGCCGAGAAGCATAATGCCCCACTTTGAGAGACAGACAGATCAACTGGTCAGAATCAATCAGAAAACATTAGGTTTGAGTTACGTGTCAGACCAACACAAAACACATTCTTTTCAAAAACACCATGTTCTCTAGGTGAGATCATTTGTTAGGACAGAAAATAGTTCTTAAAATAGTAACCATCATGGTTAAAGTCAATTGTCAATTCACTCTAGAATAACTTGGGAGATAAGTCTGTGGGCATGCTTTTGGGGGGATTATTTTGGTTGCCTTGACTGAGATGGGCTTCTGAGCTTTATAAAAGGGGAAAGTGAGTTGAGTGCAACCATTCAGTACTCTGCTTTCTAACTGTTTGTGTGATGTGACCAGTGGACTACAGCCTCTGCCATCTTGACTTCTCTGGCAGGATAGACTGCAATCTGGAACTGGGAGTCCAAAATAAACCCCTTCTCCCTCAAATTTCGTTCATTGGGGTATTTTATCACAATCACATAGAAAAATTAAGACAGACACCCGAGGTTGGGATTGTATCAAGGTTCTTCTTCAGTCACTGGAGCACAAGACTAAGACAGGAACAGCAGGAACAAAAATGGAAAAATTCTCAAATGCATGAAAATTAAACAGTTTTCTCCTAAACAACCAATAGGTCATGCAAACTGTATGGGAGGGACTAAAAAATATAAAACTTAAGACAGAACATATAAAAGCACCAAAAACAGTCCTCAGAGGAAAATTCATACCCGTAAACACACACCAAATAAATAAATAAATAAATTTATATATATAAATAAACCTCTAGTTAAACAATCTAACACTTGGCTTTAAAAAGCTAGGAATAAATATTAAGGTCAAGCTCAGCAGAAAGAAAGAATGAAGACCAGAGAGTAAACAAATACAACAAAAATGAGATAAAAAATAAGCAATAAAGATTTAGAAAGATAATCAAAATGAACAAACCCTTAGACTGGCAAGGAAAAGGAATACAACTAGGATTAGAAGAAGAAACACTTCAAAAGGAGAGACATCCAAAAGAGCCTAAGAAACTGATATCAATGATTGTGTATCACTGAACTGGATGCTCCTAAAGAAATAGGTTAACTCCTAGGTACATGGAATCTGCCAAGACTGAAGCACCTCACACCAACAATAACTGATGAAACTGAGTCAGTGACAAAATGCAGAGTGAAAGAAAGACCAGGGACTTAGCTTCAAATCAGAGTCCTGGTAGCAAAGACTCACTGTTTCCCCAAACTCTAAAAATTGGAGTGGAGAGAATGCATCAAGCTGGTCATTCTATCAAGTTAGAATTTCCCAAATGTAAAAGCCAGACAAGGACAATGAGAAAAGAGAATCTCTTTGATGAAAGCAGAAGCAAATATTTTTTAGCAAATTACCAGCAGGCTAATTTCAAGGATACAGCAAGTAGGTTATTGCAGGGTGAAGGTGCACTTATATCCTAATCTATAAAACATTGAAGCTCATCATAGTTTACCTTGAATGTATCATTAACATTAAGCTAAAGTTAGGTGGTACCATCATCCAACACAAAGCCCAGTAAGCGCTGAATATAGCAAGTAATCTATTGAGTGCCTGAATCCAAAAATACTGACAGCACAATCTACTAGAGATTATCTGTTGCTACATTTATGATCACTGCCTGGCATTTGGACAAAGAAGCATGTGAAGATCAAAATTCAAAATCTGGAGCATGGTTTCTGATGCACGCATATATATATATCTCATATTCTCATACAGTGACATACAGTAAATCACCAAAAGCGCTGGCCCATCTTGTCCTCATAATAGCCAGGTTGTGGAATCAAAGAAAGTTTCTGTTACATGGGAATGAGAACAGAACTGGGATATGTATGCACAATATACTCTCCGGCTTCTAAAATGACTGAATTGTCCTTCATGTCAGTGTGGATAAGCGCAAAGAATGCCGTGGAGAGCTAAGTTACTTACATAGGCACACAAGGGTAAACCCCACAGGATATGTCTGTGGAAAGAGGAATGACAGCTACCAGAGGCTGGAGTTGAGGCAGAGGGAGTTGCTTGTCGGATGGCACAATGTTTCGGTTATGCAGAAGGAATGAACTTTGGATTCTGTTGCACGGCAGAAGTGACTGTAGTTAACAATGAATGACAGCACATTTCATTTCGAAATAACCAAAAGGGTGGATTTCAAGTGTTTTTTTCCCACCTAGAACAATAAGCAGGGTGGTAATTATGCCAATTTGTATGACTAAATTATTTAAAATCATGTACGTACATCAAGACATAATAAATAAATGTTACTTTTCCCATGAACACATAAAATTAAGAAGAGCGCAGGTCTTGAAATCAGATAGATTTTCATTGAAAGCCTGGATTGTTCTCTGGTGGATAATATTGCACTCCTTTTATACCTCTTGAGATGGTGTCTCTTGGAGCTAAAGCTGTCCTTGACGCCTACCCTTCTGCCTTCATACCCCAAGTGGTGGGGCATGGTCATGTACTGCCCTGGATTTCTCTATGTTCATTTCCTTTCACACCAAGCATTCAAAAGTATTGCTCAGTCTTAGTACTATTTTTTTTAAAGCAGCATGACAATTCCTCCTATTGATGAACTATAATTTTCCCAAAAGAAGTATAGTTAAGGGAACTTTTTCTAATTGGGGACAGAAGAGTTATTATGTTGAATTAACTTTTAGAGTCTTTGTTAGCTTTGGGTATTTTGTCAAATATTTGACAGTGACTCAGCTGGGGAGGAATTTTTAAACCTGAATAATGTGGAGCTGTTACAAGGTAATAAAATTGGGAGTGCATGCTTACTTGTCAGAAAAGTTTTGTGTTTCCATGAACAGTTAGGACTTTTTTGTGTGTGGATTTCCTGGTGGTGGGAGATTAGGCCACCACTATTCACAGTGTGATTCATACAGGTTACTAAATTCCTATGCTGGCTGATTTTTGTCAACATAGACATATAAAGGTAGACATATCTTTTTATAAACCTAGACACATCTTCAAAGAGGTATGTCTTAATTGAAAAATAAAAGCCTCCATAAGATTGCCCTGTGGGGGTATTGTCTTGATTAATGATTGATGTGGGAGGGCTCATCCCAAAGAAGTCAGCTCCACCCCTGGGAAGGTAGTCTTGAGTTGTATAAGCAAATGCGGGTTCTCCATGGCTTCTGCATCACTTTCTGCCTCCAGGTTCCTGCCCTGGTTGAGTTCCTTCTCCAGTTTCCCTCAGTGACAGACAGCCTGGAAGTGCAAGATGAAATAAACCTTTCCTCCTCAAGCTGCTTTTGGACATAGTGTTTATCACAGCAATAGAAACCTAACTAAGACAGTTCACCAGAGAAGTTGGTTAAATCCAGGCACTGTTTGACTTTGACATTGTAGGACAGTCCACGTCCAGATCTATGTTAGAAATTCGTTCTGTCCAAGCCCACAGGTTTAGAATGTCACCATCCCTCATTGAACACTGAATATTTTGAACGGTCAAATGTCACACTTTGACTCAGGATGATTTTA
Source organism: Mesocricetus auratus (assembly GCF_017639785.1). Lineage (NCBI taxonomy): Eukaryota > Metazoa > Chordata > Mammalia > Rodentia > Cricetidae > Mesocricetus > Mesocricetus auratus. The sequence goes on from NW_024429268.1 coordinate 5,036,283, forward strand.
AGTCTCTGTGACCTGTTATTAAAATAGTTAATGATTTCTTCTCTAATAATGTTTCTATTGCATTGATGATGCAGGAGCTAGTTAGAATTGGTACAGCCTAAGTGTCACAACTTTGCAAACATACAGTGTCTGTGACCAACGCGTTTGTCCCTCCTTTTGAATCACTATGTTTAGACATGTCATTTTGCAACATTCAAGTGTCTTTTAAGCTTCATCACTTCCAAAGACAGAGTGCTCAAAGTTGAAGTCACTATAGATATTTTCTATAGGTATATTTTATATCAGTCAATCTTCAGAAAGTTTAGAATTTTGGGCTGCTTGAGAAGACACAGCTCTTCACACCAAGTTGTACTAAGGTGGCTTCTTCACGGAAGAACCACACTTTACAGGTACATTATCTGTGAGAATAGGAATCAGGTGACAGGACCCCCAAGCAACAACAACAAGACTGTACAGCCAAGGAGAAAGAAGTTCCACTGGCTTGGGACCAGAAGAAATAAAGTTTGACCAACTCTGAAGCCAGAGTAGAAGAAGCTTGTAAATGTGGTATTGGGCTTGTATCCAAATCCAAATCAAAGAATGCTGGATGCTGTCCTTGCAGGCGTAGACTCGAGAGTTTAATGAAATGAAGTAGAAGCTTAATGTTTTTAAAAAAGCTTCACAGTAGATTCTAATGGATCAATCATCTAATGATTATAATGGTCGTTCTAAGGGGTTTAGAGAGTGTTACTGAACGTTGAAATTCTTATTTGTAAGTTTCCTTTCTTTCTCCTTTTTTAAAATACTTTTTTCTTTCTCTCTTTATTGCTTCAGTTTCTTACCTTTGTATTTGAGGACCATATACAAGGCAGCTGTACTTTTGGTACTGCTACAGACACAAGGTTCTTTTGTCTTTTGTCCCCAGTAAAGCTCTTATATTCTGAGTCATTTGCTCTTAGCACTGACACCTGTTTCCTGGCCACCACCACTACCAGGGCTCCCTCTGGGCTCCCCCACCAGAGCTTGCATTATTTATTCCATTTCCCAGAGTTATGTGGCATATATTTTAATTTCTTTTAATCCATTACCTCTGCAGAGATGAACCAAGAAATGTGGACGTTCAATATCTCCTGGGATATTTTCATGACTGCCCTTACATATATGATGCTTTTTGGTAGCCACCACTTTGAAACCAAAGCAAAAACAAACTAACTAACTAACTAATTAGCTACCTTGTGGGTTGTACAATAGAAGCTCATTCAAAGTACTCAGTAACTTCTTTATAGAAGTGAGTGTTAAAATAATTGGACTATAGCTCAGCATTTCTAATAATAGAAGAGAAATGTTCACATAGCTCAGCAACATTGTAGTGATTTGGGTTTTACCTCTTTTCCTGCCATTTACTCTATTGAGCCTCCTTTCTTCCCTTTGCCTCTTCCTCCTTCTTCCTTTTTTTCCCCTTCTCTTTTTCTGTCTCCCTCTTCCTTTTCTGAAAGGGTCTTGTGTACCCCAATTCAGTTTCAAAGTCGTCACGTAGCCAAGGATGACCTTGAGCTCACGGTCCTCTTGTCCCCACCTTGAAGTTCTCGGATTATAAGCACGTACTAGCATTTATTATTTATTTGTTTGCTGTGCCTATCCCTCCAACAGGATGTAAGTTTAGTGGGAGGGGAATTTCATCTCCTGCTCATCAGGAAGGCACACAACATTAACTGTAAGATAGCAGTCAATCAACAAACATTTACTGACAGTAATAAAATGAGTAACCATCTTCCAGAATCAAAATATCTCAAGGGGTTGGCGAGATGGCCCAGCAATGAAGCCCTCCCACGGTTCTTGCAGAGGACCTGGGTTTGGTTCTCAGCACCCGCACGGTGGCTCACCACCATCTGTTCCCATCGCTTCAGCTCCAGTAGGGTTTCTTTAGGCTGTAATTTAAAAAAAAACGTGCTTCTCTTCTCTTGTGGAAGCTTTCATAGAAACGCTGATATTCCTGGTGGGTTCATGATGTACAAAATGAGAAAGGTGACCACAGGGAAACAGAGCTGTGAGGGTTGGAGGGACAGAATCTTTGGCTTGTTTCCATCAAGGGGCCTGAGTACTCAGTGTTGCAATGATAAAAAAAGCATCTTGAGAGAGAAAGATACCATGCAACAGAGTTCAAGCAGAGGTTAGAGGCTGTCCTCCTGGGACAGGAGCAGCAGGACAGAGGCAGAAAGGAGAGAGAGAGAGAGAGAGAGAGAGAGAGAGAGAGAGAGAGACAGAGAGAGACAGAGAGAGACAGACAGACAGACAGACAGACAGACAGACAGACAGACACAGACAGACAGATACAGACACAGACAGACAGACAGACAGACAGACAGACAGACTGAGGGTGTATCCTGTCAGAACTCCAAAGGGAGGCCAGTACAAATGCTTAAATATTAACATTCAGGACTTGAGGAAGTTTGCTTTCCAAACCTCTCGAAGAAAAACCTTTGAAGCAGAATATCTCCAAGGCAGAGCTTGACTCCATGTTCCCCTGCTACAGGAAAACATGTTCCAGCCCACTTTTACAATACACTAGGGGCTGCATTGCCAGGCCTTCATGCATGGGGAGTTACTTAGTCTTACTTCACCTTGATATGCTATGCTTTGTTGATACCTATGAGAGGTTTGCCCCTTTCTGAGCAGAAAGAGCGGAGGAGTGGATTGGGTGTGGGTGGGGACAGGGACAGGAGTGGGGGTGAGGAGGGAGGGGAGACAGCAGCCACTATGCAAAATAATTGAATAAATACATTTTAAAAATACTTTTAGAACATGAAAGTCTATGAGGTAGACCAAGAAATACACTCCCTCACCAAACCAACACACCACATCACATGCCCAGCCGTATACAGGAATGGACAATGTGGAGAAGGAAATGCCATCTTATGTATATTGTACTTATTTCACATGGGTATGCCTATGTCACACCTAAGCCCTACGAAATGCATATTGCTGTGAGAAAATTAAGGAGTATAGAAGTTAATTCACCCAGGATGACACAAATATTAGATGACCACATAAAATTAATGTCTAGATCTTTTCAGTTACAAAGCAACTCCTCTTATGCCATACTGCCTCATGCTGTTGAAATTCCAACTTAATTTTCACAGCAGACCTCTGAGCATGGAGGTTAGGATTAGCATCCCTTGGCTGCAAACTCATTTTGTCTGTGGAGCTGGATCAGTGTGCTTTAGTTGCTGGGGTTTCTGGAGAGAGCAGGAGGTAAGGAAAGATCAGGAGTGCCTTCAGGCGAATTGGCACACCACCACGCCCTCTCATCCTTACACTGTGTGCTTTTTGGCACATCCTGCCTCTACAGGAAACGTCTCCAGCATCTCCACAATGTCATGAGGCTGCCCAGAGGGCAGGGGACAGGGTGTTCTTCCTAGTTTTATTAATGAAACCATGTCTTTGTGTTAGGGATCAATTTGATCTACCTGCCTCCACCTGCTTACCATTTCCTTTCTACACTTTCCAGGCTTCAGACTTATTGTGGTGGCCTGAAATCCACCAGTGTCCACCCTGAACTTCATCCTTGAGCTTGAAACACTCCCTGCAATACCCTGCTGCTTCTGTCATCACCTCAACATTCAACTCAGTGAATTCAAAACGTGTTTTCAAGGAGCTGTCCCCATCCAGCCTCTATGATTTCTTCAGTCTGCCACGTGTGAAATCAGGAGTCCTCAAGTCATGTGGGTTTCCTGTCCATCTCCACTTTTCTTCCACTTCCTTCTTACATATCTCCCTTGTACAACTCTCCACTGTGTGTGCTGCTGCAGGGTTTGTTGCTGTTTTTTTTTTTGCCTACTGCCCTTGCCTTTTATTTCCTTTAACTCAAGAAATCTTAAAGGATACTATTACATCATCATCCTTTCTAAAGTGATGCCCTCATCAGGACACTTCCCTTAATGACATCTAGATGTGTCTCTGCCTATCAAGGTGGCAGAAATTATGGGGCAGTATTCAAGACCTTCTACCACACAGTCAACTTGTGTCTATGAATACTCTGCCTACTTTATTTCCTATGTATAATTTCTACCTCCTAGACATTATCATTGAAGATTCCCCAAAGAGCTTTACTTATATTGTCAACTTTCATAGTTCAGCTATGAAAGAAAGATACATGCATTCCTTGAGACATGCTTCATGTGATCCCTCTGTAGATAGTGTCTTCTTTTCTTTTTTATTAATTTGTCTAATTGTTTTTGGTTTTTCAAGACAGGGTTTCTCTGTATTGCTTTGGAGGCTGTCCTGGATCTCACTCTGTAGACCAGGCTGGTCTGAAACTCACAGAGATCTTCCTGCTTCTGCCTCCAGAGTGCTGGGATTAGAGGCGTGCATCCCCAACACCCGGCTAGATAGTGTTTTCTAACCCTTCTATGTCACAATGTATTACCATGGAGTTTTGGTATTTTGGATATACATTGCAGAAATAACCATTTCTTTCTGTATCATAGTCACTTACCTACTTGTGTTCACAGTCTACTAAAACATCAAGTCCTTAGAGAATTAGCTACTTCAAGACTAGCAGCATCTTTGCAGATCCCAAACTTGCAACAAGACGTTGACCTGCTGATTGCTGAGATACAGGTAACAATAAGAAGGGTGGAAAGTAGAGAGAGAAGGTATGAATGGGAACATGGTTAAGTGTGTGACCAAGAGTGATTGGGACAGAGAAAAAAAATTGTTGGATGGCCAATGTGGCTAAAACAAAGGACTTCTGAATGAAAATACTGAGAGAAATGTGTTGGAAAGGTAGATTGCAGCTACCAGTGAAAGGCTAATTTGGGTTGAAGTGATTCAGTGTGCGGCAGACTGCCATGATGGGTCATTAAACATTCCATCTGTACACAATGGCAATTTCCTGCTGAACATCAGAGCAAATTGTGTTCCTTGGGCCAATATACTTTGTGAGGAACAGACTGTCTTTGGGTATGGTTACTCAATTATGAATAATTGGTTCATATTGTATCCCTTAAAGATGGAAAATATAATAATTACCTGATATGTTTGCATTTGGATTTGGTGGTCAGCAACTAATGAATGACTAAAAGGCTTAAGGTCAATGTCCTTAATGGAAGGATGTTCACAGAGTGGTAATTATATCTTCAAAAAAACCCCTAAAAGTTACACTTATTTTTATTTATTTGAGTGTGTGTGTGTGTGTGTGTATGTGTGTGTTTGAGTGTGTGTAGATTAGAGGATAACTTTGGGGAGACTTTAGATCTCTTTTCCACCGTGTGTGTTCTAAGGATAAAATACAGGTTGCCAGGCTTATCAGCATGCTGTTTTACTTGGTGATCCAGTTACTGGCCTGATTCTATTATACTTTACCATACCATTCAGAATAGAGCATAGTATACTAGTTTCCAGAAGGGTTACTAAACTGTATAAAGAACGACACAGGAAGCAAAAATCAAGAAACAGCGTGAAATCAAGTAAAACATACATGCTTGGGAAGATCAAAGAGCTCAAAGGATGGTACTCCTTGTCTCCCTCCCTTACATCTAACTCTCTTCTAGAAGAGTGGATTCTACTTTATCTTCTCTGGTAATGTTCTCTGTTCCGTGTGTGTGTGTGTGTGTGTGTGTGTGTGTGTGTGTGTGTGTGTGTGTGTGTGAGTTCCCCTTATTCCAGGCAGGAGAGCAACTCCTTTCCCACTTGGCAGAGAGAAGAGCCTTGGATTTGGTAAGTTCATCTACTAAAAGAAACACAGTTGTTTCTTGATGGGCTTCAGAGAAGCCTACCACACCCTTGCTGTCATTGCCCATAGGGTGATAACTTGAGGGAGTGAGAGAAGAAGAGAGATGGGTATCTGTAGTTGTTCATCATGGAAGTTAAGATAGCACAACGGTATGGGAATTCGTTCTCCCCTTTAACATGAAAATATGTGAGCATCAATAGTGAGACATGGGGCAGGGTTTAAAGGCACAATGTGTACGAGAGTTTGAGCATCCTCCTATGAACTGAACTCTGGTGACCATGGTCTGGCACGTTTGAGCACACATATGTACCTTAGTGGTCCTGATGTATGCCAGTGTTAATGCATGGAATTGTGAATTGTAACATGTGAGTGCTGAGCGTGAGCACTCCCTGAGTTAGTTATCTTCTGCGTTTGCCTTATTTACATATGTTGTCTTTTTGAAGTCTTTAGTCCAGGACAAATATCTGGCTGCAGGCCCATGGAAGGAACTGCTTGACTTCATCACTTGGGACATTGGTATTGTTTGTCATGGTTCCGGAAACACGAATCTTTAGGACAGAAATTAACTTGTGACTTCTTGTCCTGGACTGCCTGTGCAGCTTTTGGTCATTCTGGTCCACTAAAGAGCTGTTTCTCTACACTATTAAATGGGCATTTCAAGAAACAAAGCCTTCCTCTGGTAAATTTAACAAGAAAATGATCCTGGCAAAGAGGAGACTACTGGTGTCTCTTGTCTGACCACACTAGAGGCTAGAGCACAATGTTATGAAAAAGATGTCTCTAATTGATCTTTGAAGGGATTGCTTCTGAACCAAAAAGGGAGAAATCCAAGGAGGGTGAGTGAGGAGGAGGACACTCTCAGAGTTAACTGTCTCAACATTGCTGTGCATGGCATAAAGGTAATGACATCACTTGCTAATGAAAACCAGGAGTTACCATAAAAAATATAGCTTGGTTTATGTCATCTTTTGCCATTGTTCGTTTCTGATGCTATAATTTGAAATGCCAGTGTTTCTTGAGAGGAAGGCTATTGATATCTAAACAAACACATAACTTCCTTTAAAGTCCTCTAGTTTGGTTTTGGGAATGTGTGCCTATGGAATAGGAGGACCAGCTAAGTGTTACAGGAAGCTGTTTTTTTCAGGGCTACAGTCAGAATCCCGCTGACTTGCCCACGGTTCATACCTGAGAGGAGGAGTGTGGATTGAGAAAGGCTAGCTAAAGGCGTTAAGAGAAACACAGAGACACAGGATAAAATCAAGAGGGCAGATTCACTCCATACTCAATGCCACAAGTTTATTTTCAATATTCCTAAATACCTTTCCCGAAAAGGGGATCATGGTATCATGTATATGGAACAAATTGACTTTTCTTCCTTAATTCTCCAAGGATTCAGTAACCACACCTTATATTTAATTTCTCGTTATTTGGTCTTGAGGGTCAGGAGTAACCACACCTCATACCAAGTCTGTTGTTATTTAGATAGCATACCCAAGGCCAAGATCAAACATCCTACTGTAACCATGCCTTAGGGAGCATCAACTCAGACAAATAAATAAAGTCAGAATTTCCTAGCATCCTTAGGATGTTAGGATGTGCTTAGGAACATGGCAAAACTTGTACTATGTAATGAAGGTTGCAAAACACTGAAATTGTGGAAACCTATAGCCTGGAGTCTAAATCTAGCATAGTTAACTACCTACCTAGACACTGAAAGAGGAGCGATCACCCTTTCTTATCAAAGTTTTGTACTGTTGCGTAGACAAGTCTTTTTGGGGGGGGCACAGCTGATCTGATGAATACGGGACTGTCTTGCTGGGATGGCCACACTCTATAACACACATCCAGAGATGAGTATCACTAATCCCTCCAGTGGTTCTCAGTCCTGTCGGGGTGATAAGGAAGACCAGCCATTATACCTGTTTAGCTTTTTTAATTTTAATTTTAAATAGCTTGTTTTACATGTCAATCCCAGTTCCCTCTCTCTCCCCTCCTCCCGAACCCTTCCACCTCCCCGCCCCAGCCTCCCACCCTATTGCCAATTCCTTCCACATAGGGGATATCTAGAGTCTGTCATTTCACTCAGGGTATGGTCCAGGCACTCCTCTAAGAGTCCAGGCTGAGAGAGCATCCCTCTTTGTGTTATGAACACACAATATCTGTTTGTATTCCAGGAATAAACACTGATCCACTGCCCAGGGTCCCATAGGTTTCCCAGGCCTCCTCACTGACTCTCACATTCTGGAGAGTCTGGATCATTCCCCTGCTGGCCTCCCAGCTGTCGGTCTGGGGTCCAAGAGCTCTCCCCTGTTCAGATCAGCTGTCTCTGCTGGTTTTGCCAGCCCATTCTTTGCCAATTTGCTCATCACTCCTCTCTCTCTGTCACTGGGTTCCTTGGGTTTAGTTCAGTGTTTAACTGTGTGTGTTTGCCTCTGCTTCCATCAGTCACTGGATGAAGGCACCAGGATGGTTATAGACATCAAGTTCACTATCAGGAATGGGCATTCGGGGTGGTCTCTCCACTATTGCTTAGCTTGCCAATTGGTGTCATCCCTTTAGATCACTAGAGGTCACACTGGTGCCTGATCTGTCATCTAACCTATGATTCCCTCTTCCCCCTATTCTACCCCCTACTCAACCTTCCTGTTCCCCCATGACCAACTCTCTCTTCCTCTTCTCCCCCTCTCTTTTTCCCAGCTCCCACTCCCCCCCCCCCACCCCGTGCCGTGTTCCCCATCTGTTCAGAGGATCTTGCCTTATTTCTCTTCTCTGGGGTACCATGCATATCTCTTAGGTTCTTTCCTGTTTCCCAGACTCTCTGTCAGTGGACGTGCAGATTGGCACTATCCTGATCCATATCTAGAATCCATATATGAGTGAGTACATACCATGTTTGTCTTTTTGTGACTGGGTTACCTCACTCAGGATGGTTTCTTCCAGTGCTATCCATTTACCTGCAAATTTCGAGATTCCATTGTTTTTTTTTTCTGCTGAGTAATACTCCATTGTGTAAATGTACCACATTTTCTCTATCCACTGTTCAGTTGCGTAGACAAGTCTTAATGAGTGCTATGAGCTGGATCCTGTAAGACCGTCTTAAGAATTTGAAGCAAATTCCGGAGACAATGATGGCTGTTTGACCTGAAAGGCAAGTTAGGATAAGGCTGTCCTTATGGATCTGCTGACATACAGCTTTGTCAGGTAGAACGAACTCAGAGAAAGTTGGTCAAGAGAGGAAACAGGATGAGACAACAGCCAGAGGCAGAAGAGGAACACAGTACAGTCAGCATACAGGGAAGCAAACAGAAGGAGACAGTTCTCAGAGATGGCTGGACTGCCAACCTTGCTGAAGTGTTTCCGGATCACACTGGGACCGGGAAAACCCTAAGCAGGAACACCAAAGCTCTCAGACAATCTGTTTCTCTCATATACTTATGTCTGATCTCTACATTTCTCTCTGCCTTAAATGTATTTCATATTCATCCCTGTCAAGGAAATGTCTACTCCTTCTAAAAGAGGATAGAGGTGGAGTTTTCCTTAGATGTTTAAGACAATGAAGACTCAGAGTTCTAGTGAGGAAGAGTTCCCCAATATGTACCTTGTCAGAACCTTCTTGATTCAGGCCCTGAAGGAAGTGGGGTGGAATATTTTGAAAGGGTAGAAATCAACAGGCCTTTTCTGTGCATCAGACATTAGAAAATTTGGGTCTGATCTCACTTTTCTTATTGGATAAGTTCTACTTCTAGTGTCTGAACATAAATTTCTCAAGGCAAAGGCTGCTCTTGCCTTAAGCTCTTGAATTTTTCATTTATTTCTGAGTGTGTTTCCTAAATAATGTTCAATTATTTGCTAGGAGGCGATCGTCAGACAAACATAATTTCACTGTAATAAGTGTTTAGCACTCTTCTGGGAAAGCATAGCTCCTCCAAAGCCATTTCATTGTCAGAATGTGTAATACACAAATGATAATGATGTGTCTTTCTTATAGAAATAGGACCACAGACTGATAACTAAAAGCTGCGAAGGGACCTGTAAAGTTCTGCCTCGGCAGGAGATACTGGGGCTTGTTTGAGATGAAGTAGCCCCTTAGTGAGTACTTAATTCTCATTTATGGGCAATTTAATATTCTGGATGTCTAGGATGACGGTATGCTAACTCTTTCATTAATCCTCATCAATTTATAATTTCCTGACAATTGCTTTTTCATCTTTCTTCCAAGCCTCAATCAGAAGTTAAAATGCTTGCAGCACTTGGGTAACCTAAGCCCTTAAGTGCTAAATAGAAGAGAAAAACAAATGACATTAGCTGTTAGGGGCTTTATGATCATGAAAAACAATAATGCACAGTAAAAAAGAGACTGATGCGGTGTTTCCAGGAAGCAGAAGTGACTAAGATGTAGTTCCAGGAAGAAATACGTGGTCGTAGAAAGAGAGTAAGCTAACTTTCCCAACACAGGCAGAATATGTTGGGAGTTTGGAATTGGGGAAAGGTTGAGTGAGGAGTGGTATTGGTCAGCAGGTTTGGAGGAAGCTGCTTTAATAGAGATCTTTCAGATGGGAGTTTGTGAGTTTAATTAAGAAGGAGCCTAATGTTTTGACTGTTGAAGATGCTGTGTTCTTTAGGTTGTCAGGACTGTGGAGGAGAGACACTGGATGCCTCAGACTTGGCGACAAACCAACCACAGTGGACAAAACATCCAGGCTCCCTAAGAGGAATATGGAATCAAGTGTATTTATGTGCATATGTGTGCAAGCATGTATGTAAACAGGTATAGAAGGAGGCTTGGTTCTTGGGTGATTATTATTTTGCAAGGAGGGAATGTGTAAAGGTGTGTTTGCCACTGTCCTTTTATTTCTAAGTCCATAATGAGGCAGAATAATCAGCCTCATGGGATACAGCATGTGGGAAATACGCACTCATAGGTCCGTTGACAAAGTTTGCAAACTCTCAAAATCTCCATTGCCAGGACGTTTACTGACCTGCATTCAGGTCTAAGCAGTCTGTGGCTGATGAAATGACTCCCAAACAGCCCCAATCCAAGATTCTCCTCCCATTATCTTTCACTTCATTGGCTTTGGGGCATTTTATTGCCTGCACAATAAAAGAAGACTGATTTTCTTTCTTATAGCTATATACTGCAATTCCTAACTTTTCCCACTTTTAAATTTGTTTATAGTTTAACCAGAGGTCACTGAGAAATGAAACAGTCTCAGAAATCTACTGGTAAGTAGACTACCATTTGGAAATGTAGGAGGAGGACGTGCCGTGGAGACCAACTTAGATGTGTTGTCTTCATTAGATGCAAGCTTAGATCCAGGCAACAGCTACTGGCTGATTCCCTGATTTCGGTTTCCCTTTAGCATGGGTTGGTGGTTGCTACTTTTCCCATGAACATGTAGAGTTAATTTAATAATTCATATCACCGCTCTCTTTAGTGTTAACCACTCCTCAAACTTTGTGTCACCTAAACTAGGGGAATTCTCCTGCCAAAATTGTAAATCCAAAAGCTTTGCCTTTAACCCTGATGAATGGCATCCTAAGCACCCCAAGCTCCCAGAACACCTGCTTGTTCTTTTAATCAAGCATCTTTCCTTTGAAAACCCACACAGAAGTCTTTCCAGCAGCTTTCTTCTGTTCTTTCCCATCCTCCTTAGAGTGTTCCTCTCTGCTGATGACCGCAGGACTTCGTTAAGTTTGGATAATGTTTTTGACTGCTTTCTAATCCCATCTTCTTAAGACTTTCCAAGCCTTTTTTTGTTCACCCAACTCCCCAACCTACTGACATTTATTATTCCCACCGGGTCACCCATAGCCTCTAAATACACATAAAATATGCTGCAAATGGCTTTAAACCACTTAGGGGTTCAGATCTCTCTCCATGTTTTACTAAACCTTGCTTTTGAATATTGAAGGGAATAATGACTGTACTCACTACCAAATTTAATGGGAACTTGTCAAGTCAATTATATAGTCCTGTAACATTCTGGGAGGAGATGAATAGTCTAGGAAAAGAGGCTGGCATGTATCACAGAGCGGCAGAACTGCCTATCCATGCTTTCTTTCAGAGCCTGGCACTCTACCTAAAACTTAATCTTCAGGGCAGATTTCCAGTGTTTGTATTTTTTAAAAAGGTATTTAAATTTGTTTATTTACTTATTTTTTATATATTTGGGGGTGTTCATGTGTGGATGTCAGAGGACCACTTGAAGGATGTGACTCTTTCCTCCTATCACATGGGGTCCATGGATGAACTTAGATTGGTAGGGCGGGCAGTTAGTGCCTTTACCTGCTCAGCTGTCTCACCGGACTTTTTTGTGCAAGAATTATACACATATATTCCCAAAGCTCATCTAACTTTATATTTTTCAATCAGAATACTTCAATAGGTACTGACATTTTTAGAATGAACACAAAGGAAGTTAAGCTTATCCACACTTTCTGTGGTACTGTTGATAGTAAAGTTACAGGATTAGCTTTTGGTCTATGGCCATTAACACATGGATGGATGAAGAAAAGGTTGTATATTCCCAAGAAAGTTGTAAAACACGAGTGTGTGCATATAGGGTGTGTGTGTGTGTGTGTGTGTGTGTGTGTGTGTGTGTGTGTATTCATGTGTGATGGTGTATGTGTTGAGGTCATAGGTCATCTTTGAGGGGTTGTCTCTCTCCTTCCAATATGCAGATCCTGGTGGATGGAATACAGGTCATCAGGCTTTATGGGAAACATCTTTACTAGTTATTTTGCTACCTCCACCATAAACAAGAATAAAATGCTTTTTTTTCAGAAAAGTTGACTTGGATATCATCATATTAAACAAATCCAAAAGACAGCAAGTAGAACCTAAGATATATACATAGATATGAGTGAGTGTGTGTGTGTGTGTGTTCATGCTGTTTCCTTTCTCAGTTCTGCTTTTTTTATTCACATGAAAATCACAATCTGCAAAACCCAGTAATTTTCTAGATTAAGAAACTTTGTTGAGGAATCAAGTAATTGATAATTTAGCCAGCAGTAGACAGATGATTTGCGTACATAGAAGGAAAAGTGAGGAACAAGGAGGAATGATACCGTGTATTTCAAGTCTCTATGGCATTGTGTGCACATGGAAGAGCTGTCTGCTCTAGGAGACATTACCAGACTTTTGAACTGCAAAGCATGTAGGATAAAAGATTTGGAGAGAGATAAATAATACCTCTTATCAGTTTCAATTATTAGCATGGGTAAGTCCTTAAGATTTAATCTGTAGCATGGCAGCTACAGTAAATGACACTATAATGCATGCTTGAAATTAACTGTGATTACATCTTAAATTTACTCACCTATACACTGTGTGAATCCCTGGCTGTATTAGTTAGCTTGACTGTAAAATGACGTCACAGTATCTGTGTGTCAAAACATCATGCTATACAATTGAAATACATGCATTTAAATATATTCTTTTTAAAAATGCTCCAAACCTACACCAAGAGGTGCTATTGACAGTATTTTTTTGGGCAAGGGAAAAATGATGGTGATTTTCCACTAAGATTTCCTGACTTCTCACAAATGAGTGGCATCAAGAGTCATGAGTAGTCATTGTCAGGGAATTTGTGCTCCTAGGATGTTTTTGTATCCACAGTTTTTAAGACTTCGTGTTTGTTTTTATCCCAATGACACATGGATGGTGCTGGGGGAACCTGGCTGCTTCCACCCTTGCTTTCGCTGACTCCACTAATCTAGTACTTCTTCCTTTGCAATGTCTCCTTTGTGGGGACATTTCTCACCTTCGTAGTTAGGATGCTGACAGACCCACTGTCCGCACACAAGACCATATCACTAGTTCAATAGTTCAGTGCCTAACCCAGCTTTTTTTTTAACTTCCCTTCCACTTATTCTTACCCTCACACCTCCTGACGTTTCCACCCGTTACCGTCTGTGCCCCGCCTAACGACCTAACGATTACGAGGGGTCTTAGTTTGTGCAATGCCAGGGGTAGCTTGCTGAGTCATCGGGTTCCTTTTCATGTCTTTCCTACACTGTGGAAACTCTACCTCAGTTTCTATGGTCCTAAGATCATTGACCATTGCATCTGTGACTCTGCCCATGGTTCAGGATTACCTTCTCTGACACTCACTGCCTTGAGTGTACGGATGTCTTTCCATCACGATGTTGCTCGCTGGGCTGCTTGACAGCCTCCTCCAGTCTCATCATGGCTGCCGTACTGTGTATCCCTTCTTCCTCTGGGGGTCAGAAGTTTTTTTCCCATCTATGCCTACCATCCCATGGTGTTTGGCGTTGGTCTGAGCTTGGGGAGGATGTTTTTATCTACGTGGGGATTAGATAAAAGTTCATCCTTACAGTCTCCACATCTCATCATCCCCATTGATAATTCTTCCCTCATGCGTTGGAAAGCTAGTGGCAGGCATCATCTTTCAAATATCTCAAAGTCAGGTGTCTATGAGCCTGAGGTAGATGGTAAAGGAACAGATATCGCCAAGGGTACCATGTAGAGAAAACAGTGTAACGGTGCAAATTAAATGAGTTCATGTAAATAAATCTATTAGAATAAGATTGAGCACTGCAGGGAGAAGTTAAAATGTAACTACCATTAGTCAAATCTGCTACTAAGTTTTTCTTTTCCTCATCTTGGCTCAGTATTTATGATTTATTTTTGTTTTATATCTGTTGGTGTTTTGCCTGCATATGTGCCTTTGCGAGGGTGTCAGAAGCCCCAGAACTGGAGTTACAGGCAGTTGTGAGTTGCCATGTGAGTGTTGGGAATTGATTTCTGCAAGAGAAGACGGTGATTTCAACTGCTAAGCATCTTTCCAGCCCCCAAAATGTGTAGCCCAGCGTGGCCTAGGACTCATGATCCTCTTGCCTCAGCCTTCTCCAGCAAATCCCACTGGTGTTTGCCACCAAAATCGGACAATGGTTTTTGTTATGTTTTGCTTTTTGGTTTTTTTTTTTTGCAGTCTTTTATTTTTCTCTATAAGAGACTTCAGTTTAGGTGTGTTTCTTTGTCAAAACCCGGGTTCAGCGTCTAGAACGGAGTTCTGAAGCAGCGCTGAGAGCACAGATAGCCCTGCCCCAGAGGAAAAGTGCCCTCTTCAGTTAGACCTTTCTCCCAGGCTCCAGACTACCAGTTCCCCTTGTGCCCAAGCTGTCCACCTCTGCTGTCTGCCCCACAAAGATTCTTGTCTTCTGGAAGGAGCGGTCCTTTGAGCGGCTGTCTCCCTATTCCTGTAAAGAGAGCCCCGGGTGCCTTGTCTCCTTCATGTGCCCGCAAGGAAAAGGCAAAGTGTGTCACCACTCTGAGACTTGCTGGTCCCCCGTTCACCCAGCCTGCTCCTCCTCTTCTCCCACAGAACCAGCTCCGTGTCCCAGAGATAGGGTCATTTGCTTAATGCCCCAGAGGGTGCTTTTTTTTTTTTTAATGCAGCCTGACCAGGGCTCCAGGGCCCCTGGTTGGTAGAGCAACACTGGTAGAAAACAGACAAGGAGAAGAACTGGTCATGATGTTGTGGGCTAACGGGGCAGGAGGGGACAGGCATTCCTCAGAAATCTGCAGGCAGCAGAGGAAGTCGTGGGTCCTTGGTGGTGGGACAGCTCTGGTGTCCAGTTTTTTATACTGAATTGAGTCTGGACTGAGCTGTAATGAGCAGAGTAGGATGAAAAGTAGCTGTAACTTTCCTTTCACTCCCAAAACAAGCTGTGCCCGTGGGAAAGTTTGAGAAGAAACCCAAGAAGCAGTGTTTAATGTGGATAGTCACAGCGTGGGATCAGCAAGAATCCAGGAAAATGAAGAAAAGGCTGCTCGGGTGTACAGTCAGGATCCCAGGCTGCACAGCCTGGAGACTCTGATCTCTTACTGTATTCAAATAAGATATTTTACTTTTTTTTATCAATTACCATAGGATTTGTTTTTTTCATCTGTGGGACTTGCCAACTTCAGATTCTGGAAAAAGTATATCTGTGAAAACACTTTTTCAGCCTGAGAACTTTCTCTCCTCCACCTCTCAAGGGATCAATTATTTTCTGTCCTCACAAACTTTGTACAAAGCTGAAGAACCAAGTGGGGAACAATTATTCTCGGCTCACAGACTCTCTGTATCTTGTCCTAGTAAACTAATCAGTTCTTAATCCTCCTGGAGCTGCCTCGGAAAGTCACCCTCCTGTTGGCTTTCATCTCTGCGCCCTACTGCCTTTAAATATTAAAAGAGAGAGCAAGGGCTTTGTCCCACAGTGTTGCTAAGCGTTCACGGTGCTTTATCAGCTGTAGGATCCCTGGTCAATTTGGGGAAGCTGCCTAAGGGCTCCGCGGCCATCACTCATCATGCTCAGCATCCCTCAGTACACACGGCATTCTCAGGAAAACTCACCTGTGGTCCTCAGATGCTCCTGCATCAGCATCTCTCGGGAGCTTGTTAGAATCTCAGGGCCTAGCCAAGCCCTGAATTAGAATCTGTTTCTTTTTAAAAGATAGGGCTCCCGGGTGATTCCTAGACACATTAATATTTGAGCTGCACTGATCTGCATGATTTACAGGTGGAATTTTCAAGTAGGAAATTGTATATGAGTTTTGTTTGTTGTTTGTGGCATGGGGAATATAAGAGGGTAGTTGAATGTCGCCTAGCATGCACAAGGCCCTGGGACAGATCCTCAGCCAGCAGTACACACACACACACACACACACACAGAGAGAGAGAGAGAGAGAGAGAGAGAGACAGAGAGAGAGAGAGACAGAGAGAGAGAGAGAGAGTCCTAATTACAGTGTGAAGGGCACTAGAAAAAGGAGTTCAATATCACATCCCCATTTGTTTTTGCAAGAGCCAACCTCCCTTAGTAACATTTTCCTTAGGTCTTATTTCTGGCATCAGTAACCAGGACAAAAGCTCCTCAGAGTCCCATCCCACTTTGATATTACACTCATTGAGTAACTTAGGCCAAATGGCCCGACCCTTGAGTTGCTTTTATAGTACAGTGTAGAGAGATATGGAGATGATTTGCTTTCACATATCTGTCTTTCTGAGACAACGGTCCATGATGTCTACAATGTCAAATGAGGGACCTGGATGGATAGGAAACAATTGCTACATCTTTCCAGTTTGCTGGAAAGAAGAGTGAGATTCCAATTCTAAGCCACAGTAGTTGTTAGGAAGCTTCTGCTGGTTTGAATCATGTTACTAAATTTCATTGTCTTGGAGTTGCAAGGGATCTCGTAACTCCCTGAGGCTCACCTCACCCACTGTGTGCAAGCATTTTTAGGGTAACTCATTTATCCTCTTGACTTATAAATGCTACTAAAAGCAAGCCCAGAAATGGAGTACTCCAAAATGAACAAAAACAACAAACCCCTGTTTAACTGTAGAATGTTTGAATTTTAAGTTTCAGTCATTATGCCAAATGTGACTCCCTTTAACATGTACTTACTGTCTAGTGGGCTTCTCTTCGTGTTACAAAAGCTAATTAGTGAAAAAGTGAGCTATTACATACTCCCCTTACAGCGTATTTATGAATGAGATGAGGCCTCACTCTCTACACTGATGCTTCTGGTCCTTGTTCAGGTGGATGTTGGAGCTGTTTACTGTACTGTTAATTATGCACAAAACTAAATGTGGTAATGTGCCCTGGACAATCCATTGTCTTGCTTTGTTGACTGATTTCCTGTCGCCATCAACTAAGATGGCTCTTCATGGCTCAGGTTACAGGGTTAACTCATGTTCCAAGTTCAGCTCAATTTTAAAGACAGCTGGGACTTACTGGGTAGATACAGGGTATCCTCCAAGGCAAACTATGTTCATCTTTAGAAATTTGACAGGGTATGCTGGTAAATGATCATCATAACTCAGCTTATTGGCGGTCGCCATTCCCTCACAAAGGGAGAAGACAGGGAGGGTTACAACACCTTCACCAGAGTACCCAACTACCAGTCCAGATCAGCTGACTACTATGCTATTTTACCCTGATTCCACAGGGGCCTTGGGTCTCAGGGAGGGGAAAGCTCTTGGTGGAGGGGGCTCCACCATCCATAGGGAATTCATCTTCCATTCTGTGTGCAGACTTTTCAATGCCACTCACAATCCTGGCCAAATTCCATCTCCATTGCTTTGTAAATAATCCTGAAAAAAGTATTGTTTTTCTAGGATGGACCTTGGTGGAATCATACTTAGGTTTGTTTTGAGGATCTTAGGAGGAAGGGTAGATGTTTATGTCTACCCCACAGAAGGAGTTTCAGCAACACGTACCAATTATATTTTGGAAGCCCAAGATGCAAAGACATACAAGGCATGTTGCCTGATTAAAGGAGCTCAGAATTTTCCATGGGAGATAAAACTGCATAAGTTATCACATGCAAAGCATTCTGGGAGTGCAGTGGAGGAGAGCCTCATTATTTTTGCTTAATTTGAAAGTTAATTTGAATGAAACTTTGCTGCCTAAGTTGAACTTGGAGGTATAAAGAACAGTTTCTCAGACTGAGGGGAAAAAAGGTGAATTCCTGAGAGGCATTTGCTGAATATGTAAACAACATAGACAAATAGGGTGCGTAGCAAAAGCGACCAAGTCTGAGAGATGGAACTAATAAGTGATTTTTCTAGAGAGTGGCCATGTGTATTAACTAATCAGTTCCTTGGGGGGAATATGTGAGTGTTCTCTGCAAGATGCCCTGCTTCCTGAAATAGGCTGCACCTTGTTACAATAAATTTCAAATGTACACTTTGGACATCTGTGTAGACATCTTTGCATTCCAGGACAATGATGTGTTCACAAAAGACACTATTTACCTGCAGTGGTAGGATTTTTATCGCTCACAACATTTCAAATAACAGAAGGCAGTTGAGAGAGAGCTTGGCTCCCTTGACACACTTGATCTACCCATCACCCAGCAGTTCAACTGGTCCAACACTGTTTTGTTCAGATCTTCCAATGCGTGGAGGTACGTTCATAGTGGCCAGAGGACTGGGCGTATTATCTCTCTGTCTCCTGGGTCTGTGGAGTGATAGAAGGAACAACACCTGTGGCATTACATTTCCTTTCATCATATCTAGCACGCACCATGCCAAGGACGAGAGCCACAAGTGAGTACTTTGAACAGAACTTCAAGGACAGGAGACCCGATAACTTCTGGGAAAGTTTTCCTCGGCTGGGAGAGGTAAAGGGAACCTGGGTGAGAATTGAGATCTATCCATCTGCTG
The DNA here is from genome assembly GCF_017639785.1 of Mesocricetus auratus. NCBI lineage: Eukaryota > Metazoa > Chordata > Mammalia > Rodentia > Cricetidae > Mesocricetus > Mesocricetus auratus. Next base: position 5,055,171 of record NW_024429268.1, read on the forward strand.
GTGGAGAAGGCAGGTCTTCTCACACTTGGGGTCTTTTCAATGTGCATGAGAAATAGGAACTCAGAAAGGTTGCACGGTGAAGCTCGCTCGCACAGAACTGAAGGGAGCATTGGGGCTGAAAGAGAAAACCCAAAGGCAGAAGGCTACTTACGTCCTGGAGACAAATCACTCCCCACCCAGAACCCGACGCTACTATTCCAAGAGTTAAACACAACCACTGTTGCCAAGTAACAAAGGGACGGTCAAGAGAATGATGCCGAAACAAAGCCGTGTCTTACTCTTAACCGTGCTTACGGAGATTTTTATGTCATATGGTCACTTGTGTCATCTCAAGGTGGGTGTCTTTGCTCAGTACCTCATTCAGTGATGGGTAGTCTGACAGTGGACAGGATGAGGATACTCACACCATGGAAGTAGAAAACTCTACGGCACTGCGTGCAGAGCTGGTCGTTAAATATTTATCACCGTTTCACGGTGTCTGTCAGGCATTATGATAAGACAAGTACTTGCAGTGGGAAACTGAATAATTATTGACGCTAACATGGCCAGTGTAGGAAATCTCAAACTTGTTTTCAGTTTTATGAAGCTTCTGTTGTTCCAGAATTTCGTAAACATGTATAATGCATTTTGATTAAATTGGCTTCCCCTTCCCTCCACCCCAATCCTTCCCTATCCCCTCCAGAATAGTTCCCTCCCAACTTCATGTGCTGTCTCATGAAAAATGTTAAGGTTATCATGTTTTAATTTTTATGTGTGTGGGTGTTTGGTCTGTCTGTCTGTCTGCTCTCTGTCTGTGCACTACCCGTGTCTTCAGTGCCTGCGAAGGCCAGAAGACGATGTTGGATCCCCTGGAACTGGAATTGTACATAGTTATGAGCTGCCATGTGGGTGCTGGGAATTGAACCCAGGTCCTCTGGAAGAGCAGCTCATCTTTCCTGCCACTGCTTTAAAAAAATAAAAACTCCACTGACTGTTAAGAGAAGCTTTTCTTTGAGAGGAGCCTTCCCGCCCGCCTGGTTCCAGATCCGCATCAGTCCCAAATACACACACAGGAGGCTATATTAATTATGAAGCTGTTGGCCTTGCTTGTCTCTTACTGGCTAGCTCTGCTTTAAGTAATTACCCCATAATTCTTAATCTAAGTATGTTTCTTACCGGAGAATAGTTCCAGGCTTCCTACCCCCATGGCGTTACATGTTGACTCTCTTGTGTTTCTCCTTCCCAGAATCCTCCTGGACTCCTAGCCCCACCTATCTAGATTCCTATTGGCCAGCAGTAATTTATTAACATATACACAGGACTTCCCCAACATCTCCTCTTTTCTGTTTAAACAAAAAGAAAGGTCTTAACTTTAACATAGTCAAATTGTATATGACAGAACAGTTATCAAGTAAGAACACAGTTACAACATTTTGTCTATTAACATTTAGCAAGATCTAAAGAAAATATCATCCATCCCATCCTTGTGAGTCCAAAGTCCTATATGTAGCTTATCTTTTATCATCACTAAGGAAAACTATAATTATAACTATCTGTCTTCAACCCCATCAAAGACCACAGAAGGATAATATATAAACACTAGGATTGACAGAGGTGTCTTACTGCCTGGACAGTCACCCAAAGTTCCTCTGTAACGTTGGGGCATCCATCTTCAGCCCATAGGCCACAATGTGTCTGGAACACTTCTCAGCAAAGCAGGAAATTTCAAACTGTCCATCTGCGCTGGCAATCTGTCAGTCATTTTTCTGTGTCCTGCAGAAAGTCTGGTAGACTCTTCCATGAAGCAGGATCCCTGTAAGACTGAGTTAAGTAGTCACTTTTCTGTGGGTCCTGCATGTCCAGTTTATACAACAACAGTCAAACAGTCTAGGCAAGAGCAGTTTCTTGCCCAAATGGCTAATCTTGCCATGTTGAAAGCAAACTCCATAACAAGTTTCTTCGATGCCCATCTTCCTCTCAGACGTAATTAGTGCTGCCAGGAGCAGACATTTCTCATTGTCAAGAAAAACCCTAAACCATTTTAAATGCCATTTTCTGAAGGTCTTTGAGAGGTTTGAAGACTGTCTATCTATCTTAAATATATTTCTATATATCTAGAAAACCTAACTTACCTAATTATAAATTCTATTATAAGTAACTATCTATAGTCTGTATTCAATTATGCATTACGTTTTAAAAGATCAGTATAAACACAATACTTAAACAAGAGGAGAAATATACACATCACAAAATTGACCTTGAATTTGTATCAATAAATGAAAAACAATACCCATACCATAATTCTCCTTTTTACCATTAAAAAAAGATTGGCTGTGATCACTAGCCTATTATAAACAACCCCATTTAAATGAAAACAAAGATTTATAAACAAGATGGGAATTAGGACGTCGCTCATTCCAAACTGCTTCGTGCTGGAAGGGGGCGCTGTTCATACCATGGGGATCATGACAAAACTCAGAAACCTGTATTAGTCCGTATTTTCGGGGCCTGTAAAACTGCATCATCTTAGCTGTTTCGATTGTTGGAACACCTGGTCCACTGCTTCCAGGGGTCTTGGTTCCTCGAACCACAGAAGCCTGGAAGAAATCCTCAGCTTTTTATGTTCTGTGGAAACATAAATTAAAACTCCTTTTCCGAGTAACATATCCTTATACTTAAATTTTGAGGTCAAGGCATTTTCAAAAGATATAAGTTGAATTAATTCAGCAGTATTTATAATCAAGTGTACTTCAGAGCTGTTCCTTCCTTAGCAATGAAAAAACTGAAAAACATAATAGCGTACAGTATCCAGACTCTGTGTATTTTCCATCTTTACGTGGCTTATTTATTAATCTATTATTACTTTATTTATTTTACTTTAATTTTTTCTGAGACAGGGTTTCTCTTTGGAAATCTGCTTGCCTCTGCCTCTGGAGGAAATCCTACCGGCGTGCGCCACCACAACGTCGGCTTTTTATTTATTTACCACTTTGTCGTTTCATTTTCTCTCTCAATCTCACGTATATTTTTAAACACACTGTAAACCTTTAGAGGTTTTGTTCATCCAAGTCTGACTTTACTGTAAATCTTTATGTTTTTCTGGCCACGTGTCTTATCTGTTAAAACCGCGGCTGTTTTAAACTGCCGTTTCAAGATGGCGGGCGTAAGCGTGATTTCAGCTTACCGCCTCAGTCCATGCTGACATCCAGCAAATGCTGCCACTTCCAGTTGTACGTACACACCTTTCAATCAGTTAGCAGAGTCTCTTAAAACAACCTTGTTGTTTTTTTTTTTTTTATGCCGAGTCAGGAAGACTTCATGACTGCTGCCCGTAAAGGGCCCATTCCCGAGTCTGAACGGTTAGTTTAGTTTACACTTTCTCATTAAAGTATCCACACTCTCATGTCATTCTCTCTGTTTTTCTCAGTTGAAAGCCAGTCTAATTTTGGTTTTTCTACTGGGGATTACATGTGTGACAATGCACTCTTGCATTAGCCATTGAGAACTCCAGCTGTTCTAGATAACAGGGTAAGAATGCCTGAAAACCAGAGGTGAGCCTGAAGAGAATCTGAACTAGGGAAAACATCTCACAACCATGAAATCTTTTTTTTCCAGATTGTTTCAAGCTTCTTTTTAATAAGCAAAATTATGCTTCCCCAATCAATTTTCTTTTTATTTTATTTTTTCTATTTTAATTTAAATTAGAAGCAAGCTTGTTTTACACGTCAATCCCAGTTCCCTCTCCCTCCCCTCCTTCCCTGTGCCCCACGAACCCCCTATCCTATCCCCTTTCTGCTCCTCAGGGAGGGTGAGGCCTTCCATGGGGGATCCTCAAAGTCTGTCATATCATTTGGAGTAGGGCCTAGGATCTCCCCGTGTGTCTAGGCTGAGAGAGCATCCCTCTATGTGGAATGGGCTCCTAAAGTCCATTCATATGCTAGGGATAAATACGGATCCACTACCAGAAGGCCCTATAGATTGCCGAGGCCTCCTCACTGACACCCACCTTTAGGGGGTCTGGATCAGTCCTATGCTGTTTTCCCAGCTATCACTCTGGGGTCCATGAACTCCCCCTTGTTCAGGTCAGATATTTCTGTGGGTTTCACTAGCCTCCTTTGCTCCTCATTCCTCTCTTTCTGAAACTTGATTCCAGGAGTTCAATTCATGTTTAGCTGTGGGTGTCTTCCTCTGCTTCCATCAGCTACTGGATGAAGGCTCTAGGATGGCATATAAGGTAGTCATCAATCTCATTATTGGAGAAGGGCATGTAAGGTAACCTCTCCACTATTGCTTAGATTGTTAGTTGGGGTCATCCTTGTAGATCTCTGGACATTTCCCTAGTGCCAGATTTCTCTTTAAACCCACAATGACTCCTTCTATTAAGGTATCTTTTATTCTTGCTCTTCTCTATTCTTGACCCAACTCAACCTTCCTGGTCCCTCAAGTCGTCTTCTCCCCTCCTATTCTCCCCCTTTTTTTCTCCCGGCTCCCTCTCCCCTCCCCCCATTCTTCCAATGTGCTCAGGAGATCTTGTCCCTTTCCCCTCCTCCGGGAGACCATGTATAAGACCATGAAATCTCAAATGAGTTCTGACCACGTGCGATAACCTCGCCCTTCCACCATCCTGAGATGGCTCTCCAGCGTAAGCTATTTCGGTGAAGTGGAACGGAATGTATAGCTCTGACGGATGCACTGAGGTACTGAGAGATAGCTGTTGTTCTTGTTTCCTTGGGAAAGGGGTTATTATCTCAAAGAACTGTAAAACCACCATGCAAACAACCTTGAACATGAGCTGAATAAAAATATTCACTGAAAATACAAACATCCTGCATAAACCTTTGAAGTATTTACAGATGCTATTGCAATAAATCAAACATTAACCTTTAAAAGTGACATTGGTAATTTGAATGGCTTCCTTAAATTATCTGTGTGATGTTTTCGCTCGTGAGTTAACTAGAATAAAGTGATTTTATTTAAAAATGAAGTAAATAAAGTGATACTGAGTCTATAGTTGCCTTCTACCAACAGGGGTCCCTTTCAAGTGATGGCAACTAGCCACACAATCACTGATAGTAAAGGCTATTAAAATTATTCACAATGTTGGACTAAGAACGAGACAGAAATTAGATAAATTCATACTGGACTTATAGGAAGGAAAACAATGCCGCTCCAGACCCCAGAGACTCCTACTTTTAGTTAATTCTACATTTGATCCAGGTGGAAGAAGAAATCCCAAGGCTAAGAAGATAAAAAAATCAAATTCTCTTGTTAGTTCTGCTATCTCTTTCACTAACTTGTCCTCTCTGTCAGTCACCAGACCCATCCATTAGTGTCAGAAACAGGACTTAACTGTAGCCACACAGTTAGTATCTTTGTCTCAGGCGGTCACACAATTCTGTTATAAGTAGGAAAAAAACCTCCTTATTGAGATAAATGGGAACCCATCCCATCTCCTCCTTCGGTCTGTAGTGAAGCTCGTGAAGTTCAACTCTTCATTTCTTTCCTACTCAACAGCGCATGCTGAGCAGTGTCACGGATCTGATGGATAGAGTGGATCTGCGTGTCCCTGAACTACTGTGAATGCAAACTGAAAGGGAAGCACGTGGAAATGGTCTATAAAGTCTGCGGGGAAATGCAAAAGCAAAGCATTATTAGAACCATTCTCACCCATCATCTTCTTGCTTATAATATGAACAATTCACCCAGTCATAAGCAGAATTTAATTTCATCTATAATGTATCAATTGGTTCAACAGCCTCAGCCACAGTCATTGCTCTGATACATAATCAAAGGACCCACAGAGTTTTGGGTCAGAAACTGAAGCCAGGAACCTAAAGAGGGTCTGTAGTGATACATTATTTATGATTTATTAATGCTTGCCTGAGGGTTGAGAAAGCAAAGTCAGTCACAAGCCATATAAGCCAGGCACACACCTTTAATTCCAGCAGCCAGAAGCTAGGAAGTGGTGGTACACGCCTTTAATGCTGGGACTCAGGATTAAGAGGTAGACATATCTCTCTGAGTCCAAGGTCACCCAGGGATACATGATATTTAACCAGTCTAAAAGAGTAACAGATCACAGGTCTTTAATCCCAGCACTAGAGGGGTATGAATGATAGCAGCAAAGTCTTCGGTAGTCAGTAGAAGCCACTCATTCTCCAGCCACACTGAATACAGGAGAGCTTAGTCTCCAGCCATGCTGAGGAAAGCATGAGGCAGAGGGATGAATTAGTGGCCAGTGGCTTTGAGTTCCTGAACTTAAGCTTGAAGCTTGAACCCCAATATCCATCTCTGGGTCTTTTGTTAACTCGTGTTACAAGAGTCTGGTTTAGGTGAAAGATGTTACATGAAGAAGTCCCTTCCGGAAACCCAGAAAAGGCTGAGCCTTCTTGACAACTCATTCTGGGACGGCACAAGAAGGGCCGCTGGGCTCCTGGCTAAGCTGCCTTTCCTGGGCTGTACTCTGCACTAACTGCCTCAAGGTGACCTAGCCTGCTTGGCTTTTTAAAAATTATTACTTACGTGTTTTTAGTTTTCTAAGTAAAAATGAGTTACACCATTTCCCACTTCTCTTCCTCCAGTCGTCCCCTCAAATAGACATTGGTTTTTTTTCTTGTTGTTTTTTTTTTTGTAGACATTGTTTTAAAGTTTCACATTTTCAACAAATAGCTTTGGTGTCTGAAAATATGCTCTTGCTTATAATTTATAGTACCCAAATTGGGGGTATTGATTGATAAGTTAAGAGATATTTAACTGAAAGCTTTTGTTGGAATGAATCAAATTAAGGTTATTGTAGAAAATCTCAGATTAAGTAAAAATGAAGCTGATATTATTTTTTCTCTTAGCCATCATTCCTTGATAGAGGCCTTGGTAACCAAATTATTTTTTTTAAATTTCATGCTATAGTTGAGGCAAGGGAAATAGAGCTGGTATTTCACTCTGTAGGTAACATGAGACAGAATGCTATACACACATTCACATACGAACATTTATATGTCTATACATTTTTATAGTTTTTTATTTAAACTAGAAACAATCTTATTTTATATATCAATCCCAGTTCCCTCTCCCTCCCATCCTCCCATGACCCCCAACCAACTCCTATCCCATCCCCCTTCTGCTCCATAGAAAGGGTGAGGCCTTCCCTAGAGGATCATCAAAGTCTGTCACATCATTTGGATCAGGACCTAGGCCATCTCCCGTGTGTCTAGGCTGACAGAATATCCCTCTATGGGGAATGTGTTCCCAATGTCCATTCTTACACTAGGGGTAAATACTGATCCACTACCAGAGGCCCCATAGACTACCCAGGCCTCCTAACTGACGTCCATGTTCAGGGGGCCTGGTTCTGTCTTATGCTAGTTTCAGAGCTGTTGGTCTGGGGACCATGAACTCCCCCCTGTTCAGTTCAGCTGTTTCTGTGGGTTTCTCCAACCTGGTCTTGACTCCTCCCTCTCTACAGCTGGATTCCATGAATTCGGCTCAGTGTTTAGCTGTGGGTATCTGTTTCTGCTTCCATTGGCTACTGGATGAAGGCTCTAGGATGGCATATAAGGTAGTCATCAATCTCATTATCGGGGAAGGACAGTTAAGGTTGCCTCTCCACTATTTCTTAGAATCTCAGTTGGGGTCATCCTTGTATATCACTGGACATTTCCCTAGTGTCAGGAGACATCACCATCCCCGACTTCAAGCTCTATTATACAGCTATAGTCCTGAAAGCAACTTGGTATTGGCACAAAAATAGACAGGTAGACCAATGGAATCAAATTGAACACCCTGATATTAACCCACACACCTGATTTTTGACAAAGAAGCTAAAATTATACAATGGAAAACAGAAACTATCTCCAATAAATGGTGCTGGCATAACTGGATGCTGGCATGTACAACATTGCAGATAGATCCTTATCTATTGTCAAGCACAAAACTGAAGTCCAAATGGATCAAAGACCTCAACATAAATCTAGCCACACTGAGCCTCTTAGAAGAGAAAGTATGTGGTACCCTAGAACGAATTGGTACAGGAGACAGCTTCCTGAACATAGCAGCAGTAGCACAGATACTGACATCGACAATTAATAAATGGGACCTCCTGAAACTGAGAAGCCTCTGCAAGGCAAAGGACATAGTCAACAAGACAAAAAGGCAGCCCACAGAATGTGAAAAGATAATTCACCAACCCCACATTGGACAGAGGGCTGATTTCCAAAATATACAAAAAACTCAAGAAGCTAGTCATCAAAACACCAAACAATCCAATTAAAAACTGGGTTACAGAACTAAATAGAGAATTCTCAATAGAGGGACCTAAAATGGTTGAAAGACACATAAGAGAGTTTCCAATATCCTTAGCAATCAGAGAAATGCAAGTCAAAACAATTCTGAGATATCATCTTGCACCTGTCAGAATGGCTAAAATCAAAAACACCAACAACAGTTTGTGCTGGAGAGGATGTAGAGAAAGGGGAACACTCCTCCACTGCTGGTGGGAGCACAAACTTGTACAGTCACTTTGGAAATCAGTATGGCAGTTCCATAGAAAAATGGGAATCAGTCTACCTCAAGATCCAGCAATTCCAGTCTTAAGCATATACCCAAAAGATGCACGTACATACAACAAAGGCATCTGTTCAGCTATGTTCATAGCAGCATTATTTGTAATAGCCAGAACCTGCAAGCAACCTAGATGCCCCTCAACTGAAGAATGGTTAAAGAAAATGTGGTACATTTATACAATGGAGTACTACTCAGCAGAAAAAAAGAACTATGGATTCTTGAAATTCACAGGCAGATGAATGGGACTAGAAGAAACCATCCTGAGTGAGGTAACACACAAAAAGACAACATGGTGTGTACTCACTCATATATGGATTAGATACAGAGAAAAGAAGCTTGGAAATGAGAAGGACCCTAAGAGAGACATGCATGATCCCCTGGAGAAGGGGAAAGGGACAAGGTCTCCTGAGCAAACTGGGAGCATGGAGGGAGGGGAGAGGGAATTAGGAGAAAGAGAAGGGGAGAAGAGGAGAGACCAGGAAGACATGCCTATACATTTTTTGTGTATTTATTTACATGCATATGTAAGTCTTGTTCAAAGACACTTGCTAGGCACCTAGTTTGTATGAATGAAGCTGGAAAGTAGTTAATTTTGTCTTTCTCCATATATTTTCCTCCTGGAATCAAATTATTGATACATTTCTTACAGCAAAGAAAATTTACCTTAATTTTATTTGCATGTATACAGGGACCTGCAGAGGCCATCAGAATCCCTGGAGTTGGAGTTACAGGCAGTTGTGAGCAACCTAACACAGTTGCTGGGAACTGAAGTCAGATCTTCTGGAAGAGCAAGAATAACTCTTAACTGTTGACCTACCTCTCCAGCTCCTATATTGCTGAATTTAAACTCAATCTCTTCTCATTTTCTTGCAGAATCTGATGGCTTGTGCTGTCAGGAAGCTGTGCCTCCAGTCTGGTGCAGTCTTCTTGCCTCTCTCACATACTCTTATGAAAGCCTCTGTAAATCCATCTTTCTTAGTTGAAGCACAATAGCCCATCAGGAGAGTGTTCTGACAGTTCACTGGAAAGAACTCTGTATTATTGTTTCATTAGGCTAAATATTTTGTGGAGATAAGGCTGTATATGCCTCCTTTGCCCCTTTCCGTGTGCCTGTTACAGGGATTAACATGTGGAGGCCACTCGATCTTCACAAAATGAATGAAAAATAAATAAAAAAGTGATCAAATCATGAATTACATATATACACTTCATACACATTGAAAAAGAAGCTGCTGCTGGCCGAAGGAGGGGAAACCCAAGAGAAGAGGTAGAGGCGTGGCTCTTGCTTACCAGGATCCAAGGGCTGGATCTCTGAACAGAAGGGAAACGAGAGACGATGGCAGAGGCAAAGAACTGTTAATCATGCAGCGGAATCAGCAGAACACAGACAGGAAACAGCAAAAGCAATATGCCTTGATGTAGGTTCTTGGCCTGATAATGGTGCCAGGTGTGGTTTGTACATTATGGAACAGGTCTTAAATCCAGTTATAAGGCATTTGGTCACTCCCTTACCGTTCGTGCTTCTATGGCAACAGCGGGCACATCTTGCCAGGCTAGCTGCTACTGTAGCTAAAAGGATTGGTAATAGTGATGATTACTTCTCTGGTAGTGTTTATAACACCTTCCATCACTATGAAATCTAGACACTAGGAATAAAACTTCTCAGTCTGTACCAGGTTTTTATTTCTCCGTGTTCTGTGAATCAAATTTGTGGTATCTTCAGCAATAAAGTATTTCTGTCAAGTTCTGGAATGCAATGTGAGATTTTCTCTGGCCTGGCTAGGTCCCACTGCCCTTCTCTGCCCCCCCAACACGCATACACTATATTAGTTATAAAGTTTTTGTCCTTTTTACTAAGGTTTCTTATTTGCTAGCTCAGTATCAATTATTCACCCATTTTCTAATAATCCATTTTATTTCCACTTGGCCTAACCTTACCATAGAAAAGGTCTGGGCCTCTTACTCTGTTGGGGTCTATGCTGCATGTGCTCAGCATCTCAGCAGAGAAGAGAGAGAAGACATCAATTTCCTGCATGTCCCTGCTTATATACTGATTCTGCCCTGCTATGTCACTTCGTGCCTGGATCACATGGCAACTTCTTTTTACTACATTTCCCAGAATCCTCCTCAACTCCTAGTCCCACCTACCTTGCTTCCCCATTGGCCAACAGTGCTTTATTCATCAACCAATAAGACAAACATATACACAGAAGAACATTGTACATCATGTTTTCTGTCTAAATAAAAAGAAGGGTTTAACTTTAACATAGTAAAATATATAACAAAACAGTTATCAAGTAAGAACTATTGTCACAATATTTAGTACATTAACTTTTGGCAAAATTTATATAATATATTCTATCATCTATCCTGTCTTTGTGAGTCTAAAGTCTTATATGAAATTTACCTTTAATTCTAACTAAGGAAAACTATAACCATAACTATCTGTCTTCAACTCCACAGAAGGTTAGTATATAAACTATAGAATTGACAGAGACATCTCGCTGCCTGGACATTCTACTGAAGTTCTTCTGAAATGTTGGGGCATCTATCTTCGGCCCCTAGACCTCATTGTGTCTGACAGACTTCTCAATGAAGCAGGAAATTTTAAACTGTCTGCCTAAATTGGCAGTTTGTCAGTCATTTTTCTGTGTCCTGCAGAATGTCTGCCAGCACTGGGTGTCGTGTTCACTGCCTAGTCTATGCCAACAAACAGCATGCTGCCCACTTGGAGATGTGGTCACTGCCACTGTCAGTTGCTCGTACACACCATTCAGTTGTTAGAAGGGCCTCTTAAAAGAGCCTTGCAATATTTTCCACTTATTCTGAGTCTGAAAACCTCCCTTAAGGGAGCTGCGTGAGTCTCTGTTTGTCTGTAACAAAACAGAACCCACCCGAGAAAATGGTGCTACCAAGAAGCTGTGCTTGACTGTTCTTTTGTTCCTAAAATCTCTTTTTAAGCTCTTGTCAAGTTTTAAATGGAAACTCATGCCCCAAGTCTGGGCACCATTTTGTAACGTGAGGTTTTCTCTGGCCTCGCTAGGTCCCACTGGAAGGTAGCCAAGAGCATTGGCAGTGCAGCCTGTAATGTTTGTGGATTTTTAGGGCCACTTGGAACAACATCTACAAAAGTAACCCATTCCTAAGACAAGGATTTTTGTTTGATATCTGTGCATCTAGAAGAGGCAACAATGCCTCTTCTTTGACTCTTTTGATGTATGTGTATAGATATATTTTAGGAAGGTTTTACAATAGTAGTTTTTGTTACGTGAAGCAACATAGTCACAGACTCCAGTGACGAGTATATGACATCATTGAGAGGCTATGGTTCCACCAATTAGGATGGCTCTGCTACAGCTTTGGTGTTTAGAGAGCCCCTTCTCTAGCAGATTCATTTATTTGTTTACACGTTTATGCATTTGCCAAGAATTATGAATCATTCACTCCATTGCATGCACATAGAGTAATTAGCATATGCTAGGAATATGATTCTAAATATGTCCAGATTTCCTTTGAGACTAGAAGCATGTGTAACACTGTTAATTTTTGTTTCCTCTACAGTCTTTCCATACAGGAAATGCTGGGACTTAAGGATCTAAAATAATTACTCTAGTGCTACTTACTTCTGTCTCCTGGGATTCCTCAGCATTGAAGACCCATCATGTATATCTTTCTTAATTTCTTCCTTTGTTTGTTGAAATGAGAAGGAAAATACAGCCATTCTCATGATCATCTGAGCAGACAGAGATTTTAGTTCCTGTGGGTCTCTTCTTCAGTAATTTCTTTTCACATACATCATCTCTTTTTATGGCATATTTTCACTGTTTTTGCTTCTTTGATCACTATGATTGATGCCTACACTAACACTATTGTCAGTGGCCCCGAAGTTTCTAACCGAGGGAAGTCTGCCTCTCTGGCCTTCTACTTCACCTTGGCATGAGTGTCTACAGCAGCTGCTCATTCCTCTGAGTTAACCGAAGCAAAATGGCAGTTGAGCACAGGAAGCTTTTCCTCTTGGTTTTTGTGGTGATCCACTGTCTGAACTTCTTCATCCTCATTCCCTGGGACATCAAAAGCAAAAATAACCTTGGGATACTGAAAAATGGTGCTATTAAATTTGACCATCAATGAGCTCTGCTATTCATTAGTTTCCACGTTTAGGGAGGGCAACCCTCTAAAGCAACCTGGAAAGTGTTAGGAAATGTGAAACCAAGTTTTCTACTGTTGGGTGGTATGTTCATACTCAAGACTTTACTGCATACTTGCAATCCCCTTGTGCACACAGAAAGTGAAACGTGTATGTTCATTAGTCACTGAAAAGCCTAATCGGACGTGCTTCTGTCAGTTTTTAATGCAACCACTGTTGCAGTTTTGAAACTCTAAAGAAAATGTTTAAAGTCGGGGAGTGGATGCATATGTTCCCAGAGGAATTTGGATAATATCATCATTGGATCCACATATTTAGAGGAAAAAAAAAGAGTTCAGGGATTGCAGTAAAACATGTTGATACACACCCATTTTAAGATTCTGCCCTACATATTTCCTTGATTTTATGCTTGCATTATCAGATTCTATCTCATTACCCTGTGCCAGACTATTTAGCCGGATAGTTCTCCAGTGTCCTCTTTTTCTCGGATACACAACATTGAAATTTGGTCTCAGTACTATGTCGACTCATCTATGCTTTTCTCTAAATGGCTCCACTAACAAACTTGGAATGATATGTGGGTGATGTGTAGAGAAGGTACAATCCCGCTTGGCAGTTGGGACAAAAGCATTTACTTAATTGAACTCCTCTTGTTGATGAAAGGAGGGCAAGTCTCTGAGTTTTATTTTCCTTTAATATTTTTACATTTATGTAGGCTTTCACACGCATGTGTGCACATGTGCCGCGGCGTACACATAGATCTCAGAGAACAGCTTGCGGTTGTTAGTCCTCTTCTCCCACCAGGAGAATCCCAGGTGTGAGGCTCAGGTCGTCAGACTTAGCAGTGCGCACTTTCACCTGAGAAGACATCTCTCCATCCTCTTCTCTTCATATGCTTCTCTGTGTCTGCTGGCTCCCAGAGGTCCATGTTATTCGTCTGACTCCTGATGCTTTTCGCACCTCTGCTTCTCAGCACACTGCTGCAAATGTCTGCTCCCGGTAGAGGAAGGAGGAGGTTACTATCCCTCAACACATCAGCAGACCAAGAAGACTTAAGCAACCCTTGTAAGGCAGGATAAGCGGTAGGCAAGGATCTAGGAAGTTAAGGGAGAAGTGGTGTTTTTTAGGTATATGTTGACTGTTTCTTTTTTTTTTCTGAGACAGGGTTTCTCTGTATCGTTTTGGAGGCTGTTCTGGAACTTGCTCGGTAGACCAGGCTGGCCTCGAACTCACAGAGAACCGCCTGCCTCTGCTTCCCAAGTGCTGGGATTAAAGGCGTGCGCCACCAACGCCAGGCTTATGTTGACTGTTTCTAACCCCCACTCTTTTAATAGTTTGAAACATTAATGATTGTTTCATGTCTCAAAAATGTTTACATAAGTATTTAGATGGGGCTCATCAAAAGGAGCCTTTGACACTAAATAGCAAGATGGAACGTTCTCAGGGTTGGCTGGAGGATTCAGGATGCTTTATTTACATTGTATCGTATTTCAAGGATACATAAGCAAATAAAGACTAGTGGGGCTGAGGCTTCATGACCTCATTAGCCTGGTGAACTCAGAGTCATTGAATGCTTTATATGGTGGCCAATGGTTACCAAATGATACCTTTCATAAAAGGAGACTGACATTGAGTAACTATTAAAAAAAGATTTGTGTGTGTGTTTTGCCTGCATGTATGTATGTGTACCACATGTATGTTGGTGACCAATATGTCAAAAGAGAGTATCAGATTGCCTGTATCTGGAGTAACAGGTAGTTGTCAGTCACTGTGTGGATTGAGGGAACTGAACCCTTGTTCTCTGTAAAAGCAACAAGTGTTCTTAGCCACAGAGCCTCCTCTCCAGCCCTAATAACATTGAGTATCCTTTATATACTGTCATAAAATATCAGGAGTGTCACTTTTGCGATACCTTACACATCAAAGCGTTAGAGAAAGGATGTGATCCATTTGCTGTGGTTGAGGATAATGTCAAAAGACTCATGACATTTTTTTTTAAAAACAGTCATGATAAGCCAACAATATTTTCTTTTTTTAATGGTTAGGGTATTCTGTCTTGTATCTTATCCCTGAGGAGAAGAAATCTTACTAACCCACTGTCTTCTTTTTCATTCCCTTTTCAGAGAGGAAGAAGTTATAGCATTCAAAACTCAAGGTTATTGTTACCACAATGGTATCCCTCCTTTTTAGATCATGTCCAATGTAGGCAGACATATTGCTTCCTGTGACAGTCTTTTTTCCTGAGTCATAGGCATGACTAAAAGTACAGAGCAAATAAAACCATTGCTACAATATTTATAACAGCAAGGAAGTGTAACCAGTTTAGACATCCATAAACTGAAGAGTAGATAATGAAAATGTGGAAAATATACACAATGGAATTTTATTTAGCTGCCAAGAAAAGTGAAATTACAAACATCTTAAGAAAACTAATTAGAACTGGAAGTGTTATAAAGTGAAGTCTCAGAAACACAGACATCACGTGCTCCTTTCTACGGATCACAACTTTCATAGTTTGTATGTATGTGAATGAGGGTTATAAGATAGGCTATAAAGAATAAAACTACAATAGGAGACCAGCAAATGGGGACAAGAGGTGTTGAAAACCTGGAGTAGGGAGAGGAACAAGACAAAAGGTCACAGGTGACATGAAACCGCATAGAAGTCCACTCAGAGTGGGAGTGCTCATATGATGGAAGGAGAGGGCAAAGAAGCCTGGAGGAGCAACCAGAAAATTGTTTTAAAAATGCTCTTTGAGACTCGATGCAGGTGGTCACATCTGCTATGTGTTCATGATCTCAGTTGCCACGCCATAGCCAGGAAGAAGCACCTAAATGCAACTTTATCCGTCTTCAGAGACCACAGTTCTTCCAGGTTGTCTTCTGAGATGCTCCCAATGTCTTCGAAGGGGGGGGTGACATTGGCGGTGGAGCCCTCAGCCTTATTTATTTATTCTCTGCAATTTTATCATTATGAGTTCCTAGTTTGTCTATCACCCACTTCCAGTAGAGGCTTCTCTGACCAGGGATGAGAGCTGTACCATACTCTATGGTTGTACGCGTAAGTATTCAGAAGGCGAATTTACTACGTGTCGAATTTACTATGTGTTTAATGTCAGCAGTTGACTTCCCACAGGGCCTGTGACTAGTCACAGGCTTTTGAGCAGATCCACAGTGCCAGAAACACGTTCCCTCCTGTGGAGTGTGACTCAGAGCCAATGAAGAAGTGGTTTGATTATCTGCAAAACATTCAGTCCACTATGGCACTAATTGGCACAGTGTCTCGGACAGTTCTGTATTTCGGCATGCAGGATCTATAGCTGAGTGTGATCACTGTTTTCTTTTTTTTCCCCCCTTCCAACTCCTTGCATAATCCCTCCTGGTGGTATGAGAGCAAACAAGCAGGAAAAAGATCCAGCTCAGTTTCAGTTTGATTTCTTTGCATCCTTTTCCAAGAATGTGTGCTGTCTTCAGAAGCAGGGTCTCATTGTCTTTTTTGTGAACAACCAAGAACAATTGCAACTTTATGGAATGCTGTGGGAGCTCTTGGACATTGGGCTGGTAATTTGAAGACGGCCATGTTATGCCTAGAACTTGGCATTTGATTTGAAAATCTGTGACTTCTGGGATCACCTTTAACCATTCATGAAGAGCGCTTCCTATTTTTAATCTTTAGGATATAATAAGCATTTTAAAAAAGTCATCATGTAAAAGAAAGATGTTATCAGTTGGGTGTTGGTGGTGCACACCTTTAATCCCAGCACTCAGGAGGCAGAGGCAGGCGGATCTCTGTGAGCTCAAGGCCAGTCAGGTTTACAGACTGAGTTCCAGGACAGCCAAGGCTACACAAAGACACCCTGTCTTGAAAAACCAAAAAAAAAAAAAAAAAGATGCTACTATGAAACCTAATTAATTTCAGGCTAATGAAATTTATAATAATGGAATTCTCATATCCTCATACCATATGCATATTACAAGTCCTCAGAACCATCTTGCTTTGCCAAGTTTAACTCTTTATCGCTGATCCCAGACTTTTTGCTGAGACACCTAAAACAAACATGAATTACAGACTGTTTTTGATGTACTTGTTACATATATTTTAAAACCGCATAGTCCACCTAGATTTTTACATATTTTGCAATGCGTCATTTATATGTGAGATAAATTTTTGTGTATCATCTGATAATGAATGTCTACTGGTCAGAGTCATCCACTTTCCCTTGAAATATTTCAACAAGAGACATTCCTGTAAGAATTCTGTCATCTGTGAAAATTTTCTAAGCAAATGCAAGAGTCATCCCATTTGTGTTTGTTTCCTTTCTACATATGTCTTCCACCCTTCAAGCTCAGAACAGTAGAGAAATGCTGTATTTTCCATTAATGCTCTATTTTGTCAGAATAAGAAAGTGGTAAGATAAGAGCAAGACACATTTATCATGAACGCACTAGACTCTAGTGTTAGCCATGATAAATGTCAACGTTCCATATACACGACTGGAATCACTTCCGATTTTCAATCTTATTAATAATTGTTACTGGAAACCAATTACTATGTCAGGGGTTTAATTTGAATAAAGTTGGATCCCAAAGACTCAACCTCAACCTTTTCTGTCATTTTTGCCTTACCGTAACCTTAATGCAAATAACACTTTCACATAATCTGTTCGTTGACATTTATTTGTTAGTCACTATATAAAAGAAGATGCTGTGCTAACTATTTGGGAAGATTGTAAGAAACATAGGAGGAAAAGAATTCACATTCCTGGATTTTTAATCATCTTGAAATTTGTGTGTGTGTGTGTGTGTGTGTGTGTATGCATGTGTGTGTGCATTTTTTGAGATAGTATAATAATAAGTAGCCCCAGCTGGCAGAGAACTTACTGAACTTACTATGTAACACTAGCTGGCTGCAAATTCTTCATCTTTCTCCCTCCATTTCCCAGGTGCTGGGAATCTGTTCAACCACGCCTGGCTTGATAATCCCTATATTTGTTTCTTATAGAAGAATACAGAATCCATAAAGCACTTAACCTCTGTTTTTAGGTCATTTGGTAATTGAGGACTGAGATCAAACTACGATTTTTACCAACCTGATAAACTGCATTTCTTCTTCCTCACACCAAGAACAGTAATGTATTGACCCCAGTAATAAACAGTTTCACCAAAATTACCCACAGTACTTGAAAATTAAACCCGGCACTCCTGAGACATCACATTCACTCATACTGCGGTCCTTCCAGCAGGTAGTTTCCCAGTAGGAATGCCACATGATTCTGCTGCATTTGGGCTCCGGGGTAATCAAGTGATTTACTTGGGTGAGATTGATGTGGGTGGGCACACTGCATGCTATTCCTTAGCAGAAGCCTTAAGAGTTGGGTTTTGATTCACCATTCTCTTTGTGGATAGAAGAATGCATTAAAATAAAGCTTCTATTGGTCTGGGTCCCTGAGGGGTAATTGTGAGCACAGCCTGCTTCCTGGACAATGGCACGCTCGTGGCTTTCGTGAGAAACAAACCCAGTTCTATGCATTGCAACACTTGAGTTGCTTATTTCGTTCAGCGTGAGGGCGCAGCAGCAAATGCCGGGGTCATTCCACCCACACTGCCTCGGTCTGCTTTTGCTGTTCCCGTGTTAAATTCTAAGCTCTTTGTGCTTGAAAATAAAGATGGGCAGAGGTTCAGAGAACAGATGACAGAGAAAGCAAAGTGTGGGTGTAGGGATTGGTGACCCCAGAGACAGGGTTATAAGAGCAGCAATTAGATAAGAGAAAAACAAAGGGAAACAATAAACACGGAGCTGCAGAGAGAACGCTGGAGGGGTGTCAGAAGCAGACCAAGACAACCAGCCAGGAAGCAGGAGGATGAAAAGGAGAACCCCAGAGGCACTGGGGGTTACTGCAGAAAGAAGGAAGGTCAGAACTAATGGAAGTCATCCAGAAATCCCCAAATGGAACTGACGTTATTAGCGACTGGGGAATGGCAGGGACAGGACAGAACACAAGCCAAACTACCCATTAAACCCTGCAAGACTATCTGGACGCCCTACTGCTGGGAACCCTCACAGGGTCTCATCTCCAGCTCTCTGTCAGCAGCAAAGCTATTCTGTGTGTGGACCAACGGGGCCAGCGATGTGCTGAGATCCAGCGGGTGACCATCTGCTGCGTGCTTAGTGACTGCTGGCAGAAATGTATCAAGACAGCTAGACCGCAGCTCTGGGAGCCAGGAAAGACGCGTGGGGTGCTGCTCTACCAATGCTCAAAAGATGTAACGAAATGTGTGTGAGCTTCTGGGTAGGACTTGGTGCACCGGCACCCCTCTGTGCCTCTTCCCTGACCCTGCTTCCTTCGTGTAAGAGGCACTATGGACCCTAGACTTCCTTGGTTTCAATCCTGGCACTAATTCCTACTTGGCTAAATGTCACTGCTTTTGGATCCCCAATTTCTTCAGCTGTAAAATAAAGACGACTGTGATATTGTGCACCTCGAACTGGATAACGGCTGCCACAGAGGAAGAGTTACTTTCTAGTTAACAACATACCCGACCGCGGAACAAATGGAGTACCGACACACCTTAGCTATTTCTCTACGGCCACAGGGATCCCAGAGTTCAGTGTTCAGGACTGTGTCTGTTCATTAAGCAGTACAGCGTGAGACTTTCTGTTAAGCCCAACAGCAGGTCTAACTTCAGTGTTCAGCTTTGACTGGACCTAAATCCAATCCCAACGCATCATTCGGTCCTCATACCCGCTCCGCATCTTAGTAAACACAGAAGCAAGTGTTTGTTGAGGAGTTTGTCCTGAGTTACCACTGCTGGAACCTCTTGCTCTACTACTCAGTTTCTGCTGCAGGGAGACACGTGGCTTTCCAATGTGGAGCGAAAGGCCCTGGCACTGGGGTGCCGGAGGGAGTGACAAGTGGCTTCACAAGCTAAAATGTGCCAGGGCCTTAGAATGGGTCTCTGATGAGAAATGAGCATTTCTCTCTGTATCCCCAGGCGGCAGCCCCTGTGATGGTGTGCAGCTGGGAGACTGGAGTCTGCAGGGAAATGAGAGAACATTCCTCTTGCTGTGCTTGGCTTCCCAGAGTGAGCGTGTCTGGTGCTGCTCGCCTTCTCTGTCTCTCCCTCCGGCCCAAAGGTCCTCAGAGGGCAGGAAGGGGCTAGAGAAGAGCATCTACTAAGCAAAGGCCAAGTTGCTCCTCCCAGTCTCTTACCGTTTTCCATGTTATTTATATTCCAGAAGACATGTCATTGTCCACTGTTCTACCATGACTGGGGTCTGTGCTGAAGTCTGGGTCCTGCATTGCCACCGAGAAACCGGGTGTCTAGCAAGCTGCTGGCTGAGGGCCATGTTTGAGTCCATGGTCCAGCTATATCTGGGGTCTGTGTAGATGCCTGTGGCCTGTTTCACCTCAGGAGGCCCCAGGAACCATGAGAAGGTCATACTGAGCCAGCCACATCCTTCACTGGCCCTGGGAAAGCTGGCCTTGCCTCTCAGGTGGACCCTGAATGCTGGAGAGATGTCCTCCACCCCTCACCACAGCCCAGGGTGAACTGACCCTAATGGCTAGAATGTAGGGGAGCTGACTCTACCCACTCACCTGAGGCGGGTGACCCCAGAGGCCTGAACTGAGCAGCTTGGCTACTATGCAGGCCCACAGCCAGGCCTTAGGTTGACCCTACCCCATCTAGGACCTGCTGGAGCTGGAGAAGGGACTGGTCCTGTGGAATGATACCCACAAGATCTCCAAGATTCCTGGCAGTCAAAGGATATCCCAGAGGAGTCCTGGTGGTGACCCAGTGTTGGTGGTGTGCCAGAAGCCAGAGGCCTTGAGACAGGTGATTCATTGCAATAGACCATGTGCCAGTAGAACTGATGGGACAAAGGGGTGCACTCTATGGCACACTGAAGCCTCCATTGTCACCAGGACGAATGGAGAGGTGTTGGAGAAGCAGGAAAGAAGGAGAAACACAGAGATTTTTTTCTGTTGTTGTGGTTTTTGTTTGGGGGTGTTTTTCTGTTTGTTTTTGTTTGTTTTGTTTTTTTTCTTTTGTTCAATTGCTTGCTTACTTTGATTTGTTTCCTTATTTTTTGGGGGAGTGGCAGGAATGAGGGAAGGATAGGGGTAGCTGATAGGTGAATGGAATTGGGGTGCATGATGTGAAACTCCCAAAGAGTTGATAAGGAAATTATTAAAAATATAAAGGTATTAAATTTGACATAAATGCTATTTTCGGATGTTTTAATGAAATGAGTATGTTTCCATTAAAAAAATAAAAAGAAGGCAGTTAGACAATATGACTATCTAACAAAACAACAATAGTATGTCCCTCCTTTAGGTGTACATTTCCCAGTCATTGGCTTTGGACCAGGTTTACAGTGGCAGGCATGAATTTTCTCCTATTGAGCAGGCCTTGTATCCAATTAGAAATTGGATGGCTACCTCTGAAGCATCCAGGATCCTCTTGAACTAGAGGATACATTTTGCTTTGCAGGATCCAGGACTGGGTGGAAATACCTGGTTTACATTACCAGATCTCTGTATAAAGAACTCTCTAAGAATATTTCTAGGTGCTTGAGCCTTTGGAAGTTAGTTCCACAGATGTTCTCACAGTGCAGTGTGTGGGTTCCTGCTGACAGCATCTCTCTCCAACCTATAGAAGGTTGACTTAAGAGTCAGGAATGTCTTCCTTCACATTATAACTCAGCCGGTAAATCTCCATAAGACTTAAGAAGTTACCAAGTTTATCTTGACTGTCACACTCATCATGTGATGTTGGAAGACAACTTTTTCCATTGCTGACATTCTTTGGCCTTCATTAGTATTGCTAGCTATTCTAATTTCTATTCCCCTAGCCAAATAGGACACTCTCTGTGGTCAAGTCGGGGTGGAGGCGTTTGTTTTGGTTTGTCTTTCATCATGGCAGCTTTCTAAAAGAGGTCTCTCTCTCTCACTTTCTCGCCCTCTCTTCCTTCCTTCCCTCTGTTCCTGTCTTCCTCCCTCCATTGACTTATCCTAGAAATACATATAGCACTGACATGTGACAAAAAAACACCATCCAGGATCTATAGCTCATGCTTACAAAAAATAAATTCCAGATGGTTCAAACAGATTTGGATGTAAAAAGTAGCAAATGAGATTTTTGTTTTAAAAAATTACTTTGGAGTATGAATGTAGGCTTTTCTAAAGAAAACACAGCTCCCAGGAGCCCTAAAGACTGTTATATATAACCTCATAATGCTGCAATATTTATGCATATGCATAATAACAGAAAAATAAAAACATCATAAATAAAGGTTTGTTTGAAGTTCTCTTACAAAACAACCCATTTATTAAGGAGAAATATAATTAATTTTAAACACAGGAAATAAATCCTACCCAAAATTGATATTAAAGAAAATTTAACAAGAACATTTTGCTTTGGTTTGGATTTTTTGAGCTGAGATCTTACTTACTTTGAAATCAAGAGATATTAGACCATACTATGTATTTGGGGTCCGACTTGAACCTAGGCTGAAATTTCTGCCACAACTTCCAAGTGCTAGAACTGCATGTATGAAGGAATCATTTCTGAATAAAAATTATCTTTTCACTTCAAGGACATATCAGTCCTTGAACAAATATAATACCTTCTTTAGTGAAGCATATTTGATGAAGACTGATATTATTATCTAACAAACATTTTATTACTTGGTAGGTTGAGGCAGAAGGATCACATATTTTAGTTTGGAGCTAGACCTTTCTGAAAAAGAAAAAGAGAAGTAACAAAAAAAGAAAGAAAAGATGTATACCTGTACACATGCATCCGTGTGTCTGCACATAAAAGTGATAAATAGTGAAAAGGAAACTCATGGTTTTTGAAGATTTGGAAGTGATGGAGATTTGTTCACAACGTAATAAGGTTGTCTCAAAGGTTTTAGTTCCATGGAAAGTTCAGATCTAGAAAGACTTTTCATAACTGTCCTGAGTTGTTACTTGGGTTGAAAGTTAGGATGTGGCTATTTCTTTGTCTAAATCAATGGGGTTTTGGGTGCAGCCAGTCTTAGATGAAGGTACATACTCATGGGGGGTATTTCTCTTCTACATGGCAACTATGAAGAGATTTTCAGTAGTGGGCTGAAAGAAAAGTCTTAGTCCTATGCAAAACCATAGCAAGGCATGGTGGCATCCATTCTAAGAACTTCTGGAAAGCATGTATCATGACCCTTTGGCATGTTTGTGGAGATTATAGGGAACATTTGCCCTGCTCCCTCTGCCCTCCACTTCAGTCATAGACCCTCTACACACCCTGCTTGAGTGAGGAGAATGCCAGGAGATGCCAAACCATCCATAGTTGCAGACACTGAAGTCTTGACCTACATACACCACCAGGAGATGAGAGGTGAGGGAGAGACCCCACCTGCACTCACTCGAAGAAGGGATGGGAATATGACAGTATAAGAACACACTCAACAACAGAAGGACCAATATGACACCACCAGAATCTAGGGACTCTACACCAGCATGAGCTGAACACCATAACACAAATGAAACAGAAGAAAAGGCCCATAAGAACAACTTTATGAAGATATTAGAGCTCCTCAAAGATGAAACCAGAAAATCCCTTAAAGAAATGGAAGAAAAAACAAACAAAAAATACAGGAAATGGAGGAAAAGACAAACCAAAAAAATCAAGAAATGAACAAATCCCTTAAAGAATGCAAAGGAAGCCAAGAAAAAAAAACAACCAATCAATGAAGGAAATAATTCAAATAGTTCAAGGCTTAAAAGTTTAAATAGAAACAATAAAGAAAACATACAATGTGGGGATTCTGGAAATAGAAAAATGGGGTAAATGATCAGGAACTACAGATGTAGGTGTAACCAATAAAATACAAGAGACATAAGAGAGAATCTCAGCTGCTGAAGACTCACTAGAGGAAATACAGTCATCGACCAAAGAAAATCTCAAGTCCATCAAATCCCTAACACAAAATATACAGGAAATATGGGGTACTGTGAAAATACCAAACCTAGGAATAATAGGTATAGAAGAAGGCGAAGAAATATAGCTCAAGAGTGCAGAAAACATATTCAACAAAATCATAGAACAAAACTTACCTAACCCAAAGAAAGATATGCCTATGAAAGTACAAGAAGCTTACAGAACACCAAAATGACTGGACCAAAAAAAGAAGCCCCCAAACACATAATAATCAAAACACCAAACTTACACAAAAAGAAAAATATTAAGAGCAGCAAAGAAAAAAAGCCAAGTAACATATAAAGGCAAATCTACCACAATTACACCCCAAATACGAAGGCACCCACATTCAGAAAAGAAACATTACTAAAGTTCAAATCACACATAAAACCTCACACACTTGAAGTGAGAGACTTCAGCACCCGACTCTTTCTACAAGACAGGACCACCAGACAGACGCTTAAAAAAGAAATACAGGAAAAATCAGAAGTTATGACCCAATTGGGATTAACAGACATCTATAGAGCATTCCATCCAAACACAAATGAATGTACCTTCTTTGCAGCACCACATGGAACTGTCTCTAAAATTGACCACATACTTGGAAACATAGCAAACCTCAAGAGAAACAAAAAAAAATTGAAATCATCCCAGGTATCCTTTCAGATCACCATGGTTTAGTTAGAATTCAACATCAACACAAATTTAAGAAACTCTACAAACTCATGGAAATTGAACAATGTGTAATTGCACCATTCCTGGGTCAAAGAGGAAACAAAGAAATTAAAGACTTCCTAGAATTGAATGAAAATGAAGACACAACATACTCAAACTTATGGGACACTTTGAAAGCAGTGCTAAATGGAAAGTTCATAGCATTAAGTGCCCACATGAAGAAACTAGAGAATAGTCAGACTATAGAATTAGCAGCACAACTGAAAGCTCTAGAACAAAAGGAAGCAAACTCACCCTGGAGGAGTAGACACCAGGATAAAAATCAAATAGAGGGCTGAAATCAATAAACTAGAAACTAGGAAAGCAATACAAGGAATCAAAGAAACAAAGAGTTAGTTCTTTGAGAAAAACAATAAGATAGACAAAACTTTATCCAAACCAACAAAAAAGCAGAGAGAGAGCATGCTAATTAACAAAATCAGAAATGAAAAGGGGGACATAACAATGGACACTGAGGAAATTCAGAGAATCTTAAGGTCATACTTTGAAGATGTGTAGTCCACAAAATTTGAAAATTTAAAGGAAGTGATATCTGGATAGATATCACTTACAAAAATTAAATCAAGTACATATAAGAAATTGAAATAGATCTATAACCCCTATGGAAATAGAGGCAGTCATCAAAAGTCTCCCAACCAAAAAAAGCCCAGGTCCAGATGGCCTCAGTGCAGAATTCTACCAGAAATTCAGGGAACAGCTTATACCAATTATTCTCAAAGTATTTCACCCAATAGAAGCAGAAGGGTCATTGCCAAATTCTTTTTTATGAAACTACAATTACCTTGGTACCCAGGTCACACAAAGACACAACTAAGAAAGAGAACTACAGACTAATATCCCTCATGAATATTGATGCAAAAATACTCAACAAAACACTGACCAATCAGAAAAATCATCTACCATGATCAAGTAGGCTTCATCCCAAGGATGCAGGGATGGTTAACATACAAAAATCCACCAATGTAACCTACCATATAAACAAACTGCAAAAGAAAAACCACATCACATGATCACTATATGCTGAAAAAGCCTTTGACAAAATCCAACACTCCTTCATGATAAAGGTCTTGGCGAGATCCAGGATAGCAGGAACTTACCTCAACATAGTAAAAGCTATATACAGCAAACCAACAGCCAACATCAAACTAAATGGACAGAAACTCAACACTATTCTTCTAAAATCAGGAACAAGACAAGGCTGTCCAGTCTCTCCATACCTTTTCAATATTATACTTGAAGTTCTAGCTAGAACAATATGACAATAAAAGGAGATCAAGGGGATACAAATTGGAAAGGAAGAAGTCAAACTTTCACTATTTGCAGATGATATGATATTTTACATAAGTGATCCAAAAACCTCTACAAGGAAACTCCTACAGCTGATAAATACTTTCAGCAAAATGGCAGGATACAAGATCAACTCAAGAAAATCAGTAGCCCTACTATATACAGACAATAAAGGGGATGAGAAAGAAATCAGACAAACATCACCCTTTACAATTGCCACAAATAACATAAAATACCTTGTGGTAATGCTAACCAAACAAATGGAAGACTTGTATTGTAAGAACTTTGAGTCTTTAAAGAAAGAAATTAAAGAAGCCCTCAGAAAATGGAAAGATCTCCCATGCTCTTGGATAGGTAGGATCAATGTAGTAAAAATGGCAATCCTGCCAAAAGCAATCTACAGATTCAATGAAATCCCCATTAAAATACCAGCACAATTCTTCACAGACCTTGAAAGAACAATAATCAACTTTGTATGGAAAAACAAAAGACCCAGGACAGTCAAAACAACCTTATTCAACAAAGCAACATCTGGAGGCATCACCATCCATGACTTCAAGCTCTATTATAGAGCTGTAGTCCTGAAAACAGCTTAGTATTGGCACAAAAATAGACAGGTAGAGCAATGGAATCAAACTGAAAACCCTGATATTAACCCATACATGTATGAACATATGATCTTCGACAAAGAAGCCAAAAATATACGATGGAAAAAAGAAAGCATCTTCAACAAATGGTGCTGGCATAACTGGATGCTGACATGTAGAAGAATGCGGATCAATACATGTCTATTGCCATGCACAAAACCTAAGTCCAAATGGATCAAAGACCTCAACATAAATCCAGCCACACTGACCTTCTTAGAAGAGAAAGTGGGAGGTACTCTTGAGTGAATTGGTACAGGAGACCCCTTCCTTAACATGAATTGGTACAAGAGATTACTTCCTGAGCATAACACCAGTACCACAGACACCCAGGCAACAATTAATAAATGGGACCTCCTGAAACTGAGAAGCTTCTGTAAGTCAAAGGACACAGTCAACAAGACAAAAAGGCAGGCCACGTAATGGAAAAATAAATTTACTAACCCCACATCTGACAGAGGGCTGATCTCCAAAATTTACAAAGAACTCAAGAAACAAGTCTCCAAAACACCAAAGGATCCAATTAAAAATTAGATACAGAACTACATAGAGAATTCTCAAGAGGAATCTAAAATGGCTGAGAGGCACTTGAGAAAGTGCTCAACATCCCTAGCCATCAGGGAAATGCAAATCAAAACAACTCTGAGATACCATCTTACTCCTGTCAGAATAGCTTAAATCAAAAACACCGATGACAGTTTATGTTGGAGAGGATGTGGAGAAAGGGGAACACTCCTCCATTGCTGGTGGTAGTGCGGACTTGTACAAATTGATGGAACTAGAAGAAACCATCCTGAGTTAGGTAACCCAGTCACAAAAATATGAACATGGCATGTACTCACTCATATGGATGTTAGACATAGATCAAAGGATTACCAGTCTGCAATCGACATCACCAGAGAACCTAGGAAGCACGGAGGACCCTAAGTGAGACATACATGGTGCCTTGGAGAAGGGGAAAGGGACAAGATCTACTGAGAAAATTGGGAGAATGGGGGAAGGGGAGAGGGAGAGAGAAGAAAGAGAAGGGGGGAGAGGAGGACATGGGGAGCAGAAAGGTTGAGTTGGGGCAAGAATAGAGGAGAGCAAATGAGAGGGAGCCATTATAGATTTAAAGAGAAATCTGGCACTAGGGAAATGTCCAGAGATCTACAAGGATGACACCAACTAACTAACAATCTAAGCAATAGTGGAGAGGCTACCTTAAACACCATTCCCTGATAATGAGATTGATAACTACCACGTATGCCATCCTAGAGTCTTCATCCAGTAGTTGATGGAAGCAGAACAGACACCCATAGCTAAACACTGAACTGAACTCCTGGAATTCAGTTGCAAAGAGGGAGGACTGGAATACAGTTTCAGAGGGTGAGGAGTGATGAGCAAAGTGGTCAAGACCAGGTTAGAGAAGCCCACAGAGATAGTTGACCTGAATAAGGGAGAACTCATGGACCCCAGACTGATAGCTGGGAAATCAGCATAGGACTGATCCAAATCCCCTGAACATGAGTGTCAGTGAGGAGGCCTCGGCAATCTATGTGGCCTCTGGAAGTGGATCAGTATTTATCCCTAGGAAAAGAATGAACTTTTGGAGCCCATTCCACATAGAAAGATACACAGGGAATGGCCTAGGCCCTGCCCCAAATGATATGATAGATTTTGAAGATCCCCCATGGAAGGCCTCATCCTCCCTGGGGAGCAGAAATGGGATGGGATAGGGAGTTAGTGGGGGCAGGTGAGGAGGGGAGGGAGAGAGAATTGGGATTGACATATAAAACAAGCTTGTTTCTAATTTAAATAAAAAACAATCGATTGAAGTATTTGAGTTCAGTATCACTTATCAGTGTATTCTTGCACCTTCACAATATTGTGCCTAAATGATTTTGTTTTGATTACTGTAATATTACAGTATTAAATTTATGTATCATACACCTCCGTGTTCTTTTTCATGATTATTCTGGATATTATAGGTTCTTTACATTTCATATAGTTTTGGAAACAGCTTTTAAGTATGCTGAAAAGCCTTCTAAGGTTCTAACTGAACCTTGCATTTAGTCTATATAGAAATTTGAAAAGATTAGGTATTCTAGAATAATTGAGTCTTCTAAAGTATGAAAACAGAACATTTGACCATCTATTTAGGTCCTATTTGTCTCAGAGGCATTTTATAATTTTAGATATATGTTTTATACATAGCTTGTTAATTGTATCCCTCAATTCTCTTCATGTTTTTGCATTTAATTTCTTTCATTTGTAATGAATTGATATTGCACTGAGGTATAATAGATTTTTGTACATCTATCTTTTATTCTGTGACCTTGATAATTATTATATAGTGCATTTATGGATCTCAAATTGTAAGACAATTCCATTTATAAATATATAAACTTATCTATTATTTCCTAACTGAAGGTTTTCATTTAATTTTCTTGTTTTATTGAAGTGTCTAAAACTTCTAATACATTGTTCAATAGAAGTGCTCAGAATAGATATCTTCACCTCAATTCCCAGGTTATAAGGATAGCATTAAGTCTTTCATTAATAAATTTGATGGTATTTAGTGTTAGTTTTTTTTTCTTCATACAGTTTTTTTTATCAGTAAGGAAGATTTGTTCTGGTTCTAGTTTGCTTAGAGTTCTGAATCAGTGACTGTTTATTTACTTCCAGTGTTCTTCCTGACCCTCTAGAAATAGCCAATAGTTTTCTCTTTGACTCTGTTAGCATGCTGAATCATGCAATTTATCTCTTAATGTTAAGTCAGCTTTGCATCTCTAGGATAAATCACAAAACGTTAATTATGTGTTCTCTTTGTTTTTTGCTGGATTTAGACCTTTCCATTACTCCTGTGCTCATTACAATATTGCTAAGGAGATTTATTTTCCTGTGATGTTCTTGGTAAGAGATCATTCTGACCTAATGAAATTAAACTGAAAGTGTTCCCTTTTCAACTTACTAGAAGACTAGAGGTGTAGGTTTGCATGATTTTTTTTCACTTAAATATTTGATAGGATTTGTCAGTCATGTCACCTGTATCCGCAGTTCTCAGTGTAGGAAGATTTCAGCTATGAGTTTCATTTGTTTCAATACATTGGGATATTCAGTTCCATTTGTTTTTTAATTAGGTTAGGTACTTATAATTGTTCAAAAGTTTTTTAATCTTATCACCAAATGACTTCTTTACTAAGGTATATTAATTTGTTCTCTGAAATTCATAATTAAAATAACAATTTAATTATACTTCCACTCTATAGTGACTCATTTATATCAGAGAATGAATTTAAACTTGTTCAAATATAATTTTGTGGCAGATGAAAACGATAATTTTAATTCTTTTACATTTTGACATAGAAATTCCAACTGCAGAAATTTATTCCTGAAAAATAATTGAGAGTGTATTTATAAATATCTAAGCATACTAATAGTATCTTTTAAAAACAAAATAAAACAAAAAACATGGAAAACCACAGAAGCTGACAAATAGAATGTTTACCAATGAAGAATAAAACATCAATATAATTGAACATTGCATAAAAGAAAATGGCGCAATAATACATTTTTTATGGAGCTGTGTCTTTTATGTGTTGTTAAGTGAGAAAGGAAAGGTTGTGCAACAGATTTTCACAGAACTTACTTTAAAGGAATATGAAGATCCATAGTTAGAAATTTTCTCTAAAAATTACATGGCAAGCTGGTTGGGCTTTAGCAATTTAAAAAAATTCAGGAAGGAAAATTATTCCCAATTTATCCCTTTAGGTTGCAATTGACATTTCAGAATGAATAGGCATACTTAAAATGAGAACCTAAACTCAGACAAATGTTTTATAACGCACGCACTTTCTGCTTTCTGCAGCACCAAACAGATTTCTGATTTGCATTTTGTCAGCTCTTCCTGGCTGTGAGCCTAGCTGTCTGCAGAGGCTTCCTTCTGCTCTCCCTACTTGGAAGTGGCCCAGCTGGGACTCAGCAACACACCGTGGAAAAAGTGATGGTGAGAACCTTGCTGGAGCACATGCTCATGTACATATATTTAGAAAAGGGAAAACCCAAGGCATTCTACAGAGTGTAAGTCAACTTGCTGGTAGAACTTCTCCACTGTAAGTCTGTAGGGTCGCAGTGCTAGCTGTGAGACCCAGAAGATAATAAATGTGCTACCGTCCAGCCTTGGCTAAGGTTCAGGTCCTGAGGAGAGGAAGGGGCATTGGCACAAGGAATAAATCTGACCGCCAGGTGAATTGGACTCAGGGTCCCCTAATGACTTGAGCTGTCTTTACACTTAACAGAGTTTTTCCTACCAGGGATACACGGACAGCTTTATTATTGCCTCCTATTTTTGACTTTTAAGAAATGCGTAATCATTATTATAAAGCCCCCCCATTCCTCCTCTTTACGCCTCCCCAAATGTACTTTCCCATGTCCTACATAACATTATTGTAGACATAAGAGTGCAGTATTTTTTGCAGGCTCCACTAAGTATCAGGTCAGACACAGTCTGCTCTCACAGCACTTAAGTCAGCTGGCAGCTGCTTGTGTGATTACAAAGTTAAAAAGTCATAGGCATGGGCACAATGCTTTAAGGACAACAATATTCAAACTCAAACAATTCCTTTCATGTCTGCAAGATATGCTTTTATGCGGCTCCCCTTTTCACAAGAGGGTCCCATGTCTCAGTCTCCGTGTAGAAGGCAGACTTCGACAAACATTCTTTTCCCATCTTCTTCCCTCAGTATAAGCTCCTGTGCATGGTAAAAGATGGGTCTTTCTATGCCATTTTTTACATTGTGTTTCCCCATTGAATAATACCAGATCCTACCATTGATTCTATACACTCGTCCAAACAAAGGGAAACTTACTCTCAGCAGTTGGCACTAAGTGTATTCCTGAGGTCTTCTCCCTATTCTGCGTATGCCTGCCTGACTCGCCTTTCCAGAACTGTGAGGCATGGCTAATGTTCCAAATGTCATTTTCTCATATGTACCTAACTATCTCTATTGAATCAGAAAAGCTCCCAGGATTAGGAGTTGTGGCCAGTAATTCTAGATAAAAGATTTAAGAAGCATCAGCCCCCTGCTGAATCTTAGAGGAAACTATTCTAGAAAGAACAGAATTTCCAGGGAAAATTGCAGATGTTGCATATGTGTGACTGACAAATAAGACTAAAAACTGCCCAAAAGAATCACCAATATAATGAGAGAGCAAAGAGCCTGCAAACTGCACGAATTTTGCAGATTCCTGTGCTATCTCATGGACTATTGGTCCTTGACAAGTGAGAGTCTGTGCAACAGCTTTCCTCAGGACAAGACACCCTTGGAAACAGACTCTCTGGCTGATCTGAGATAGGTTGCACAACTCTCAGCATAGATGGAGTATGCATCAGGTTTCACGTAGGATCTGAAGTCAAGTTAAGGCTTTCACTGAGCTTGAGATACAGGCATTGGGAAATACTAGCATATGTTTTCCAGGAAAATTACAGTGTCTCTGTGAGGATAGAGTTGATTTGGGTTCTGAATAACTTACGATCATGGGAAGAGCCTGAGATAATGAACTGAGAAGATGAATTTCTTAGAGACTGAGACACATTCCAGTGGGGAAGGCAACTTAGATTATGTCCCTGATCAACAAGACTTCAGGTTTCTTCGCTAAAAGACTTGGAAAAGTTCTACTCCTTAATTGATCAAAAACCCGAAGATAACTAAAACTTTTTTTCCCGATGATCCCAGATGGATTGCTGAGGGAACTCTCTGAGCTTGGGTTAATTAAGATACACCTCAGTGACTAAGTTCCCCTGGGAAGGAGAGAATGGCAGACAGAAAGACAAATCCTCAAGTCAGTACAGTACTTTTCTTGCTAGACTTCTTCCTAAGCTCCTGTGTAGATCCCACCGATCTCCTGACCACGAGTGGAGGTTCCAGCAGCTTGTATGGCTCAGCACTTGTCAGGCAGGAATTTGTTTCTGTTGAGTCCACAGAAGCAACATGAAGACCTTCTAAAGAGGTCAGTGATTTCTTAAAGTTCTGCCTCCGTGAGGGAGAAACGAGAGGAACTGGGGTGGGCAACCTGGGACTTGAATGTCTTGTGGAAGCTGAAGAGAATGGAGCTGTGGAGTGGGGGAGGGGAGCGGCAGAGTGAACTGGCTGAGGCCGAGTCCTCCACACAGGATGCTCTTTCAGCCCTCTGCTGCTCCTGTTCTGATCAGAGAGCTTCCTCTTGCTGTGTCTGTTCTCTTCATTTTCTGCTGGCACTCTAAAGGCTATGGAAGCAAAGCAGACATTGGTCCCTCCCAACCATCCTAGCCTTGAAGTCTGGGATTGTCCATTAGTAAACCAACCACAGAGAGATAGAGAGGGAGATTAAAGGGATGGCGAGGAGGAAGGACTGTGCTGATGTGAGGCAGGAGGGTGTGTAAGGGGATATTGCTGAACTAGCCTTGATCCAGACAAGTATTGCTTTAACCTATATCACCTACCCACTCATTCATCGGCTGAAAAGTTCCATGCTACCTACGTGGGTCAAAAATACATTATGTTTGTAATCTTAGAACACTGGTTTGAAGACGTTTTGCATAGAATTTGTATTCTAACAACATAAGTGAAAAATAGATAAAATTAAATTTCCTAGTCATCTTTTCTATATGGCACTCCTAGTGAACTAATTATTTTGTATTCTATTTACTTCCTGTGTGTGGTTTAACACATATGTTCCCCTTGAATGTAAATTCCACAGGGCAGCAATATTCCACTTGTCCTCTCCACAGTTATATTGTTTGATATTAAAGGAGAGGAATAGACAATTAGACACATAGGATCATGTACTACGTACTATGAAGAAACGTGGAGTTCACTAATGAGCATGCTTTCTTCTTTGGGGAAGGGTGATTGGAAAGAAGCTTTTGAGGAGGTGACAGTTAGAAGATAAAAGAAATAAGGAACAGAGAACCAGGTATCAGAGCTTTTGATATTTTGGCATCTTATCTGTACCAGCTATCATCTTTCATTATTTCCAACGCTTCTGAGAGAAAAACTAGGTTAGAAAAGAATGACTCAGCTTTGAGAAATCATCACCATCCCAGGGTTTTCATGTGGAGATATTGATGGTCTATACTGTTTTAAAATCTGAGGATGGCAAGAACACTGGCCATTGTTCTGTAGGCCTCTGGGTTGCTCTGTGCGATCCTGTAAAGAACTTGTACTCAACGTTCTATGCTTTAACCTTTCTCTGGAACGCTGTTGTCTTCTGGTACAGTTAATCCAGGAGGAAGCACAACCCATGACCAGAAGAGTCTGTTTGATACAGATCGCAATCTTGGAAACAAAAGTCACAATCTAGTGATGGTCAATCTCTCCAGTGCCACCGAATTCTGCCTTCTAGGCTTCCCTGGATCCCAGGAACTACACCACATTCTTTTTGCCATATTCTTTTTCTTCTACTCAGTGACACTGGTGGGAAACATGATCATCATCGGGATTGTCTGCGTTGATAGACGTCTACAGTCCCCCATGTATTTCTTCCTCGCCCACCTTTCTCTTCTGGAAATCCTGGTAACAACTACAATTGTTCCCATGATGCTTTGGGGACTGTTGCTTCCTGGAACCCAGACAATATCTCTGGCTGTATGTGTTGCCCAACTTTTCCTTTACCTTTCTTTAGGGACCACCGAGTTTGCAGTGCTTGGAGCGATGGCTGTGGACCGTTACGTGGCGGTCTGCAACCCTTTGAGGTACAGTGCCATCATGAACAGCCGCACTTGCATCTGGGTGGTGGTTGTGTCCTGGGTGTTTGGCTTCCTTTCTGAAATCTGGCCGGTCTATGCCACGTTCCAGTTTACTTTCTGCAAATCAAATCTGTTAGATCACTTTTACTGTGACCGAGGTCAGTTGCTCAAGCTGTCTTGTAATGACACTCTTCTCACAGAGTTCGTTCTTTTCTTAATGGCTGTCTTCATTATTATTGGATCCCTGATCCCCACCATTGTCTCCTACACCTATATCATCTCCACCATCCTCAAGATTCCCTCAGCTTCTGGCCGGAAGAAAGCCTTCTCCACCTGTGCCTCCCACTTCACTTTTGTTGTGATTGGCTATGGCAGCTGCTTTTTCCTGTACGTGAAACCCAAGCAAACACAGGCAGCCAAGTACAACAGGGTGGCTTCATTACTGGTTTCCGTGGTAACCCCTTTCCTGAACCCCTTCATCTTCACTCTTCGGAATGATAAAGTCAAAGAGGCCCTCAGAGATGGAGTAAAGCGTTGCTATCTGCTCTTCAGAGGTTAGTTCATCCCTTTATTACTCTTACGTGGCATATCCCAGAAAATCTCAACTTCTCTACTGCATTAAAGTTGCTGTAAAATCTGAATCCTGTGCACAAATTGCAGTCATGTCATGGAAGACCTACTTCCAAACCCCTTCCCAAGGCATGTCAATCATATGAATCTCCTTTTATGCTGACTAGAACCCTGCAGAGGCTGTGTCTTCCTCTTTCTACTGTTGAACACAAGGGTGGATGTTCTTGAAGACACTGGAGGAGCTTGAGAAAGAAAACAGTTTCATAAACATCCTATAAGACCAATTACTCATGACCCAGCTCCGAAGATGTTTAGAGGAGAAGGGAAATGGTAAGAAAGATAGGGTGTGAGAGGCATCATTAACAGCATACAAAGAAAAACACGTGCACTCTGGTCCTTCATTAACTCGGCCAAGACATTCTCTGTATTTTAGTGCAATTACTCAACAAGATGTCCATCTACATTTTAAATGTCTTCGAGTTCTCTTTCTATATCCAGATCATAGTACAATTGTCTTGGCTCAATTGTTACGTAATTATGAATGGAGCCTGGACCTCTGGCACCTCATTTCCCCATCAGTCCTGTCTAGATGTCAGTCCCTGTGCTTTCCCTCGAGTATGATGACCCTGTTTCTTCGCATTGAGGAATGAGGATCACACTGGAAATCGTGTCATTTAGAAGTACCGCACATGAAATGAAATATTTACTAGAGGAGCTCAACATCAGTATATTTCTACTGACAGAGGGAAAAATGAATAAACTTGAATATTTATCAAAAGGAATCATGCAATTCAAAGAACAAAGACTAAAACATGAATTCTAAAAATATATTGACTTCTGTGGATGTGTAGATTAATGTTTCTTTCTCTCTTTCCTACTAACTTAGGAAATGTCTCAATTACCTGTTTCTGCATTCTCCTGTAAGCACTGCTTCCTTCAGTTCTTGAATGTGCCTAAGTTGAGTATTATTGTGACGTACTGTCTCTCACACAGGCAAGTTTCTGTAATCTCCTATTGGGCATGGGTCATTCTTTACTGCTTCTTTACATGTGCTGTTATCCTTGGTTGAAATGTAGGCATTTTAGACGTTAGATGACTTATTTTGGGTACCGGATCCACTATTAACAGTTTGATTGCAATTTTCTTGTCAATTTGCTTAATGTTCAGGATGAACCGTTTTGGTGAGATGTTTCTCTGACCATATGTGCGCTACAGAAAGACTCCTCGAAGGAAATAGGCTTTGATATCCATGCAGTTATCCTGAGGTGATGGTGACTTTATCAGGTCTTTTTTTTTTAAGTCATTGTGATCACATCCAGCTGTTAGGCTCTGCTAACTATCAGCTGGTTGTTCATTTGGAATCCTCTGTCTGGTCACTTACTCCAACTCAATTTGTAAACTAGACTTTTCTGGAATTAGGTATCAAAATCATCTATTCTCCCCCGGGCAGCCTTTTTGTGAAATTATGAAATTTAAAATCACTGGGTGCAACCTTTCCACATCCCCTAGCCAAGCAATTGTACTCAGGCCATTCATAGCTTCACGTTCCGTGGGGAATTTTCCTTGACTGGGAAGGAGCCATCTCATGAAGGAAGCTTATATTTGACTCCTACCCAGTCCAGAACAAGTGATTGACATAAAGACAAAAAGTTGTTTCGTTTGTTTCAACTGAAGACCACATCATTAGAATAACAATATTTTTTCAGTGTGTCTATGTGGTTAATCCCTCAACCTTCCAGTCACTATTTCAATATTCTAAGACAATGTAGTCTTGAACTAAAATAGTAGCCTGGATTAGTTTCCTGTCATGATTCTTACTTTACCAGAGAGTACTCTCATAACAAATTACTTCTTCAGGCATGCAGGCATCAGCTTGTATTCCTAGAAAACTGTCCAAGTCATCTGATATTAGCAAAGGATCCCAAACAGAACAGGGAATCAGGAGGTGGACACGTATTCTCTGGCCAGATGTCAATGAACATGCATCTTTGGAGGTATTGACAGACCTTATTAGACCATGAAGTACATAAAGTTAAATTTTCTTCTTCTTGGTGGGCTAGTATTTTAGAAATTCAAGGACATGGGAACTGTAAGAACTATAAAGCTTGGTAGACACTGCTAAGTGGCATTATTGGGGGAGATTGAACACTAGACTCAGTCTATTTCCCGGAATATAGCAGAGTTAAGAGTTTATTAGTTCATTTTCTATTGCTGTAACAAAATACCCAAAGCTGGGTACTTATAAAGATGGGAAATTCCATTTTCTCCCTGTTCTGGAGTTCTAAGTGTATGACACCCAGCATTTTCTGAGCTCCAGTTTCCAGGATGGTGTGGTGGGGGCTATCCCAATGAAGAGAGTGAAAGCAGGAGAGGTCTCATGGCAAAACAGGAAGCAGGATGAAAGCTAAAGCAACCTAGAAAACTTTATATATATGGCCCTAGATGGTCTAAAACTCTTAGCAATCCTCCTGATTCAGCTTTATGGATTACCTGATCATAAACTTTGTATTCTAATGCAAACCATTGCACTCAAGGTGACAACCATCAATCATCTGAGGGCAGTGACATCATTATCCTCTAGTCTTTGTGCGGAGATTTCTGTGATGATGCAATTAAAAGCTATGGATATCAACAATCCCTTGTGTGCTGCTTACCTTTCTGTTGCTGTGATGAGACACTATGACCAAGGCAACTTATACAAGAAGGACTTTATTTAGGGATTATGCTTTCAGAGTGTGAGTCCATGACGACCTTTATGGTGGGGATCATGAGAGCAGGTAGGCTGGCATGGCATTGGAGCAGTAGCTGAGAGCTTGCATCTCAACCCACAAGCATGAGACAGAGAGAGAGAGAGAGAGAGAGAGAGAGAGAGAGAGAGAGAGAGAGAGAGAGAGAGAGAGAGAGAGAGAGAGAAGTGGCACTATTTGGAGCTAACTGGGAAATGTGTGGGCTAAGCTCACCTCCAGTGATGCACCTCCTCTAATAGGGCCAAGCAAACAGTTCTTCTGACCTTCACAAACAGTCCAGCCAACTGGAAACCAAGCATTTAATTAAATGGGTCTATGTGGGCCATTGTCATTCAAATATCTGCACTTGGTCTGAAACAATGACCTGGTCTCCTGTGGAGAGACACAGTCCCTTCTCTTACCTGAGGAATATACACTACTCAAGTGATCTCTTCCCAGGTGAGTCTAACCAGTCTCAAGCTGACAATGAAAACTAACTATCACAAATGGAATTATGGGATATTTACAGGACAGTATGACAAAAGCACCGTCAATGGGCTCCTTGGTAGGGAATATAGAAGTGCTCATGTATAGCCATCTCACACATTGCCTTAGAAGACAGTACTTGTCTTCCTCATAATCTGATTCTATCATATCTTCTTCTGAAAGGATGGCAATAGATCTAACCCTCAACATAGACTTGAAAGCTGAGAATACCAGTGAACTGGAGACATTATGCACTCACTAACGCTGCGGAAAGCCTGGCCTGGCATGCACCAGAGAAAGTATGACTGGAGGGGATTCAGAGAGCAGGCCATCAGGGGAGTGCTTGGAATATGAAGCTGGGCAAAAGAAAAGTGCCGATTTGGAGGAATTCCTCCATCATGGAGAACTTAACACTTTAGCCAACGATCTAGAAATCTGAGGCTAATATATGCCATCTGTTGATGCCAAAAGTTTTCAAAGAGTAATAACCTTCATTAAAGCAATAGAACTACCAAATATACCTTGTGGGGAAACGATGGAAGGGGGAACTAGATGGCGGAGAGAGTGGAAAAGCCATAATTGATCTACTACATTAGACAGAAAAATCCTACCAGCTGATCCCGTTCCTCAGAGGAGTGCAGAGCACTCTATTAAGTAAGGTCATTTTCAGAAGTGCTATTACAGAGGATATTCCTTGGGGTGGTTTGTTAGGAGACACTGTTCCAGAGCTGGGCTCTCTAGTAGCAGGACACACACAGCTGGCCACAACAGCAGAGGACAGATGAATTAACCGTCAGAGGGAAAACATGCTCACCTATCTTACTAGGCAGAATGGTTGAAGTATCAGGAAGAAGTAATATGAACGATGATCTTACGAGACAGGTGATAGAACATGACGTATATGGGTTAGATACTCAAAAGAGGACTGCTTAGGATATCTAATCGAAGGCATTGTCTAAATGCAGTCACTATTCTAATGGAGAGCCGTGGTCCTTCTCGCAGGCTCCAGGTGTGAACCAGTCATTAGAGCTATCGCTCATCAGATGGTCTTGGCTGGAGGAAGCTGCGGTAGTCAAATGGAAAGAAGGACTCTGTGACACAAAGAGAAAAGATCCAGCGAAAGTTCCTTCATCCTGCCCCAAGCGACCCTTAGCCATCTTTACAGATAGCCACAATTATAAACCGGGTGTTCAAGTTTTATCTCTGTGGCTGTGATGAAATTATCCTGCCCCCCTCAAAAAACAACCACAACCCCCCAAAACAAATTAGAGGTTAAAAGAGTTTATTTCATCTTACTCCATATTACAGACCATCTCTGTTGTTAAGTCAAGTCAGGGATTTCAAACGGGCATCAGATCAAAGGCACAGTCAAGAGCGAAGAAGAATGTACAGATGTGCACTTGCTTGGTTGTGCTCAATTAGAGTTTTCCACTCTTAAGCAGCCCAGGACCTCCCGTCTAGGGAATGGTGCCACCCGCAGTGACCTGAGTCTTCCCACAGCAATGAACTCCATTAAGACAATACCCTACCTGCAGACCAACCCAATGTAGACAATTTCTCGTTGAGGCTCTCTTCTAAAACTGATTTTAGTTTTTGTTTTCAAGTTGATAATTAAAGCTAGGCATTGCATGAGGGAAACTCTGAGATGTATAGGTCTGTAACATGCAAGCACTGTCAATAAACTCCTTAGAGAAGATACAGACTGGAATACTCAGCGCTGTCTCACACGGGTTCACCTGGATCCTCTCTCTCCCTTTTCTTCTGCCTTTACTCACTTCTTCCTTTATTCCCTTTCCCTCTTAGCTAATACCTCTCCAATTTCTCTATCTGTCTCATTCTTGGGTTTCTCCATCTCTCTGTATCTTACACACACATACACACACACACACACACACACACATGCACGCACGTGTACATGCGCGAAACTATCAGGCATTATGCTAGGTCTGAGAATTCAGAGACAAAATCTAGATTTATTTGCTCAGTGAAGAGTTCAGCTGAGAGAGAGACAGGAAGCCGTCATTGGGAAGACACTGTGTTGAGGCTCCCAAAGAGTTGTGTATGGAGGGCTACAGGGTTCAGCTAGCAGGGGCCTTCAAGCAGCTGAGAGCCAGGAGATAAGACAGCTTCTGAGATCACTGATGTTTGACTTCATATTTGAAAGGAAAAACACGTGTCATCAGGCAGAAAATGTGGGTTTCTGTGTTTCTGTGCTCATTTTCAACTAGGGCTTGCTTCCTTCAAAGTTAATATAGCATGTATTTCTGGTGGTGTCAAGCAAACATTTTATGGAAGATTCAGCTGGTATTAAACCAGCTATGAGGACATCTGGAAAAATATAAACAGGCTCTTTCCCCTAAGGTGCCTGTATTGCAAAAGTTAAGAGGCATCTACCATATTGTTTTACTGTTCTCACTTATGGATGAGTTACCTTCCTGTTGTCCCTTGAACACTCTAATATTTCAGTGGGAAAAAACACAACTATGGCTAGAGGGGAACTCTGTGTGTAGAGAAACAGCTTTCCCAGTGGCCTAGTTATTTTTCCTCCAAATCTCGTTTTGTCCTTGGTTAGTGGTGAACATGGAATTTACAGCCATCTTAGGCTCTGACTCTATTCTGCCAGTCTGAGTCAAAAACAACCTCTATGAGTCTTTTTCTTCAGATTTTGAAGAAATGAAAAACAAAAATGCAACACCGTGTTCTTGGTACAGATCCAATATGGAATAACCATCTGAGATCATCCATGTATTATTGTTACATAAATCATTATCCATATCCACATAGTTCAACAGGATCAAGTTTGGGTCCAATGTATGGGACTTCTCTATGTTTCAACCCCCCCCAAACAAAAGCAAAATTCAAGCAAAAAAAACTATTCCATACAAACAAAACAAACTAGAAACAAATCAAACAAAAAAGTAGACTAGGGAAAGAAAGATACAGAAAATTGCTTAAAATGCTTGGAGAGCTATTGGAAACCAGGTAAGAGCAGGACATCTGTCTGGCCATTCCTGGTGTGCTGAGTTCTGCTTACAAGCGGGAAGCTTGAGGCCCAAGCCATGCTCCGTGTGTGTCACCACTGTTCATGTGTTGGAAGTTTTGTTCACGGAACTTAATTCTGTACATTAATGGAATGTGAAACTCAGGCCCTGAAGAGGTCTGGTGGTCTGTTTTAGTTGCCAACTTGCATCGGGCGGGAATGTCTCAGTGAACAGTTTCCTTCATCAGATTGCTTACGGGCATGCTATTATGGGCATGAATTTTGTTAACTGAGGAGGAAGAATTACCCTGAATGTGTGTTGGGCCACTTTGAAAGCTGGGCCCTGGACTGTGTTTAGGACAGCGAGCTGAGCAAGTGAGCACGCATGCACCCATCCTCTCTCCACTCTGGTCTGCGGATGTGACACTGACTCAAACTCCTGGCCTTGGCCCTCTGGACGGACCATCATCCGTGGCTTAGAGCTAGAAGAAACCTTCGCTCCTCCTGCGAAAGTTGTTTTGTGTCAGGGTATTTTAGCAGAGCAATGGAAATGAAGTTAGAGCAGGAGGCAAATGGGAACACAGGATGTCTTCAAGGGTTGGGTCTCTTGAGGCATCTATGGTTTTATAAGAAGAGTGAGACCCAAGTGAGCATGCCTGCTCTGTGTCTCCGTGATGTATTCCGCCATGGCACAATGCAGAAAGAAGAACCTTTCAGAAGTGGCATTGATGGTTCAATCATATTCTCTGTGTTCTCTCAGCTCCTAGAACCAGGAGCTAGAGAGAGCTGAATGAGCTAAACAGAGCCTTGCTTACAAATTTTCCAGTCTTTGGCATTTCTTTTAAAAAACATAAAAATGTTTGCAGTAGATAGACTGTCAAGAGGGAGAGGGAGATATCCATATATGGGTGAGCACAAACCCTGCTTGTCTCTCTGTGACTGGGTCACCTCACTCAGGATGTTTTCTTCCAGTTCCATCCGTTTGCCTGTGAATTTCAAGATTCCATTGGCGTTTTTTCCCCCTGCTAGGTAATACTCCGTTGTGTAAATTTACCACATTTTCTCTATACATTCTTCGGTTGAGGGCCATCTAGGTTACTTCCAAGTTCTGGCTATTACAAACAACGCTGCTATGAACATAGTTGAACATATGTCTTTGTTGTATGACTGTGTATTCTTTAGGTATATGCCCAGGAGAGGAATTGCTAGATCTTTTTTTTACCTTTAGTTAAACATACCATGTGTTTTTGTACATTTGAAGGGGAAAATGGAGAGGGAAGAATGATGGAGAAAAGCTGGATGGTAAGCTGGTGTTATGTCAATGTAAGACCTCGAAACACACAGAGGAAGGGGGGAACACTTGATGTCCAGAAAAATGTGTGCCGTTTCTCATTTAGGGTGCTTTGGTTTACAGCCTTTTAACCTACGGCCTTTCAATCATATGATGCTATGACACAACCTGCATCCAGGAGGGATCACATGTCAGCTTTTGAATTTTGACCTCTTCCAGACTGGCAGGGTGTGTTCAATGCTCTTTTACCCTACTGGGAAGTGTGTAAGTGATACTCTAGTTTTTGCTGCCCAGATTTTTTTTGGATGCTGCAGTTCATGTTTCTGCATCTCATCATGTCTACCAAATACCCAGCCATGTGTGTGAGATAGTCCTCAGTTTAGTATAAAGTAGGCCTTTGTGTTAGGTGTTCTTACCCAAATGTACGTGAACAGAGTGCGTTCTGAGTACCCATAAATTTGGCTCAGCTAAAGAGGATGTTCAGTCGACTGTGATATGCTTACTGTGGCCACAGGATGCTATGAGTGTGTGTGTGTGTGTGTGTGTGTGTGTGTGTGTGTGTGTGTGTGTGTGACTATGTACCTTGTGGTGGGCATGAGTAGAACAGAGGAGAGACAGATGGGCTGAGCCTGCCATAATTCAACTAGAATCTGCCTTCAGGCAACAACCTTCTCTGGATGCAGCCGGGTACAGTGACCAGAGAGGATGTGCAAAGCCTTTTGCTGGAGGTGGTTTATGCTGTTAGGATGGCTTTAGCATCCCAGCATGGCAATACTCCGTAATAGAAAGGATGACCCATTTAGAGCAGAACTAGACGACTTGGGGACATGAAAGGTAGTTTCACAAACATGTAGGAAAGCCCGAGACAGCACAAACGGGGCAGAGCTGCACAAGCGTGAAATGTGCGCCATGGTCATGCACCCTTGGCGTTGTTTCTAGAACTCACAGTGACTCTGCCGAGAAACAAAATATGGCCACTCCTTTACAGATGAAGAATGTGGGCCTGGAGGTTAGGAATACCTGGATGTGAGTTAAATTTAGTTCAAGTCTGG
Organism: Mesocricetus auratus; assembly: GCF_017639785.1. Classification (NCBI taxonomy): domain Eukaryota; kingdom Metazoa; phylum Chordata; class Mammalia; order Rodentia; family Cricetidae; genus Mesocricetus; species Mesocricetus auratus. Next base: position 5,098,296 of record NW_024429268.1, read on the forward strand.
CCGACACCAAAGCACACACTGGCGCCTCCTAACCATTCCCATTGCGCGATGCTAACACACGCACATGCCAGGCACGGTCAGGCACCGACACCTGCTGACTAACTACCGTATTCTTTGTCTAAATGTATGAAGCCCGTTCTCTGACAGACAAAGCACCCACTCTGGATATGTTATTGCTTTCGCAGCTTTAAGCTATCAGGCTTTTGAGCGGATGAAGAGTATAACCTACAACGCTGTTGTCAAGTCTACCTGTGTGTGTGTGTGTGTGTGTGTGTGTGTTCATGGCCAGTGGGATGGGTAAACCTTCAATGAAGGAGTTTTTGATTGCCATCACATTCTGTCATTTGCAATCAGCCATGTTCTCTGTCTCACGTTAGCCCAGACTGTCTCACTTTGCATGACTCCTCACAGCGTGCACCTGAGGCCCGAGACTGACTGTTAAGCTCGACTCTGCCCGAAGCAAACCTTCTGTTCCTTTGGATGTTACCGATTACGGTGGCCAGAGGTGATATGAAAACACTTTTGCTGGAGGTAATTCCTGACATTGTTATACTTACCTCACGTTCATAAATCAGTTAACTGCAATAAATAATTATTGTTAGTTCCCCTCTTCTGAAGAGCCGGACTCTTGAGGGCACATTGCCAACTCTAAGGAGGCCGGTGTCTTCCCAGAGGTGTGTCTCCGCCTCCACCTAGCGGCCACGGTTAGTAATGCAATCGGGATACCTGAACCCCAAGGGCAAGCTGCCTAGAAGCTTTACCGGAGAATGTCAAAGGGAGAAAAAGAAAAAAATCACAATAAATGTACATCTCCAATATTAGGGAATCAGATGGGGGAGAAACTGAGAACATTTTGGGCAGAAGTTTTCAAAGTAGAAGGTGGGAGAAATTTCTGAAGCAATTTGAATATCAGAAACTTGCTTCAGAAAGACCCATGAATACAGGTATCATTTCTTTTTTTTTTCACTTTTTAACATACAATCTCTTACATGCAATTGCCTGATTCCATTTAACTATTGATTATCTAATTTGTGTGGGAGCGTGGGAGCACACCATGGCACACCCAATGCGGGGTTCAGAGGACAATTTCAGATGTTGGGTTTCTCCTAACCATGTGAGTTCCGGGGTTTCCGTCCTGGTGGTGTGAGCGCCTTCACCCACCGAGCTGTCTTCATAGACACACTGGCCACTTCTCGGGAGGGACATCGGTTATATGACCAGAAAACATGACTGATTTAAAAATGCTGTGTTGATCTGATGAAGAAAGATGAGTGGCCGAAGGGGATCGTGAGCATTCTCTACTCAGCAGGGAGCTTGCGGTGGGTCCGTCATACGATCGTCACAACAACTGAGTCGACCACCGCCAATGCTCCATAGCCACGCTCTCCAAAGCCACGGGTTCGGCAAATGTGCGTTCAGCCAACCACTGACGCAAAGACCCCTGCCCAACGTTGTAGCTGCTCTGGATTTATGGAGACTTTTTTTTTTCATCATGCATAGCATAAAAGCAATTCAGGTGGCATTTCCCTCATCACGTGTGTTATAAGTTACCCAGAGATGATTTAAAGTACACAGAGAAATAAAAGTGTACATAGGAGGACATGTAGACGCTATAGGCAACCACTGTGACATTTTATGCCAGAGATTTAAACATTCATGTTTTTGTATGTGAGGGGGACTTGGAACCATTCTGCCGCAGCTCAGGTACATTCTGTCACACGTCAAGAATAAGGAAAACAGAACGAACTCAGAGGTAAAAATTCCACGCCTAAGCCCCTATGAACTACAGGGCCAAGACAGGGCTCAAATTCAGATATACAACTCCCGATACCATCCTGTGCATGATGTTAGATTGCTTTTCTTTGAATCACATGTGCTTGACAATTCATTTCAAAGACGATTTCAAAAAACTCTTTTGTTGAATTACTAATAAATTCAAACAGGCGTTAGGATAAATGTGCAACACTAATTCTACTGTCTCCTGTCTCCACAGAGGTCTCTTCCTAGAGGCTGTATCAGTCATTCGTGAGTTGCATACGTCCCCATACGTCCCCATAGTGTCTCCTCATGCGAATGACGTGGGAATGTCAGCACAGTGTCTCACACTTGCAATTCCAACACTTGGGAGGCTGAGGCAGGAGGATGACGAGTTTGAGGCAGTCTGGGCTGTATCTGGAGGCTCTGGCTAGCAAGCAAACAAAAATGATCATATCTCCAATGTTTTAACAATGATAATTTTTTGGGTTTTTTTTTTTGAGACAGGGTTTCTCTGTGTAACAGCCCTGGCTGACATAGAACTCCATTTGTAGGCCAGGCTTGCCTTGAGCTCACAGATATCCACCTGCCTCTGCCTCCTGAGTACTGTGGTTAAAGTAGTGTGTGCCACCACTGCCCAGCTAAGAACTGTAAGTTTTGTTTATGAGAAAGTTGCAGGATGGGGTGAATTTAGCTAAACATGAAAATGAAAACCGTTATGCTTGCCCTGACAAAACTCTAAATTCAACCAAAATGGTTTTTTGTTGTTGTTGCTGCTGCTGTTTTTTCAAATAGTTCATGCTGATTCACCATTCAGTCGCCTGAAAGATTTGGAGTCACCTCTAACGTAAGGCTTTAAAATGGTTGCTTCAATTTTCTCCCCAGCTCATTACATTCCCCAGACACCACTGCAAAGCTTCGAAGCCCATCTTCCTCCCCTTTCATTTTTATTAAAGATGCCTTTCTTATTCCCAGATATGTTCCTTGGTTATTAGGTTGACTTGTAGCCAATCAAGTTAATTCAGCTAGAGACACCTCATCCAAAGAGCCTCAGCCCTCTCTCCAGCCTGGATTTAATTTCTGGAGCTATTATAGGCTAGCTATATGGCCGTATCTTTAATAAAACACACTTAAGTTTAAAAAAATACACCTTAACTCTTTCCCCCACATGTTGCTGTGTGAGTATGAGTCCAGTTTTCACATGCAAGCGAAATCAGCTCCGTCGAACTCAGTTTTAAGTGCATTTTGCAAGAGGCCCCATTTTTAGCCAAGTCACAGCTGAGCTTTCCTGTCAGCTAATTAGTGCTTGTTCTTAAATTGGGCAGCTCCAGTTCAATCTAGATGAGATGCGATTTATTTCCTCTCTACTCTTAAAACCAGCTAGGCTGTAAAAATCCACGTTACCCTGCTTTTCCCTCTGTCTACCAGAGGGCTGATTTAGCTCCACCCTGAACAAGTGGACAGAACTCAATAAATTCTGATGTTTGGAGCTGAAGAGTAACAGGGAGTTTTCTTTTAAAATAGTATCTCTTTAGTTGCCAGGCAACCATTAAGCTGTCATAGCTAAGTAATTTTTCAAAAATTATGATAGCTATCTGTAACTCTCGAACGACGTCCACAATGCTGACCAGTTCCGAGTGAATACTGCGGCCAAGTGAAGTCTCTCTTGAGGCTGAATGACAAGGGAGTCTGTACTTCCTGACTGAAAGAGAAGAGGTCATCTTCAGTCCCTAATTCACTGGATGAAGGGATCCACGGAACCCATACGATTTGATGCTCACCAAACTGGAGAAACTGCAAGTACTGGGGAGATGCTTGTCTCTAAAGACTGACGGGCTCAGTAGTTAAGAGCAGGGCTCAGTAGTTACCAGCATCCCTGTTTATGCGGAGGACCGAGCTTTTGTTTCCAGCACTCATCCGGTGGTTCACAAAGTATGTAACTCCTGAGCCAGGGAATCTAGTGCCCTCTTTTGGTCTCTGTAGGCACCAGGCACACATGTGATACACAGACATACATACGGGCGAAACATCCACACGCATACATTTTTTTAAAAACTAAAAAAAAATTAAGGATGAAGATTGACATGAATTAAGAACAGTACTTAAGATTTCTTAAAGGAACCATTCATTTTGTTAGTTGGGTTCATCTTAGCTTACATTTTCTTATAGGAACACGTAAAATAAACTAATATACTGATTTGCAGCTAATTTGTTAAGTGAGTTAAACATTATAGAAAGAAAACCAGAAGAAAAGTTTCATTTTTTTTCCTTCAACCATCGCCCTCATCATGCGTCACCAAATATCCCTTCCTTTCCCCATGTAGGGTATTTTAAGCAGACTCTGCCTGCCTCGCGTCTGATTAAAGCGTTGGTCACTGGCGGCCATCAGTGTGGAGACTGCAGGTGAACAGCAAGAGTAGCCTGCTCTCTTATGCCTCCTCTGCCCTCCATCTCTGTCCTGAGTCTTAGGACACCGTGCCAGAGAAAAGGAGAAGACGGGGAGCTGTCTTTGCCTCCGCTGATGGCGCCTTTGCATGCTGCACCGCAGAAGCACACATCCGTTTTACCCTGCCGTGTGGCTCCCTTTACCCCAGCACTATTGGTTCCTTCGAAAGGTTTTCAACACGGGCGGGCGGCTCCTTTTCTCAGTAGCGTGGCCTGCCGTGTTTTTTTTATTGTTTTTTTTTGAGGGGGGGCAGAGGCCAACCTTAAGCGTCTACCTTCCTAGTGTTGGCATTAAAAGCATGTGCTTATCACATCCGACTCTCCCCACCCCCGCAGAGGATTCACATGTATAGGTTCAAATACAGTACCAAACGCTCGCTGAACATGTATTTCACACTAACTGGTCGCATTTCCATAGGTAGTCAGTTCACAGGCAAGTGTGGGAGGTAGCAGAGGGCCTGAGCAGCCTGCAGAGCCCTCCAGCTATCACTGGATCACGCAGGGTTGAAGGAGCCAGGCTGGCAGTCAGCCCTGGGCCGGCCCTTTGGGAACAAGGGCTCAGTCTGACGTTCTCTTGAACGAACTTGTACAGGAGATCACTTCCTGAAAACAACAACAAAAACAAAACAAACAAACAAACAACAACAACAACAAAACCACGGCATGTAGGCAAAGGAGAGAATGGATTCAACTCCTGTAAGTTTCCTCTCTCCTGTAGACATACTTTCTCAGCCCTTTGGCCCGGATGTGTGGAGAAACAGAGGGCACTGGCCATGTTATCTTGCAGTATTGTCTCCCGAACTTCTCCTTCAGCATTTATTCGTGCAAACGTATGTTCCCTGAGCTTAGTGGCTTTATAACAATGGGAAAATAAAAAATGTTCACTTTAATATTCTACCGTGGTGACCGCAAAAGGAGCAAGGTTTCAGCAGTCAAACCCAGCCTTGGGAGCAAACCACAGAGGCCTTCGATGCACTCCCTGAGCTTGAAGGCTCCAGTGGGAAGGTCAAAGTCCAGCAAAGCCAAGGGTCCTGTTAGGAAAGACAGGAGGAGAAGGTGTGACCAGGCAGCGGGACCCGCGGCTGGCCAACAGAACCCTGGAGAGTTTGTAAGGGGACCACCACCAGAGCATGCAAGCCCTCTTCTCCCGCCCGCCTCCATCTGTAGCCTGCAAACTCACTCAAGGCAGCTCCACCGCGAGCCAGGATAGGCTCTCCGAGAACAGAGGCTAAATAAACGGAAAAATCTGGAAATGTAGCAAGAGAAGTGGCAAGGGGGCCTAGAGTGGGGATGGCAGGAAGACAGGGGGGCTCTCGGAACCTCACTCAAGTGTGAGGGGGAAGCTCCCAAGAAAGGGGTGTGAGACCCGCAGGGAGACCCTAACAAAATTAACCGAAGCCTCTGTCACAGCTATCAGCGAGGGTCACCCTCGTCGCCCGCTCGTCGTTTTCATTCCTTATCCTTAGAAGCAGGGTCGGATGTGACAGGTGGCACCGCACGGCTTCTGCACGGTCTGCACAGTGAGTGAGTCCTTGTGAAGCCGTGACGTCACCGTCCGATCTTATCTTTCCTTCTCTGCCAAGCTTCCTGAACGTGAAGGGTAGCTATGGCTTGTCATTAGGCTCTCTGCTTGTGTCCTCCCTCGCCCAGCAAGATGGTTTTATGTTTTTTGTTTTTGTTTTTTTTCCCCCTAGACACTGCTGCAGGCCCAGAAAAGAAAGTTACTTCCCAGTGGTCCTATTTCCAAATAGTATGTGAGTTTGGAATTTAGACGCGAAGCCAACCGGGGTGCCATAGTTATAGACACAGAGCCATATGTAGAGTCAAAAACCCAAGAGATGGGAGGGAAAGAAAGCTTTGTGCATTTTATAAAAGGAAGGAGAGAAAGGGGCAGAGGTAAAGATCAATGTGGGCATTAATGATAATTTCTAGAGCATCAAAAGATTTGTTTTTTGCTCTTGTTTCCCGAACCATTTGTTTACTGACTAAATGTGTTCTCTGGCATTCTCATATATAACGCATTCTGATCACTCGCACATTCTGATTACTCTGCTATTCCCTCCCATCCTGACACACCCCCATCCTGACACGCCCCTGACACGCCTTCCTTCCTACAAGTCCCTTCCTCATATTTATGTCTTTTTGCTTCGTTTGTATTCCTCTGACTTTAACCAGGGTCATCGGTGCAATCATGGGTTTGGAGCCATCCCTTAGAACAGGGTGGGCTCAGATCAGATATGCATTGGAGACAATGTCTGTTCCCAGAATCCGTTAGCACCAAACAGTTTATCAGGGAGGTGTTTAAGACATGCAGTCCAGAAAGACTCAAGGCTCCTCGGTATTATGTAGATTGAAGGGATTAAACAGAAATCTGCCAGCTGTTAGTTGGCTTCAGATTTGCCACTAAGAGGTCAACAAAGGCTTTAAAGTCAGCTCTCGCAAACAGGCAGCTGGTTCAGAAGGGACTTCTGCCTCTTGTCTTGGAGTTCATCCAAGGCTTTGACTACCCAGACTCCAACATGTTTCTCAGGTTTTTCTCCCTAGGGCCCGGCAACTGTTTGTGCTCCCAGAGAGAGGACAGATCAATCTATAATAAATCATCTCAGGTCATGTGTCTCCTAAAATGACAGAGCTTCACATAAATTTATACACTTTTCCCTCAGGGAAATTAGTTAAAATTATGGCACGCTAGACATGAGGGGAAATTATGCAAGTGTAAACCACTGGGAAGCAGAAATTAGTACTATTCTTGTTTTCAAATAATAGGTATATCTGGACAACTCAAGAGAAAAAAGACAGACAGAAAGAAAGAAAGAAAGAAAGAAAGGAAGGAAGGAAGGAGGAAAGGAGGAAAGAAAGAGCGAACCCAGTAAGACAATTTAGTAAAGTAACTGAGCACCAAATTTATACCCAGGATTAAAAGCTTTCACACGAAAATTACAGTTAGTAAATATAACAGCAAAAAAAAAGGATTGTATTTACAAAAGCAAATGCAGAGAAAGCAGGAATAGACTTAGCATAGGTTCCCATAATGCTTCAGGGTGTCCTTTAGGTGTTCAGGAGACTGAACCAATGGAAAAATGAACTCCAGAACACAGGGAATTCTCTAAACCTATCCACAAAAGCCATGCCACCAACTCAAAATATCAGTAGGATTTTAAAAATCAACTGATTTTTTTCATTTATTTTGCATCCCAATCACAGTTTCCCTTCTCTCCTCTCCTCCAGTTCCCTCCTCCTTCTGCCTCTCCTTTGCCCCCTCCCCATCCAATCCCACTCTGTTTCTGTTCAGGAAGGGGCAAGCCTCTCATGGGTGTCAACAAAGCATGGCATTTCTGACTGCTTTTCCAGAGGACTGAGGTTCAAATCCTGGTACCCACACGCTGTAACTCCAAGATCTGACACGCTTATACAGACGTACCTCAGGCAAAGTACCAATGTTTATAAAAATAAAGGTAAATAAATTAAAAAAAGAAAATGCTATTTTTCGAAACACAAACTGATTAAATTGTTATTTAGAAAAATGATCAGACAGTAGCCTTCTTACCCCCCACTTTGCCCCCCGAAAGATGGGCTGGGAGGTGGCTTGGTTAAGGAATACTTGACTCACATATGCAAATACCTGGGTTCTGCCTTCAGGATCTCAAAGCAAAAGAAAACAAAACTCCCAAACACACAGAGACAAATAAAAGCTGATCAGACCCATGGCGATGCTACAGTGTTAGTTGCGTTAATAAAAAAAAGGACTCTAAGTATGCCAGCAAAGCAGATCATGCAGCCATAATAAAAACCACTTGAGTGTTATCAGTAGGGGAAAGTGAATTATTCAACAAATGGTCAAGGTAGGTAATCATCTAGAAGAGATAGCTTAAAACCACCACTTCATATATTCCACCAGAATGAATTTGAAGTGTGTGAAGCTTTTAAATGTAAAAACTCATCAATTTAACATGAGATTGAGAAGATCCTTCTCTGGGGACGTTGTGGTGGCAAGCTGGTGACAGTCTGAACTCTGCTGCATCTGATTCTCCCAGACTGGTGAGGGAGCAGTGAGGCAGTACGGAAGACAGCACTCAGAGCAAACGCTGAGACTTATGGCAGCAGCGTAAAAGCTGTGAAAGCTAAAATAAAATAACATAAAAAGGGATAATCTACCCTGACTCCAGCCAGAAGTCACATTTGCAAGGTGAAGATGTGTTGTAGATGCCCTGTTACGGCAATCAAGTCTGTCTCAGTCTCACCTCTTTGGGGAAAAAAGACGGGAGCAGGCATCTTCATAAATCAGAAATGCCTGTGATTTAAAAGCTTGTTGTTTAAGGCAAGTAGGATAATTCATGCAGGGATGCTTGAGCCATTCCCAAGGATAATGTAAAACCCCAAAGCAAAGGATGAACAACTTAACCTTACTAAGAATGTTTTCAATTATTGCGGTTCATACCACCTCAAATGAAACAACATGCAAAGGATCTGGGAAACATATCTGCCACCTACATCGTCAGTTGGCGGGCCCACCATTTAAAGAAGTTGAACAGATCAATAAGAAAAATTGCAAACAACCAAAGTGGGGGGGGTGCACAAAAGGCAAAAAGATATGAGAACGTTGTCTTCGTTACTGGTAAAAAGAACAAAGAAAGCTGTACCTGGATGCCTCTTTTGACTTATTTGTTGCCAACGCCAACGAGTTCCGTAACACACAGAGAGAAAACAGAGTACAAGAGACTGAGTGCAGGGCTGTTTCACCGCATCTATCAAAGTTGCAAACATTCACCCTTTGGTGTAGTGATCCTTCTAAGGACTGTAATTCAGATACCTGGGCAATGAAAAGTAACACACCTATTTGATTACTCAATGCATCGCTGAACACAAAGGCAACAGACCCAAAGCAAGTACTTCTCAGTAAAGGACGGTCACATCAACAAAGGCACATTCTTGTGGAGGAATACTCTGGAGCCATTAAAATCGACAGGTGCGTTCAATGTGATGCTGTGTGCGTGTTCCCAGTACTCAGGGGTCTGAGGCCAAAGGACTGGAGGCTTGAGTCCACTCTGGGCTATGAAGGCCATGTTTGTGCTACACTATCATCTGTTCGAAAAGGGAAAAGCTGTGTGAAGATGACGATATATACTTAAATATATCTCTAAAAAATGCATGGTGATAAAATTCGTAACATACTGAAAGGTGGGTCACATAGCATGAGGCTGAGAAAGGTGATTTATAGGTTTTTTTTCTCTCTTTTGATTTGCATGATGTTGTACTTGATTCTTTAATAGCTATGCTTGATAATGTTTTCCTAGTATATTTAGGCAGTTTAAAGCATTTTACTGAAGACAGCTTTGGTCTTCAATTTAATACTTTGATCTGTTTGCTCATATTTCGCAGATAGTTATAATCAATTTTTGCAAAAGAATTTGCTCCCAGATGTTGACAAGAAGGGCCAGGGCCTTCTATGAGCAGCAAGTCCTACAGCAGTTCACCACCGAGGAGCAGGCTGTGGAAAAGGAACCTCTGCAGAGCTCTCTCCCCAGACCTTTGTTCCCTTAAAGCAAGACTTGTGACTTCTTTTACCCATTCCTTTATATAGGTGACAGCCAGATGTGGCTCCGAGGGCCGAGAAGACATTCCGGTATGTTCCGTATCATGTTGAGACTGGAAAGCAAGGAAGGGGAGAGGGAGGGGGAAGAGAAAGGGAAAGGAAGATTGTCTAAAGTTTAAACTCAGGCGTTATGATAACCTCAGTGATACATTTCAGATGGTCAGTGATTTAGAGCTGTCTTGAAAATGCTTAACTGAGCACTTCACCCAAAATGCCAGAATTTCTTTCTTGAGCATAATGAAATATCAGCAGAAAGGTTCAACAAATGAAAACATCAACATTGGAAACTGGCAGGAGATATGCCAAACAAACAAACAAAAACAAAAACGAAACCAAAATGACAAAAAAAACCAAACCAAAACTATTTTTTTGCACAAGAAAACAATTTTGTAATACACGGAAGCTGAGAAACAATTTGTAACTTTGCAATGGCATGGCTCTAAAAATCCCAGTCGGAATGTAAAGAAGGAAGAATATCTGTTAGGAAGGAAATGAGAGTAACTACAGCAGTCGTTGCTCCTAAAGAGGTTAGAATCAAAGAGATGGTAACATAATGATTAACCACAGTAACATAATTAAGGATATTGCTGATGTAACCTTTGACCCAGCTATCCATTTCTAGGAATAGTTCCTTCAGATACAGTCATACATGGTCACAGAGTTATATATACAAAGATATGCCTGCCCTGGTTGGAAATACACATAATGAAACTAGAAGCAACTTACATATATAATAGGAGTGGACTGATGTAACAAATTCTATTATATTCGTACAATGGAGTACCATATACTTTTAGGTTAGATGGGAAAACACTATGTACATAGTGAAATACAAAATTAACTGCAACAAAAAAGGTAAAGTTGTAGAACATCATGCAAAGAATCATACATGTTTTAAAAGTGTGTGTGCGTGTGTGTGTGTGCGTGTTTGGATATGGCTAGACAGAGAATTAGAAAGCTACATGTCAAGCATTTGGTGGAGGACCTGAAGACACAGACACTACTAGGTCATAGACTTTTACACCACTTTATACTATACAAAACGACATTTGACGTCCAAAATGCATATTTTTATGTCGGAAAACGATATTGTCCCCTTGAACTCTCAGTGGCTCCTCCCCCCCTTGGATGTAATTTGCATTCTCTCCCCCTCCCCCTACTCTCTTCATCGCCTTCCTTTCCTTTGAGCCGTGATTCCCTCTCTGCGTTCATGACCTGTACTCATGCTCATATCCACAGACACACACACACACACACACCACACACACACAGACACACACACACACACACAGCTGTTCAAAGCTAGGGTCCACACATGACAGAACACTGATATTTACCATTTTGAGTCCTGGTAACTCCAGTTCATGTAATAATTTCCAGGTCCGTATTGTTTGCTGAAATTTCATTTTTCTCTAGAGAGAATGGGAAGGAGTAATGAAGAGCGTCCGCACAGACAAATTACACTTGAGGACACCATGATGAAAGTGACTCAGATGCCAATTAAAAGAGGAATATTGTTAAGGCAGGAGGAGTTTTCAGAAAGCTCTCAAATATAACAAAATGTAGTTAAGGTACGAAAAAGAATATTGTTAATCCTGAGAAGTTCATCAGGTAGGGCAAACCAAAAACTCAAAACTGAACTGTAACTGTTTTTAAAATTAAGCACTAAAAATGACACCACTTGAGAACTTATATAATAATGTGTCTAAGTTAAAAGGAATTCTTGTATAAGTGTTGTCAATTGAACACATTATTTTAATGACTAAGGCATTGTTCTGACCAGACCATTTCCTCTTGGGAAGTACTTCCTTCTCTTGTAAAATACGTCTTCCCTTCTAAAAACATTTGTCTCAGAATATATAACTACCTTTTAAAGACTGTACTCCTACCAGACCAGAAAACAGACTAATAGCCCCTAACCTGGGCCAATCACATAGTCCCTTGTCCCCAGCATGAATGATGAGGTGGGGCTTCCAAGAAATACCACTCATAACTGTTTGTCAGCATTGTTAGAAACCGGACTTGGAGCGGGAAGGAGAGCCTTTTTTTCGTTAGTGGTGGGATTCACAGGTTCATCCTTTGAGTTCTACACATACGTAGAGGAAGCAAGAAGGCCCACGGTAGCAGAACCGTTGTTGGAGGCTGTAATGCAAACTGTCTTTCTGCACCACCATTCTCTATGGTATTATGAGAAGTGAGTCTCTTTTTTACTGCAGTAGGGATGATCAACTATCTGTCACAACTGGAAACATGTTCACATGCTCACTAACAGAGAAAACAAGGAGGAGTATACAGTGTATCCGCTTTTCCTATCCTCTGTTCTACAGCAACATAATATTGTATGAGTCCAACTATGTAGTGAAAGATTGATCTAAACTCAAAGACAGCAGATTTAGGGTGACTACTAATTTTAGAATCCGAACCATAAAATCCTGCAATGGAAAAAAATAAATAAATGAAATCCTGGTATCAGACATCCTTAAAGAAAACCTTGCTGGATGTGATAATGTCCACCTGTAATCCTAGTACTCAAAAGACCAAGGCAGAGATCAGGACAGTGGAGATACATAATGAGGTACTGTTCCCAAAGCCTACACAAACTAATAAAACAAACAAAATCTTATCTTCCTATTCCTCTAAACATTCCTCTCCCTTTCTGGTTGAAGGAACATTCATTTGGGAAAAAAAAGAAAGAAAGAAAGAAAGGACCGCATGTCTCATTTCCAACCAATGCTTAAAGGTAATGTTTTAGCAGCATACAGTGGTAAGAAAACCATCTTGAAAAGATGATGTTGAGAACTCTGGCAGCCACTAGGTTGCTAACATAATCAACATAATGGTGAATTCAGCACCACACAGGAGACTAGCAAAGGAAGCAACAGGTGGTAGATAAGTGCAATAAAATATATTCAGTACTGAAAGTGTAGCACTGAATGTGAAGCTCCACAGCTTCAGTCCTGAATGCCTATCCCAACCACATAGGAATTCAGAGATTATACAGATTTAGGTCTGGTTAATTTTGGTATGTGATATTTTTGCAAGTTCTTTTTTATCATAAATTTTCTAACATTGAAAAAAGAAAAAGAAATTAAAGAGAGACACATTCAGACATAGGACAATTAGTATAAGATGCCGGAAGAGAAAACTGGAAAATCATGTTTCCTGTTTAATTATAAACATAGTCAAATATTTTCATGGTTTACATTGTAGAACTGAACTAAATAAAGTCATCTTCAATCATTTTTGGAGAACATGTAATGAAATCACAGATAACCCCTGTCTTGGAAAAAACCCAAAATAAATAGTAAATCCTTTCATAAGTTGATTTTTGAGACAAGGTCTTTAAGTGAACTTGGCTGGACTGGATCTCACTGTGTAGCCCTAGCTGGCCTCAGACTTGTGGTGATTCTCCTACCTCTGCCTGGATCATAACACTGAGAAAAGTCATTAATACAGAAAATTGGTACTAATGTAAGCTATTGCTGTGACAAAGCTGACCATGTAGTTCTTAGGCCTTTGGAACTGATTTGTGGGAGAAAGATGTAAAGAATGTGGAGTTAAAGACCACAGAAGTTCCAGAACTCTGAAAACAAAGTAGGGAAAACAAAGTTATTCCGGTAGGAATGTGGGAGATCAGAAAGAGATACACACAGTGAAGGAAGGGATCATGAGGTTTCAGACAGAATGCGGACTTTGTCAGCAATCAGACTAAAGCTTGTGTATGTTGTTGTATTCGGTCACGGAATCTCGCTGTACTCTGCTTATGTCCTGAAAAATTGAGTGAGGCTGAATTAAAAGGCAATGCACTACTTCATTGGTGAATTTCAAGACAGTACACCATCATGCAGCATGGTTGGTGCCAGCTGCTTTCAGTAAGGTATATGGTAATGATTCAGAGCAAAACAGGAGTAGAAAGATTTGGGAAAAAATAAAGGCAGAGCGCAGAGCTTGGTGGGGAAAGGGATCAAAGCTGTAGACAATACTGGTCACAACAAAATAGTTGTAGTTGTTAGAGATTAGTGCCATTAAAGAGAACATAGGAACTTTGCATCTAGACAATAGAAAGGTGCCTTGCGAAAATTCTACCCATGAGAGCTCAAAGGTGTTAAGATACAAATTTATTTGAAAAGCTGTCATTTGAACTGACAGTTCTTGCACAGAAAGAGTTCACCAATGCAGGGCACTTTAGGGAAGAAGCATCTTCACAGGTTCATCCATGAAGATGCACAGAGGTTGCTGTAATCAGCAGCCAAAGAGGCCAAGGGTAGATCCTGAACTGATGATAGGCCTTGGGGGTCACCCATGTGGTTATGGTTTTGCAGGACTGCAGAATGGAGGCATGGATCAAGTTTCCAGAAAGCCACTGATGTCAGGAAATGTGAGGCAAGGCAGGATGGGATTCCCCACAGAGAGGCCCTGACCCTGAAAGGCCATTGTGAGAAGCTGTGAAAATGAAGCCTACATTGAAAGGAACCTCAGGACGTCGGAGATGCCAGGGACACGGGGCATCCACTAAGAGAAACTTCAGGGCAAGAGGTAGAGCTATGTCAAGTGAGGTTGTCTATGCATCAGTTGGCAAAAGTGCAGAGTCAGGGATACCTAAGCTTGTTTCAGCCCAAACATGCTGCCATCATATCCAAAGGCCATAGGTCCTGTTGAATTTTGGTATTTTCTTTACTCTTAACCATTCTTTCTACGTCCCTATCCCTTCTTTTTAGATCAGGAACGTTTGATCTATGACACTGTATGATAAAAATCTGTAATCATAATTAAGAGATTACTAGAGTGTCCAATAGACTCTGTGCTCTGGACTTTGTCCAGCGGTGTTGAAACTGTAAGACAGTTGGACTGAGTGGACTCTGTGGTATGAGAATGCCTTGGGTCTGCGGAAGGGTGGAGAGGAATGTTATACTTTGAATGTGGGACAACTCCAGTGGTATCATGTGTTTTGGTTGATTGCCCCTAGCTATAGCACTATTTGGTGGAGGCTATGGAGTCTTTGGGAGGGATGGTCTAATTGAAGGATATGGGCCACAGGGTGATAGGCCTCGGGGCTACAGCTAAGCTCCACATTGGCCCTGCTCTGTCCCTGCCTCCTGATTGACGTCACAATGTAATGTGATGTTGCTACATGCCAAGCTGCCATGGAATTGCTTGCTCCCACGCCTTTGACACATGATGGATTATGTCCCTTCAAGTCATGAGCCCCAAATAAATAAATAATCCTTCTCTTAAATTACTTTTTTAAAAAAATCAGGTGTTTGGGCACTGCAAGGAGAAAAGTAATACAGTACACACATCAGGATGTCAGTATTTCTTACTTCTCAAAGCAGAGAGAGGCAGAATTAGGCTTAACAGTATAATGGCTTCGTTCCCTAGTGTAAAGCTTGTATTTCTTTCTTTCTTTTTTTTTTTTTTTTTTGGCAGAATTCGATGTCTGGAGGAAATCTCTAACAGCGGAGGGTAGTGAGCAGAGAAAACATGAACACCAGGCAGAAATGGAGAGGAATGATTGCAGGTGACTCATCTCTTCATCCAGCTGAGTCTCCAGGGACCAGGAAGCAGAATCAGGCTCCCCAGGGAGCAGTGACGGTATTATGGAGGTGGGGTCCTTCCTTAGAGAAGTTACAGGCAGAACTCTCTGGCATCAGACATCATGGTAACATTTAGGAAGGCATAGTAAGAATGCAATAATCCTGGAGACCTAGTCACCCACTACACACATTAAGAATAACAGATTTCTTCTACCATAAGGATGAGACCCTTCCCATCATTCTTGTTGATTTCAGTTATCCCTAGAGAATGGAGATTCTAAAGAGTGAGAAGGACAAGGATTAGGAATATTAAGATGATGAAAACTAATCAACAAAATTTTTTTAAAAATGCAGGCAACTCAACTACTCAAGCAAGTCTGACAAATTTTAAAACTAGCCAGCAAAAGTCTAAATATATCTGTATATAGCTGTCACCCAAAGACTGTCCTAAATAGGTCATAAAATTGTTTTTAAAATATCAGCTACCAATCTCCTAGGAGCAGTAATTCTGTCCAATACATGCTTTAAACACAACACATTTAAAAAAGAATAATGAAAATATTAACAAATTGCCGAATTTCCTGAGATATTAAAATACTTTTTTATAAGTAAAAATTGGCTTAGGAAATAAATTAGGAATGCAATAAAAATCTATTTTAAAGTAATAATAAACACAGCTCTGAATATCAAAATGTGATGGAATGTGGCCAAAACAGTGTTTAGAAGAAAATGTACTCATTTAAAGGTCTTTAATAAAAAGGAAAAGGGAACCATTAATGAGAAAAGCTAATATACTATTAATTCAGGAACAGAACAAAATATTAAATCCGAGGAAAACCTAAATATAATATGCAAGTGTAAAATGATAACCTGGAAAATAAATGGCAAATCATATGTAAAACTAGCAGCTGAGTATATGACAGAAGAAGAGAATTCATAGATCTGTGATAACAATCTAGTTTATAAAGCTACCTGCTAAATGGCTACACCAATTTGTTGTCTCCAATTAGAAACCACAAATATACACTTGAACACACACATGTGTACACACACACACACATAATGAAAATCCCAACACTTCCAGACTTAAGGTCATCTTGACCTAAGGTCAGAGAGTTCAAAACTATCCTTACTTTTCCAAGGTTAGAGACATAAGACCTAAAGGTCTAAGACATGGCTACTGTAGGATGTTTGACCTTGGTCGTGGATGTCTTATCTAAATAACAACAGACTTGCTTTGAAGGTGTGGTTACTCTTGACCCTCAAGGCCAGATAATGAGAAATTTAGTCTAAGGTGTGGTTACCAAATGTTTGAAGAATTAAGGAAGAAAGTCTGTTTAATCGTTGTACATGATAAAGAAGTATTTTTGCTATGTTCCCCTTTTCGGTTGGGGGATTTAAGAATGGTGAAGAATAAACTTGGGACATCCAGTACTCACTGGATTGCCTTCCTGACTCTATCCTGTGTCTCCTTCTATTTCTTAGCATCTTTACCTGCCGTTTCTCAATCCACACTCCCCACTCTCAGGTATGACCTGGATACATTGGCTGGGTCTGACTGAAGCCCCACAAAGATGGGGTTATAGCAAAAAACCACACGCAACTCAGTCTTCTTTTGTTTTTCAGAAAGTAGCTCACTATCGTTCCAGGAACCAAACCTTGGCAGCGTGTATTCCAGTCATACTCCAGTTTCACTTTGCGTGGGACTCATTAATTAGCCTTACTGTGACATTTTGATGAATATATATAATATATAATATATGATATATGATATATAATATGTGCGTATGTGTGTGTCTATATGTCCATTACATCTATCTATCTATCTATCTATCTATCTATCTATCTATCTATCTATCTATCTATCTATCTATCTGTCTGTCTATCATCTATCTATCTTTCTATCATCTATCTATCTATCATCTATCTATCTATCTCTATCTATCATCTATCTATTTATCTATCTATCTATCATCTATCTATCTCTATGTATCTATCATCTATCTACCTATCATCGTCTATTATCCTAGCCAACTACCATCAATCTGCTTATCTTTCCATCCACCTATGTTCTGTTTCCTTACTATCTCTTCAGCTCAGATCTCCATCATTTCATGTTTGAACACTGTGTTTCCAACAGTCTAGACCTGTTTCTGACAGATTCTGGCAGTGTCCCAAGAAGCCTTCCCACTTCCATTTAAGACCACTTCCATAAGCGTCCCGACAATCCTTCATAAAGTATCTAGCAACTTCTTTCCACATAAGGAAGTCTATGAAGTCTTCCCCCAAAACGCCTCCTGCTGATCCTACACTTCTGTTCAAATGCCAACCACCCCAGTTAAGAGGGTGTCTCACTGCCACCCCCTCTACCTCTCTGCATCTCCCCCGGTTCCTGATTTATTTTTCTTCACAGTAGTTATCACTCCCTAGAATGAGTTATTGATACAGTTGTCTATTGCCTTTCCCTCAACCATGCTAGAGCCTTTTCTGTATTTGACGTTATCTAAGCAAGGAGATGGAGTGGAGACCCAGAGAAGGTAGTTCATTGTCTGAAACTGAAGACCTCACACATTTAGATCAGAGGCAAAGACCCCACATATTTACGCTGAGATCAAAGATAAGTATAATGAGGAAAAACATTTCACCGGGTGCTAGAGATTACTGTTTTGCATAGAACTGACCATAATTAGGAACTCAGGCCCTGGTGCTAATGAACATCTCCCAGAATGAGGATGGACCCAGAGACAGTACCTGCCGTCTACCAATAAATACAAAAACGGTCATGGTGGGCCTAGAATGAATACTTTTTTTCTCAGAGTGAATCTCAAGATATGAATGGCTTTTACCAGGGGAAGAGTAGCATTTCTCAGTGGGACTCAGCAGGATTGACCTTAATTGCCTGGCCTGAGTGAACGCTCTACAGCTTCAGATGTCCACAGCTGGACAGCCTCTAGGTCATCTTTTTGAGGGATAACAGAATGTGGTTTTATTTCTTATAAAAAATGGTTAGGCATTCCAAGTTCAAGTGGCCCAAAATCTTTTAAATATAGTCAGCACTTTTGACAACACTTACATCTTAGCATAGCCTTGGCATCAAAACTCAGATTGCTGCACTAAAATCAAGCTACATCCTCCGGTTCTATATTTATGGGCCTCAGGCTTTAGAAAATTGAGAGGACAATCTGGAAAGCAAAGTAAGAACATTTCACTTAAAAATAGGATTCGCCGGGGGAGATTTCAAGTTCCCCAAAGACAATTATCTGTAACTAAGTCAGCTACACAAATGTATCTGGAGTAGATTTGTAGGCAATCTAGACATTTGCATATTGTCTAATGGTATATATGGGCAAACATCATCTTGCTCAGTAAAAGTAAAGTCATCTGGTGCTGTACCTCTGAGAAACTGGTATTAGGGACATTGAAGTTGGAATCCAGACAGTTACTTTGTTTTAATTGTATCTTCCTGAGAACCCATTCTATTTTCTGGCTAGACCTCCGACAGCTCTGGGACCAAGTGCCTTCTCGATATGCTTGAGGAATTCTGGGAGAAGAGAGCTACTCTTCTCAACAAAGATAAATGTTGAACTTCTTGAAAACTGCACTCTACTCCTGAGTCAATGACAAAAAGGTGGGTGCCAGCCCTTGATGGGCTTAGATGTGTGAATTACTTTCCTTTGCTGTGACAAAATCAGGCGATCAGGGCAACTTAAAGAAGAAAGAGTTTCATGGGCTTTTGGGGTTAAGAGTTTGTCAGCAGGGACAGCATCAAGACAGGTATGACAGCAAAAACAGGATGCTGAGAGCTTGATTCCTTTACCCCAGCACAAAGCAGAGAAAGCAAATAGGAAGTGTGGCAAGTCTATGGACCCTCAAAGCCTGCTTCCTCTATCAATGTTTCCCTACCTCCCCAGCAGTGCCTCCAACTGGGAACCAAATTACCCAACTATCTGAGTCAATGGTGGGGGTGGATTTTTTGTTCATCCACCACCATATGACTCTTCCTGAACTAATCCTATTGTCGAGAGAAATGAAATAACAGTGGTTGGCTTAGCTTAAATAGGTCAAACCCAGTAAATGGTACAGAGTTAACCACATATAAATTGCATATGTACTTTACAATGAGATATGGCTAGACAGACATCAGCGTTTGAGATGGTTTTTGTTGGGTCCTGTAGTTCAGTTTATTCCTTCTTGTGTGCTTTTTAGATTTTTAAGTTTGCTATAAAAATTTGTTTTATAATAGATATTATATAGAAAATTAGAAACTAAGAGGGTATAAATAAATGGAAAAGAATGTTAAAACTAGTTAAGAAATGCTAGGTACAATTATATTTTATTATAACTGGGAAGATAAGTGAAAATACATGACTTCCTATAAAAATGCAGCGTGAACTATACAATGAAAAAATAAAGAGTACCAAGAACTGCAAGAGAAAATAGGTAAATTGTCAAAGAATTTGACCTATCTTCCTGTAACCACCACACTCACCAGAATTGGACATTTTTAATTTTTGTAGCTTGTATTGTATTTTATTACTTTTATTTAGTATGTGTCTGTGTAGGGCATGTGCACGTGGTGGGATAGTACCTTTCTGGAGTCATTTTTCTCCTTCCACTGTGTGGGTTCTTGGGATCAAACTCATATCATCAGACTTACAGTGAGCACCTTAACCTGCTGAACCGCCTCCCCTGCTTGACTTTGTCTGTTTAGATTTTTCAAGAAGAGTCTCTTTGTTGCAAAGCATGCCCTTCTATTTGTGGCTGTCTTTGTTGTGTTGTGATCATCAAGGACATTCTCAAAACGTCTCCCTTGATCTGCAAGAATTTCTTTTATTTTTTATTCCAGTCGTCTAAGACAGAAAACAGACATTATTCTCCTAAACTCCCTCAGAGTGTGACAGACTCTCACGCTGGCTTTTCTCTCAGGTGCTCCTAAGCCAGTGTTCAATTGCACAGTGGAAATAGAGGAGAAATATTAGTACACACCAACTTTCATCAGATGTGTTTTGGGGCTTCCGTGACTGTTCCCCCAGCAACTCAGAGGAGAACCATTGTGTCTGGGTAACACCTTACCTGCAACACAGTGAGGCCCTAGCCTACTCTCTACAGAAAATTTCTTCTATCTCTGCCATTCCCAGATAATATGAACTTCCAAACACACAAAATAAGCTTTCTTTCTAAAAAACACTTTCTAAATTATATTGTCATTTTTCTTTTCAGCAAAGCTCAAGCCAATGCATGATCTAGTTCATTTCATAGAAAAATTGTTCCGATTGCCGGGCGTTGGCGGCACATGCCTTTAATCCCAGCACTCGGGCGGCAGAGGTAGGCAGATCTCTGTGAGTTCAAAGCCAGTCTGGTCTACAGAGAGAGTTCCAGGACAGGCTCCAGAGCTACACAGAGAAACCCTGAAAAACAACAACAACAAAGAAAAATTGCTCTGATCTTGCAACTTGGAAATCATTATTTTCACTAAGTTCTAAGTTTTGAAGATTCTCAAAACACCTCCTTTACTTCCAAATGGTATCTTGTTGCAAGATCAGGGTATAATTTCACAGCTAGGATATTGACATGGGTCCTATCAAGTAACTAAACAGCTCTACCACTACAAGGTTCTCCCTTGTACTGTTAGGCAAACTTACTTTGCAACCACCTGAAACACTGCATGGATACCACTAATTTACTATCCAATTCTGTACTTGCACGTATAAAGCATGTTATATAATTACATGGTGTAGCACATCACTTTTGGGACTGGCTTTTTATTTCACTTGCATAGTCTCTTGGATATTAAGCGAAGCTCTATTCACTGAGTCAACTGCTTTCTGTGGCTGAATAATACATCATGGTATAGATCCCCATAATATGCTTAACTGTCACTCACTGAAGAAATATGAGCTGTTTCTTGAATGTCTCTTGTGAATAAAGCTGATGTAAACATTTATAAGAAGAGTTTGCATGAGTATACATTTTTATCCCTATGAACTATATCATTTTCATTTCTAATAACAATGTATGGATGATCAATTTTCTTCACTTTCTCTAGCCTTTATTGGTTACCACTTTTAAACATTTGGGTAGGTATGTAGTGATAGCTCATTGTGCCTAAGTGTTGGCATTTAAAAATGATTTATTATTATTTTTATCTTTTTTATTTAAATTAGAAACAACCTTATTTTACATATGAATCCCAGTTCCCTCTCCCTCCCATTCTTCCATACCCCCTAACAACTTCCTCCATCCCATTCCCCATCCACTCCCCAGGGAGGGTGAGGCCTTCCATGAGGGATCATTAGAATCTGTCAAGTCATTTGGGGCAGGACCTAGGCCCTCCCCTGTGTATCTAGGTTAATAGAGTATCCCTCCACGGGAAATGGGCTCCTGAAATCTGTTCCTGCACTAGGGATACATCCTGGTTCCTCTGCCAAAGGCCCCATAGACAGCCCAGTGCTCCTAACTGACACCCACGTTCAGGAGGCCTGGTTTGGTCCTGTGTTGGTTCCCCAGCTGTTAGACTGGGGTTCATGAGTTCCCACTTGCTCTGGTAAGATGTTTCTGTGGGTTTTCCCAGCGTGGTCTTGACTCCTTTGTTCCTCATTCCTCTCTCTCTACAACTGGATTCCAGGAGTTTGGCTTGGTGCTTGGCTGTGGGTGTCTGCTTCTGCGTCCATCAGCTACTGGATGAAGGCTCTAGGATGGCATTTAAGGTAGTCATCATTCCCATTATAGGGGAAGGATATTTAAGGTAGCCTCTCCGCTATTGCTTAGTGTCCTAGTTGGGGTCATCATTTTGGATCTCTGTATAATTCCCCGGTGCGAGATTTCTCTTTATACCTACAGCGGCTCCCTCTATTGATGTGTCTCTTTTCTTGCTCTCCTCTATTCCTCTCCCCAGTCAGTGTTCCTGATCCCTCATATTCTCCTCTTCTCCCCTCCTCTTTCTCCTACCTGCTTCCCCCCTCACCCCATGCTCCCCATTTGTTCAGGGGCTCTTGTCCCTTTCTGCTTCGCTAGGGGACCCTGTGTTCCTCTCTTATGGTCCTGCCTGTTTCCTAGTTTCTCTGGAGGTGTGCATTGTGGGTTGGTCATCCTTTTCACTATGTCTAGAATCCTTATATGGGTGAGTACACGCCATGTTTGTCTTTCTGTGACTGAGCTACCTCACTTAGGATGGTTTCTTCTAGTGCCATCCATTTTCCTGCAAATTTCAAGATTCCACTATGTCTCCCCCCCCACACTTAATAGGTCTTGAACTCCAGATACTCCCTTTAAAGTCTCACAAATGCTGGGGTTGTAGGAATGCTCCACCACATCGGGTTTCCCTGGAGTTCTTATTTTCATTCCCCTAACACATAACGACATACCTTTGCAATATGCTTAATTGCCAAATTTATATCTTCAATAAAATAGCTCTTTGTGCCTATTGCCTATTTCATTAATTAGATTGTTCTTCTAAGTTTTGAGAATCTTTTATATATTCTTGACATCAGTGCTTCCTCCAGTACGTAGTTTGCAAATATTTCCTCCCAATTTGCCATCTGTCTTTTAATCTTTTTAACATGGTTGATTGCAGAACAAAAATGTTAATTTTGATGAACTCCAATTCATCAAGTCTTCTTTTCATGGATGTTACTTTTGGTATCGACTCCTTTACAGTGTCTGTCAGTTGTATGTGACAAAGACTTTTCCCTTATTCCTGTAAGATTTCTGCATATTTATGTTTTAAGTTAACAATCTATTTGAGTGCTGAAGATGTGGGATTTAGGGCAAGACTCTTTTTTTTTGTTTTTTTTTTTTGAGACAGGGTTTCTCTGTATTGTTTAGGAGGCTGTCCTGGAACTCGCTCTGTAGACCAGGCTGGCCTCGAACTCACAGAGTTCCGTCTGCCTCTGCCTCCCGAGTGCTGGGATTAAAGGCGTGCACCACCAATGACCAGCTGGCAAGACTCATTTCCTGTATCATTTTTGAATGAGCGGTCTTTCTTCCAATGAGCTGCTTTTGTACTTAATCAAGATTCAGCTGTCCTTGTTTCTGTGTTTTGTCTTATCTTGTTGATCTTTACATCTTAATTAGAAAGTGAGCTTTATCATACCTGTATAAACATCTTCTACCAGCAGGTAAATTGATTTTCCCACTGGTTTAGATTATAAGTATTTTACCTGTTCTTTTCCTCTCCATATAAATTTTATAGTATCCTTGTCTATATCTAGAAAAATTGTACTCATAATTAATCACAGAGTAAGTGTGTGCATGGGCATGTAGGCATGTGCACGCACATGTAAACACGCACACACACACGCACACACACACACACACACACACACACACACACTTTTCTTTCTCTAAAGATTCCTAATACATATATCTTATTGGGTTTGCCTTTTTGGTTTTGCTGTTTTAGTTTATTGTTTCAGAGTCTCATATGTGAATATTATATGCTTTTTCTTTTTTATTTAAATTAGAAACAAGCTTATTTCCCGTGTCAATCCCAGTTCCCTCTCCCTCCCCTCCTCCCCTGCTCCCCACTGACCCCCTATCCCATTCCCTTTCTGCTCTACAGGAGGGTGAGGCCTTCAATGGGGGATCTTCAAAGTCTGTCATATCATTTGGAGCAGGGCCTAGACCTTCCCCCATGTGTCTAGGCTGATAGAGTATCCCTCTATGTGGAGTGGGCTCCAAAAGTCCATTCGTGCACTAGGGATAAATACTGATCCACTACCAGAGGCCCCATAGATTGCCCATGCCTCCAAATTGGCATCCACATTCAGGGGGTCTGGAACAGTCCTGAATATTATGTGTTTTAATCCCAAATCCACTTTGACACCCTTACCTATAACTTCCCCATCATCCCTTACCACATTTTTCTCCCAATTAGGAAACATACATACAAATAACATATAGTCTGAGAAAACGTTACTTACGTATTTAGGAATATACACATGCATATACATGGGTAACAATAATTAATTTAAAAAGATGCTAAAATTTTTAAAAAGAGAAAGGTGATGTATATGTGGGTTTGGGGGAAGAAAGGGAAGAGAGAAATGATGTGATTATATTATAATCACAAAAGAATTAGTAAGTTTTTAAAACCCAGCAAGTCCACTTAATACTAGTCATGTGTACGGTATAGAGTCAATAATTGGAACATGGGTGGTGCAGGATCATCCCCTGTAGCATGGATAGGAGTAGGGTCATCTCCTGTAGCATGGATAGGTATAGGGCCATCCATCTACAGGAGCATGTGCATGCTATCAGGGATCACATTTGAGGAACAAGTGAGGCTCCATTTACTTTTTGCAGTCTTTGAGACAGGTGTCACTAGGTAGTTTTGCCTTTTGTTGTTTCCTTTATCTGAATTCTACATGCTGTTAATATGACTATGCCCATTTTCTGTTTATTAACAATTGTAGCATCTATTTTTCCCCAGCCTTTAATTTTAGCCTTCCTATGCCATTGCGTTTGAAGTGAATTTCAGTATCATGCTAGTGGGTGATATTTGTAATCTACTCTACCAATCTATCTTTTACTTGGCTTATGACACTATTTATTAGAATATAATCAGAGTGTAATCATTAGTACACTAAAGTGTAATGTTTATTTTTGGTTGTATATTTACCTTCTCATTTTCATGATTTTCTTTGAGTTACTTGAATATTTTTCAAATCCTATTTTATCTGTTTTATTAATTTAAAATTTTACTTTTATTAGTTGCAATTTTTTTCCACAGGGTTTCTCTGGAACTCGTTTGGTAGATCAGGCTGGCCTCGAACTCAAACTCACAGAGATCTGATTGCCTCTGCCTCTCAAGTGGTGCTGGGATTAAAGGAGTGCTTCCCCAAAGCCCAGTGGTTCATCTCTTATAACATTATATATAATAACTAATAATAACCATTCTGCTATCTTCCTTATTGTTTTTATCTATTGTTTTGTTTGTGGTATGTATGTACATATGTGTGTATGCACGCTTGTGTGCACATGCTATAGTGCCTGTGTGTGGCGCTCAGAGGATAGTTTGTGGGAGTTGATGCTCTCCTTCCATTATATAGGTCTTAGGAATCGAAGACAGATCATCAGGCTTGGCGACAGGTAGTGTGGTTTGGTCTATTTGTGGGCCTCCTGGTAATGGGAGCAGAGGCTGTCCCTGGTGCCCGGTGTGAATACAAAGGGGGGGTGCTTGGTCTTATGTCAGGTTGACAGGCCGTGTTTTGCTGATGCCCAAGGGAGGCCGGCTCCTTTCTGAGCAAATACGAAGGAGGGGTGAATTGCGGCAGGAGGTGGGGGGAGGAACTGGGAGGGAGGGGAGGCTGTGGTCAGGTTGTAAAGTAAATTTATTAATTAAATTTAAAACAAAAACAAAAAATCTCTCTGTACATATAGAATCCTATTAGACTTGTAATTTTTGTCATCAAATTTTAGCCATCAAACACAACACCAAAACTCACAGATTATCCTTGCTGTATTCACTAACATTTCTTCATGCTGCATTCTGCCATTTCCTTTATGTGTGGAGAATTTTCTTTATCAGTGTTTTAGGGTTTCTCTACTGTCAATACATTCTCTTAGTCTTGCTTCATGTGAGATGTCCTGGCTTTTCCTTTATTCCCAACTTTTTTTTTTTGCAGTATGTAGAATTATGGGTTTTAGCACCTGAAAAAATATCACCCTAATTCTTCTGTCTTGCAGTATTTCTTATGATAAATACACCATAGTTTGAAATTTCAGAGAGAGACTTCTCTCTTACTGATTTGAGAATCTTTTCATTGTTGTAGAGTTTTCTTGCTCTCAGAAGGTATAGATATTTAAATTATTTGTTTATTTTATGTGAATGGGTGTTTTGCCTGTATGTATTCTACGTACCATGTGCATACCTGGTGCCCATGGAGGTCGGGGGAGGATGTCAGATGTCCTGGGATTGTGAGCTGCCAGGTGGGTGCTGGGAACTGAACCCAGGTCCTCTGGAAAGAAAAGCAGCCAGTGTTCTTAACCACTGAGCCGTCTCTCCAGCCTCCTAAGGTATGTTTTATTGTCAATGTTTTAAAATGTATCCCTTTGGGATTTTCTAAGCTTCTGTAATGGGTAGGCATGCATCTCTTACAAAATTTGGGGAGTTTTCATTCGTCTTTCATTTGGGGACGTGCTCTTTTCTCCCTAGCCTTTTGCTCTCTGTTCAGATTGAGTGGTTTCGTGTACTAGCAGTGGTGAGGTAGAAGTTCAAATTTCACAATTCCATTTGAGCTTCTTCATGTTACTTGGATGCTAGCAGGGCTCTACTGATACTTTCTCACGTGGGACAGTTAGGAGTGACTCGTAAGTGCGTCCTATCTGGCCTCCAATGACACTGTTTCTGAAGAGAAAGTTTGTCCTTTCTGCTAGTTGATAATGAATGTCCTCTTTACTGGTACCCTGTTACAGACGGGGTCTTTTAGGTACGTAGCCATGACAAGCCCTGCTTGGCTCCTCTGATTTCCATCTCTCTGCACGCATGTCAGGGGGATAGTTTGAGTGCCTTGCTATACCCTTTCAAAGGAAGTTCAGGCTCTCTGCTTACCCTGGCTGGGATGGCTGGCTGTACTTCCCAGGGTGTGTAGCCATTACTTTAAGTTTTACATCTTACGAGGCTCTTCCTTTCCTGACTCTTTCATTAAGAAAGTTTGTTTCTTTTTGAGTTTTCCTGTCTGTATCCATTGCAGTTATGGGTGTCTGAACTGTTGGAACACTTACCTGAGTTACAGGACAGCAAAAAGAAAACCAGAGAAGTCACCACATTGTACTCTGTAGAGCCCATTGTCACTGACTTCTCTCTACCTTGGCTGGTCTTCTGTTTACTTCGTATATAGTTTCCAGGCGTTTTAGTAGCACATGTGATTTTATAAATATGAAAATCTCCAGCCATTTTTCTTTTTAATAAAAATTTTCATGAAACTCAAGTGTTGCTCTATCTCACTGCAGCCTATGAATAATTATGATGCCAACTGAGCAAAAATTCAAATCTCCTGTCCTTGCTCTCACCTCCTTCTCTTTTTTTCAGTAAGTAGACCCTTGTTATCGACAGAGGTGTTTGCAAGAATTTTACCATTGTCACTGCTGCTGCAGGGTATCATGGGAACATAGCGCTGTCTGTTCCAATTATGCTATGTCCAGATGAAAACATCATTAAGAATCTGAGGAGTTATGTACAAGAGGAACAAGAGCTTTCTACTTAGCTTTAAATAACTCCTAATGAGCTGGCCCATGAAGTAGTCCTGTACACATTCGAAGACTCTTAAATGAGCCACACACTTTCATAAATACTCCATGCTTGTCACTTGCCTATCTATATGTTAATTTCTAACCTTTTCTATTATAGTCTGCAATATAAGGCGTTCTATTTCATTTGTTATTCAGAGTTCTTTTACTTTAACAAATTACGTGACACAACTTAAAAAGGGAAAATTGTTATTTGGACTCAGTTTCTGTCTACTTAGTCATTTGGTCCTATTGCCTCCAGGGTAGCAGTGAAGCATTATATCATTGCAGTACTACATGATAGGAGGAACTGTTCATGTCATGGCAGCTGGGAAGTGAAAATAGAAGGTTGGGTCAGGGTCCAGATACACCTTCAAGGAACACCCCTATTTAAGCTGAAGATTAAGCCCTACCTTGTAAAGGTTCCATCACCTGCCAGAAGTTGATATTATATGACTCCCAAGCCCAGGCCTGCAGAGTCTTGCAGCATCCACCGCTGTTCTTTTAGAATCCAGCTGCCATGGACCACCAGCTCAAATAGTGTGCTGAATGTGATAAGATGTGCTTCAGCCAAAAGTTTCAGCTCTCACACACAAGTGAGACTGTTCTGGAACAGCCACCTCTGGGTCAGCTGGTCATGTGAAAACATACTTCAAAGAACAGAACTAATATACTGGACATGGTCAATGTAACAATCTATAGAATAGAAATCCTATACATGGGGAGTTAGTATCAAAGTTGTATATTGTTATTGAGGCTGAAGAGATGGTTCCGTGATTAAGAACTCTGACTGTTCTTCTAGAGGACCTGGGTCCAATTCGGAGCGCCCACATGAGGGTTCACAATCTTCCATTTAACTCTGGTTCCAAGATACCCAAGACCCTCTTCCGACCTCTACATGTAGGCAAAATACACAAATACAAAAATATTGGTGATTATTTATTCTGAGCAATACCTAACTAGTGTATTCTCTCCCAATTTGGTCAATATTTCCTGTCTTCTTTAAAGAGGTCACAAAGAATGACTGCTAAATCTGTCCCATTGGTTTGTTTTCCTATTATCTTTAATACTATAGACAACAAAGAACATGTACTAGAAATTAAGTAGACCAAGCAGTATTAAATGTTTTATATTTGTGCTAATAAAGTTAATTTATATAATGCTTAAGTAGAGTTCTCTTTTTTCCGCTCATGATGAAATAAAGACATTAGATTCCTTGTCCTTGGTCATGTGGCTAATGAGACTGGTTTAGTAATGGGGCCAGGTCCAACAGGGAGCTGGCAGAATTGATTTTATTCTTTCATGCAACTGTTCCTGCAGAACCCGCTCTGTCAGCTTGTTCATCACTCCAGGTGAAATCTCAAGCAAGTTCAGTAGCTTTCCCAGGTACTTTAGGCAGTAAGATGTCCTCCAGTCATTCACAAGTAATAAAAAGGCATTTAAAATTACCACCCAAACACTGGCTTTTTATCTCCTTCAAAATTGCTTTTTTCCTCAAGTTCATACTCACCTCAGGTGTGGAGACCATAGTGAGAAATACAAGTCACACTCAACACCTCTTCATTTATCAGCCTGTTTTATAACTTGGAGCAGCTGCTTTGGTTCCTTTTAGGTTGGACCTTGAGGAGTGAGAAGTACCAGATAGAACAGGTTTTATGTTTGGTCTGATGTAAGAGCTCTCCGAAAGAGACCAAATGTCCTCAAGTTCTCTCTGTCTTCTGGAACACTCTTGTGCCTTATTTGGAGTTGCTTTCCCTAGGAATCTACAACTAAAGTCTTCTGAATTGGATTGTGTTATCCTGTCTTTCTGTCAATGATCCTACATTAATTTTTTATTTAAGGATGAAAGCCTAGACGTTTGCTGCCTTATCTTTCTCCTTTAAGGAAGCTCTTCAGCATATGTATTTGAATATTGTGTATAACCAGCTCTTTTCTATAGGATGTACAGAACACAAAATGGAAAGAAAATGTGTATCTATGAAGGTGAACATGTAATATGGTGTTTGCGAAGGCACATTCCAGGACATGTATCTAACACCTTCTAAGTTCTTAAGGTTTTCAAGTATGAATCCTTGCCATTCCAAGCTCTCTGAACCTTCTCATTTGACTTAAAGTAAGAATAATTTATTAAGGGTGAGGATAAAGGAAAACCACATTACCCTCAGATGCAAAAGTGGAAGCTCACATTCACTGATCTCTAACTTTCAGTGAATTCTTATTTTACATCCTATTGAGAAATGAGACAAATAAAGACTAGACAGGCAAGGTTCATAAGCTCTCATCCCCTGCTGGATAGGTAGTCCAAAACAATTTCATTGTTCTTAGAGACTCTGATACAACGTGAGCCAGCACATGCGGGTGAACATGCCTATCATCTGTTGCTTGCGATGAACAAAGCACACATTTCTCCAGTCCTTGTGTCAGTCATACTAAAGGAGGCATGGTTACTAACAGATGAGGAAATTAAGAGTGGAAAAATGAGGAGAAATTTCCCAAGATGTTGTGAGTAATAGCACAGGCTACCTGCGTTTAAAATGCCTGCATGTTACATTAGATCCACCGAATGTGTTTAGTGACTGTAAATGTACAATACACTCGTATGTATTTATATACGCACATTAATGAAGACTGGAAAGGCCAAAATGGATGCAGAAGTACTGAAAAGCTTAGATGGCGGGGAAGACACGGCCAGTAGAGACGGCCCTGGTTTGACCTTCTGTAGAGAAGGGAAGGGGCAAAGCAAGAATACCAAGACAGTTTCAAAAGAATTCCAGAAAAAAATTAAAATTTAGACAAAGAGTTAGAAAGTCATAAATCAGGAGGCCCATGCGCGCTCTCTCTCCTCACCGGCCCCCCCGCCCCCACCTCTGTGATTTCAACACCAGGAAGTTAAAGGAGGACAGTAATGACTTTAAGGCTAGACTGGCTACATACTTGAGACCTTTCCTCCACAATAAAACACTCCTCCCTACCACTCCCCATCACCCTCCCAAGAGTGGAGAGACTCAAGAAAAGGGAGAGTAAAGGTCTAGCTTCTAGAGTTGGAAACATGACTGTGGTTTTCAGTTTCTTTAAAAATGTCCTTTACAAGTTTTTAGTCGTAGCTAAATAAGCATAACGTATTACAAATACATGCGCATTTCTGGGCAATCTTCACCACCCATTTGCAGAGGTTATTCATTTGTCCAAGTCTAAACTTGCCTCTCATTAAATACTAAATCTCATGTTTTCCCTCCCCTGGCTGCTGGAATCCGCTGTCTACTTTTCTGTGTGTGAATTTGTCTGTTTCAAGTGCATTGTGTGAGTGGAATCATACAGGATTTACACATTTGTGACTGCGGCAATTACTTATGGTATTTATTTGTAACGTTTTGTTTGGACGTGTTAGAAGTCATCATTGTTTATTTAAGCATTCCTTTACCATGGAATAGTTAAGGGTTTATATTTTTAAAAATCATAAACAACACTGGGTTTCCCAAACCTTATAATGAAGTCTAACATGCATTCATTGTCATGTCTTTCCCATTAGGAAAAAAAAATCTCTTGTTCTGTGCCAACAGTCAGTAGCTAATAAATATTGCTAGGGAAAATAGTCTAACCTCAGAAATCAGATCAGGCGCAAGCATGGGTTTTGATTCCCAATAGACTAAACACAGCTTATAATCTTCTATACTAACTCATCCCTGCCCCCTCTGCTAATTTCCTTGCAACCCACAGCAATGCTATTGCATTTCTATTTTATTTATTTAGAGACTTAATTTTTTTTGAAACAGGGTCGCATTTTATGGACCAGGGTGGTCTAGAACTTACCTTTTAGGGCAATCTAACCTCAAACTCATAATCCTTCTGCTTCAACCTCCTAATTGCTGGGGATTGCTGATATGTGCAACCATAATTGGCTTCTAATTCTTTTAATTGAAATCAGTACCTCTTGCTAATTACTTCACAGTTAACTTTAGCCTAGATTTCCAGCTAGTTCAGCCATTTCCATAAAGTATCTCCGTCCCTTGCAATCTTTGTTCAGGGCTCACTTGGAATGTTACCTATCCCTCTCTGGATTCCCTGTATTCATGGTCCAGATATGAAAGACAAAACACAGTCAACAAAGGCAAAAATAAGCTAATAATATCATGCTAAAACGATTCTATTCAGCCAAGGAAACAATCAACAAAATAAAGAAACAAATTATAGAACAAGCCGGTATATCTGGTGCACAATTAAAACCAAATACATAGGGAGCTCTCCTAAGAAAGAAACAGTTACAAACCACATAACCCAATTAAAAATGGGCAGACAATTACAAAAGACCATTTCTGAAAATATGGCATATAAATGGCCATAAATTTTCAGTTTTCCTAATTGTCAGAAAGAGGCAAATTAAAATTAATGATGCTCCACCGCTCACCTACTGATGTAACTACTACCAAGACCATCAAAGAAGACTGAGTTAGGAATGTTTCCTGCTATGCAAGCATGAGGACATGAATTGCATTCCCATGGTCCTCAGAAAAACAAACAACAACAACAAAACACCAGATGTGGTGACACATTCTTATCAGACCACCACTGGAGAGGCAGAGACAAGCAGTTTCCTGGTGCTCCCTGACCAGCTAGTCTAACCTGCAAGGTGAGATCCAGGCCAGTGAAAACCTTATCTCAAGAGAAGGTATGGGGAATGGTTAACCAAAACCAAGGATCTGTGAGGAAACCACATCAAAATCTACTACCTTATAAGCTAATTTAAAATCTCACAATTAACAAAGAGTTTGAGCAAAGATATCCTACGTGGATGGATAATATTAGTTCCGGAGGTTGTGGGTTATTAAAAATTCCAGGGCTAGGAAGGGGATATGTCAAATGAGTTGTCAGTCAGGAAGGTCCCAGAGGTTCTCTAAACAATGTAAATTATAACCATTGTTCTTGGTTGCCCACCAGAAATGGATGATATGGCCTTTTTTTGCTAATTGGAAAATGCAGATAAATCATGCTTGAACTGACCTGGAGTCTTCCTCCCTTGGCCTAGTTTTTAGTAGTGATGGAAGTCACTATGCAAATAGCTTGAGGAGAAAAGCCAGTGGTGGTATTCCCAAGCTTTGGACCTTGCACACTTTGCCTACAAATTCAATAGTGGCATGACAAATTTCTGTTTGGACCTGTATCCTGTTCCACAGGAAGAAGTTCTTGTCCATTACTGGGTCCTGGTCAAACAGCCATTTCTGTGACTGTTACAAGCACTAAGGGTGAACCTATTGCTTCTGCTTTGCTAAAAGGACATATTCTCAAATAGCCTCCTAAATATCTTTATATCCATAGATGATTATTGCACTCGGTCTTGAACAAAGAAACTTCTCTTTGTAGTGTAAACCAGTCACAGCTAGTCAAGATACTGAGAGCAAGTGACTGTTGAACACTCAGCCTTAAACAGGGTATCCATATTACCTGCCTCCGAGGCTCAGGGAACATCCTGAAAGAATGCAAGATGCTGTCCATAGGGTGGGGAGCTTTGAAGTGTTGTCTTATGACTATGACAACATTTTGACACTTACAAAGTCACAGAAGTTGCAATGGACTGGTTGTCTTCACAAGGTTTGGCATCTTGTAAACAGTCAGTTGCTGATGGGAGATCAGTCAGTGAGATCCAGCCCTACCCAGAGGAGCTATTGACAGTCTATAGTTGCTGTGGGGAGGGTGCATTGACCTCAGTGATGCAACTACTGGTGAGCTCCTTAGTGGATAACTCTACACCTATGCCCACAGGGACAGCCCTGGTTAAACCCAAAGAGCCATAAAACAAAAACAAGGCAAAAAGATACAAAGGTGGGATAGAGACTTGGTTGGAAGAGGAAGAGTTGTTGGTGGTGGAAGAGAGATTCAAGAGGACGGGCAGGTTACCATGACTACAATGTGGTACACACATGTATGAAATTGACAAAGGATACATTGGTTTAAAGAAAGAGAGGAACAGAGCCAAATCTGAAGCGATTCCCAAACCAAAAACTCAAGGTATTGGGTTCTGAGTAATGACACCTGACATTGACCTTTTGGCATCCATATGCACACATAGGCATGTATGCATATTGATTGGCACATACACATACATAAAATTATTTTGTTGCTACTTTATACATGTAATTTTGATACTTTTATGAATTGCAATGTAAATATTTGATATGCAGGATATTCTATTTTACATACCAATCCCAGTTCCCTCTCCCTCCTGTCCTCCCATTCCCTCTACCAACCCTCCATCCCACTCCTTATCCACTCCTCAGGGAGGGTGAGGCCTCCCATGGGGGATCATCAAAGTCTGTCACATCATTTGGAGCTGGATCTAGGCCCTTCCCTGTGTGTCTAGGCTGAAAGAGTATTCCTCCATAGAGAATGGGCTCCCAAAACCCATTTGTACACTAGGGATAAATACTGGTTCCACTGTCAGAGGCCCCATAGACTACCCAGGCGCCACATTCAGGGGGCCAGCTTCAGTCTTATGCTGGTTTCCCAGCTGTCAGACTGAGGTCCATGAGTTCCCACTTGCTTAGGTCAGGTGTTTCTCTGGGTTTCCCCAGCATGGTCTGGATCCCTTTGCTCATCACTCCTCCCTCTCTACAATTGGATTCCAGGAGTTGGGCTCAGGTCTTAGCTGTGAATCTCTGCTTCTGCTTCTATCAGCTACTGGACGAAGGCTCTAGCATGTCATGTAAGGCAGTCATCAGTCTCATTGTTTACAATAAATGATTACAATATTTTATTGGTTGCCAACCCACAAACCACATCAGAGAAGTCATTTTTGCCATAGATGGTGATTAACACAGAGGCCCGCAACTGGTTACTGTGCAGAGAAAATGAGACTGGTGTGTTCTCAGCCCTAAATGGGGCCTCTGTGTCACATCCCATGCAGCCAGGGCACAGGGATCATTGCAGAAGAGGCTGAAACACAGTAGAGTCAGAGGCAGTGGATGACAACAGGGAAGCAACATTTTCCAGATAAAATAGGGAAGCTACACCTACAAATTCAATTCACAGTGGTTGTGACAGCATGGGTAAGACCTGTGCATGCTCAAGCCAGATAAAATCCCAGCATGGAGTTTGGGACGTGAGCACAAAATCCCATCCTTAACTTAGGAGCTACTGGCAATTAGTAGCTATTTGGAAGAGGAAGATCGGTTTTCTTTAAGGCTGTGACCCTTGCTAAGATACAAAATTTCCATGGATGCCCACATACCTAAATGTATATAGGAAGCACTAAAGAAACACAATGGGCTGAAAAATGTATAAAATTCTCAGAGTTAAAATATTAAAGTAGCCGGGCATTGGTGGCGCATGCCCTTAATCCCAGCACTCGGAGGCAGAGGCAGGCAGATCTCTGTGAGTTCGAGGCCAGCCTGATCTACAGAGCGAGTTCCAGGACAGCCTCCAAAACAATACAGAGAAACCTTGTCTCAAAAAACCAAAAATAAAAAAATTAAAATAAATAAATCAAATTGAACTGGGAATAATATCCTATCCCTGAAATCTTAGCATTCAAAAGGCTAAAGCACCAAGAGTGAGAGCTAAAGGCTAGGCTGAGCTGCATAGCAAGACCCTGCCTCAGAAACTAGTTACACCGTAATTAATTAAACCTATAAAGAAGATAATAGACTTGTGATAGCAAAGCTGAGTGTAGGGTTTTGCCTCCGTCTTCCAGAAGTGAAGCATCTACGCGCATGCAAACCAAACTGTGTAGCAGAACTCAGAATGAGTTCATGTTACGCGTTAGTGGTGCACGGAAGGCATTAAAAAAAAGGACAAAAACACGTGTCAGAAGCAGAGCCAGACATAAATGGCACCATCAAAGGTCAATATAAAAATGGTGCCGGGGATACGCCCCTGTGGTTAAAGTGCTCTCCATGCATGCGGGCATGAGGACCGGAGTTAGGGATTTCTAGAAAACATGTCAAAAATGTTGATGTGGTGCACATGGTTGCAATCCCAGCATTCCCACAGTGAAAACAGGAGGTGGAGACAGGAGAGTCCCCTGAAACCTGTGGACCAGGTAGCTAGTCTGGTGCTTAACGCAGTGAGTAACAAGGAGCTTTATCTCAAGGTGGAGAGTGAAGACCAAGACACAAGAGTGTCCCCTGACCTCTGCACACATGCTAGGCACACACATGCTCACACTCTCACGGCAAAACATGTGCACACAGAGACACACACACACACACACATATACATGTATCGCTCACACATCATACACACAGACATGTGTTTAAATTTTTAAGATTAAAATATTTGTAAGAGTCTTAGAAAAATTATCCTGTGTAAGAGCTAACAGTATTTTGATCATGAGTAGGTCAAATTAAAGATTTAAGAGGTGAGAGCATGCTATTCTGTCATGCACTCTGAGATGCGTTCCAGGACTAGAGCAAATGAAGCAGGCTCATCATTCATCAGATAGTGTATTTTTTTCAACATTTCCCTCATAAAAGGATGATCCTGTCTGGTTTTTGCCATTTCATTTCTTTGTAGATTTGACGGCTTCATATAGGGATCATTTTTTATGATGTCAAACGTAACTAAACTACCTTATTCTCGCTAGAGAGTTTTTGAGGCCTTCAGTGAAATGAGGATGGTGGTACAGGCTCATTAATTAAACATTCTTTCGTTTTGCCCTTTTGCTATAAGCGAAGTATAGCTCTGATTTACTGAGTTTGCATCTGGCCAGTGGAGTGTTAGCACACACGTTGAAACACTAGCTGTAAAATCTTTACATGCTTTGCTTTAAGTCTTCACCACGATGGTTCTTTCTGGGAAGACACGACCTGCTAAATCTCAGCTCTGTATCTCAGAAGCTTAGCCTGGAAAAGCACACATGAGATCTGTCTGTATGAGCTGGTGTCCCAGATTTAGACTCCTCTGAATACAACTAGTGTCATAGAAGAACACAGCGGTGCTCAGAAGAGCATGCGTTGGCACACAGAGCTTTGAACACGTGAATGAATGTTTGCTTTGTACCATTGAGCGGGGAAGTTATTCCAAGTAATTATCATGGTGAGGGCTGACTAAGACAGCGGGTTTAGCAATGTTTTATGCAAACCCTTGTTGAGGAATAATAAGTAGAACTGACCCAAGTTACTAGAGTAAGCTAGCCTTGAGCTCACAACTTTCCTGTCTTCATCGCTGAGTGCTGGGATTAAAGGCACAAGTGTGCCATCAAACCTGCCTTACTATATTTTAAATTTATTTGCTCATTCAATTAAATAGGGATGCTTAAATGTAATATTTTTGTAGTCACACATCTATAAAATGCACATGGAAACTAAAATATTAAAAAGTTTACTGATTTAACAGTGAAGTGATT
Organism: Mesocricetus auratus; assembly: GCF_017639785.1. Classification (NCBI taxonomy): domain Eukaryota; kingdom Metazoa; phylum Chordata; class Mammalia; order Rodentia; family Cricetidae; genus Mesocricetus; species Mesocricetus auratus. The sequence continues at coordinate 5,135,188 of NW_024429268.1, forward strand.
TCACAAAACACTTTCCGCCTTCCAGGCACGGTAGTCAGAGCCACATAAGTGAGACCCTGTCACACACATGTAAATACACACACATTAAGATTCTCAAGCCATCTTCTTGAATATTCAGTTTTACTGTCTGAATACAGTGCCTGTGTTGTTGACAGTGCTGTAGTCTATAGCACTTAGGGTTTGAAAAATGAAGGACATTTATGTACATGCCGTGGGTACCCAGATGTGCACACCAATGGTGATTCTGAGATCATCTGATTGCACTGACAATTGAGAATCTATTCATGAATGTGCATTAGATCCGATTATGAGTAGACAAGTGTAATTAGTTTGATGCCCCAAGCAGTGCTGAGGACTTGGCAAGAAGTCAAGAAAACCCAGGTCCCTATGTACTGGCTTAGGACTTTATAACCACTCCTTCAGCGGAGGACATATTTGAGAGCTAGAGATCATATTTGAGATTAAAAAACAAAAGATGACTTTTTTGCACTAGTATAAAGATCTGAGTTCCAGTCCCCAGCACCCATGAAAATAGCGGAGTATGGTGCCAAGGGTCTATAATCTTAGCACTGGAGAAGCAAAGACGGGGGCTCCAAAGAGCTCAGTGGACAGCTAGTGTTGTTAAGTGGTAAACCCCTGACTCATTCTCCAAGCGAAGGGAGAGGCCAAGAGAGAAAGAAATGATGTTGACCTGTGGCCTCAACATGTTTGCACACAGGTGCAGATATAGGTACATAGATGAACATGCACATGCACTATACACACAAATATAAAAACAGAAGAATTTGAAGAATATGACTCTGGATGTAGATTACTGTTGGAGAACTTGCCTAGCATCCCATATGTCCTGGGTTAGACCATGAGCACGAATAACAAAGTTTTGGAGAATAACAGATAACCACTCCTATCCCCAGTTAACACATAATAATACAAGGAAATGAAAGACAGTTTAAAAAGGAAAAACAACTAAATTTTGACTTTAAGAAATTCACTAAAATGCATGTGTTGGGCGTTGGTGGCTCACGCCTTTAATCCCAGCACTCGGGAGGCAGAGGCAGGTGGATTTCTGTGAGTTCGAGGCCAGCCTGGTCTACAGAGCGATTTCCAGGACCAAAACAATGCAGAGAAACCCTGCCTTGAAAAACCAAAAAAAAATCACTAAAACAAGGTTAATGCCAGAGAGACTCAACTGTTAAGGCTTTGGTTCAGTTCCCTGTTCTGCTTAATTACTGATTTTACAACAATGTACAAGCTTACCATATTCTGTATACCTCCACTTTCATCTGAAAAAAAAATGGAGTTATCAAAAGCTCTTATCTCCTTCCATAGAATTGCTGTGAAGACTGATGGATACGTATGGCCGAATTATTCTACACACTCTTTGCCCACTGGATGTGGTCTGTAGATGGCAGACACTGCTGCTGTCCCACTTTCTGCTGATATGGTATCAGGAAAAAGATGTAGGAATTGGAGTCATTGGCAGAGAGGAATTGAAGCAGTGTCTGCAGAGAGAAACATGGCTGTTGCATGCTTGGTTCTGTCTCCTCACTGCCCAGCTCCATGACTTGGCTGCTCTGCACATGTGTTGGGCATGGCTGTGGTGGTGATGAGTCACCCAGAGCAGGACACAGCAGATAAGGAGGCCTCACTCCTGGGGCAGCTCCAGGAACAGTGGTTATTTTACCTTCAGGAGCATCTTGGTAGGGAGGGGTGAACCCACCTCCCATCATGATTATTGGCTCAGTTTCACCAACAAGGAGAGAACCTAAGTTCGGGCTGTGGAGGCTGTGTCCACAGGGCTAATGTCACCCAGCACACTGCTCCTCAACTTACTCTCACGTGTCAACACCATGATTCAGATGAGGGCATGAGAACACCAGCTGACACTCATCTAATCTTAACTGTTCCTGTAATCGTTTTCCTAGAGAATTGCCTACTGAAGGGATTGGCTGGTGACAAATAAATGAATACAGTGAAAGTATGAGTGCTCATGGATAGAAAATCTAGATTTCCTAAGAAAGGAGTCACCTTCGGTGTGTACCAGAGCGGAATAGACCCTTCAACACATGTGTGTGTCTGTGTGTGTGTGTGTGCAGTGTGTGTAGGTACTCATGTGTCATAATGCTTGTGTGGACAACGTTTTTCATATTTATATTCTAGTCGTGTGTGTGTATGCGCGTGTTTGCCTACATGAGAGTGCAGGTGCCTGTGGAAGCTACAAGGGAGTGTCAGATTCCCTGGTGTTGGAGCTGTAGGAAGTTGTGAGCCATATGGGTGCTGCAGCTATCTTGCAGGGCCCTGGACCATGGTCTTTTGATATCCTCGAGTTATCCGTTTTCCATTAGTCTGATCCTCATTCCCACCCTTAGCCAAAATTCCACTTCTGTTTCTGGCCCCTCCGTTATCCTAGCCATCCGAGACCATGCTGACACCTACCTCTGACCTTTCATAAACTCCTAATCCTAGCGGTGGATTCCACGACTATTTTCCTGTGTTGAAGTCTTAACCTGTCTTCATGACACCATGGCCCAAATGATACGATACCTTTGCCTTACTTTTCAAATTGCATAGCCACCCTGCTGCCTGCACGTCCCTCCCAGGGAATCCAAACTGAGGATGTGAGTAGGATGTTTCGCTTTCATGCCATTTTCTTGGATGCCCTAATGTACCACATTCTGCCTAGGCAGAGGACACAGGGACAGACATGTACCTGCATTGCTGAGACCACTGAGGAGGGCCCAGGGTGATGTGGGAAGGAGGGGTTTACGCTTGGCATTCCATCTACTCCTACCACACGTTTGTGAAGCATCTTGAAAGATTACGAAGGAAAAGGAGCACCGTGCCTGCCATAAAATATTTCCGGCCAATAAGGAGATGGAGATGCAAATCGTCTTCTTAACAGAGTGCAGAATAAAGGAAGAAACTTGAGAGAGAGAGAGAGAGAGAGAGAGAGAGAGAGAGAGAGAGAGAGAGAGAGAGAGAGAGAGAGAGAGAGAGGCGTCGTTCTTTTGCAGCAGGTATGGGACCCCAGGAGGCAGGCATGGGAAAGTATGACCTTCATTTTCCAGATGACAAACTCGCTTACCTTCCTGAGAATGGAAGAGACTTGTTTATTGTTGCAGGGCTAATAATTAGCAGGTTAGGGGCTGTTAGTTGGGCGATCTCTTTAATGTGTGGCTCCGACTACAACCGGCGGGGACCATGACTCACAAGCAGAGGCAGTGAAGCGTGCTTGGGAGCAGTGTGGAAGAATGGGCTTGGGGCCCGTGAGGCCTCCCCGGCAAGTAGTATTTGACCCAAGAAGGAAAGAATCTTGGAGATTTCAATCAGAAAAGAGAGCCGAGGAGGAAAGGATATTCTAGAAATAAGGAGACAGTGCGGGCAAAGTTACAAAGCCAAACACAAGGAGCAGACCAAGATTGCTTACTGAGTGAAGATGCCTCCCTCTTCCCCCCTGAAAGTCTGAGATAAAGCAGGAGGGGAGGCCTGAGTGTTCCCTCTCTGATAAGCAGGCCCCACCCAGAGGCCAACAGTACACATTTGGGGACAGAAGGGTAGAGTGGAAGGGGGTGCCCCTTCTCCAGGGCAGCAAGGGACTGGGAGTTGGGGCAAAAGGGATGTCGTCTTCAGTACGCTGGCTTTAGATACAGCACCCGGAGCCGAACCAGGGAGGATTCTGGGAGCCAGAGAGAAGCACAGACAGATGGCAAGTGTCCTGGAGAAACATCCAGCTTCTGGAGCCGGAGCCTGGGGTGGGGGTTAGGGCGGTATGTGCAAATGTCCTGTCGTTCCCCACACACAGCACACCTGGAGAGGAGGGGACATGGGGCTTTCAGAATGGAAGGGAAGGGTGGGACAGGGGAGGAGGGGAGGGTGGGTGTCAGCATGGCTCGATACGTCCGTCTTTAACATGCCCTTCCTTTCTGAACCAGCTTCTCTCTCCTACTCCCTCCTCCACTCACCTCAGGAGGAGAAGGACAAAGGAGGGGAAGAGTTCGTGGGACAGGGTCAGGCCAGCAGAATGGGACCTCCCTGGAGCCAGGAGGTAAGTGGCCTCTGCTACGGCACTGGGGTCATCTCTTCCATCTCTGATGTCCTACACATCCTGTTTCTTCCCCCCCCCCAACACACACACACACACACACACAGACACACACACACACACATACACACACACACACACACAGAACTGCAGGCTCATGTACAAGAGGTCTAAAGAGAAACGACTCCTGTACAAAGGGACATTAACACCGGCGTTTCCTTTCACACACACACACCCCCATCATCTTGCTGTCGCTGTCCCTCCCAAACTACTTTGTCTCATTTGTTTCCCTCTTGGTTTCCCCCACTAGGGTTCTCCAGGTGAGGGACGTGCTATTGGACGGAGCAGACGGTGGACAAGAGCCAGGCGAGGGCTTATAGGTGTCCTGCTCTGTGGCCTGCTCCTCGGTTCCTCTGTGCTTTGGGTGTACATCTTCCGGAACTGTGGTCCTCGTAAGGAACATCCTGGAACACCCCTGGCCCGAGCAGCCCTCCCTCGCTTGTCCCCTGAGGCTCCTGCCCCATGACTCTCTTGTCCCTGAGGATCTAGACTGCTTTCTCCCTGGATCCCACAGCAGGCCACCAGTCAGACCATTTCCTTCTTAACTGTCCCTCCTTTGCTCCCCCACTAAAAACCCTTTGCCAGCCCCTTGGGGGAGCCCTTGTCCAGTTTGCTCTCCTTTTCTGGCTCTAAGCTTTTGTTCCACAGGCCCTTGTGAGACACCTGTGTGTTTGAAACTTCTGGACCATTACCTGGCCTCTGGAAACAGAAATGCAGACCCCTGCACTGACTTTTTCAGCTTTGTCTGCGAGAAAGCCAATGGGACCAGTAACTCTTTTAAGGTTCTCACAGAAGAGAACAAGAACAAACTGTGGAGGCTGTTGGGTGAGGACACAGGTTGGCAGACGCTTTGGGTGGGTGGACCACTGAGTCTCGGGTGATCTGGATGGCTGTAAATTCTACCAGAAATCCCTTCCCTCTCCTTCTAGTCAGCATTCTCCTTATTTCCACCCCACTTAGCTTTTTTTTCTTTCTTTCCATCTCCTTTCTTTCCTGTTTCCCTTTCTGCATTTTTTCTATTGTCCTTGTCATCCTTTTGTCTGTACCCCATCTCTGCTCTCATCCTGTGGTCAAGCTGAACCATTAAAAGCTGGGAGGGTCTAAGAGGGTCAAACTAAGCTTGCCTCTCTTCTATATGACGGTGGGGAAGTTTCCTGAACATCCCTGGACTTTCCCACCTCCACTCGTACGATTTTTCCCTTTCTTTTCTAGAGACCCCAGGATCATGGCGCCTAAGATCTGGAGAGGAGAAAGCCTTCCAGTTTTATAACTCCTGCATGGATACAGATGCCATTGAATCTGCCGGGGCAGGTCCCCTCCAACAAGTTATTGAGGAGGTGAAAAAAATTGGGGGGTTGTCCACATTTCTGGGCAATTCAGAATGCGTCCTTGAGGGCTGCCATGATTTTTCTAGATTTCTCAGGGGTTCCAAGTGCTAGGAGGGAGACGGAAATGGAAATACTTCCTAAGAATGGAGACTTGGAGTGAGAGTAGAGAAAGAAGAGTCCTAGTGAGAGCAACATGCTCAGAAATCTAGAGTCAGTGACTGTGAGGAGAAAGACTCACACATTTTGGGGGGCGGGAGAGTAGCTCTCATGGGTCGGGTCCCTGAATTCACTTTGTTTCTCTTCTTCCTAGCTTGGAGGTTGGCACATTTCTGGCAACTGGACTTCCTTGGACTTTAACCGAACCCTGCGGCTTCTGATGAGCCAGTATGGTCACTTCCCGTTCTTCAGAGCCCATCTGGGATCTCACCCGGCTCCTCCACACACCCTGGTCATCCAGGTGAGGGATAGACGGGCAAAACCACAGGCGTATCTGGGCTCACAGCTCTCTAACTCTAGGCTGTCGCTGCTTAGAAAAGAGATTTCAGTGTGCAACGCAGGGAATAGCCCTGTCCTAGGGGAAAATTAGTGCTGTAGGGATCAGGACTGCGGGTTGAGCCTGGGAAAGGTGTAGCAAGGCCAGCTCTGTGAGGAGTGGAGTACTTTCAACCTTCTTTATTACAAATATGGATTTCTACCGGACCTCTTCGCCAGTCATCTGTCTCCAGAATTGCTCTTCTCTTATATATTTTTTTTATTTCCTCTAAGCCACCTTTGTAAGTTTAAGAGCTAAGAGCCCGTTATTTCAGTAGATCACTCAGTCATCAAGATCTGTAGCAAAGCATCACAAGTTTGTGATTGGACCCCTATGCTTATCTCCTGTTACATTCTGTCTCCCCCTTATACTCTGCGCTCTGCTGACTCACACGTCGTGCCAATAATGCTCTTCTTCTCTTTGCATGTGCTGCTTTCTTGCCTGTAGCAATGCTAGGTCACTCCTATGTGTTTCAGATGTAGCTTTGAAAGTCTCTCTCAGTAAGTCTTCCCTGACACACTAGTTATGGTTTGAGTGAAGTCCCCCTGTCATCCTTTAAATACTCTCAGCATCTAATGCTCTGAAAGACTGTGGCTTCAAAAGACCAGAGTTATTCTCAGCAACTAGTGGTCACTACTAGGTGTTTGTAAATAAGTAAATAATGGAGCTATCACTGCTGTGGTAAGCACTGGAGTGGTTTATATTTGTCTCTGAGTTCCACAGCTTTGTACAGGGTGATTATTCAAGACACGACAATCGTTTTAAGATTCCACTTTAATGTACAGATCTGTGTGTTTAGCTGTCTGAAATGCTTAAAGATGGATCTAGAGAGGAGGGCATCAACAGAGCCTTGGGGCATGGCTAATTAATTATTCAGGGTGTAGAATGAAGCTAAAAGATAACATAAAAGGGTTATTGAGAAATTATGAGCTAAGGGAAGTACTTGAAATGGTTGGCTTCGGCACAAGGCCTGTAAGAGGCTGGCCTGGAGGTTGGGTATAAATGAAAACATGGGACTGCACCAGAAATTATTGTTGGCCCAGTCAAGAAGAATTCATAACCATGAATATATGGTAAAAGGAGGAGCTACTGAATTCTGTCAGATATCACCATGAATCTGTGTAGAGCTTAAGAATAGTCACCTTTGGAGGCAACTTAAAGCAGCTGAGGAGTCTATCTTAACAGCAAAACTGGAAAGTAAGAAATGATCGGGAGAATATGGTCAGTTTCAACACATTGCTGATAGTCTCAGAGACTTCCCATGGTTGGAAATATAAGGAGATGGAGGGAACACTGAGTCACTCAATCAGCTCCAGTCTGGGATGTCTCTCGAGTAACTTTAGGTGGGAAGAACAGATGTGTCCGTGAGACAATTAAGCAGGAGGAATAGGGAGTGCACGGGATCTTGGAGACAGGTCCCATAGGAGGGATCACAAGGGAAAGGGGAGAGCTACAGAAAGGAACTACGGATTTCGGGGACTCCCACACGTAGAGGGGTAGAGAACTGGAAGACATCGTTGAAAATTTGCAGCTAGTCACAGATTTTTTTTCTAAGAATGGACAGAGAATGCTAATTGGAGTTCAGGAAGACAGGAAGGAAATTGAAACAATGGACAAGGATGCCTTTTCCCCACTCTAAAACTTTGGACACAAATGAAATAAAAGCATCAAATAAAAGATCATTTTCAAGATGGAAGAAAGGAGCAGGGGTGGTATATTCAAATAAGAAGAGAGAAAGGAGAACACGAACACACATATTCTCTGAATCAAAGTACAATGGAGCCTGGACATTTGACTGGAGGAGCAAAGTTTAACAGATCACCTACATATAGTATCAATATAAATGCTATGTACATCTGAATATTTTTTTAAAATACAAATTAATGCAACATCCTTATGAGCAAATTATCGAATTTTCATTTTTATAATTCTAAAAATATTTTTTCAAATTTGATCGAAACTATTATGATTCTTTTAAAAGCAATTATAATTTAAAAATAGAATAAAAGACAGTGTGCAATTTGGTCCTAAGGATTAAATCCAAGGCCTCCTCTGTGATAAGTATTCTACTGGACAACCATGTTGCAAGGTCCTAATGTTGTAGAATTTATCTTAAAAAATTCATGATAAGCAAAGTCATGATGTCTTATTCATGATGGATTTTCTGCATTAATTTTATTTTAAAAGTATGTATTAAAATGTGCATCTTGTTGCTGAGTTTTGAGTACTTCTTAATTAGTGCACCTGACATGGTGTCTCATATCCTCTGCTCTAGATCTACACTGGCACAAAGAATAGCTTCCTCTAAAGAAATCTGTGTGTTACTCTGTTGCTGAGCTCAACGTTTGCATGCATAGACTATTCCCATAGTCCCCATCTTTCTTGGTACACTCTCTCCCCTCTCTCATTTCCATATTCCCATTTCCCCATCTTCCATGGTACATCCCCTACCTTCCCATGCCTACCCTCTCCATCCCCTATGCTCCTACTTCTCTCCAGTCTCTCTTGTGTCCAGATAGACCAGCCGGAGTTTGACATTCTTCTCCAGAAAGAGCAAGAACAGAAAATCTATGCCCAGGTAAGATTCCACTCAACACACCCCCTCCCGCTCTGCACCCAGGCAAAAAGGCGTCTAGCTTCTGTGACTAAGCTTGCTCTCCTCTAGATCCTGCGGGAACAGCTGACTTACCTGAATCGCCTGGGGACTTTACTAGGAGGTGACCCACAGAAAGTACAACAGCACGCCTCCTGGTTCATCTCCTTTACCTCACGACTGTTCCAGTTTCTGAGGCCACTCGAGCAGCAGCAGGCACAAGACAAGCTCTTCCATGTGGTTACCATTAGGGAACTGCAGGTGCCTGGCTGGGGACTGAGGGCTTGTGCTTGGTGGCCCTCTCAAAACGTTCCCTGTTTCATCGTCTTCCTCCCAGTACCCTTAATTTCTTTACTTTAAAAAGTGTCTGTGTTGACGTATTTATTACGTGGGATGCTGGGCATGAACATGTAAATACAGAAGTCAGAGAACAATTTTCAGAAGTTGGATTCTTGCCTTCCGTCATTATGGGCTGGGAGGAGACTGAACTCAGGCTGTCAGGCTCTGTGGCAAGCTCCTTTAACCATCTTGTTGACCCCTTACTTCCTTTCATTATTTTCATTTTCTATAACCCCCGCGTTCTCCAATCCTTCCCCCCAGCACAGCCCTCCCTCCCCTCCCCGTTCCCTCTCTGTTCTGTTCCTTCTGCTGTCCTTTTCTTCTCCTCAACGTTGTGCCTTTTCTCTAAGGAAATGGCACCTGCCATCGACTGGCTGTCCTGTCTACAAGCAACGTTCACACCGATGTCCTTGAGTCCCAACCAGACCCTCGTGGTCCATGACCTAGACTACCTGAGAAACATGTCTCAGCTGGTAGAAGAAGAGCTGCTGACAAGCAGGTTCGCCCAGGTGGAGTTGGACAGATATGTTGGGCAGGGAAAGAGAGTGAGGACACATAGGTATCCGGGACACCTTGACTGGGAGTCACCAGCTACATGTGTGGGATGGGGGAGCATGCAGAGAAAGGGTAGGGTGGGTGGCATGAAGGAAACATTAAAAAAAATCAAGAATTATGTAAGCCCCTGGGAGCTGAAGACCGAGAGACACATGAAATGAAGGATACAGGAGTAAGACAAGATGAGGCATCCGCCAAGGGATGCAACACCGGCCCTTTATGGAGATCTTACTCCATAGGCTTACTCTGTTGCTGAGCTCAACGTTTGCATGCATAGACTACTCCCATTGTCCCCATCTTTATTGGTACACTCTCTCCCCTCTCTCATTCAGAAGCCCGACTCTGAAAGCTATGAACCCAGTACTTCTGGATAGTGTCTCAGGGGTGATATTGTCTAGAAGTCTTTACAGGGGAGGCAAAGCATCAGTTGTGTGGCTTCTGCAGTTTTATTAAGTGTTCCTGGAGTGACAGCTGCAAGCAGGACCAAGGCAAACCACAACCCAGCTTCGTTGGACTTGGCAGTCAGTCTTCTGATGAGCTGAGGTTCCCCGGTTGTGGCAATAGATGGATCAAGTCCTCCTCTCCCAGTAACTTCAGAAGGCAGCTTCTTTACTTGGCTCCTCTGTCACCACCACAGGCAAATCAGGAAAGGCTGTTCTTGATGCCTGTGCAATTATGACAGCCTGTTCTTTGTAAATATAGAGGACAGGGTTGAGCACAGGTATGCTAAGGTGCTTAATTGAAGGGATTCCTCATTTGGGCAATCTTGTCTTCACAGGGACATGATACAGAGTTACATGATCTTGGGGCTGGTAGATACCCTTTCCCCAGCCCTGGACAGTAAATTCAGGGAGGCACGCAGAGAACTGAGACAGAAACTACTGGAACTGAAAGAACGACCACCCCTGGTAAGGACAGAAGGCACTATGTTTTCTATATTCGGGCAAATGTTGACATATTTCCAGAGGTAAAATGGCATAGGAAGAGAGATCCCACCCTATGAAATTAGGTAGGATTGGAAGACAAAGTCTACCTTTAGACTCAAGATATCACCTGACCGCCTCTGTGTCATTTAGTTTCAATAAAAAAAATGAAATTAAGAAGAACCATTCCTTTGTCATAACTCTTGGACAATGTGCTATTTTCCCAAACTCTATAGTTTGAAGACCTGGAAGTAAAGCTTAAGATTTGTTGTGATGTAACAATATTCGGCACACATCTAGAAGATCCCATGTTTGTATCTCAGAGTATTTTTGTTACAAATGGGCTTGATTGATCAGATCTTCACCTATCAGAGGAAAAGGGTATACAGGAAATGTGTAAAACCAATCAAGCAGTCAGATATATTATCTGAGATGCACAGATATGCCCTCCGAGAGTTCGTTGACATCCTATGCCAGATTAACTGAAACGCAAGTGGAGATGGCCAGAGCACTGGTGGTACATCCTTACCTTTGTGAAGGTCTTCGTTTATGGTCTTGAGGGAAAAATAACATTTTGTTTTGTTAATTTGTGGACAATTTCTCTACCTTAAAAAGTCATTTAAAATATCTGTGGGGAGATAGCTCAGTAGCTAAAATGCTTACCACTCAAGGGTGAGGACTTGAGTTTGAACCTGCAGTTTGATGCAAATAACAGCAGTATCTATAATCCCAGTGTTTCTGTGGCAAAATAGGATGGAGACAGGAAAATGCCTGGACATTCAGGGCCTGATAGCCTGGTGTATATAATGACAAAACAAAGAAACCCAGTCTCAAACAAAATAGAAATCGGAGATTGGCGCCTGAGGTTGTCTTCTAAACTCCACACATGCACCATGGCAATAATCTCATAGTCTTTCTTCCTCTCTTTTCCTCTCTCCTAAAATTTACAAAGGGAAAATGTGCTCACAGAACCTGAAATGTAGAATGTAGTCATTGATTATTTATAGTTTACAAAAGCCTAGATAATTTCCTGTATTGGCTTAATCCTCTATTTTTATGGGAGATCTACCTGCCTCTGCCTTGTGAGTACTGGGATTAAAGACATGCAACACCCAGCTCATTTTATGTTTATTTTAGAGATGAATCAGTGAATATATGACTCTGAAGAGACCTAACTATAATAATAAGTTAGAGTAGGGATCTTCTTTGGCTGTCTGGCTTCAAGGTCAGTTTGCTTCTTCAATGCCTTGGACCGTGTTCCTTTAGGATAGTCACCCAGTGTGGGGCAGATTCACAAGAAGCTGCTGTGAAGCTTGACTATCTCTTGATCAGATGAAGTAGAGCTTAACACCATCTGCAAACTTCCTGGCAAAAATAGCTTCCTGTAAATGCCAGCACTGTGGCATGAGGTCATGTCTTGGAAGGTAAAAACATGCCAACACAGAGATTCATGCTTAAAGAATGTGAAAGGCCTACAAATCCGGTAATCACCATCCTTTTCACTGGGGATATATAACTGCAAAATGCATATCATGTTCTGCCAACAAATAGTAATATGATGAACTTGGAGAAGCTGCTTCAGCCTTCTCAATGGTACAAAACGTGACACAGAGTGATAATGCTGGCAGCATCTGTCTATACAGTCATTGTCTATCAGACATTGGTGAACAATACTCACTGCAGTTAGTTGTATTTAACCTTCCCAGAAATGCTCTGTGGTTTTCTGTTCCCATTTCTCAGATTCAGAAACAGGTGTAAGAATGACAAATACCTTCCCCCAAGATTTCGTTGTTCTTGTTTGTTCCAAAATAAATGTTTGGCTCATGAAACTATGTTTTTTTTGTTTTTTTTTGGTTTTTACGAGACAGGATTTCTCTGTATTGTTTTGGAGGCTGTCGGTCCAGCCTGGCCTCGAACTCACAGAGATCCACCTGCCTCTGCCTCCCGAGTGCTGGGATTAAAGCCACCACCGCCCAACTGCGAAACTATGTTTTTAACACACTGTACAGGATTGAGTTATGTGAGTGCTACAGCATTGGGTTAGCAAACTCTTCTGTAAAGGGCAAGATAGCTAAGTATATTTTGTTTTATGTTGCATATGTTTTGAGTTGCTAACACTTGACAATCCAAGGGCACGAAAGATCTAGCTGTGCTCCTAAAGAACACAGTTTAGACAATAGATACACTTGGTGGCTCCTAAAGCATGGTGATCGGAGAGGGTTTGAATATCAGTAGGAACCTGTAGTAACCGATGAAAGTGAAGCAATGTTTAGAGAAAAGAAGACTTTATATTGCCTGGCTTTATCTCACAGGAGCAATGAATGAAGCAGACTGGTTAAAAATTGGTCTAGTGTATAGGATAGGGTCTTCCTCATGACTATGGTCAAGAAGAAACAATAGGGCTTTGCACTCAAGGCTGTGCAGGTAATACTACTGAAGTTTACCCTGGGTGGTTGAGCACTGGATCAGCAAATAGAATAACCTTGAAGCAGAAATCAGAGAGCAGAGGGTCTGACAGGTTACTTCAAGGATGCTTGTTTTTCTTTTCATGAAAGAGGGTATTTATAGAATTTATCTGATTTATATTTTATAAGGACATATCTCAAGATAAGCAATAGAATTTCCTAGTTTGCGTTTTAAGAGGTACCATGGAGTCAGGGGAAATACCAGATTCTGGGTTTGACTTTTAGTTCCAGACAGTGGTTATTAATTGAAGACCTCTGACTCCTCTGAGAAATTCTAATGTATGTTCTTAGTTTGAAATACCAGTGTCATATCTGACCATTTTTGTAAGTTAGTTTTGAGAACATGGAGATGTCTACTAAACCACATATTTATTTTATGAAACTTGTAAAGCTGGATTTGGGGCAATGAAAACAAGATTTCACATTTGTCCCTATGTAATGAGAACTATTTATATTCAGTCCAACATCTCTATTTATTTAGATAATTTAAAAATTTTTAAACAAGTTATTTTAGTTACTTTTTTTCTTGGATCTAGGGTCACCTGCAATTTCACCCAATGTTTGTTATTCTAGAGTACTATTAATATCTTGTTAGAAAAGCATTAGGTAGGCTTTATTTAGCTATAGATTCATCTACTCATTTATGTGATATTTTCATTTATGCATTATTTTTGTTGTTTTTCAATTTTTTGAGACAGAGTCTTACATCACCACCATGATGGCTTAGAACTAATATCTAATCCTCCTGCCTTAGTCCTTCAGCTATAGGATTACAGACATGTATCACCACTCCAGGCATGTGACAATATTTACTGAGGACCTAATTTCTTTTTTTTTTTAATTTAAGACCTTTATTAACAGGTGTTTGCAGTTTGGACTTTTTTTATAATCAAGTTGTAAATTTTTATTACAAATTAAAAAAAGAAGTTCCTAAAAATCCCAACTTGATCAGATATGAAACAATTTAAAAACCATTAAAGGTTTATTGAGAAAAACCAGACCTTTAAAAAAACACATTTGTCATTACCAAAAAGAGACATCTTTAGGTAAAAATAATAGAAACCCCATGCTGCATACATAATGCAGATAGTTCTAGTGTATCTGGTCAACGGGCAGAAAGCAAGCACTTAAGGTCTGAGTACCTAATATTTTTTTTAAATGCTCTTCTAGGCACCCATTATGTAGCAGTGAAAGAAATAAGCAAGCATCCCTCCCTTTGGGTATTTATAATTCAGTAAAAAGAGAAATAATGAACTCTGTGTGTTGGAAGGTGTTGGGAAGAAAAGAAACACGCAGAATGAAGACAAGGCAGGCAGGGGAAAGAGCAGTTATGATTACCCGTGGGCAGGTAAGGAAAGGTTGAATCAGTTGTGAGTCACGCTCATGGTGTTTAGCTATGGTTCAGCCAGACAAGAGTCCGCTCACACTGCACTGCCATTCCACACCAATCTCGTCTCATTTTACTAGGGCGAGATTTGCGATTTAACCAGATCCTTTCCTGATACTAAGATAATGCCTTCAGGGTGGCAATAGAATTTGCGGAGTGGTACCAAAGGAATTCCAGTGGAATTTAGAATAAGCAGAATGCTTTTAAGGAGTTATATCACGTGATTCTCAAATTTGAGAGGAAGGTAGAACAGAGGTTGCTCTTATTTGTACAGCTGGTCTACCTGAAGTAGTACCCTGGATTTAAGTTAGTAGCCCGCATTAGTAAAGGCTGGATGCTATGTCTAAGGCAAGTATTGTAGAGGTCTTTAAGGACAAATTTAGTTTACAGTCAGGTTTCATTGGCATTTAGAGTAACTTACATAAAAAAAAAAACAGGAGGTGGCCCTCTAATAGGTATGCATGTGTGAGTTTATGTAAGCAGGCAGCCCTAGACCAACCTTTTTCAGTGATGCTAGTCGTTTGTGCTGGGTTCACTCTACAGTTTAGTGCCGCCCCTCTGTGTCTTGTGCTTCTGATATGAGACTCTTGTGTTACTGTGGGGCCCTTATCTGTGCTTTTAGAGGGTTCTTATCTGTGTTTGTAGTTCCTAGTCTGTCGTGTACCCAGCTTTATTAGCCCTTCAAATAGATAATTGTTTTTTATTATTTTGACATTTTTGGTCCTCAGTGATCCTACCCTGGCCTTTAATAGTTGCATATTACTTTCCATGCCTTCAAAAACATTCCTTTAAGAATTCATTAGAGAATTTTATCTCGAAGTCCTTACATACTCTTGGAATCTTCCTTGATTTCTGTCATTTCTTTATATAATTACCATTCACGGTTTGTGGGAGATATGTATGCAACCATTTTCACTGCTCTGAAACGAATCTACTGAGGTTGATTATCTTGCATTCTGAGTATTTCTTTTATCCTTTACGTTCCAGAGATTTCTCTCCCCTCTATTTCCACATTATCTTTAACACTGCAGTACCTTCTGCCCTTGGCTGTCTGGAAGGACAGCTAGGATTCTCGTCCTAATGATGTGCTTGCTACTTAGCATTTTGATTTCAGCTCTTCTAGCAGTAAACTCTGTCACCTAAAGCCCACATTTACTGATCTGTGGGATTGTACAATCTCTCCCTCTCTCTCCCTCTCTCCCTCTCTCTCTCTCTCTGTCTCTCTCTCTCTCTCTCTTTCTCTCTCACAGACACTCTATCACCTAAAGCCCGCATTTACTGATCTGTGGGATTGTACAACCTCTCTCTTCTCTCTCTCTCTCTCTCTCTCTCTCTCTCTCTCTCTCTCTCTCTCTCTCTCTCTCTCAGACACTCTATCACCTAAAGCCCACATTTACTGATCTGTGGGATTGTACAACCTCTCTCTCTCTCTCTCTCTCTCTCTCACACACACACACACACAATGCACACACTTTGAGACGGGGCATGGGTAGTGTGGAGAAAAGGAGTTTCTCCTTTCAGTTTACACTTTACAAATGGGATTCTGATAGCAAGGAGTGTGTGGTGAAACTCCTCGGCCATTTCTGTGGTGGGTTGGGGCTCGAGTGGGATACTCCTCCTCACCTCCTCAGGAGTCTTTTATTCTTCACAGGGATGCCTCCCAAGGGTCTTGCTTTCATACCAATAGGCAGCAAGCATGGGTCTTCAGAGAGAAGGGATGCCTTTTTCTGCTGAGCAGCAGTGGATGTTGCCAGAGAAAATGACAAATGGAACTGCTCTCTCTCTCTCTCTCTCTCTCTCTCTCTCTCTCTCTCTCTCTCTCTCTCTCTCTCTCTCTCTCTCTCTCATGTGTGTGTGTATGTGTGTGTTATTGTTGTCTACATTTGTAGCGTATGCATATATATGTAGTGTATATTCTCTTGTGTGTGCTTATAGGGGCCTGAGATTGACATCTCGTGTGTGTGTGTGTTATTGTTGTCTACATTTGTAATGTATGCATATATATGTAGTGTATATTCTCTTGTGTGTGCTTATAGGGGCCTGAGATTGACATCTTGTGTGTGTGTGTGTGTGTGCATGTGTGTGTGCATGTGTGTGTATGTGTGTGTTCTTGTTGTCTACATTTGTAGTGTACGCATATATATGTAGCGTATATTCTCTTGTGTGTGCTTATAGGGGCTTGAGATTGACATCAGGTATCTTTCTTTTATCCATCTCAGTATCTCTCACTGGACCTAAAACTCATTGACTCAGATAGATTGGATGGCAATTTCAGGAGTCCATTTTTCTCCATTCCACCCTAACTTCTTATGTAGGTTCTTGGGTCCTGAAATCAAGTCCTTACATTTGTGCAGCTGGCATTCTAATGCCTGAGACATTTCCCCATTCCTGAGAAACAAAAAATTTAAAAAAAGTCAGAGAACATCATTTGAGAGGAAGGTCTATGCAGGGTTGGTGTTGGAACGAGATGAAAACAGAGGCCTGGGTAGGTCTCACTCACTCACTCCAGTGTGTGTGTGTGTGTTTTGCAGCCAGCCTACCCACGATGGATGAAGTGTGTGGAAGAGACAGGAACCTTCTTTGAACCTACCCTGGCGGCTTTGTTTGTTCAGGAAGCCTTTGGTCCCAGCATCCAAAGTGCTGTATGTGAGAGCTTCCCCCTGCCTACCACCCTGCACCCTTCCCTCCCATCATACCTCGCCCTGATTCTGTGGTGTGTGCCCTTCTTTGTGGTGTGCCAGGTGGGAGTCAGGCAGAAAAGAAACTCATCTAAGAGGGAACCCAGAGACCTGCTCAGTCTCCTGGGCAAGTCCAGTTCAGCCACTGGACGCAAGAGTCCACAACATGAATTAGCTTGAATACCTCACTGGACTTTCCTGGTATTGTGTTTCTTCAACCATAAAACAGAAAAAAAATCCAAACTCCTTGACCTTTAAGGCTCCTCCCTGTTTGTCTAAAAGAGTTTTGAACGACGCATTAGGTATGCCATGAGATCAGGATGATGTAATCGCCGCAGAAGGCTAATGAGTAAGTTCTGAACAGCTGGGAGACTTGGTGAGAAGGGGACTCATGAGCCTTTTATGTGTAATATTTTTTGATGGAAATTGTTTTCCTGATTTAATAGGAAAGGGAGCGATGAGCCAAGAGTAGTTGAACAAGTTGCTTAACATCAGGGAGACACCGAATAGCAGTCAGGATTTGCAACCAGTCAGCTGGAAGCCGGAGTCATTTCTGACATTGGCACCCAGTTCCTTCTACCAAGAAAGGGGGTGCATAAGACAGAGAGGGCCTGAGAAACGAGACGTATGGCTCAGCATTTGGGTGGTGAAGACTCCAGTCTGCTGAGAAGCCAAGGAGTGTGGGAGATGGGAAATATGTCCTAAGGGGGAGGCTATGAACACAAAGGCCTGAGAGCCAAGATGGAAGCAGTAGCTTCCCATGCTCTCTGCTTCCTGAGAGAGTTTTCTGTCCCGCAAAGAAAACAGCCATCGACCTCCGATATCCCACTGGCAAATCACTGTTACTATGGCGCCTTCTTGGGGCAGCCAAGTCTTTACCCTCTCTGTGCTTGGCACTGTTTTTGTAGCCTCACAGATCTTCAGATCCTGGATATTTGTGGTACTCTGGGAAACAGACCCTCTTGTGAGCTCTTTCCCTTTCTTTGACAGCTTCTGGAGCCCAGCAGGCTCTTTTTGTTGTTGTTGGTTTTTGGTTTTTCGAGACAGGGTTTCTCTGTGTCTTGGGAGACTGTCCTGGAACTAGCTCTTGTAGACCAGGCCGGCCTCGAACTCACAGAGATCTGCCTGCCTCTGCCTCCCGGGGGACTGGGATTAA
Organism: Mesocricetus auratus; assembly: GCF_017639785.1. Classification (NCBI taxonomy): domain Eukaryota; kingdom Metazoa; phylum Chordata; class Mammalia; order Rodentia; family Cricetidae; genus Mesocricetus; species Mesocricetus auratus. The sequence goes on from NW_024429268.1 coordinate 5,153,246, forward strand.
TGGCGTGCGCCACCACCGCCCAGCTACAGCAGGCTCTTTAGGGCCAAGATTTGTTTACAGAGTGCAGCAGGGCCAGGACTCAGGCTGGTCCTGATATCATTGTCTTTTTCCTGACCTCATCCCCACAGGCCATGGAATTATTTGCTGAGATCAAGGATGCTGTCATCATACACCTCAAAAAACTTTCCTGGATAAGTGAGGAGACCCTGGAAGAGTCCCTGAACAAGGCAAGGCTAGGATCACAGGCCAGTATGGGACTATTTAAGAGACAGTTCATCCCTGGATCAAGAAATGGGGATGGAGGAGAAGAGGGCACAGAGTACTTATGCGGTGACAGTCTTAATGGCTCTTGGGGGTTTCTGAGGGAATGCTTGTCACTTACAAACTTTTGTGTCTTTTTTCAGCTCACCCAGCTGCAGGTGGAGATGGGGGCCCCAAAAAGGGACTTGAAGCCAGAGCTGGCCAAAGAGGAATATAGTGATGTGGGTCTTTGTTCCTCTCAGCGTCCCTTATGTCCTAGACTTCTGACTTCCCTGACCCAAGTCTGCAAAGCGTTCCATTTTCTGTGGGCAATTCTGAGCTAACCTCTTCTTTTCCCTGGTGTGGAATGGATCTTTACAGGCAAAAACAAACAAACAAACAAAAAACCCTGGAACTTTCTAGGGCTCTTATGTGTACTTGCGTGCATGTACACACATGCATTCTGTAATGTGCTTGTGTTTACCTGCATGGTGATTCATGTAAACTCTGTACCAGTATGAGGTGATATCACACAGTAATTTCTGCTTAAATGTGACTGAGTGTATCTCAGAACTTGCATGGTTAGGTTTAAATGTGCCCAGCTCCATCCATTTGATCCACTTGTATTCGTCTCCATGCATCTAAATGATCTGCTGCCTCTTTTCCCAGATACAACTTGGTCCCAGTTTCCTTCAGTCTTTCCTGAGCTGCGTACGATCCCTCCAGGGCAGGAAGGTTCGGCACTTCTTGCAGCCCTTTCCCTACCACAGGTATGGGAACGGACGCCCCATCCCAGAGATGGGCTAAGGACAGTGGTATCACTCACAGAGTCCACGATGACGACGGTTGGGAGAGATTGCATGTGCCTTGCAAAGACAGTGACTGATGGAGCTGTGTTTGCGTTTTTCTCTTCACGCAGATGGACGGGATCTCCCTGGGGAGTCAATGCCTACTATTCAGTACCTGACCATGTGGTGGTCTTCCCAGCTGGCCTTCTTCAGCCTCCATTCTTCCACCCTGGCTACCCCAGGTATGGACCATTCTCTGAAGGTGAGTCTTTTGGCGGAGGCCTTAAGAGGAATTCACAGGTGTCAGGATGGATGAGACTTGAAGTTGGAAAATGGGGATAAGTATTTTTTTTAATGTTTCTGCAAGTAAAACAAGGCTTTTATCTCCTTAGAGCCGTGAACTTTGGGGCTGCTGGTAGCATCATGGCCCACGAGTTGCTGCGTATCTTCTATCAGCTCTGTGAGTAATGAGCCATTGGGAGGTAGGGCCACGGGGATCACTAGGGAAGGTATCAAAGGAGGCACGGGGGAAGGGGAAGGTTCTTCAAAGGTTCCAGGAGGGACAGCCTGAGAAAAGCTCCATGTTCCTGGGATCCAGGTCAGGCTTTGGTATCCCTCATGCTCTACTGCTCTTCACCAATTGGTTCTCTGGTTCCATTTTCAACAGTACTCCCTGGGGGCTGCCCAGCCTGTGACACCCACACCCTACAGGAAGCAATTCTATGCCTGGAGCGCCATTATGCTGCCTTCCCCTTACCCAACATGGCCCCCTTCAATGGTTCTCACACACTCCTGGAAAATGCTGGAGATACAGGAGGGCTGGCTATTGCATTCCAGGTATGCCAAGGTCCCTATCTTTCTGTTTCCCTAATACTATCCCTCATGAAAACAGTTGCATAGCTCTCTGCTGTTCACATTCCCACTGGACAGATGGCAACTTGGGACCCCCTTCCCACCCTGTAGGTCCCCTACCTTCTAGAACAACTGTAGGTCTCTTGGTAAGTACCCTTTTTTCTTGCCTCAGATCAGTACATTATCACATAGATAAGAAGGCTTAGGAACCTGTTGGAATTCTATGCTATGTAGCTGGCTGGCATCAGACTTCTAAGTGCCTACAGATCTGAAGCCTAAGAGAAGTTTCTATCCCATGCCCACATCTAGGCATACAGCAAGAGGATAGCAGAGCAAAGTGGGGAGATGACCCTGGCCAACCTGGACCTCAGCCCCTACCAGCTCTTCTTCCGGAGCTACGCCCAGGTGACTAGCTACTCCTTCTCTCTACGCTTGCTTTGTGCCAGTTCCAGAACCCAGTCACTGTCGCTAGAAGGAAGTTTGCACCGTGCTACACTGCTTCATACTCACAAGTCCACTGTCATGGATCCCCACTTTTAACTTCTCTCCTTTGTCCCTTCAGAGCCATCCTTTAGATTATTACACGTTCTTTAATCAAATTCAGGGACTGGCTCCCCACCCAACCCCCAAAAGAAAAGCCTCTCCTCTTCCAAGTCCCTCTATGAGATAAACCTGTTGTTCCTTCTTTCTCATGCTTCAGAAATACAGACTATTTTTAAAAGGAGCTGGACAGGTGACCACATGACTCAGAGACCTCTGTTCTGGGACTAGTTCCAAACTGGTATCAGTCCTTTCGGGACTTTGTGCTCTGTCAAGAGCATGGCCCGCAATTCTTCCACACACCAATGACTCACTTACAGAACTCCACCACTAAACCCCACGTCAGTCCCTTGCAAATGGCAGCTTTACACAGCCAAGTTTTTCCCCAACAGTGCTAGTGCCATATTGAATGATTTACACATACAAGTTCTCCATGTGGCCCCTGTCCACCCTGCCCCTTATTCTGTGCTGTACAGGGATCTCCTAGTCCTTGTCTCCAACCTGCCTCTGTGACCCTATGAGACTTTCTCTCCTCCTTACCCCTCTTTGGCGATCTTTTTCCTCAGGTGATGTGTAGGGAGTTGAGCTCACAAGACCCTCAGGACACTTACAGCCTTCCCATCCTTCGAGTCCATGGGCCCCTCAGCAATTTCCCAGACTTTGCTAAACATTTCCATTGTCCGCGTGGTACCCTTCTGAACCCTTCCGCCCGCTGCAAACTCTGGTAACTTGGCTACCAAAGAGACTGAGATGCAGATGCCTGGATACTTGGCCCCATCCTCGAAGTCAGAACTAACGTCTTCCTTCTTTTCGTTCCAAAATTAAAGGCGTGTATGTAGCTTTTTCTATTGCTATCTCTCTTATTTTTTTCAGTGTGCATGTGTGCATGCATGCGTGTGTGTGCATGTGTGCATGTGTGCATGTGTGCATGTGTGCACATGTGTGTGCGCGCACGCATGTGTGTGCATACGTGTGTGTGCATACGTGTGTGCATGTGTGCACGTGTGTGTGCGTGTGTGTGTGTGTATGTGTGCACGTGTGTGTGTGTGTGCGTGCACGCACATGTGTGTATACCGTGGACACATGCATGCTACAGCTCACGTGTGGAGGTCAGAGGATGAAGCTGAGGACCAGTTCTTGCCGTCTTCGCTGTTTTTAGACAGGCGTATGTGCCGGTGTGTATACCAGGCTGGCTGCTCCTCCAGCTCATAGGGAACCTTCCTGTCTCTTCCTCCCATCTGGGTCTGCCTCACCGTAGGGGTGTCTTACTGTAAGGGTAATTATCTTGTGTAATCTCCCAAGAGATGACTCATGCGGATGACTGCATCTGGATGTGAGTGAGTCCTGGGGACCTAGACCCAGTTCCTTATGCTTCCGCAGCTGTCGTTCTTAACTCAGAATCCTCTCCCCAGCCCACTCTGTCACCCCGAATGCCTAGTCCTTGGCGCTGGAAAATCAGCGGCAGTTCTGCTGGGATGGTGGGGGAAGTGCCAAGGAAGGCTTTGCGGACACTGGAAAAGTTCTGCTGGGATGGTGGGTCGGAAGGTCATGAAGTAGACAAAAGTCCACACGGTTCAACACACCGATGAGAGAACCAGAGAGCCACTGGCAACCGTTTTCAGGGTTTTATTGCTAGTGCTATTTTATTGTCACTGTCTCCTCCCTCTAATCTTGCTGTTTCAGTGGAATCTTAAGCGTTAGAAGGGTGTGGGTCTGGTGTCTTTGGCCCTGGGACATGAAATTCTGGGTTGGGGTGGCAATCACCTGGTGCCCAACGAGAGTTGGGAAAGGTCTGCAGCTGCACCCTAAGGCCAGGTGCTTCTCAGTCAAGAGGGATGAGGTATGCCTTCTGAGGAGGCATCTGGGCAGAGGAGGTCAGTAGGCGATCGTGAAGGGGAGGTAGACGTCCACATCCTCGTGCAGGACCCAGACGACTGCCTCCACCTCAAAGTCTCTCATAAAAAAAACACCATGCTGGCCAGGTTGAAGCAGAAGGCTAGATCAAAGAGGTGGTCCCAGAGAGTTGCTGCCTGGGCGATTGCATCTTCTTCTTGCTGGGCCATATCTATCACCTGCAGCAGCTCCCCGACTGATGAAGCCATAAAGTGTTCTTCAAACTGCTCTTGGCCCTGGTCTGGAACATGAAAGAGGAACAGAGGAGGGGCAGCCCCAATCTCGGTTCTGGTCTGCCCCACAATGGGACCCATGGTCAAGGGTCCAGAGACAAGTGAGGGCTGCCAATCGCCAGCCGTAACATCGGCCTTGGCTAGAAAGAGAGCGCTCTCGTTAGAAGGCTCTTCCGATCCCACTTCAACCATAGCCCCATCCCAAGCACACACAACCTCCACTCCTCATACCAGTCCCCGCCTCCAAAGCGTGGCACTATCTGGGGAGTGAGAGGCACCTTCAGATGAGAAGGCAGAGACCCCCGCTCCCCTTTTAGGTGAAATACTCGTTCTCCTTCCTTGGCAGCTTTGGACAATGGCAGCTAGCCCATGCTGCACCTGACTGGGAGCCTTTCTAAAGCCAGACATTCTTACCTGCAGCTGTGGTTTCGTACTGCGGTGAGAGAGCACATGAGTTATCCCGTTTGAAAACCCAAGCCCATTCCCCGTTGATCCTGGCTTAGCCGGCTGCTAGAGCTGCATTCAGTCCAAGCCTCCCCCATACTCCCTGCTCTCTCCTCTACCCACCTACAGAGAGCACTTTCTCTTTCTGACTCCCGCCATCATCCAGGCTTGTGCCGCCTTTCAGAGTCTTCACCCTCTTGACTTGCAGCAGCAGCAGCAGCAGCACAGCTGTCAGGAACGCTGCCCTGTGGAGCTAGGAGAACCTGGAAGTCACGGGCCTCCTCTCGCCTGCGCCTGCTGCCTCGGGCCCAGGCCCCAGGCCCCAGCGGGCACCACCCTGTCCCTGTCTGGGCCCTTACTCCATGCCAGCTTCGCTTTTCCTTCTTCTCTTCCATAGGGCCTCTAACACTGTGTGTTCTGTGACATCACTGCCGTGGGTCTAACCCACATTCTAGGTCATTGTAGCCCATTCCGTGTCCAGACAGAAGGGTGGAAAACGGCAGAAGCTCCCAGGACGGGCGTCTGAGTCACCCTTGTAGGCCAAAACCCCAAAAAGGTTCCAGAATTTGCCAAGTGCCATCACAGCTGTTACGCCACTGGGTCTGCATAGCCACACGTGCTTCAAAGCGACAGCATCCTCACAGTCACTGCTTAGAGGAGAAAAGCAGGCTCCCTGGGAAGGCACAGCCTTCATGCAGGATCACAGCCATCAGCAGGCAAAGCACAGGTCTCCAGTAGCACTTCTGAGTCTAAATGTGACACCGGCCTGTAATGCCAGGCAGCTCCTCTCTGGGCAAAGCAGTTGGCACGGATGGGGCTACTGACGTTCTACACACCGGTGTACCCTCATGTCCACACGTGCGCCTGGTGTCCTTCAGGACACTCTAAGCCTGTTGAAAACTGGGAGTAAGAACTAGGGTATTAGGGACAGATGAGGCAGTACACACACCCTGTAAGACAGACAGACGAGACAGAGATGGAACTTCATGCACAGCAAGCACCTAGAGGTGCCTAGAGATAGAGGCTGAGTTAGGCTGGTGGTACAGTCCTGTGCTTCCAGTTACTTCAGAGGGGAAGGGAGCAGCAGGACAATCCTAAGTTCAAGGGTTGCCTGTGTTACAGAGTGACCGCCAGTCAAGTTTGAGAAAACCCAGGGGGGCCCTGTCTCACAAAAGTTCACTTTTAAAAAGGTACTAGAGAAGTAGCTCAGTGGCAAAATGTTTGGCGTGGACAAGAGCCTGAGTTCAATCTCCAGCACTACAACAAATAAATACAGAAAGGAAGAAAAGAAAAAAACATGAAGAAATTGATGAAAAGGGATGGTTGTCTTGTCTGAGTAGAGGGTATTCTTTTTTGTTTTTCCTTTTCTTCATTCTTGGACTTTGTCCTTTTGTGCATCTGGGCTGAAATACCTTCTCTTACTTTGTACGTCCTTGCTGTTTCAAAGGTGTCTAATGTGTCCTTGCTTGGTAGATGGGTGGGAGTCCTTAGAGAGAAGGTCATGCGGCGAGGAGTCAACAACCCCAAGTAAGGGAACTGGCGAGAACCTGCCCCATGCCTGTCCCCTCCACAGGGGGCCTGTTGGAGAGCTGGCAGAGGGGACTCCGGGAGTAGTGGGTAGGGAATGCGGTACAAATGTCTTTGTCAGAAAAAGAAAAACAGACACAGGCTATGAGCAGCCAACTGGGTGCAGAGACAGGAAATGTTCATCCGTTGTCACTTTCCTCCACGCCCTCGTTGCCTGGAACGCTGTATGCAAACACGGGTACCACAGTATGGACATGAACACATGCTTTTCTCCAGGAAAGGACTGGAGATATGAGAAGATGAGATGAGAGGTGAAACTCCTTCCCAGGGAGGGAACCATGTTAGCAGGTACACTCACATGGAACCTGCCAGACCTCGGTTCTTACTTCCTTGAGTGCTGAACCAGCTGACAGGAGCCTGGGGAGTGACATAGATGGGCACTTTATGGTGGTGGCATAAAGGTGTAAAAGTGCAGTGACCTCACCTACCCCAACTTTGTACCCATTGACCTGCAGATCCGGAGAATGATGAGTGAATGGAAAAAATGAAATCACGCATCTCCCCCGGCTATTCTGGAGGAGGGGCTTCTCAGTTCTCTGGTGTGCTTACCGTAGAGAAGCCTACAGCTCTGTAGGCATGAATGGGGAGGGCAGTGGTTGGGAGGGGCAGGCTCGTTACCAATGAGTTCTAACCTCTTTACCAATTCATCTCCCTGACTCCTAGCCTTAGGAGAAGTGAACTGTGGGACACCAGTAATTCCTTAGTGTTTCTGTTCTTCCCAGGTATAAAATGCATAAACGTACAGGGGGATTAAAAAAGGCCCCCAACAATTCCACCACCTAATGATAACTGCCGTTAACGTGGTATCCAGATGTGTGCTTATCTCCTCCTCTTAGACACTTGTGAGCAGGTGGGAGGCACACCCTGCCCTCAGCAGATGAGGTGGAGCGCCTGCCTGCCTGCCTGCTGCTGAGCTGCTACTTCCCTGCTGGGGGAGCTGCCATCCGGAAGAGAGGCTGATGCTGAAGGCTGCAGGAGCATCAGGGAGAAAGAGAAGACAAGAAGGGTCAACATGACAGTGTAGACTATTATCAGAAGGAGGGAACGGCAGAGAGAAAAGCCGAAGGAGGAAAGATTTTTTAAAAAATTATTTCACCTACTAAGGTGGATGGAGATGAGACAAGGGACAACGTGGTTCCCGCCCAAGTTACTTATTTGTAGCCCTCCCACTGAAGAACCTCGTTCGGGCGATAGAAGCTTGAGGACCTGTGGGTGGTTGCTCCCTCTCTTCCTTTAGGGACCTACGGCCAGTGTCCTTGGTGACTGCACCTGCTCTGCGTGTCCCTGACTGAGCCAGACTCTTCCACACAGCCCTTCCCCCTCACCCCCTCAAGGGTTAGCTTTATGGGCTTAGTGTTTCCTTGGCAAATGCACCCTTCATGACCTGCTCCCTTCCTACTTATCAGGGGCATCTGTAACCCCAACCTCAATCTTATCGCTCCCTCCATCTCCTTAGACTGGAAATCCACAGGTTTCAGAGACCATTAGCACCCACACTGCCCCAACCCCCAAGTGAGGCATAAAAATGCCCCACAAGGTGACCCTACCCACTCCCTGGGTAAGAATAGTTTCTCCATGTCTCAGCCCCTCTTCTACCTTTCCGTGGTTCCTTTCCTTGCCCTGCTCTGGAGGTTTGTTTGTTTTTTTGGTTTTTTTGTTTTTTCTCTCTGGATCGGAGCTTTCCTGCTTAGTGTCAAAAGAAAGGGGGCAGTCCCAAGAACCCAAGTCTTTCTAAGGGAGGTTCTCAAGTCTATCCCACTCAAGCCTCTCATATCCTTCCCGAGTCTCTCAAGAGTTTCCAACGAAGTAGAAAATGGAGAGCAATGAACTGGGAGCTAAGACCCCCATCTTCAAAGACCGTTTCAGCTTTGTCTGCAGCCCAGGGATTGAGAGGGCGCACTCCCTCTCGGTTCGGTGTCTTCCCATTAAGAAACAACTCTTGTCTGATTTCAGCTGACCGCACAGGTCCATCGCAGGAGTACATTGAGTAACGTGGACATTTCTTCCCTAAAAACCGAAAGAAGGCCAGTGCAAAACACTTTAATAAAGTAACGCTGCCTTATCATAGCCCATTCCTCCTGCTATCTCACGTCCCGAAAGTGCCCCACGATTTCTCTGCCCTCTGCTCGTTCTCAATTCCTGCTGCCCCAACATCAGGAGTCACCCAGAAGCCCCCAGGAGTCTCCCAAGATCTGCATCCCAGGGTACCTGCTTCACCTCCAAGACTGTCTAGCCTCACTCCTTCTCCAAATTCCTTGGCACAACCTCTTAGCCTCTCCCACTCCCACTTGTCCAGCCCACTTCTGTGTGACCTAGGAGGTTCCCTTCCCTCCCAGCTCCTTACTCCAGACTGTTTTGTGCCCCCAGGCTCAGCTATGAGAAGGTCTCCTCCCCTTCTCCCAGCGAGGCTTGGCTAGTTGTTCGTGCACATGCCACACACTTTCACCCCACAGCCGCCCGTCGCGGACGCAGGAGATACCTGCGCCTAGGTATCGGCCCAGCAGGGGAGCCTCCTCAGCTGAGGCCCTCCCAGACTGGCTCCCTTCATCAGACAGGCACAAGGGGCGCGCGCTTGCAAGAAGACATGGTGGCAAAAAGGCCTTGGATCCAGCTCCAGAAACTTCTCGGCTGTTGTGTCAGAGAGGAAGACTGGGACCAGCACTTGGATCAGCTTCACATGCTGCAGCAGAAGAGGTAGGGCTCCTGAGGGTCCCTCACCGCCTCACAGATTCTCGTGCCCCGTGTGTACATACGCAACCTGATCTCCCACCCCCCCCCCCGGAAGCAGCACTCAATCTCTCCCTTCCAACCTAGCTGGCATAGCACTCCAGCCAGCCCATGGCAGTGGTCGTAGAAAGTATGGCTTAGTATATACAGAGACTCAGACTATGGATCTGAAGGTAGGAGACGGTCGGATTGCTAGAGAGGACAAGCAAGAGAAGGCTGCCGGGGAGTAGGTTTCATGGCGGAGGAGATCAAATCTTACAGATTTTGAAGTATCGTTTGTTTAGGGGACTTGATGAAAGAGTGATCAAGGAGCTGTCATCGGGAAGAGTGAAAACCCGATTGCCTGGGAGAGGGGGGAGGAGGGCTTTATTATTTATTTGTGTGATGCTTGGAGGTGACCGGCTTGGGGGAGGCCTCTCAGGTGAGGCTGGAGTGCTGAGTTCAATTTCTGTCCTTTAATGCGTCAGGCTCGCCAGAGATCAGGGAGATAGCTGAAGGCCGTTAGTCCCAGGGTGGCTGATCCATTTCCAGATAGATCATTCCAGGAATGAGCTCTGAGGTTCAGAAGTAGGAAAAGCTTTCCAGGCAAAAAAGGACCAGAGACCCTCCCTCAGGTGAGCTCCTGTGTCAGTTTGCAGGATTTGCCTCCCCTTAAGAGCTGGCTGGAATGTAGATAGAGCTGACTGCAGAATGCCTGCCCTGTGCGTGACGGTGTCCTGTCCGGTGCATCCTCTTTTGAAAAGTTTCAGTGGTTGTGAACACGCAAGGCTTGCCTTTATCTTTCACACCGAGTCCCTTCTACAGGGACTCTGCTTATAAACACAGCTCCTCCCCTGGTTATGCAATGGAAACTTTGGCTTCTCCGAGCCTTGCATTAGTGTGGGACTAGGGTAGCCTGGGCTCATTTGGCTTCTAGACCTTTCCTCAGCAAAGGTGCGGTGGGGTCAAGGGTTAGGATGGACAGAGCTTTTTATAGTAGCCTCAAAACAGAGAAGAAATTCTGGAATCCAGTCCTAGCCTCTCTGGGCTGGTCATGGCCCCAAGGCTCAGCTGGGACCAAGAACTTAGATGAGCTAGGGTAGGGTCTGGCTCCGTAAGTTCCTCCTGGGAGCATTATGTGGAATAAAATGGTTCTTTAAGTATAAAGACCTTTCTCCCTGGAGACATTGGAGAAGAATCAAGGACTGAGAGACATCAAAAGGAAAATAGTCATTAGTCTATGTCCTCTGCTTTCCCTACAGCCCCCAAATTGCTAGACTGGTGTTTACCTTTGGAGCCTAAACTAAATTGTCTAGAAAGATGGCTTCGGCTTTATGTCCTGTTCCATTTATATCCAGGCAAAGTCAAAATCAAAGATTAACGGAGGGGAATTTGTAGGAGAAACGTCTCAAGCAGCTGAGAATCCTGGTACTCATTTCTCTTTGGTTGAAAACAAAGAACCCAGAGTCTTAAGTCTAAGGTTTAAGTATGGGGGGGAAGGTATGGCTTATAGGCACCCCAAACTCTGTTCCCAGCTGAGAAAGGCATTTACACAACCCAATGCAGTGGCGAGAACTTGAGTGGGGACAAACGCGAGAGTCCAGGGCTCAGCTTTTAACAACCATTGAATCTTAGGTGACCAATGTCACACAATTTGTAAGGTCTAAAGGCCAGGCCAAGTCCGGCAGTGTCTGATGACCAAATTCCACTTGGCCGGAGAGCAGGTCTAGCTGGTCTGGGAGCCTGGGGAGCTGACAGAAATGCCTCCTCCTTTTCGTCTGCCTTCCAAGCACCTGACAGTCTTGTGTGTGACTCAGATGAAACCCAGCAGGCCTCTTTTCATTTCCCACAAGGATGCTCTGAAACGCACTTCAGGCCCCAGACTCTCCCTCCTCAGGAACTATTCCTTATGTTTTGTTTTTAATTTATTAATTACTTTTATTCAGTATGTTTTCCATTAAAATATAATTACATCATTTTTTCTCTTCCCTTTCCTCCCTCCAGCCTTTTCCATGCCTACCCCCAACAGATGGCCTCCATTCCTTTGATTATTATTGTTTTACACACACACACACACACACACACAAGCACACATATGTTTGCAAAAATATGAATGCAGCTTGCTGAGTACACTTTCATTGCTTGTGCGTGAATGAGTTCAGGTTAACCAGGGTGTACGAGACAAGCATTTAAGGAGCTAACCTCTGGGATAGGCTGGTTCTCCCTCTCCCAGCAGTCATGAATTGCCTATCATTCTTTGTCTAAGGGTAGGACTCTGATATTTTCTCTATTTCAAGTTAACATGTCCATTGATGCTGTCACTATTCAGGTCTTGTTTAGGCAGCCTTTTATCAAAGACACAGTCTCACAGCAGGCTTCCTGGTTCTTACAATCTCTCGGCCTTCTCTTCTGCTGCTCCTGAGCAGGAGCTGTGTTGAAGGTATATTCACGGGGCTTGTATCCCCATGTTCCATCGATCTGTGCCTGGTGTTCAGTCGTGGTTTTCTGAGAAGGTCTCTATTTGCTGGGAAGAAAATCCTTAATGAGAGCTGAGAACCATGCTTATCTGTGTGTATAAATATTAGAGTGTTGCTAAGGATTTATGCTGATCTAGTAAAGTGATGATAGTTGGTTCTCTTCTAAGACCCGTGACCTCACTAGCTCCATGTAGTTGGCTATGTTCCTAGTTACAGGCATGATTTCCTTCCTGTTGATTGGACTTTAAGTCCAATTAGACAGCTGTTGGTTACCGCAAAGATAGGCGTGTCGTGATTGCACCTGAGGAATACTTGCCATGCTGGTCAATGTTGTGGTTCGTAGATGTCCCAGTTGGATAGGACTATTGATTGGTTTTGTCTGCTGGCAGCTTGCATACTACTTTCTAGTACTATGGAAGACAGACTCTAAGCAAGAGGCTTTCTGGTTAAATGCAGCTTGAATAATCTGAGAACTGTGTCCTAAGTTCAATGTCTTCAACAAGTGAAGAGCTGTCCTATTTACCAACTTACAGCTAAGACTCAGGCCACATACAAGCCTTCATTTCTGGGAGGAATTAACGTGAGAAGAGCCACAAGGGCAGTCAGAATGGCCTCAAAATAAGCTCTTGCCCCTGTGTCCTCTCATCCCTTGAGTCCAACAAATAACTCAAGAGTGACAAAGTTGATTTGTTGCTGGGTACTCCGCGAGTAGTGACCATATCAGAGAATGACTCTGTCTCCTCTGACCATGGGCTCTCTGTGATGGTCCCTAATGGACTCCTACTCATTTTCCTCCAGTATACGGGAGTCTCCACTGCTTAGAGCAGCTAAGGAAAATGATCTGTGTACACTTAAGAGACTTCAGTTTGACCAGAACTGTGACTTCCGACAAAGAGGTGAGACCCGAACCACAGGGATAGAGAGGTGCTTTGGAAAGGGCTACTTGGAGAGGGTGCTGGGGTGCTTCTGGAGATGGGAGCGTCTTCCCTGGCAGAGACTGGCAAGGGTTTGGTGTTCTTGCCTTGTTTCATTCCAGCAGCCCTGGGCCAGACAGCACTGCATGTAGCGGCCCTCTATGACAACCTGGATGCTGCTGTCATGCTGATGGAGGCTGCTCCGTACCTGGTCACAGAACCCACACTGTGTGAGCCATTTGTAGGTGAGGAGGTCTCACAAGAGTTCAAAGCCGAAACAGGTGTGGGTGGGTGGTCTACCATTTCTAAAGCGCATCTGTGTAGGGTGGGCTCGGGGAAGAGGTGGAGGTTCTCCATGTGTTGAGATAAATTTTAGCCTCCATGGCTCCCTTTTAGCTGTTTTATGTATTTCCCTTTAGTTTTCTCAGGGTTTCTCAGGCCACAGCTCCCTAGTGTGTTCTACCCCCTCTCCCTCCCTCTCTCCCTCCCTCCCCCCCCCCTCCTCTCTTCTCTCTTATTATCTCTACAACACTAGACTGATTATATGTATAGCAACCCCTCAACAAATGAAGGAAGGAGATATACTGATCCAGGAGCCCGAGGGAGTAACTGTCCTTGGTCCCTGGCTACTCTGCAGCCTACGGCAGAACTGTGTGAGAAGTGCCCTGGTGTCTGTAAAGGGCTTGGGGGTATTGTTCCCCAGACAGAACTGTGACTCACAGCTCTCTCTGGGCCAGGTCAGACTGCACTACACATCGCAGTCATGAACCAGAATGTGAACCTCGTCTGCGCCTTGCTTGCCCGAGGGGCCAGTGTCTCCGCCAGAGCTACGGGGTCTGCCTTCCACCGCAGTCCCCACAACCTCATCTACTATGGTGAGATCCAGAGCCAGGACCAGAGAAGGGGAAGGTTGAGAACTGGCCTGGGCAAAAAGAAGGAGACACTAAGGAGGAGCCTTTCCTTGGTTCCATCTTTTGAGAAGCTGGGATGGGGCAGTCCTTCTAGGACTTAGAACCTGAGGCCAATTCCCTGCACAACACGCCTTTCCTTGGATTCCACCGGGTGCATGATCCCAAGCCACAAGCTGAGACGTGGGAGGAGGAGGCAGTTGTTGGGCTGAAGGGCAGAGGTCCCTCTCCTCTCCTGATCCTGCTGTCCTGTCACATACCTCCTTGTGTCCACAGGAGAGCACCCTCTGTCCTTTGCTGCCTGTGTGGGCAGTGAGGAGATTGTCAGGCTGCTCATTGAACATGGAGCTGACATCCGGGCTCAGGACTCTCTGGGTAGGAGCTGGAATTTAGAGAAAGTGCTGGACGCTCTGAGAGAGAGTGTGTGTGTGTGTGTGTGCGCACTCGTGCACACACACAAGCATGCATGCATGTGGGGGGGCTTAGGGGACAGAGAGGACATTGGGACAGGGAGTGAATCATCAGGGAACCCGATGACAGCATCTGTCTTCCCCCAGGAAATACAGTACTGCACATACTCATCTTGCAGCCCAACAAAACCTTTGCCTGCCAGATGTACAACCTGCTGCTGTCCTATGACGGGGGAGACCACCTGAAGTCCCTGGAACTCGTGCCCAACAACCAGGGACTCACCCCCTTCAAGCTGGCTGGAGTGGAAGGCAATATTGTGGTGAGATTTGTGCCCTAAGGTGTCTTTAATGACTTTCCCTTCCTACCCCATCACTAGCATGGGTAATTGACTTGGTCCACAGGTGTTTCCTAGACCACCTTCCAACACGCTCACCATTCAAATCCTTGCTCGCTCCTCCAGATGTTCCAACACCTGATGCAGAAACGGAAGCATATCCAGTGGTCCTGTGGGCCACTGACATCGTCCCTCTATGATATCACAGAGATTGACTCCTGGGGCGAGGAGTTGTCCTTTCTGGAGCTTGTGGTTTCCTCCAAGAAGAAAGAGGTATAGATGTCATACGGGTCCAGAGCCCCCATGTGAGAAACACCAACGTTGAGACCCTGTTTGCTTTTCCATATGCTGAGACACCGTGATCCCAAGATATGTCACAGCCTGACAGTAGATAGGAGAAAATAGTTTCCATAAATACAAATAGTATCCAACACTCATCTTCTGAGACCTCTTTCTACTCTCATTTTATTTATCGTATTTTAACCTTTCAGATGAAGACTCTTCTGACTTGGAATCACTTTCCTTCCTTCTTTTCTTCCTTATCTCCTCCCCTCCTCTTTCCTTCCTTCCTTCCTTCCTTCCATTCCTCTCTCCCATCATTTAGCCTATTAAATATGTGCTTTGCCCCAGACAATACAGAAGGAACCAAAGGGACAAATAAGAGGTTAAAAAAACCACATATATATATTTCTAGCCAGTTTCTTCAATTTTTGGTCGATGTTCTCAAAACTTGCAGTCGGGTCTGACCTGTTCCATGGTGAGGGCGCGCACTGTGCACAGGGGCAGCGAAATGGAGGTGGGAGCGATTTGGCGTGTGTGCGTGGTGAGACACACCTACAGCCAGATGCAAAGGAGAGAAGAGAATGGATGAGATGGCGAGGCAGCTGGGGAACCAGGAAGAGGCAGATACGAAGCAGGAAGGGTTAGCCGTAGGCAGGAAATGTCTTGACCTTTGAGGGTGGAGGGAGGAAGAGTTTCCAGACATGCTTGACAATCCAGGAGCCCTCACAGAGGATGGACCCTGCACCCGGGGCCTCTAGAAGGAGTTGTGTGTCACTGGGAAGAGGGAAAACAAGCAAAAAGCCCCAAACAAGCAACGACAAAGCCACGAGTTTTGCATCAGACTATCCAGAGATGGAACTACATAAAGGCAGTTCAGACTAACCACTGAGTGGACTGCAAGGAAGAGTCTGGAGTGGAAAAAAAGGCCCCATCTTCAGGAACCTATAGCTATTGGTCAGACTGACTTTCTGTTGACTGTCTGCTGTGAGACAATTTCCTAGAGCCACGAAGCATGGAAAATTATAACTAATGAGCCGAAGAGAAAAATTGAACAGCCACTTTGTATGGTTCTGGAGCACTCCTGGAAACACCTAAAGCTTGAGCAGGGTTTCTTAGGACTACAAACCCCCACAGACTATGTAGATTCTGCAACCACCCACACCCCCCTCTTTGACGTACAATATTAACCACCTGCATTCTCCCGTGGGTTTTACACATCCTGTACCAGCTACCTTTCTTTAACCCCGCCTGTCTTGATACTGCTTATGTTTCTTGCAGTTGGCACTCTTAGTTCCATCTGAAGAACAAGAGTTTTCTATTTTATGGTGAAAATAGTGTCTCTGGCTGGGGACTCCTTCAACTTTCTCCCTGGATTGTTCAGCATATCTGGAAACTGTCTTTTTCTCCCTCCACCTCAAGGGAATGGTTTTTTTCTGCCTAATCCTTTCTGCTTTTTACTTTGAATTTGCCTCTTCCTGGGTTTTCAGACGCTTTATCCCATCCACGATGGTCCGTCATTTGTGTCTTGCTGTTTCCTCCTTTCAGAGTAACATCCGGTTGGCTTAGACTGTTGCCACATCCTGCTGTCTTTTGAACCACTTTTTGCCGGTCTAACCGCATTTCTAATGCAAACTGAACTGTTTTCTTGCTTGGAATTCCCACTGTTTTCTATTACATATAGAAAAAAAAAAAAAAACAAAAATAAAACCTCCCTACTGTGACATCTACAATACATCTACACAGTGATCTTTGTTGTTGTTTATTTCTCTCATGCAATTTCTGTCTACTGATCTCAGCAGATGCTCTCATAGTCCCAAGCATATCTTACCTGCAAAAAGGGCAGTGACTTCTCCGACGTTCCTTTCTTAGTGACTGCTGCTATTCGTGGAATGGTCTTGCTTAAAGGTCCCTTTAGTCACCAGGGCTACTACTGATCTAGTATAGCCGCTGTGTTGCTGCGGTATGCACAACGTTTACCACCGTAAATACTTTCTCCGTAACACGAGTGCAAACCTAGCATGTAATGGAAATTAACTAGTTGCCTGTCAAGGAACTGAGTGCCCGGATGACGCCCTGTCATCTGGAATGCAATTCGAAACTCAACTCCGCTCCCCATGTTCATTCTGTGCTGTCCCCTTTCCTACAGGCTCGCCAAATTCTAGAACAGACCCCGGTGAGAGAGCTGGTGAGCCTAAAGTGGAGGAAGTATGGACGGCCTTACTTCTACCTCCTGGGTGCTCTCTACATCTTGTACATGGTCTGTTTCACCGTGTGCTGTGTCTACCGACCCCTCAAGGCCCGGGACACCAACAGAACGCATTCTCGAGATAACACCGTCATGGAACAGAAGACACTACAGGTAATTCTTCTGAAAATGCATGAAAAAGGGAACGGCGGCATTGGGCTGATGGTGTTGGAGACCATACTGATGCTCTTCAGAAAAGGCAATGTTCACAGGCTCAGGAAGTTGGTACCTTGTCACTACCACGAGCATTATACAGGAGATAGGGGACCTTACAGATGGAGCCTCATCTGTTAAGTGTTTGTCCAAGAAGCTATGAGTTTTGTCACAAAAGTGCTTTTTAAAAAAAAGTTTGGTGTTGCCAACTTTGCACATTTGTGAAATCCCACGTGATTTACCAAGGAGTTTCTCTTTATGGTGGGTTGTCTGGATCTCTGTTGGAGACTATAGAAAGATGCTCAGAAGGGACAGCAGTTGAGTACACATCACCTCTCCAGGACCTGCCATTTTATGATATCCTTCAGAGGTCTGGGGTGGTAAAGATGGAAATATAAAGGTGTGAAATAGATTAAAATGATGCCATGTAGAGCAAGCTCTCTGTTTGCTGCAACAAAATGCACAGATTCTGATGAGTAGCTTTGGACATATATGGTCAACCAGTAGAACACCATGGAGGTGGTTGTTTATGAAACCCTAAATTTTTTGTCCTAGTGCCTTAAAGTAGTTCCCCAAAGAATAAAGAGATAACAACAAAAGGGAAAAGGTAAGAAAGAACTGTGTAAGCTGAGTAAGAGCGGGATGCTGGAGATCATCATCTATACTGGAGGTTCTTGGTGGAAACACCCTTTCACAGGGGTCTTATATCCTGGATATAAGATATTTACATTATGATTCATAATAATGCCAAAATTATGCTTATGAAACAGCAACAAAATAGTTTTATGCTTGCGGGTCACCACAACATGAGGAACTGTGTTGAAGGATCACAGCATCAGGACGGTTGAGAACTACTGGTCTGTACAGAGACTTACCATGGGAAGAGTTTAGCACAAGTAAGAAATGGGGTGATTTTGTCCCAAAGAGAAGATAAATTTCCTGCAATCAAGAAGCAAAAACCTTGAATTTGTTGAGTTAGGTAAAGGTAGCACACAAACAGGGACAAAAACCCCAAGCTAGGCGAAGATGCTCCACCTTTCTTATTCCTATAGTCTCTCTTTTTCTATATCTATCCATATTTTTCTACATATATACACATGTATATAGAGACGTGGATACAGAGTACATGATGTGTAAAATAAATGCGTTACATTTATGATTTTACTATATATGCATTACATCTCGTGTATACGATACATGGATAATGAACTTGACTTTAAAATGCTGTATTATTCAACTGTAAAAATCATTCTGAGATAGAAGAGAGGAGAGGAGAAGGCAGACAGACAGAGGAGAGAGGAGGAGGAGGGGGGAGGAGGAGGAGAAGGAGGGGGAGAAGGAGGGGGAGAAGGAGGAAGAGGAAGAGGAGGAGGAAGAGGAAGAGCAGGAAGAAAAGGAGGAGGAGGAGGAGGGGAGAGAAAAGGAAGAGGGAGATTGCTTTATCACAGAGTGAATGATGACACTGCCAGAATATCAGAGCTAGGCGCAGATGTTCAAAGGAATTTTCTTTTCTCATGGCTCCATTTGGGCGTAAAAGTTCTGGTCAAATACAACCAAAGAGACATTTAGGAAAGAGAGTTGACACTAATAGTAATTTGGAGGTTGAAGCAAATGGCTTGAGTAATGGAGGAAAACACATAACCATATAAAAACAGAGTAGGCAGGCTTTCCTACTGTCTTTGTCCCTGTGTCCTCCCATGTGTTGTCCCCTAACCTTTGTCTCGCACTAACAAACACAGAGATTGCACACTGGCAATGTATGTGAGGCCCCACCCTTTCTACACTTAGGTGACGCTGAGCAATCAAATACGACTAAGCCTCACGTGTCTTTCTCATTGGGGCAGGGTGAATTACGCATACATACATTTCTTTAATCCAAGTAGCCTAGATTATGTTAGAAAGATCTCCTTCCTTTTCCTCAGGTCTAAAAATAGCATAATTATAACTAAGTGACCCAGCCATCCTTCTTTCTTTTCTCCTTTTCCTCCTTTCTTTCCCCCTAGACATCTTTCTTCCTTGACTTTTTGCTGAAGTCAGTCATTCTGGACAAAATAGAATACTCATTAAATATTCTTTTCTTGGCAATGGGGCAAGGGTTATGAAGGTCAAGGTTGTAGAATAGGGCTTTGGATAGCAATGTACATCAGTGAATGGTCCTTATTCTCTGGTGTTAATCTTTAAGCCCTGGCCCTGAGTTTCTAGAATGTCCTGGTTCTAAGTCGGTTTGAATAAGATAAGAATTTATCACCATAGTATGGAATATTCTGCTTTCACATTGCACCAAATTCTTGAACAAATTCTCTTTTTTTCTATTTACATATTACTTGAAAGCCTCAGAAATACAAAGGTGTAAAAATATGCTGCCTAGACTTGAACTCAACCGTTGACCAATTAGTTACCTCAGGGAACTTTTGCTTCAAAAACGAATGCTTAATAATCAATGACTCCAATAGTGCTGGGAGCACAGGGCTCTCACTTGCTCTGGGACTGCCTTTGTAGATGATTTGGGGGTCTATGGAAACAACTGGTCCTCAGCACCCAGTTTAAAGAACTATTCTGTCTTCATACGTAGGATTTTATGTGAACAGTCCAGCAGCTCTGTGCTGGACATTTGGAATGAAGATCCTCTGTTTGTGTGGGGCAGCATAAAGCACATAAAAACTGAGCCTCGTAAGGGAGGAGCTAACTTAGCTCCACGCAAATTTGGGGTGTCAGAGTGACAATGTGCTTTATTGTTCAGGCACAGAATGTTCAAGTAATTGAGAAGTTTGAGGTTTGAGAGCGAGGCTTCTTGGATTTTAATACTAACTCTGTAAATTAAATAGTTGGGTGACCACTAGATCTGTGTATTTTAAGCAAAGATTACGTGTGACAGACTTGGGAAGCCAGTAAAAAGACAAGTCCTTGTACTGAAAACCAGACCTAAAATTTCAGAACTTACAAAGTAGAGCTATGGCCACCGTCTTTTAAAGAAACTCAAATGACACATATTCAGGTAGGGTTGAGAATGACCAGATTCCATCCTGGAGTTTTTTTTCTAGCTTTCCAGTCTCAGGTTCATGTTGATTTTTGATGTACTATTGGTCATGAGAGCATTACAACTAGGCGTAGTTATGGTTATGCATGACCTTTTCCCAGAACTCAAGTGGCTTGCTTGATTTTATACACAGAGTACCGGTCTAGCCAGGGACTATATAGCAAGGTTATCTATGTTTCTGCCTGCCTGCCTGCCTGCCTGCCTGCCTGCCTGCCTGCCTGCCTGCCTGCCTATCTATCTGTCTGTCTGTCTGTCTGTCTGTCTGTCTGTCTGTCTATCTATCTATCTATCCCTTTCATCTCCTGGAAAAAATTTCTGTCAAGTTCTTTTTTGCTGTTGTTTTCTTTTCTTAGAAATATTTCAATACTTCATTCATGAAATAAATAATGCTAAGCACTAGTATATGCACTAAAAATTCAATAGCCACGGTCTGAACAAAATATAATGAAGTTAGTATTATTGCTTAAGAACTTATAGACTCATGTACATGAACCAAATTAGCACATGAATAAGTTTTGTTACAAATTGCTTATCCCTAAAATTTTACCCAGAGTAAGAAAAAGGGTACAGTGTTAAGATAGTGTATAGTCAGAGCCTGGTTCCTCTGAGAGACAGAAAAGGGTTATAAAGAATCCTGTGCCCTGAGCTTAGGTCAAACTGAAGACAGAATTTTAGGCAAGGAGAATGCGTATACACAGAGCCTAAGGCAAGGAAATTCTCTTCGGTGTCTAGGAAATGAGCCTGGTTAAGACAGAGAGAGCTGGACAAGTGCCTCAGACAAGGCAGACCTTTCCCAATTTGTACAGGGTGTTCCGGAACATATTTGGGGTTAACCCTCATCCTCAAATTTGCAAGATGATTGGAATTTTAAATATGAAAAAAACTGGGCCAGAGTGGCCTGCTACTCTCTGCGTAGGCTAGGTAAGCTCCAAACTTTTGGCAGTCTTCTTTCTTAGCCTCCTCAGTGCTATGGTTATAGCCTTGTCCAGCTGGATATAATGATGGGCATTAATAAAAAAAATCATCATGCCAAATAATGTAGCAGGATACAAAAACAGGCTAGAGATGACTAAGAAGCTATGGAGATGCCAATCAGGTGCCTATTGTAGTTCACAAGCAAGAGAAAACGGTGAATTGGCACAGTGATTTCATGCGGAGGTGGGGAGGAAGAGTTGGCATCTGGAGATTTAACAAAGGTTAAAAAAATCATCATTTCTTTGTGAGGGATGTGGAGTGAGGAGGGAAGACGATTTTAGGAATTATTCATGGTTTCCTATTCTAAATCATCAATTTGGCACAGCCAATGTGATGATTCCATACGACCTTCTCTGTCGTACGTTCCAGATAGCCGCGGGCACCATAGCCCTTTGAAAACCCATCTGATCTCTCCAATTCTGTACAATCCCTTGTTCAAGGCTTCTAATCAGCTCCCTGTGGAACAAGCATCCCAATTAAAACCAAGGAAGGAAGGAAGAGAAACAGGGAGCCCAGGAGATAAAAATAACCTCTATCAAATGCTCACCATGTATATCCTGCCCACACTCGTCAAGCTTTGGAGACCCTGTTATGCTCACCTGAAGTTTCTGGCATT
Source organism: Mesocricetus auratus (assembly GCF_017639785.1). NCBI lineage: Eukaryota > Metazoa > Chordata > Mammalia > Rodentia > Cricetidae > Mesocricetus > Mesocricetus auratus. Next base: position 5,174,881 of record NW_024429268.1, read on the forward strand.
TTTAATAAGCTATCATATAAAGATGATGTGGTTTTGTAGATCACTTTTACACGGCAAAGCTTTATACCATTTAATGTTCCTCTTACTCATAAATAAAATAAGCATCACTGAAACAGTGGTGGCTACAAATCTAAGAGATATTAAGCACTTTGACGAAGACATTTGGTCAGCAAAGTTGGTGTAGGTATGAATAGACCTCAAGAGTCCATCATCTTAAAACCATGAATTGTAACTGCAAAATAGGCCATTTCTCACTCCAGAGTCATATGCCGTATGCTAAGTTTTTTTTCCTCATTGTAGACCCATGAGAAACCAGTGTCTCTAGGGCTTGAGCTAGCCCAAGTCCACCACCCTCACCTTTTATATGGAATTACTTGTAAAGGCGAGGTTACCCTAAGCGAAGGAAGATCAGATATGGAGTATCTCCCACTCCCAACTTCTGAGCTACTCTTCGCTCTCCAGTCTTCATAACCATCACTATTACTTTAGGTAATCAGCCTTTTAGATATAGAGTAAATGATAATTCTTTGGGAATAGGTAATTGGTCTAAGACTAATGTGGAAATTAGTTGTATTTGGTGTTCCCAGCAGCCTTAGAAAATGAAGTGGGTATTGATCTCAAAGCCCTCCATTGGAGGTGCTCAGGTACACCACAGGATTTTATGAATTTTGTAGGATGCAGGGCAAGAAGACTAGGTGCCGGGTGGAATTTTTTTGTGCTACACGGAGTCTTCATCATCCAGAGTGTCTACTCCCCTTATCTTATCAAAATACAAGAATACATCTTAATCTTCTTGGGCTAATCTTTGCAGTTCTTTTGACATACATGCTGGCTTTTGGGGGGTAGGTTTGTTTGTTTGTTTGTTTGCTTTTTACAATTTAAGTTTATCAGTGAATTCCACAGTTCCACATAGTTGAATTCCAGAGCTAAGGGTGACTGGAGATGATCAGAGATCCTGAGCAATGGGCAAAGGGAAGAGATGCTGGCCAGCAATTTCTAGTGGAGCCAAGACTGTGAGTTTTGGGCCGGCCTGAGCTGTCTAGAGAGATCCTGTGTCAAACGGCAAAGCTGACAGCACAAAGTAAAACAGAATTAGTGGAGGTCTGGGGCAAAACCACACAGGAACAACTCACAAAGGAGTGGTCACTGTTTCTTAATGGCTTCTTGGAAGAAAAAGAAAATTTCCCAGTCAGCCTTCCTGAGAAAATACAGGAACTGGGTCATAGTCTGCGAGAGGGTAACATTTCCTGGGAACAGGACCGTACTCTGCTGAGGCCAGCAGTCCTTACCTTGTAGGTCTTCTTAAAGAAAAACAACGAGTTGAGATAAACTGTCCTGGGATCCTGCCTTGCCTTTGTGCTGTGGAAAACACTTGCTAGTCCAGTTTGGGAGGCTCCCCGTTCAATTTAGAAAATCAGAGGAACCCTCTGCTAACTGCCGGTGGGACCCTTTGTAGGTCTGATGTCCGGGGAGAAAGCCCAAAGCTTTTCAACTTCTTCCCGTGCCCTGGGATGTCAAGTGCTGCTCACCTTTCTCCACATGGCGCACGCGCAGCCCTTGCAATTCACTGATGCCTCTTGGGCTCCACTACGCCCATTCCTGAGCGTTTCGTTCAGGGGAGTCAGCGTATCAGGAGAGCCTGGCAATGCGGTGTGAGTGTCTGGGCATCTGGTTACTGACAACTAAACTCCAGGTTATCATAACTCCTAAACCGTCGGGCTGCTAAGAACTCCTAAAACTCTTAAGCCGTGTGGAAACGCAGAACATTCTGGTTATTGGTTATTTGTAGGAAATAGCTTATTTCTAGAGGAGTGGAGTAGAGTGCCTTTTAGGTTTCGGCTGATCTTGAGCAAGGACTTTGGTCGTCTCAGGCTCCGTCTTTTCAATTGGTCTGCTTCCGAACAGGCTGCTCCATCCCCACTTACTGATCTAACTCCCTCTTCAGTCTGCAGCATCCAGAGAAAGCTGTTCCTCTGCCCTATCACAGCCCCTCTCCACCCCTTCCTTCTTGGCTTTCCTGCTAAATGAATACTTTCTCACAAGGCTGTAAACTGTGGATTTAAAAAAAATAGGAGTAAGATGCCGATGTCCTCAGGGCACTCTAAGAGGTACGGAGCGCGAAGACGCTTCGGTGCTCTAGCTGAGGTCCATAATCGGAGCAGCGCCCCACGGGAGATGCATTTGAGCTAGCTGTAGAAGGGTAATCAAGGAGAACCCAGACGAACGTTGGCCTGGCCTGAATCCTGAAGCATAAGGAAGTGTGAACGAAACAGACGGACAGGTGCGGGGTGTCAGTGGTTTCTTAAGGAAGGAGTACATCCTGCCTTAAGGCCTGATTAACAGGACCCCCCATTGGCGCGTCTCCCGTCCACACACAGCGTAAGAACACAAGAGCAAGGGTAAGAGTGGTAAGTTTGATAAAATCACTTTAGTTAATTTTACCTTTGATTCTTCTCTCACAATGAACATTGTTTAATTAAAAGAACACATACACACGATCACACGATTTTGAAAATCAAATGACAGTGTTGGGGTGTGACGGCACACCCCTGGAATTCTAGCATTCGGGAGGCAGAGACAGAAGGGCCACCATGGATTTGAGGCTAACCTGATCTATACAATGTGTTCCAGCCCAGCCAAGGCCTACCACGGTAAGACCTTGTCTCAGAAAACAAAAAGAAATAAACAAAAGAATGAAATCAAACAAAACAGCAGTTACAGCCTGGCTTGCTACTCTACCCCATTCCAGGGGGTCAACCAGGTTTTACCCTTTCTCAGAGGATCTCCTGTTTTAACTGCTTGTTAGTCCTGTCTCTATCTAGTGACTTTTTATCCTGGTATTTAGGGAAACGCTATCTCATATCGTCTGTGTTTTTACCCTGAAGGCACTGGACAGCTAGGAAAGGCATGAAACAGAAGTCATGTGGTAATGCTCACACTTCCAAAAGATGGGTCTTGAAATTTGGAGGGGAGGGGAGTACAGGGGTGCAGGGTAAAGAAGATGATAGGCAGCAGTGTGTCTGCCTGAAGGCATTAGGTCCTGTGAAATGAAAGAAAAGGAGCATCGAAATAACCAAGGGGCAGAACAAACAGGAGCTGAGACTGAGTGACTGTGGTAACTTAGTGACAGTTGACCAAGCACAGCCTCGATGCCCAAACCTTTTCTTAAGAACAACAAATCTAAAGAACTAGGGATTAGATGTTTAATTTAGGCAGCACATCTTGAGTACAATCCCTAAAGAATAAAATTCTAAAACTTAAAAAGGCACACTCATTATTTGTTTGGGCTTAATTATAAGGAGGCTTAGAATAGCTAGTGAAGAGGGGCCATCACTTCCTGAGCCGCCAGAGATGTATCACTGAAATCAAGGTCTCTTTCTGCAGCTTTAGAGCACTGCCATTTTCCTAATGCTGTAAAAATGACCACTATACACAAAAAGAAGTGTCAGTATGAAATGCTTTAAGTGCCCAAAACAATATTACTATGACACAATGCACACACACACACACACACACACACACACCATTGAAAATAGAGTTTTTAAAAACAACAATAACCAAAAAAACCTTTCTCCTCTCTCTCACTTTCTCTATCTCACTCTCTCCTACTTATTTATTTAACTGGTCTTGAAGGACAGAAAGGAGTGGGCTCACAGAAGACCCCACACCCTGCAGCCTGATTTAAGGGAGGGGGCTCTTGGAGAAAGGGCAGCCATATCATGCCTGCAACTCAAGGAAAAGCTTGCAGTTTCTGGATGCCTATCTGACTGCTGAATTCATGTAGGGGAATGCCTACATTTAAAGGAATCTGCTGAATAAGCAAAGAAGGGCTGATGGAGGTGGGTGAGCCTGAGCAAGAGAGACTGTTCATATGCTCACGAGTTCCCTGACTTTCATCTGAAGGACATAGATGGTGTCATTGCTTCCCTGACCTCTAGGGGCACTCTGATCTTCACAGCTCTGTCTTCAAGATAGGGCTCACAGACTCCCTTCTTTCAAAACAGTGTCTCCAGTTGTCTAAGCTGGACTGGAATTTGTCACGTAGTCAAACAATGGGGTTGAACTCCCAACTCTCCTGAATCTACCTCTGGGTTCCTGGGATTTGGTCTTGAACTCAAAATCCTTCTGCCTCCACCTCTCGGTTACTGGGATTATAAGCTTTTAATACCAGACTTGTCTCAATGTCTCTTCTTAACTGAAACAAGGAAAGATTCATGGGTCCTGACCCCTTTGGAGTGATCAAATGACACATTCACACGGGTCATATAGATTGTCCTGCGTATCAGATAGTTACACGGCAAATCATAGCAGTGGCAAGACTACAGTTATGAAGTAGCAACGAAAGTAATTTCATGGTTGGGGTCACCACAACATAAGGAACTGTATTAGGGCCACAGCATTAAGAAGGTTCAGAACCACTGGTCTAGACCTATATGCCAACATACAAAGGTTTAAAAAGAAATTTGATAATTGTGCAAGAACAGATTCACTTGTCTGATTTCTGTATTCAAAGTTATTTCTACAGTTAATGTGCTTACTGTTTATTTTTCCACTTACCTACAGTCTAAACGTGAAATGGATGGTTTGCAGTAAGATAGGTGATCAGTAGTAAAAGGACAGTTTGTGAAATGAGTTTCAGTGGAGAAGAAAGTGAGTTCATATAGCTCCAAGGGCTGAGGATAAGAACAAAACCAATGACCAGCAAACAATGAACTCTGGAGCAGCCCCAAAGCTGCTTTAATTTGCTGGACTTAGGTATAGAATTCCATGTTTAAATTGTCTGCACATGGTTTTATTTTTTTCCCAATAAACAACCCAAAAACTTTCTCAAGTGAGGTCATGACTTCTCAGTAGGTAAGTGTCATGAACGAAGAATTTCATCCTCAGATCTGCAAGGTCTCACTAGAGAGAGTAAGCTTGGGGTCAACAGTGGCCCCTGAATTCTGAGATATGCTTATAGTATCGTAAATGTGAGTACAAGCCACAGTGAGATTGATGCAGTTGGATTCTTTCCATGGCAGAAACCATCATCACCATCTCCTAGATCCTCTTACTCACTTGGCATGCTTTGTTGTTTTGTTTGTTTTGCTTTGCTACTTCATTAGACAAGGTTTCACTATGTGGCCCAAGCTGGTCTTGGATTTGTGGTCTGTTGTTCTGCTTCAGTGTCTTGAACACTGGCATTGCAGGCAGGTACCACCATGCCCAGTGTTTCATTTGGTCATTTTGATGCTTTGAAATGCTGTCTCAGCTGCTCAATACATATGGAAATTGCCCCTCACAACATATATAAAGAAGAAGCATTGCCGCAGAGTAGATCAAGTCATTAGCACATAACAGTATAAGAAAACTTTGCACACATAAACTCGTGTTCTGGTCACAGAATTAGCCAGAGTAGAAGTTACAATGGGGTGATGATGATAGCAGTAACAAGAGCTCTTCCTTGTCTTGGACACAGCTCTAGACAGCAGGCACCAAAAGTTATAACTCTTCACATTAGGAAATACTTATACCCTGATCTCCTTCCACAGGAAGCATATGTGACTTACCAGGACAATGTCCGACTGGTGGGGGAGCTGGTGACAGTCATGGGAGCTGTGGTTATTCTATTTCTAGAGGTGAGGCGCAGGGGGTCTGGGATAAAGCCATCCATCTAGGTCCCATCTTGAATTGCAGTCAATATTTTCTTATTGCTTTGCCGTCTTTCCCTAGATACCGGACATCTTCAGGGTTGGCGCCTCTCGCTACTTTGGACAGACAGTTCTCGGGGGACCATTCCATGTCATCACGTGAGTGTCCTTTTCCTTCTTTCAATCAAGCTCTGGTTTCATTTACTAGAATCTGTCAGGTCTCCGGTTAACTTGTTGAGGCCTAGATATCAAGTGACACTCCAGGGATTCCAGCCCAGTAGATCCACATCTTTGCATTTATGTGTGTGTTTTGCTGTTAAGGCTTAGCCTGAATGCGTGGGTGCTAGCCAAGTCACCATCATGCTACAGCAGATGAGGATATTCCCAGCTCATACCTCTTTTTTTTTTTTTTTTTTTTTTTGCTTTCTGTTCCGGCTTCAGCATCAGCTATGCCTCCCTTGTGCTGGTGACCATGGTGATGAGGCTTACCAGTGTGAACGGGGAGGCTGTGCCCATATCCCTGGCACTGGTGTTGGGATGGTGTAGTGTCATGTATTTCGCCCGAGGATTCCAGATGCTGGGTCCCTTTACGATCATGATTCAGAAGGTCAGTTGTTTCCCAAACCTCCTGATGATTGGGATACAGGGCCCTCATAGATGGAGGGGGGGGCTGCAAAGGAAAATTGCTGCTCGGAGCCTAGCGGGAGGCATCACAGAGATATTCAGATCTGTCAGCAACAGCTGCTCAGTGACAGTGGAGAAAGAGTCACCCCATCTTCCTCCCCTTCTTTGTTTCCTGTAGATGATTTTTGGAGACCTACTACGCTTCTGCTGGCTGATGGCTATGGTCATCCTGGGATTTGCCTCAGGTAATGGCACTATTTCCAGACTGTTAGTTAGATGCATATCTTCAGAAATTTGACTCTGTTATCACTTTAACTTGATTTCACTGTTGTTGTTTCCTATTGGAAAAATCAGTTTAAAAACACACCTTTGTTCGTAGAAAGGGACCACCCAGGTTGGCCTGGAAGGTAGACTCGGGTTTCTGAGCCATCAATATTCATGTTGGCTAACTGTTGCCACAAGCCCTTTAAAGGAGTATTGGAGAGAGACAGTTGTAGATACTTTAAATACTATCTGTGCAAAAAATAGGGACGATGCCATGTTGAACTCTGCTATGCTTGCAGTTCTGAATAAAAGGCACTCAATAAAGCACAAAGTGCCCTCTTTCTATACGTAGTCATTTAAAATACGGAAAATGGAAAACACCGTCAAACGGAGCTGCATAACAAGAGTTTGGAGAGCCTGAGACATGGCAGAGAGTGTCGTGTCAGGGAAGAGCCGTGTTGAGAGACTGAGAGAATGGGGACAAACAGGTACAGCGAGGGATGCCAAGAAGTACAGAAAAGCCCAGCACGGGAAGTAAAAGCCAACAGACGAGCAGAGGGAGCACTGGCAGACACAAGAGAATTCAGGTTCACAGGAAGAAGACCCAGGTCTGACTCGTGAAAAACTTGCAATTCTAACTCAGCCTTCCGTGTCTGTAACTGGTCACCCACTTAGAGAAGAGGGCACATGAGAAAAAATGATCTCCGAAGAACCCTGCCCCCATCGCTACAGAACCCCGTCACTACCTCTAGAAATTTCTCTATTCGATGAGGCTCCCCACAAAATGATAGATTAAAATACATACATACATACATACATACATACATACATACATACATACATATGGACCTTTAGTGTGAAAGGATCAAACTGGACGTCTGTATGGAGCATTCTATCCTGTGAGGCCTCATGTAAGTTTTCTTCCTTCTCCCTACTCTAAATTTACCCATGAACATACTGCAATTAGCAGAGCAGTTGTTGTTGCCTAAAGATGTCCTACACCTCTGATCCCCTCAATGATCACACGTGATTTTGCTTGAGGAAGTGAGTATTTCCTACAGATTCTTTTGTGGGCTCTTGGGATCCCCTTGTCATACACTTGAGTACCCCATGCAATAAGAAGCCATTTAAAGCCTTCTTGCTGTTGTAAGGGTCCAGGATAGCCTGCCATATGGTAGGCTGTACACCCACGAGACAGCTTTTCCGTGATGATCAAAGCTGGCCTAGCAAGTCTCAGAGTAATGAGTGGTTATCTGGAAGTCTTGAAGATTAAAAAAGTGCTCTTCTGTTATCATGTGCTAGGCCTTTTGAAATCGTTGGAGATTCAACACATTCTGTTAATAACTTATCTTTCAAATATTTGGTTTTTCAAAGTGTAATAATCTGTTAGGCAACTTATTATACATACACATACACATATACTTCTTCCTGACGAATGGCTGAGTGTTATCATTACCCAGGACAGTGAACTTCATTTAGTCAGGATTCTTAGGTTTACCCAGTTTTGAGGTAAGCCTATTGTGGATGCATAGTGGTGTGCATTTATGTGTAAATAATGGAGCTATGCAGACCAGAAGCAGGACTCATTGTAACCAAATCCATACTTATTGTGACAATTTCATTCCCCACTTCTATCTTCCTGGGCGGAGCAGCCTTCTGTATCATTTTCCAGACAGAGGACCCAGAAAATCTAGGGGAATTCTCCGACTACCCCACAGCACTGTTCAGCACATTCGAGCTCTTCCTCACCATCATCGACGGCCCTGCCAACTACAGGGTGGACCTGCCTTTCATGTACGACCTCACCTACGCCGCCTTCGCCATCATCGCCACGCTCCTCATGCTCAACTTGTTCATTGCCATGATGGGTGACACTCACTGGCGAGTGGCCCAGGAGAGAGATGAGCTCTGGAGGGCGCAGGTGAGTCTGTCAGGATCTGGATTGAAATACTATTACAGTGACATGTGTTTATTTTGAACCACTCTTAGTGGAGTCCCAGAGCAGCTCCAAGAGGCTATCGTTTTAGTTACGTTTATGTAAATCTGAAGTATGTGCAGATGGATGGAAGGGGCAGAAGAATGATAGAATGGGGGATCTAAGCATGGAGTTGGGCTATTTATTACAGGCCAAAAAAATGTATCCAGGAATCTTTGAATCCACAGGGAACAAGAATATTTTGTTTTTATGTAATGTGGTTCTTAGACATTCTCTTCTACTGGATTCTATAAATCCCTAAATCCCTTTTATATTTTTTCTCTGTTTCACAGTAAGCTAATCAAATACTAGAGTTAGAAGCTATGTTCCAAAGACTGCTAAGTAATTGAGCTACATCTCCACATAATTATGTATCAGTGTGAGAGTCACTCAGTATATTATTTAGTCTAATTATGACCTTATTATTTTTGTGTATTTGAGTAAGGTTTCAGAGAATGGGAGTTTTCTAGATTGTGAAAACTTTATTATTAAAAGCATCCATATCTCAGTGAACTAAAACCTATGTTGCCATATTTCTACTCTACAGTTTCAGACTTTTTCCTCCTAAGCATCAGAGAGCACATATCTTTCCACATGAGTGCTATATAAATATTTGAATATAACCAATGTTTACACTTCAGATAACTGTATAGCGGGTATGTAGCAATAGTCCTCAAAAGCCTGTTAAATGTAGGGAGGTGTCGAGGAGCTGGGACACAAACTTAGCCAACGAGACATCGTAGGCCCTCCAGCTGAAGTGCCAAACTATAGAAAAGACAGGCACTAAGTAAATCATTTCACAAGGGGCTGAAAACTCATGGAAGTAAAATTGCCACAGAAAAGTGTGCCATGCTAAGAAGAGGTGCAACTGAGGAATTTAAGTAGAAAGTTAGAAAAATGCTTTTTATGGAGGGAGAAATGTTTAAGACAGATGCAAGGATGGCTAGGACTAGCTAGCTGAGGAGAACAGTGCAACAGGTACAAGTCTGGATTTATATCATTGAGGGTGCATGACCACAAAGAGAAACAAACCAAACCCACACAGTTTTGTTTTGTTTTTTTTTGTTTTTGTTTTGCAACAAGATGAGGTGGATGAGCTGATCCTCATAACTGGGAAGGTTAAAATGTCAAACTAGATGTGCAATCTGTCTAGAATTCAGCCTCTACCTTACACATCCCTTCGGTTTCCTATTCTACCCACTCAGCTTGACTCTCTTTTCTAAGACAAATCACCCCACGTTGACAGCTTCTAAGAAGTGGAAGGCACTGACAGGAAGGGAATGGGGGCAGGGTACACGTCTTTGAACAGTTCTAAAGGTCCCATTCAAGTTGCATCCTCTGACTCTTCCAACATTGTACAACAATGCAGGCTTTAAAGGAATGTCTTTGGGCTAGAGATGTAGCCAGATAGTAGCTAGGGTTTCTATTAGTTAGGGTTTCTATTGCTGTGAAGAAACACCATGACCATGGCAACTCTTATAAAGGAAAAAAAAGCATTTTATTGGGGTTGCTTGCATTTTCAGAGATTTAGTCCAGTGTTATCATGGCACCGCATGGTGGTGTACAGGCAGACACCGTGCTGAAGGAGTTGCTGAGAGTCCTATATCTTGACCCACAGGCAACAGGGGGTGATCTGAGTGACACATTAAGTGAAGCTTGAGCAAAGGAGACCTAAAATCCCACCCCCACAGTGACACACTTCTTCCAACAAGACCACATCTACTCCAACAAGGCCATCCCCCACAATAACGAGCTTATAGCAATCAATTACATTCAAACGACCACCCCTAGCATGTCCAAGGCTAGAGGGTGAGTTCTCAACGCCTCAAAAACTAAAACTGAAAAGCATGTTTGAGCCCAGCCAATCCATTCTAAGTTCCACAGGATTGTAACAAAGTTTAGGTGAAAGCCTTATTTTGGAACTTAAGGCAAGGCCAAGTGCTGGGTACTGGAGGCAGTGGGGACAGTAAGAAGGAGATGCCCCTCTTCTCCAGTCTGTTAGGAAGAACTGACCCAACTGTCCAACCCCATCCACCCTGGCCAGTTGCTGAAAGCGGTTAGATCATAAGCCAGAACGAAAAAAGATAGGCTTGCGTTGCCAGAGCAAAGGGGTCAAGGGGAAACTAAACGAAGAAGAACCGTGAATACGCATTTTGGAGGGGAGAAGAACAGCTATCCAGAAGAGAGTCAAATGCTTGGAAGGGAGACGGGAGAGAACCTGGTACAACCAAGGGACCAAGAGAAGGGAAGGCAATTGTCGCTGTAACGATAAACGGCACTCTTGTTGAGGGCATCGGTAACTGTTTATTGTTACAAGAGAAACCAGGCAACCCAGATGAGTCAAGTAGCCTTCGTTACCGAAAGCTACCCGGAACGAATGTGGTTCTGCTGCAGTCTTTTATAAGAACCTCCGTACACGCCTCCAGCCCCGCCCAAAAGTGGGCCTGGCTAGCGGCGTAGTTCACCGCCCTGTCTCTAGTCATGCCCGAAGTGGGTGTGGTTAGCGGTGCAGTTCCGCCCTTTCGTTACCACATCCGTATGCGCCTCTAGAGCAACATGTGGCTAATGGTGCAGCCCTAAGTTTCCTCCTACAGACCACTAGGGAGAACAGAAAGATGTGTCACAGAAAGCTGGCTATTTTAGGGATTGATAGCTCCTCACATCAATAATCTCCTGTCGCCAACCCATCTACTGCACTCAAAGTCCTTGTGATATGGAGCAAGAGGCTTTTCCTTATTATGGAAGAAACAATACTCATTGTCAGTGACGTGTATTATGGATCAGTTTTTCAACCAGATGTACAACTGGCCACTCTAGACTCACAATGAACTATAACCCTTGGTTTTTTTTTGTTACATTAATGAGCCAAACTCCTTAAATGTAAGGGTAACACTACTCATTTTGTTCTGTTAATTTTTTGTGTTGTTGGCTTTGGGGAAGCATTCCCATTTGGTGAAATCATTTTATATTGCTTTTGTCACTCCACTTATTATGTATCCCTCCCAGTTTTGTGTCACAGGCACATTTGATAAGCTTGATGTCTGTTTCATCTAGCTAACTAATGAGGGCAGGACAAAGGACAGAACATGGAACATACTGCTGGAAACTTCCTTGCCTAGTACACAGACATTAATCAAACCTTTTACTTCTTAAGAAATGGATTTTTAACTTGTCAGGGAGTCCCTGAATTGGAGCCACCTTGTTTCTCATTTCTGACATCATGAAGAGTCTACTTCATCATTCTGTTTAAGTCAATGGCACTGGTTTGCAGCTTTCCTATGGGAGGTGGGGAGGAAATCACTTTAGTTTTGGATGACTCACTTTCTGTGAATATGAATAATGATATAGAAATAATTGTTCTATTTAAAAGTACCCTCTGTCCTGTTTTGATGAGACAGCCAAGTTAGCATGACTTCTGGGACTAGCGTAGATATGGGTGCACAGTGGCCCTTACCACTGGCCTCCGGGGTCTTCATTGAATGGGTAGGTTTTTTTGGTTCCTTCTTTGGTGACCGTGGTGTCTCTCCAACCCTTGTAACTCCTTCTGAGGTCTTTTGCTGCCTCATTTCCTTCTAGGTTGTGGCCACCACAGTGATGCTGGAGAGGAAAATGCCTCGCTTCCTGTGGCCCCGATCTGGGATCTGCGGTTGCGAGTACGGCCTGGGGGACCACTGGTTCCTACGGTGAGTGACAGTATGTGTGTGAAGCCTGCAGGTGCAGTCTCTGAGATGTAACCAGGAAATGTCATGGCAGTTGCATTCTGTTGCTGGGGCAGAGTGAGAGGGAGGTGAAGAGTCAGTGGGGATGGAGGGCTGAGAACACAGTAGGCAGCTGTGTTTACTACAGGGCAGTGGTGTGTGGAACGGTATGCACACAGACGTGTAAACGCTCAGGACAACGGGTTGTCCGGTTGTTTTCCACCCGTGTTTACTCATGTGACTTCCTTATCCTCGGTTCCAACACACTTTGGCCTCGATTCTAGCCTCTTCCTTCATAGGCAACCCTTATCCCCTGACCTGGCTCTCCTCATGGGCACTCAGATCTCTCTCTGTCTCTCTCTGTCTCTCTCCCTCTCTCTCTCTCTCTTTGTCTCTCTCTCTCTCCTCTCTCTCTGTCTCCTCTGTCTCTCTCTGTCTCTCTCTCTGTCTCTCTCTGTCTCTGTCTCTCTCTCCTCTCTCTCTCTTTGTCTCTCTCTCTTTGTCTCTCTCTCTCTATCTCTGTCTCTCTCTCTCTCCCCTGTCATGTTGCCTCATACAGTGCCGCCTGTGCCCTGTTACTCTCCATAGCTGACTTCCTTACGTCTCTCACCTCATTCTCAGATTAACTTTCACTCCGTTCTCTTCCGGGGGGGGGGCCCTCCATCCTAGATGCTCTCACTGCTTCAGTTCCTCCTTTTGTTTCCGAGCGTCTCGTTTCCTCCACATTCACCTCTGCTTCTCTCCGTGACCCACTTCCCCTCAGCTCTCACGAGTCTTTTCTGTTTCCTCCAAGGGTTGAGCACCACCATGACCAGAATCCTTATCGAGTGCTTCGCTATGTGGAGGCTTTCAAATCTTCAGACAAGGAGGAGGTACAAGAGCAGCTATCTGAGAAGCAGCCTTCTGGGACTGAGACTAGAACTTTACATAGAGGCTCTGTGGTCTCGCAGACGCCCCCTCTGTCCAGGACTACATCCCTAAGCAGCAATAGCCACCGTGGCTGGGAAATCCTCCGTCGAAATACCCTGGGCCATTTGAATCTTGGACTAGACCTTGGAGAGGAGGATAGAGAGGAGATCTACCATTTCTGAAAAGTATTCTGTTTCTTTAGATCTAGCCCCAAGTGGGCCAAGACACGGGAAAAGGGAGGGGTGGGGAGGAAGAGAGGCAGAAAGAAGGAGTGAGCTGGTTCTCCAAGAATCGCACTTCTGTGGTTGTGAGTGGTGGGAGGGTACAGATAGAGTATTCTTTAAGGAGCGGTAAATCACCCTTCACATTTCAGCATTTGTAGATGGGCAGTGGTCACCTGCTGTTGTACACACCTTATGGGTTCCTCTAAGGCTCACATCTTCAGAAACTGGCAACTGAGCACAAGAGATGAGGACACTGGCATCTTTGATTGACATTTGGACAATCTTTCTTATGCTTTGAACAGAAGATAGAAAGCAGTACGCCACAAGACTTGCCTGATTCCTCAATGCTTAATGTGAAAAGAACCATCGTGACGCCAAAGTCAATCCTATTTCTTTACCCTCCTTGGGACTCTCTCCTCCAACTAGCAACCAAATCCTGAGTAGAAAACTACAAGAAAAAAAAGAGTTCCTCATCCTGTGGCCTTTAATTTTTCTTATGTCAAAATGTATATATCATAAAATTTATCGTTTTAACTATGTTCAGTATAAAGTACATTCAGACTATTGTGTAAGCATCACTATGTATAAGCATACAAAAGTTTTTCATCTTCAGACACTGGAATTCCTACCCACTGAAAAAAATGCCTCTCCACTGTTCCTTCTCTTTAGTCCTCAGTAAGCCATTATTTTACTTCCTGCTTAGGAATTTATTGTAGGTACTTTATCTAAGTGGGATTGTACAAGGCCAGGTCCATTGTGCTCGCCTTGTTTCATTTACTATAATAGTTTCAAGGTTTCTTCTATTCTGTAAAAGTATCAGCATCTCATTTCTTTTTTTAGAGTGAATGTACACACACCTCACCTTGTTTATCAGTCTGTCTGGAAAAGGTTATTTATGGATTTTCCTATCTTCTGCCTCTTGTGAATGTTGATGCTATGGAAATGAGTGTATATGTCTATAGACGTTCATGTTTTTAATTGTTGGATGTTGGTGAGGTTTATGTGCCTAAAAATCGAATGGATGGATCACACAGCAACCGCATGTTTAATTCTTTAGACAAACCACCATGTTGTTTTCCATAATGGCCTTCAGCATTTTGTAAAGTCCTGATACTGGGTGTGAAATGCTATCTCATTGTAGTTTTGATTTGCCTTTCCCTAAAGTCTAAGGATATTGAGTGTCTTTTCATGCTCTTATATATGGAATTGGTTTGTGTGTGTGTGTGTGTGTGTGTGTGTGTGTGTGTGTGTATGTATGTAAGACATTTTTATTACTTCAGTGAGACAGAAGGACACAGAACATGAAACATATATCGGGGACAAGCTAAATGCAATGCGAACACAACCTGAGAGGAAATACCACGGCTTCTCCTGCAACATTACCGCCATGGGCTCTGGAAGCATGGAAGTCTCTAGCACTGAGATGAGAATGGTTGGCCTGTGGTCTGCACTATCATTTAGATTTTCCAAAAGTGGGCATTCAGACTCCAGACAAAGCTGACCTAGGCCCACAGGATTAAATATAACATAGATGGAATCATTTCTATCAGCGTGCAGCATTCTTCTCTCCGGAGGCTCAGAGTCTGAGACGTTTGCATCTCCCTTGTATCCTGGTGTTTTACGAGTGGTGGAACATGTCTTCCTTTATTCGAATGGCCCAATCAATTCTTCCATAGGACTGTCTCCGCTCTATCCTTTAGGTGATCCTCTGCAAGTTATCATCCTTGATCTTGAAAACACGGGCTGTGTTTATATTGAGGATGTCATGACCCACAGTCTTCTTCCTTCACTTTTACACTGGGCTGTGAAGCAGACAGCAGTAATACTGATCTGGCCATTCCTACATGGAGGAAGCCTTAGGGCCAAGTGTCCAGAGCATCCTTTGCAGAGGCTGATACATAGCATCTTTCTTGTCTCCAACCCTTATGTCTCATCTCCTATCATCGTCTCTTCCCATCAAAAAGCCGAATATGCTGCTGGAGACAGCAAAGAGATCCGTAAGACCAGGAAAATTTCAGACAGGCGCATTCCACATTTTCAAAGCTGTATGCCCAACAGTGAGCTCTCACAAAAACGTATGCATACCTTTGATGGTATGGCAGCAGCTAACAGGGCCTTGAGTCATCACGGTCCAGTTTCACTCTCTTTCCCAGTGGAAGCCCTTTCACCTCGTGTGTAGTCGAACTGTGTCTGCGTGATAAGTGGTCCCAGCGCCGGTTTATTTTGCATTCCCAGATGCCATCGGTGTGGCCGTCACTGCGACTCCCGGCCCCTTCTCACTTGGGTCCATCTCCCTCTCCGCCGCTCCTGCCAGCTGTGTCACTTAACACACCCCTTCCAATCGGCTTCTCCACTTAACAGCTAGCTGCCCTATCGTTTTTTATTCCCCGTTCAAAGTCAAGCTTCTGAAGAGCTGATTCTGTTATCTGCTGACTTCCACTGATCCTCAAGCCTTTGTGATTTGATCTGGTCCTCTCCGGGCTACTGATTCTGCTCTTGTTATCTCCCTGAAGGTAAACCCCCGCTCAGTCACCTCAGTTTGTGTTGAGCTCCGTAGATTACAACAAGACTATTCAACACTCTTCACAGTCCTGCCTGCCTGGGTGCTTTTGTTTTATCACTCCCTGGAATAACTTTGGTCCACGGGGCTCTTTGTTTCCCGTCACATAGGTAGCACTGCTTGCTACAGCAGAACACCATGTATCAGCTCACGAGTGGATTCGGAAGGGCCTATCTTCAGCTCTGACCTGTCTGTCTTCTGAGCTCCAGGCATAAGTCACTTAGATACTCAACTGACACTTGCTCTACTTGGGTATCTTATAGGCTCCTCAAGCTTAGCATGTCCTAAATTGGGAAGTTTTTCTTCCTCACCAAATCTTCTTCTCTGCTAGTCAGAATAACAGGCAAGGTTGCCTAGACCACAGCTCTGGGCATCAATCTTAATTCCCTGTCTCAACCCTCATATCTAGCACTTTCAAGACCAATGGATAGAAAGTCCATTACTTTACTTTAAAGTAACTAATTCTAATTGAGTTTTTCTGCTACTGCCTCAGTTCCTTATATATTTTCTCTGCGTTATTTACTTATAAACATTTGTTATGTATGCTGCCAAAGATATCTTCAATGTGACCAAGCATTTGTATGAGCACATTTCTCTTAAAAAAAATCAAAGTATGGTATGTTAGAAAATCATCTCTTTCTTTTCCTTATGAGACATGTTGTGAAGAACAGCTTTGTATCATTGTAACATTAGAAAACGTGCTTCCAAACAAGGTGTAATGGTATACACCTATAGACCCAGAACTCAGGAGAGAGTGACAGAGACAGGAGACATGTACGTTCAAAGTTAGCTTGGGCTACACGGTGAGACCCTGTTTCAAAACTCAAAGAATCAAAAAAAACTTTGTTTTGCCCTTTTTAAACTGTTGCCACTCTCTAAAGCAGGCCACCAGCATCTTACTTCTGCATGACAAGATCGTATTTCTGCCTGCTCTGTTTGCGTACGGTCTTCATCTTCTCCAGTCCCTAGTCTGCATCACCTCCAAAACTTGATTGTCAAATACAACCCCTGCCTCAAATGATTAGCTTTTATTTCCTGGATAGTACTTCTCCCCTTTTGATGTGACTTTACAGATTTTTTACCTTCTGTACCTAGTCTCCTTCAGCCTTTGTAACTTTTTATTTATCTTATTGCCATCTGCTTAAAGATTGTACATCGGGTGTGTGTGTGTTTGTGTGTATGTCTGTGTAAGTGTGTTTGTATATATGTCTGTGTGTGTATATCTAATCCCTGATCCAGAGGGAAATTGGAACACACCCATTTTGTTTCTAGACCATTTGTATATTTCCTTTTATGTGTTATTGATTTGCACTTTATTGTACTTATTTGGCATCTGGTTTCCTTACTAGACAATAAGCGTCACAAAGACAAAACAGTGTTCATAGTATTCACTATTGTGTTCTCAGGACCTTGTACAATTCCTGGTACTGTGTATTATGAAATAAATATTCATTAACTGAATCTGTAAATGGTAGACCTGCTTTAAGTTTTACTGGACACACACGCAGCTTTGTTTTGTCTTTCTTCTTCCCTCTTGCCGAGGTCATAATAAAGATGAGCATAACAAGAGTGGAATGTCCTGAAAGGATTAAAAAATGGAATTTTTTACTGGTAATTTTTATCAACTTAAATATTCTTCCAGGTGTAAGTATACACATTTGTACAAGAGACAGAAAGCAGAGGAAGGGAGACTAGGACCCCAGGGTTTGGTTTTGGTTTTGGTTTTGGTTTTTCCAGACACAGTTTCTCTGTATTGTTTTGGAGGCTGTCCTGGAACTCGCTTTGTAGACCAGGCTGGCCTCGAACTCACAGAGATCCGCCTGCCTCTGTCTCCCGAGGGCCGGGATTAAAGGCGTGCACCACCAACGGCCCGGTGACCCCAGGGTTTTTAAGGAAAGAGGAGGAGACATGAGGAAGACTCTCACAGTGGGTCTCTGGATGGAACTTTTGGAACCTACCTACGGGCGATGCCCTCTGTGAGAAAACATTTGGATGAGCTAAGAGTTTCCAAGTCTATCCTCAAGGGCTCAAGAGAAGGAGATAAAATGCAGAGTGGTACCACTCTGCAGATGTGGCAGATGCCCCATGGACAGAGGGGTTAAATCAGGGAGCAGGTGTTCCTACGCTTCTTGCTTCCTGGGCTCCAGAGAGAGAGAGCAAAGAGCGGGAGTAAGAGAAACCCTGCTGTTCTTTCCTAGGGAACTGTCCCAGTGAGTCTGCAAGGGGCTCCCCTTTTCCCCCCTCCTGCCCTGCCCCCTTCCCAGTTCCTTCTGAAGAGAATGCAGGAAACGCTTGCCCCTGCATGCCTCACAGGCCAGAGGCAGGGGAGGGATGAGGATGCCGTGTTTCCACAGGTGTCACTGAACTTAAAGATGTTTGTAAAGCATGTTATGGGCTTGACTGGGCTCTGGGTGCTGGTGAGGCAGGAGAGCTGCACCTGAAGAAAGGCTGGCTTCCGTGTTGGGATAAAAGGCCAGAGGTCAGTGCACCTTCAGTGGTGTCGCTGTACATAAAGAAAGGCGAGATAAAATATGAGGGACGGCAACTGAGGGGGACGGACAGAAGACAGAGGAGGGAAAAACGGGTGGCTGGTTAATACGACCCCAGAGTAGGGTGGGCTTGGGCTAGACCAGGGAGAGAGAAGGAGATGGAGAGAAGAGCCTTGGTACTTTAGCCCCATGAGGACCCCTCTGAAAAGCCGAGAGCACACTTTGAGGTGGGGTCATGAATTATTTCACCTCTCTGTCCCAGACACATTTGTCTCTTCAAGGTTAACGAAGAGGCAAAAACAGTCCAAGGAAAGGAACACTTTGACCAGGTGATGGATTAAAACAGTCACCCCAGCGGGAGACTTTCTAGCTGTTCGGCTCCCGAGTCTGCTTGGTATAGCAGCCAGGCAGGAGCCACCTGGCCAAGGGCTGGACACACCTTCTTCACTCTTCTTCTAGGTCTCCTTTGTCAACCCAGGATCGAGGAGGCGGCAATTAGAGCCAACTGGGCCCGAGGGTGCAGAGGCTTATGCAAGGTTGGGCTGCAGCTGGGAAGAGAATGTGAGTCTGCCTCTGCCCAAGCAGTGACTGGTAGAGGGATTCTGCTTGGGGATCCCTGAGGACAAATCTCGTTCCCTGCCTTCTGGAACGGTGGCGCCTTCGTCACCCAGCTATGAAGTCAAGCATGGCGCTGGCACAGTGTTCTCCTCACAGCATCGTGATTCTGGGAGAGGGACCAGCAGATTCTCTGGAGAGGGACCACCGGAGGTCCTAAACATACCTAAGGCCAACTCAGGAGGCACTTTCCTCCTTTCTCGTCCCTGTGAATTGAGCCCTCTCTAGAGCTGGGTCCTTTAGGGACAATACACTCAGGGACAGAGATTCAGTTGCAAGCCCTGGTTCTGCTAATAGGATTAGCTGGGGGAACTTGGCCAGGAGTCAGTGATCATGTTGGTTTCTGACTCGTCTGCCTGGCGCAGCTGTGACGACAAAATAGCAGCGTGCGTGCCTATGAAAGCGAACAGGCTGAGATCCTACGATGATGCAGGGAGGCACTGCCTTACTCCAGCTCCCAGTTGCCTCCTAATTTAGGGATAGTAAGGTAAAGGGGTAAGAATAAGACAAACATCATGACCGCCTCTGACCGTTTCCCTCTAAGCTTTCCTTGAGAACCTACGGTTAAAAATCCATAGCCCTCAGAGGACGATTCGCTCCTCCTGGGGACTCCATAGACTCCAGGCCCCTCCTAGGCTCTCATTTTCTTCCATCTGCTCACAGAAGACAGTTTCTGAGAGGGTAGCTGCAAAGGAGGGCCGGGACTAACTTACTTCTTTTCCTGTCGTGGAAGTCTCCTTATTACTTCTGCCTCCATGGACAAAACTGGGTTCTTGAGCCATTGTGATAGCTCCCCGTCCCCCGAATCATGGGTCACTCCTTCCCGCCAGATCAAAGGTTCCCTAGGATGAGGCATCTCACATCAGAAGAGGTGGAGCAGCTGGGGACACAGGCGCCTTTGCTACATGGCTCCCTCCTCTCCATCCCACAGGCTGTATATACCCTACTCACCTCCAAGACAACGAATCTTTCAGAAGCAGACGGCCAGACACTTCTTTGTGTGGGGGCTGTGGGTAGACTAACAACCCCCCCAACTCCCATGGACTCCTCCACCCATTGGTTTCCCCCCCCCTACACACACATTCTGGACCCTCTCTTCCACGCGGACCTAACTTTACCCTGGGCAGCAAATACACTTGCTGAATGACTGGCAAGCCCCTTGGCACAGTCTGTTGATCACAAGCCGCTGTTGAACTCTATACCGGGTGCACTGATGTGAGAAGACAGTGCGGTTTCAGCGGCTTCCCTTGGAGGATGTGAACGTGGAGGGAAGAGGGAGGGAGGGAAGGCTCCTCATGATGTAGGTTGCTGTGCATCCCCAGCAGAAGGGATGTGACACAACCATCTGGAATGAGTCTGGGTGGGTGGAATTGGTTGCAGAGCGTGCAGCGTTTGGGCTGCGCTTTGGCGAATGAGCTGGGGATTCCAGGCCAGGCCGCTCAGGGCAACGGTTCTCAACCTGTGGATCAATCTCCCTTTGGAGGGACTGAACAGCTGTTTCACGGGGGTCCCCTAAGACCATCGGAATATGCAGATGTTTATATTAGGGTGCGTCATAGTAGAAAAACTTCAGCTATGAAGCAACAACGAAGCAATTTTCTGGTTGGGGGGCTCACCACAGCATGGATCTGTGTTAAGGTGTCACAGCCTTAGGAAGGTTGAGAGCTACTTACTGACTTAGGGAATCTTCATGAGTTTGGACAGGGCTGATCTGGATGAAGAGCCTACCATAAAAAAATCATACCTGTTTAAGCCTCTCCTCCTCATAAGTCAATGGCCATAGTCAAACACTCCTCAGGATGGATGAGGAAAGACATATGCAATGTGTGCTACGGAAACTTGCCTGTATGGGCGAAACAGTGTGTTTGGATCTGCTCTCCTCTGAAAGGGAATGGAGAGTTTGCTCATGGGAATGAACCTGGTCTCCAAAAGGGCTCTAGGACAGAGGATCAAGGAATAAAAACAGAGGCTATTACTGTGCATCCAAAAGGGGCCAGGTGCTCTGCACACCTGTCTTATCTATTTCCCATAAGCCTGTAAGTTAACTGTTACACTCATTCACAGGCAGGCAATCAAGGCCCAAAGAAAGGTGAGTTTCTTGCCCAAGTTGAAGTAACTATTACCCTGATCATTTCGTAGACAAGGAAGTTGAGACTCACAGGTGGACTGTTTGCCCAAGATCACCCAACCAGAAATTAGCCATATCTGACTTTACACTCAAATGTTTCTGGCCTCAAATTCAACGCTTCCATCATAAGATGGCAGTTTGAGATGAGACAGCTCTAACACCTGCCAGAAAGCTATCTCTTAGCGTCTTCAGTTTCAGATGCTCCCACCCAAGCGACTGGCTTGCATTCTTACCACACTTTATAGTATATAAAATCTTCCCATGTCCATTATCACCTATATCCTAACAACAGCCCTATAAAGTTAACAGGGCAGGATGAATGTTCCAATTTACAGACAAGGAGGATGATTCTCAGGCTGTCCAGTTGAGGTCATAGGCCGGAGCAGTTCAGAGCAGGAAGATAATCCAGGGCTTACGGGCTCCTGGAAAGACTATCTCCCTCATCTATATGGACAGGTGGGTGAATCCAACCCAGCTGTGTGGGACACTACCTTCTCTACAATTCTGAAACCTGGTGAACTTTTGAAGCCATGCTAGCTCAGAGGCACTTGAATACCTCTCGAAAGAAATGTGCTTTAGTAGACTGCTGTCCGTACGGGCAGGCAACCTTGGTCAAAACTCCAGCCCTATGCTCTACTGGTGTCCTTGTACACTCTGATCTGCATGCCAGGACTTGGGGCCCAGCTTAGACAGAGACATGGTTCCTGGACACTGTGGCAGCCTGGAGACAGAGAAAGGGAAAAAGCCAGGGAAGGCAAATGGGAGCCATGCAGGAGAACTGTCCCCCGGGGACAGCATATGGCTCTGTGATAATGTGGTAGCCATGTGAACAGGTCCCTGTCAAGAGCTCCTTGCGTATCCCAGCTGACGTTCCTGTGCTCTGTTCCTAGCCCCTATAGCCCTATGCATGTTCTAGAACACCTATGCTGATACAAGCACCCGCGGCTTCTTCACGCATCTCTATCCAGGTGTGTCTAGGGATCTACGCATGGCAAAGCACCTTGTCCATTGTCCTAGAATTGTGCCTGGTGGCAGGGGAGGGAATGGGCAGGAGTTGCAGAATAACTAAGATCTCCACCCCCCCAACCCTGCCTTCTTTCTGTTTCCTGTTATTTTAGTGACTGACCAGGGACCTCACATTCTCTGCTTAGGTAAGACCCGGAATTGCCCAACAGCCACCTAGAGAATGCGCTGTTTGGCCTCAGTCCCTGCCTTGTTCCTCTCCAGGTCACCCCTTCTTGACCCCCTTGGCTGCCGCCTATCCACTTTCCCCTCCCACCTCCCACCACACCCCGCTCAGGTATGTACAGTAGAATCCCTCCAGCTCCTTGGGCCCCGCTTGGTGCTAACTTGCAATTCCGGACCATGCTGACAGTGGACCCTGCCTCCTGTTCACCACAGCTCAGCTATAACCCTCCGCCTGTGATAACAGGGACTTGCTCTTGGTTCCGGGGCTCAGAATCTTTCCCCAGCCTCTGACATGCCTCCTTCCTGTCCCTCTGTGTCTCTGCCTCAGACCCCATGGACTGGTGTCATCGAGAAGAAGAGGCAGTGCCCCCCCACACACACAGTTGCACACCATGTCCGTACACATTAAACAATCACCCCTACTCTTTAACAAGTCTGGCGTTTTGCTTGGTTTTAACGACGGAGGTGGTGGTGGTGGTGGGGCAGTGTTTCGGTAAGTGCTTGCGTTGAATAAATAGAGTTTGAAAGAGTTCTTATCGCTGGCTGCCCTTTCACTGAGTTTGTTGGGGTGGAGAGAGAGAGAGAGAGAGAGAGAGAGAGAGAGAGAGACAGAGACAGAGACAGAGACAGAGACAGAGAGAGACAGAGACAGAGAGAGACAGAGAGAGAGAGAGAGAGAGAGAGAGAGAGAGAGAGAGAGAGAGAGAGAGAGAGAGAGAGAGAGAGAAGCACAGGTAGGAACAAATCGGGGAAAGATCAGTAATAAAGTGTGCCCATGCCGTAGCTGCTTCTGGAGGGCTGCTGCCAGAGCTGAGCATACACTTTCCAAGGAGGGCTGCATTTGAGCAGGCACAAAGAAATATAGGACAGTCTCCTGAGCCCTAAACAATGCTGCCGCTTTTAGGCTCAGTGGTGCCACACCCACCTCCCAAATCTTTGCCCGAGTGAGCAGATGTAGACACCCATGATGGATTTGAACCTGGAATTCAAGACACTGCCCTGGAAGAGCAAGCCGGCTTACTCGTGGTTGGCTAGGAAAGCTACACACCTTGTTTCCTCCTCTATTTTGATTTTGGGGAAACTCTAGGGCACTGCCCAGGTTGGGCATCATCATCCGTTCCCCCACTCAGAGCTAGAAGGTGATCAGAAGCTTGTGTGCCCAGATTCACCCTGTTGCCTTCTCCCTTTCCTCCCTACCTAGGGCCGCACCTGGCCGTGTTTCTTTAGACATGGACATCCAGACTTGACCAGAGAAGGCGAGATCCATTGCAGAGAAACTCCTCCAAATGAGAACGCCTTAAATCCTGCACCGGGATGTTGCTGGGGGCAGGGGGGTGGGGGCGGCGTTAGGAGGACTGGATGGAAATGGAAGGACAGAGAAAGGAATGAGGAGCAAGGTGCCTCAAGACACTGAGGCTTCAGTTTCACAAATCAGGAATCCTGCTGGTCACCCAGTGAGCCCTCACAGCCAGCGCTGAAGCTGGAATGCAGCCGCCACCACCAAAAACCAATTGCTCTTCCTGCTTCTCTCGTCTAGGAAGCCGACCCACCTTGACATGATCCACACAGCTTGGCTTGGAGGGCTGTGCACACATGTTCCGAAGCCTTGCTCCTGCTTGGTTCTGCAGATAAAAGAGATAAGAGTATGGTGAGTGGGGTTGAGAAGACCCAGGTCCAGTTTTGGAAAGCAGATGACCTCATGGTTGGTGAGACAAAGGAGGAAACAGCAGAGCAGAAAAACAGGCCTGGGGAACACAAGGCTGTAGGACCAGAGGCTCACCCAGGGGCAGGCTGTGGACTTTGATACCTTCTTTCGCTCATCGGATCTCTGGGGGGGGGGGTTGCCCTACTGGGGCCTAAATGACTTCCAGTCAGATGCTGAGTGAGTGAGGTCAGAGCTTGTGGGGTTCCCCAGGGCTCGTGATCTTCCTCTAAAATAACAAAGTTTTCCACAAGCCCATGAGACCCCATCAACAAGTTCCTCAAAGCCAGAGCTCAGACTCTCCCCTGATATCTTCAGGGTGGGGGACTAGAGACAAGGGCCAGGCTCGGTGATGGGGTCAGGCAGGCGCCACCATCCGCATGAGCATTCTCAAGGTGGGATTAGCCTATGGTCATTGCACCCGGGCCGCGCCCTACCTCACCAAGGTGGAGCCCAACCGTCTTCCACTGGTAACGTGGATGAGAAGGTGTCGGGGCCAGGCTAGGTAGTCAACACAAGTCAGAGGGCAAGAGGAGAACTGATGTTCCCATCCGTACGCGACTTCAGGGTGAGTCCTGAAAAAGCACACGGCAATGCAATGTGGAGCTTTAAATGTGTGAACCATCGGAAGGAAACCAGAAGATAGACATGGGCACACTTATGCAGCAACCCCCTCAAAAAAACCAAAAAAAAAACCAAAACCAAATCACTACTGTAGCACGCTGATCCATTTTCACATGAAGAATGCATCAAAATTGCTGTCCAAAAAAATAAATAAATAAAAGCACACACGTACACCTCAGGAAGTGGAAGTAGCTTCCTGGCACTGCTTATCCCGGCCTCTGTCTTCCTGCTTCCTTCCTTTTGGCCCCTCCCCTAGAACTTTCCAAAGAAGCAGAGTGTGAATGGAGCTAAAACTGTAGGCCACAGGAGGAAGAAAAGGTGGCGAGAGAAGGCGCGTTTGGGGGAAAGACATATGAAAGCTCTTCAACCAGTGAGACCTCCCGACCTGCGAAAACTGAAGTGTGTGTGCTTGCGTACACGTGAAACCTTCGGGTTTCCTCAGAGTCACAACTTGTTTGAGTCGGAAAAGGAGCTTTGAAGGGTTTCAGCACAGGCAGGAATACAACAGAGCCAGCACTAAAGCCCTGCTTGCCAGTCTCCATGACAGACATGGCAGCCCCTGGGTAGTGCTGGTGTGTGTGTGTGTGTGTGTGTGTGTGTGTGTGTGTGCCCGCTCACCTGCTAACCTCTGCCAGCTTTATGAGCTGAGCTGGCACTCAAGGCTTTTGAACCTAGTGACTGGAACAAACTCCACTCTCAGAGAGCACTGTGTCTGATGTCACTACCCTCACTGCCCTGCCTGCCCTGACTCCATCCCTGAAGACCCCACTGCCTGCCAGCCACCAGCAGGCTGGACCTTCTGCTGACCAAACTGCCTGCAGACACCTTCCAAGAGGGCCCAGAGCAAAAGCCACGGCAGAGAGAGTCACCGGAACCAGGGAGAGGAGGGACTGGAGAGGACTAAGAAGCCAGAAACCTAGAGTTCCTCAGAGACTACGCAGAGTTTTAGCCATGGATACACATGCCCACACACTACACACATCAACACACACATGCAAACAAGCTATGCTATAATACGTTCACAATTCAACATATACATACTCAACATGTAACACATACACATATAGTGTATGTATGCATACATGCCACATATCACACAAGAGTAAAAACACATATATGCATGTCCCACTGTACTGTACACACATATTCATAAGTACATACCACATACAACAAATATTATGCAACACGTATGCAACACAAACCACTTATGTACGCACACTAACACACTATACACACAGCACATATACACATTCACATGCTAAATGCACACATAGCACATAACACTACATATTCTACACATACACACACTGTACATATTAACAAATGCTACATAACACACCCACAGCACACCACAAACATAATAAGTACCACCTCCACATACACCTTGGTCATTCTATGTGTACACTTCACACACTATGACATACAAAACGCACACACACACAGATGCATACATTACATACTACATGCATATCGTATCTACAAATCAGATTCTGCATACCCACCAGTCAAATATCACACACATACACACACACACACACACATACACACGCACACTTTATTAGTGGCTCTCAATGAATGTTGACTTTGCCCCTTGAAGACGTTGGCAGGAAAGGCTATTGTCACCCAGCGAATGAAGGTTCAGATGCTACTAAGCGTTGTGAAATGCCTGCATCAGGTCCTACAGGAAAGCAGTGTTCACAGTACCCAGGCCCAGCGACAATTCCAAATACAGAAACCTGCATCTCAGGCTCATTCTCACGCTTAAACACAGGTAAACACAGAATCTCATCAACATCTGGATGCCCCAGCCTGCCACATGTGATTCCCCTAGAGGGGGCCACTGGTGTTCTGATGCCCCTCTCCCCAGCTTTGAGGTTAAGCCCAAAGCAAGAAGAACGAGATAGAACGCACCTCTTCTGCACAGCCCCTTGGCCTCTTCTACACTTCAGGTTGGTCCTCGCTGCCTGTTGACCAACTGAGAGGCAGCCCCTTACTGCGTGGGCTGAGGATTTGTCAACAAGGAAATCGATTTAGGAAGAGTAAGATTACAAGTCTCCCAAGTTGAGGCCAGTCCCTGTGACAGAGTGTGAGCTCCCTTCACTCCAACACAGACAGCATACGGTATAAGGACGCCCCTTGGCTCTGGGCTGCCAAATGAATTCCTCTCTCGTACTGGGCAGTACTGTCCAGTGTTGGCATGGGGACATGGCCGTGCCATCTTCAGAATGCTTTCTGTCCCTTCAGAACCAGCAGTCCAAGAGGCATAGGGGGACACCCCTGTCAGCTGCAGGACTGGGAGAGATGAGGGGTGCTATTATCAGGGTTAGGGTAGAGACTTGAGTCCACAGCCTCACTCTGTCCTAAGACCATGATGCGGCGTACAAAGGCAGAGAATTGTGATGTCTAAGTTTGTGACCACCAAGCCATCCCATTTGTGGATCTACTAATTTGGATACTACTACCAGTGTTCCAGCGGCTGCACTACCCGTCCAACAGCAAAGCCGGGTAAAGGCAGGTGAGAAGAAGGGAAAAGGGGGTTAGAAAATTACTTCTCCCTTCTGGCTTCCTGATGTCTCACTCCCCAGCACGATAAAAACAAGCCTGGCGGTTTTATCTGCTCTCCCGCTGGTGACTAAACTGGGGTCTTTTCCTAGAGCTGAAGAGGACAGAGGAGGTGGGGTGGGCCAGCATCAGACAAACACTTGGCTTAATGGGCACAAAGGTCTTGGGTTCAAGGTTTGGATTCTAGACTTCCCCCACCCACCCAGCTTGAACTCACTGACCCCTAGGTGGGTGGGGAAGGCAGCTAATCGAAATAGTTGTTTGCTCAGGGATGTATGGCCTGGCCTTAGGCCCAAGAGCAGGAATACAAGTCGCTTTCAATTTGAAGGTGGCCCCTTCCATACACCACTCACAGAGATACCTCGGGTTTTGCTCCTAAGAGCCTCCTCCGCACCCATGCTTGACTACCCGCACAACACACGTGACACACCCCACCAAGCCAACACACGCTGCATCATACATACCACACCTAGATACGAGACACACACCACATACCATTACTGCATGTGTATTAAGCACAACACATGCACGCATACTTCATTTAAGCACGACACATGCACACATACTTCATGCACCATGCACATTACACGAAAAGCACGTATCACATGCATATCGCATACATGAAACACACAGTACATATAACACACCAACGAACACACAAGATTCCCTGCGTATGTCTTACAGGGCCGTAGTCAGCATGAAAGCTTGCACACAGAAAGCACAGGCATGCTGCGTACACATACCGCCTGCACATTAGACGCTCACTGTACCACACACTCACACTTCCCTTGTTGAGCCCTCCTGAGTGGGGGGAAAACAAGCTGGAGCTGGTTAGTGACATGCAGACACCTACGACTTCAGAGAGCCAGGCGTCATCCCAGCTAATTGGTCCCCTGGGTGGCAGCAGAATTTTGGATAAGACAGAGTTCCAGTTTCTTCCATATAAGGAAGGTGGACCAGAGATGCCTCTGGGTGGGCTCCGTTGAGGTCCAATGCAGCCACCGGGGATGCCTGTGACCCTGTCTGGGTGGGCCTTCTCACCGCTGCAGAAATCACTTGGCCTGCTAGAGTGCATGAGGAAGTACAGACAAGGTGAGCTTTAGGGTCAGTGATGGTTTGGGGCTTTACGCCCCTCGCTTCTGTGACCTTAGGGACTTGTTTTTAGCACCTGGAACATCAGTCTTCTCTCCATGGGTAACAACTTCCTCATAAGGTCATCTGAGTTTGAGTGGATAATTATAGAGCCTAGTGACAGCGACCCAATGTCGCTCTGAGAAAATGGCCAGATAAAATTCTCTAGAGCATATAAAAATAATTTTTTCATTTACCTGCCCCCCCCAATCAGTTTTACCTAAGCATTCTTATACCTCTTATTTCAAGACAAGGTCTCTCTGACTGGTCTCTATCTTTCCTCTTTCCTGCCCCTAACTGTGCAATGCCACCTCACTGGACCCAACCTGTATCTCACCTGGTAACCTACCCACCCCAATAAGCAAGATCTTCCATGGATAGATTTTTATACCCTGACTCACTAGCTTGGGGATGTAAATTTACATCTTTAAGTGGTAGTGATGAAGACAGCCCACAGCCAAAAAAGCAAAGAATGTTCATCAGGCACTGGAGTGGGCTTACAACACCTAAAACACTTGCATGTACGCGCTCTCTCTCTCTCTCTGGTTCTTTACAAAAAAAAAAAAAGCAGTTGTCAACTCAACGTCGGTGAGAACTAAGTCTTTGCTGTTTATATACCTGTTCTGCGTCAGGCAAAGACATTTAACCCTGGGAGACAAGAGGACTTAAATTCCCAGGGCTTGTGGAGAGAGACAGGCAGAAGCTTCTCTATCCTGAAAAAAAAAAAGCCTTTTCTTCTCCTCACCGCCAAGAGTCCTTCAAGGGAGCCGGCCCAGAAAAAGGTCAATGGATATCCCAAAGTCCATGGGCCAGCTCTTTAATCTCTTTGAAGGCCTAGCAACAGTGGGAGAGTTCCAGGGTGGAGAGTTGCAGGTGAGCTGACGCATATCCTCAGCAGGCAGGACTTTGAGGCCTGTCTCTTTAAATCTCAGGTAATTTGGGAGGAGGAGGGGAGTGCCCACACAGCTCCTGCTCACTCCCAACAGGAGCTCCAGATATACAAGCCCAGCAGATCCTCAGCTCTGCCAAGTGGAACAACACAGGAGCCCTCTTCAGACTTAGGGGTGGCCACCGCCGCCGGAAGCCTCACCAGCAGCTCCCCAGGAGAAGTAGGAGGCAGGAGACGGGAGACGGGACCTCTACAGAGAGAGGGGAGGCCGGCTCTTGGGGGTGCCAATGTGGCCCCAAGGCCGAGCCCAGTCGGGGTCTGGCATCAGCCTCAGCCCCCCAAGGACCCAGCCTTCCACCCCATGGGGTGGTCACTGCCCAAGGAGAAGGGGTTGATACTCTGCCTCTGGAACAAGTTCTGCAGATGGTTCCACAGACAAGAGTCCTGGACTCAGAGCCGAGACGAGCAGAACCTGCTGCAGCAGAAGAGGTAAGCCTGCCATCTGCTTCTACTCCTACCAACGCAGCAGGGCTCCCACCCCACCCCCTCCCAGCTTGCTGAGTCTTTCTCTTGCCACCCCTGGCTGGACAGTCTGTGCCTCAGGTTATGGGCTGGCTCCTAGGATCTTAGCGCTTTCTCTTGAGTCTTGGCCCCATGGGGCTTGCTGGCCAGGATGTCGGTGGGAGGCAGCCTGGGCACAGATGTTCCTTATCTTTACGGTGTCCCATTCAATCATGTAGGCTTGTCGTGAGTACCTCCCCGGTAGCCAGGCACCTCACTGGCCCTGGCGAACCCTCTACTTCAAAGTTGATTGTGGCAGGATAATGTCTCACGTATCTGTACTCCATGTTCTTTTGGCAGTCTGTGGCAGAAATGCATTTTATATATAAGCACACACGTGGGAATGAATGAGAGAGTGATTGAATGAACACAGCAATAATAACTACGGCAAAAAAAATAAATGTGAAAATACTTAACCATTCCTGCACATTTGTCTCAGCCGCTGGAGGGACTTTAAGACCCAACAAAGCTCAGGCGCAGCCTGGGGTGTCTTCCTCTATATTGATGGGCTTGCATGACCTCCTGGCCACAATGCCTGAGATGCTCACCATGCTGCCTTTCATGCTAGGGGGTCTGGGAGAGAATCTGAAGTTTGAGTCCCCTTAGGAAGCCTCATATTTTGTTCCCACTCCCTGAAAACTTCCTTATAATCACGTGATACCCAATCCTGCCTCTCCTGACGCTCACTCCTGCCTCAGACAGCATCTTAGAGTTGGTTTTGGGACACTCACTCCTGCCTCAGACAGCATCTTAGAGTTGGTTTTGGGAGCAGGAGAATAGGAAATCCACTGGGTCTTGGGCCCACCCTGTGGTGGTGTCCTCTCTGACATTGTTAGTGGGGTTCCCCACACCATTGTGACATGCTAAAAGGAAGCTCTGCCTTTGGGGGCTCCCCCAGGCTATGCAGAGACAGGTAGCATGTGTGTTCACAGAGGAAAGGCTGGAGGTTTTGTCTTCGGGTCTTTCTCCATCTCTGAATGCAGCACTTGTCTTAAGCTGGCCTGAGGGCTGCCTGGGATTTCCTATTCTCTGTATTAAGCATTCCATGCCTGGATTTGCCCCTTCTTGGAGCTGTGGCTTTCCTGTCTCTCACAACAGCCACCCACCTCTCTCCCCCTCAGGGCTGGGAGAGTGGGGGCCAGGGCACATGTCTGGCTGATGACGACGTCTTAGGGCAACAGAATGGCATTGTTGTTAGAGAATAACTTCTCATTGGTTTCAATTCTCCTCCACCCACTCTCAGCACCCTGAAGCTGGGGGGCATCAGGCACAGACTGCAGAGATGTCATGGGCTTTGAAAGGGGTGGGTGAGGTTCCCATAGCTCCTGTGCATGAAGAACTGAGGGAAGGGCCTGGACCCAAGCAGACAGCTTGGCTAAGCATAAGCTATGTGCAGGCATGGAATCTGCACCCATTTCTTCCTGCCATCAAGTGGTCTCCTCTATGGTGTTGGGCTAGGAAGACCTAACCAGTTAGGGGGTTCTCCCCTCCATTTCCTGGTCTCTACATCTGTTTCCATAGTTCCTCAGCCTTCTTCTTCCCAGACTACCTGATGTCCTCAGGAGTGGCCCTCTTTGGATGTTACTTTCCAGAAAGAGCTGAAATTTCCTAGGAGTTTCTTGGCCTGAGAGGTCAGCTGCGCTTAGGGAAGGCATTGTGGAAATTGGACAAGCTGGGGGCCAGCACTTAAATAATCACTGAGCCGTGACAGAATCTCATCCTCTATGGTACCGTCACTCAGCTTATCTGATATAAAGCCCAACCCAGGCTTGGGAGGGAAGGGAAATTCTATCATCTCCATGAGAACCAACAAGCCTGGAGCTCAAGAGGGAACCCTCGAAAGGAATTCTGGGGTAGCACCAGGTAGGATTTCATGGAGCAGAAGATGGTTTCAGCGGAAGGCAAAGCTTTAAGAACTCTGCAAAATAAGCAGAGGTAAGGCAACCCTCTGCTGCGTGACACATTTCTCTTGGGTCTTAATCCATATTAGCTGAATTCTCAAATCTTTCCCGTTTCTTCCAAACCTCTTCTTCTGGTTTCTCATTTCTGTGTGACCAATGTATTAAACATTGATTGAGCATAACGTATACTCCACTAGATTTGTGGGAAATTAACCTAATGTAGTTCATAACTCTCAAAGAGCTCATGTCCTGCTGGACAAAATGTACCAATGTTCATGTTGTTCCTACATATCTTCTGATTAAATCAGCGTCAGAGACAAAGAAGTCGTATTGTTGCTGTGTGTGTTACAAAGTTAGGCTCGTGGTAGATTCATCAATGCAGAACATTTATAGAATTTTTCCTTTGTAATAAGTACCAAACAATGTTGTACATTAGCAATATATACATAAATTATATTCCTTAGGCATTATGGGTCACCTAGGAAGGTAGGGCAGTGTTACCTTCCTATGCTCCCAGTACTTGGAATATTGAAGCAAGGGACTGATAAGCTCACAAGGCTAACTTGGGCAACACAGTAAAACTTGTTTCCAAAAGTCCAAAATTAATGAACAAGTTGAATATTATAGCCCTCACTTTATAATCCCAGTACTTGGAAGGCTGAGGCAGGAGGGTTACCACAAGTTTATCATTGACTACACAGTGAGTTCCAGGCCAACCTGGGCAACAGAGTACAGTCATGTCTTAAAGTCTACTAGATGATTATATAAATGACGTGCAAATATTATATCACTGTAGGGAATGTTCTAGAGCTTGTATGGATTTTGGTATGCGAGGAATGTTATAGAACCAACGTTCTACAGATTCTGGAAGAATAACTGTGCTTAGGTTGAAGGTGAGCACGGTGAAGGTCATGAAAAGGTTTAAGTGAGTTTAAACAAGAGAGCAGAGAAGGAAACTGTCCTATCTGTTATCTGATTTCTGCTAGTGTGGGGTGTGCTGGGAGCTTCGCAGAGCTGCCCAACCTGACTTCCCACCTGTCCTGTGCTGGCATTTTCACTCCCTGGGAGGACAGGGAGTCATGCTGGCCATTTGAGTTGGGTTACGTGAAAACCTGTATAAATGATGTATGTGAGCTGGTGTTTCTGTGAAAGCTCAGTTCTGACTCTCTCCTGAGGACCTCAGTTCTTACCTTGGTAAGTGCACGCGGCATGTGCCTGTTTGCTTGCCCGTGTAAGGGAGCTGTGGCAGTTAAGAAACAGCTTGGTTCCACATCTTGAAATAGGCACATTCTCCAGTTTCTGACTTCCTCGTCTCATCGCCAGGAATCTCAGCTGGAGGGAGGTGGCTCATGAGTGCCCAGTGTATGCCATGTTCCCACACATGGCTGCTCTTTCTCATCTGCGGCCATTGCTCTGGGCCTGACCCCCCACCTCCCAAGAAAATTCAGGAAGGGCCATAAAAACTAGAAGAACCACATAATTTAGTGGTGAGCACCTGGGGCCATGCTCTTGGTAAGCAAGTCTGCCTTTTAACCCTGTGTGGTCTTCTGGCAGCTCTCTGACCCTGCTGCCTCAGTTTCTTTTCCTTAATAAAAAAATGGAGAGAATTACTCTCATCTGGTGTTGTGTGGCTGTGGAAAACAGAAGTGGGACTAAACGGTGTTACTTTGGAAACTGACAGGTGTACTAAACAAATGGGATTGTGACAAAGAATAGCATTAAAAGACAGCTACCGAGGATGACAAGCATGAGTGGGCTATGAACGTCCTCCTAACAGAAATGGATCCCATCAGAATGAATCTGTATCAACCACATGCTATTACCACTCACAGTCTGCCCAGGGCCTACGGTCAGCCGTAAGGGCATTTGTAGAGAAACTCCCGTGTACCTTCAGAGTGCCCCCATCCCAGCCAGCCCTTCTATTCCCAATCAACAGGACAGAGGAAAGGCTAAGGAGGCACTTGTCTCAGCTCAGAATGACCTGGTTGGACTAATCACTTCAGAGTACTCATCCTGAGAGGCCCTATGTGTTACAGGCACAGTTTCTACTCTCCTGACCTGAACATTCCTTAAAACTCTTGGATCCTTCCTTGTTTCCCAGAGTAAAAGGCAGAGCATGACTCATGGGCATGACACGCATAGACTTATATGTTCATAAGAACCAGGAGCAGAGAGTTGGAGGACCAGAAGTCATGGAGGAAGGAAACCAAGGACTCTCACTTGGAGACATAATGTTGACTTTGAACAAGAGAACTCTAACTTAGGTCCCCAACAACAACAGAATTGTACTAGGTTATGTGTCAAAAAAGCCTATTACTGAGTTTTCCCCCCAAGGCATTATGGAACTACACTGTTCAATTTTGTACTTAATCACCAGGTAAAACAAACATCGAAGAACCTGGAAATATCTTCCATGGTCTGATGATTTCTATTTCTTTTCGCTACTTTCTGATCACACCTTTTTGTTTCTTTCCTACTTATTTTAGTTAGTAAATATTCTGTATGCTTATGGAGCTTTAATCTCTTTTTATGTGAAGAATCCTTTCCTGTTAATCAGTTAAGAATAATTGCCCCTGTATATCAGGATTTCTCTACCCTGGCATGGTTAGCATGTTGAGTATGGTAAATCTTTGTAAGAGCCCTATACGGGGTGTTCAGCGTTGTTGCTTTACTTTATCTCCTGTACCTTAGTTGTTCTTTAACTTTCTATGATGGGTTGCTATCTGATAATCTTACACTTCTTCTTTTGGCGGCCAAGGGTCCTGATGCAAGTTTGGAGTTCTGGGTCCTCACTGCCAAAACTAGTAGGGAGTTAGAACTTTGTCTGCTATCACCTTGTGGCCCTATGCAGTTACTGCAGGTTATAAAGTAGAATGGAAAAGGCTGCCTGACCCTTCCTTCTTCATTCTACTGGATTCTGACGTTCGCAAGGAGAGGAGACCACTTCTTACAAACGTTGTGGAGTTGGGTTATAAGCTATTTCTTTACCGGGGGTATTGTCTGAGTAATTTGCCAGGTAAGACACAGGATGCCTCTTTCTATTTGACTTTCAGATGAACAATGGATAAGTTGTTACTGTAGGCATGCCCCAAAAATATTGCATAGAGTTGGAGCGAGACGTTGTAAATGGATATGATCAAAATTACATCTATAAATGCATGGCATTTTCAAAGAACACATAAAATAGTATTGAAATAGTTGTATAACTAGAGTTCAGTTTTAATTGAGCATCATGTAACTGTACTCTTTTATCTGTCAGTCTTTGGTCTTTCACAGGACTGGTAGGATAGCAGCAGGCAAAAAGGAAAGGATTACATAGGAAATAGAGGCTTGTGGGAGGCCGTTACCAGCTTCAGAGATGTTTCATGAACAAAAGGAAACTCTGTGATTCCCAAGTATAGAAAAAGAAACATGTTCTATTTACAACACAAAGTGCAAGATGTTATAATAAAAATAAGACCAAAGAAAAGAGTGAAAAATGTTCTAGAAATGGTGGTGGTGGTGTGTGTATGTTGGAAGAAGCTTTGTTTCCCCTACATTCTAGTGCTGACTTTAAAATATCTATGTAAGAGGTAAGAGAGCTTTGGGCAAATGGCCAGAGTCATGGTGGTGGCGAAAGGTCTAGAAAACGCGTTTTGCAGCAGTGCTTTCAAGCCAAACTCTGTTTTTCTCTTATGTTATCTGTTTGTTTCACTTGGGTATATGCATATTTAGTGTTGGCTTTGGGGAGGGGTAGACAGAGACAGTAAGAGGGGCAGTAAAGCCACCTTGACATCAATACTGATTCATCCATTCTCCCGCTATCATAGTGAGCAACCACTGCACACAAGGAGTGCAGAATGCACAATGGACAATCACTGGGTTGAGGGGGTGGATTCAGGAAGAAGCAGCCTTGTGGGCACAGGTCCAAGCAGAACGGTGTGCTCTGTGGGGCTGAGGTGTGCAGTGAGACCGAAATGCCAAGCGTAAGGAGTGAGGGGGAAGATCAGAGAGTGGAAAAAAATGGTCCCACCAAGACCGTGAGGACCTCTGTGTTCCTTATCCTTGGGCATTGAGAGATCTGTCCGCCTTCTGTAAGCTGTGGCTGCATTGCCATTTAGAAAGACTATCTTGAGAACATTAAAAAGAATGGACTAGGGGTAAGTAGGGTGCAGGGAACCCAAGAAAATGTCTTGCTAATCCTGGACCAGAGCATGAAGATGTGAATTAATGAGCTTTAGTAGCAATAAGGAGAAAGAACTAAATGGAGACAGAATCTTAGATGATTGATTGAACCTGGTTGCTGCCTGTGGACCTATGAGGGAGCTGGGGTTATGGTTGGGAGAGATAGGAGTCACTTTCTTCTCCTTATCACTTTCCTAATCCAAGTTCTACAGTACATTCAAGAAGAAACGTAAGAGGGAGATGAGATCATTCAAATCCACGTGAAAACCAATAAATGAATTCTCTAAATTAGATTCTTTCCTTCCCCCTCATCTGTCATTGTTGGCCACCTTTTATATCTTCACAGGTACTAATAGCAGAAATAAAGTAGCACCTAAGGCTCTGTAGACAGGTGTGGAGATGATGGATGGCTTTACTTCCTAAGCTTTAAGCGTACTCTTTAGAGATGGGGGTTCCAAAGCTTGACTCGGATGTATCACTTTAGCAATTTCACATGCATGGACCACACTCAATACCTCCTGGCTTGAGTAATGTTTCCTGAACTTTCATTTGTGCAAAAAGTCCATTGGGAGTCTTCCTAAACTGCAGACCTGGTCATTTTGTATCAAAGGATAATCAGAGAGCTGAAATTTCTTACCAATTTCTATAAGATGCTGATCATCTATAGGATTTCTGATTTAAGAAGGAAAATGGTGGAAATTAAGATGCGAGGAGAGAGGGGTGTGCGTGACCACGGCCCAGAGTCAGGCTTTCTGGCAAGGGCTGTTGCTGTTTTTAGACTGAGTCCTGATGATACGGCCAGAAAGAGGAGGGAAGTGGAGGAATTAAATGTTCCACACACTGAAGGTCAAACAGTAAGGCCTCTTGTAATAGAAGAAAACCCACTAGTCTCTGCATGTTGCCTCCCTCCACAAATATGGGGGAGGAGCTCCTTATACCTCTAGTACATAGAAAACAAGACTTATCATGCAGGGCAATCTCGGGAAACTGCTGAGTCCAGAATAGGACCACTCCCAGCATGCACAGATCATGTGGTGAGTGTATGCCTGAAGAAAGCTCCTTATTTCTTTGTCCAATATGCACAGATGGCTCACACACACACACACACACACACACACACACACACACACACACACACACGCCCTAGATGTTCTGGTTCCAGCACCAGGGAATAGGGAAACTAGTCTGGGCATTCTCTTACCTGGGCTCAATGCTTGAAGT
Organism: Mesocricetus auratus; assembly: GCF_017639785.1. Taxonomy (NCBI): domain Eukaryota; kingdom Metazoa; phylum Chordata; class Mammalia; order Rodentia; family Cricetidae; genus Mesocricetus; species Mesocricetus auratus. The sequence goes on from NW_024429268.1 coordinate 5,211,940, forward strand.
CAGTTTAGGAGAGCTGCACAATGAAGAGAAGAGGGTTGGTGACTTCTGAACGGTAATAACCCATCCGTCTGGGTCAGGAGCCTCTCCATCCATTCCTGCTGTGACACAGAAGTCTAAGCGAAGCCTTCACACCGTGTCCTACAACTGCTCACTGTTACCACCTTTCTTGTCCCATTTCCTCGTAGGATCTGGGAGTCGCCTCTTCTTCTAGCTGCAAAAGAGAATGATACCCAGGCCCTGAGAAAGCTGCTCAAGTTTGAAGGATGTGAGGTGCACCAGAGAGGTACGGAGCGGAGTCCTAGCCATGGTCTGTGGGTCAGTCCCCCACGTCGCAGACATCCCTAAGAGAGCCCACGACCTAGAGTACGTTTTCCTCCGTTGACTGTGCCAAAGACATTATTTGCCTTTCCCCCCCTCTAAATGCCAGGAGCCATGGGGGAGACTGCACTGCACATAGCAGCCCTCTATGATAACCTGGAGGCTGCCATGGTGTTGATGGAGGCGGCCCCAGAGCTGGTCTTTGAGCCCATGACCTCTGAGCTATACGCAGGTGAGGCCCTAAGGATGGATGTTTTCCAGAAACCTCAGATAGGTAATCTGGGGAAACAGATAAGCTATCTGAAGATCCCTAATTTTTATTAATATCATCCCACAAGCTGTCCTTTTTCTGAGTCCCGATGAAAAGTTATCACGTCTGGTCCCTGATCTCCCAGAGACCCAGAGAAGGGGCAGAGTTGGATGGAGGGAGCAAAGGGATCTACTGAGAACCCTTAGCATCCTCAAGGCCCCTGCCATCAATCCAAGATGGCCACACACACACACACACACACACACACACACACACACACACACACACACACACAAACTTTGGGGCCATGTGAGAGGGATTCCTTCAGGTTCCTGAGAACAGATAATGTGGCTTGCAACTCTCTTTGGGGCAGGTCAGACTCCATTGCACATTGCAGTCATGAACCAGAATGTGAATCTGGTCCGCGCCCTGCTGGCCCGAGGGGCCAGTGTCTCTGCCAGAGCTACTGGCTCCGCCTTCCGCCACAGTCCCCACAACCTCATCTACTATGGTGAGATCCAGAGCCAGGATCAGAGGTGCAAAGTGGGGCAAGGGTCGTAGGAGGGGAGGCTCAGGAGGGCCCTTTCCTTGGTTGTCTTCTGGGGAGCTGGGAGGGTGGTGCTTCTAAGACGTGGAGGCAGAGGCCAACTCCCTCCATCACCCCCTCTGGACTGTGCCTCCCTGAGGTTTCTCCTGGGCGTGGGATCCCGAGCCACAAGCTGAGACGTGGGAGGAGGAGGAGGCAGTTGTTGGGCTGAAGGGCAGAGGTCCCTCTCCTCTCCTGATCCCGCTGTGTCCTGTCACATACCTCCTTGTGTCCACAGGAGAGCACCCTCTGTCCTTTGCTGCCTGTGTAGGCAGTGAGGAGATTGTCAGGCTGCTCATTGAACATGGAGCTGACATCCGGGCTCAGGACTCTCTGGGTAGGAGCTGGGATGGGGGGAAAGTGTTGGATGCTGTGTGTGTGTGTGTGTGTGTGTGTGTGTGAGAGAGAGAGAGAGAGAGAGAGAGAGAACACTGGGTGGGACAGGGAGTGAATCATCAGGGAACCCGATGACAACCTCTGTCTTCCCCAGGAAATACAGTACTGCACATACTCATCTTGCAGCCCAACAAAACCTTTGCCTGCCAGATGTACAACCTGCTGCTGTCCTATGACGGGGGAGACCACCTGAAGTCCCTGGAACTCGTGCCCAACAACCAGGGACTCACCCCCTTCAAGCTGGCTGGAGTGGAAGGCAATATTGTGGTGAGACCCATGTCCTAGGGCGTCTTTAATGGTCCTGGTTTTACGTTGCTGGGAACAAAGAGAACTGAATACATCTAAGAGGCTTAGGTCCAATCCTCGGCTCTACTTAGGATCTGCTTCAGCCTGTGTCTTTCATTCACTGGCCCGTTTTTTTTCTCTGTACCTGTTTACTCTGACCAAAGTACTGGGAATTTGTGTAGTCTAGACCTTATCCTGAGGTTTTCTGCAATGCCTAAGCCCACTTGTCCTTCCCTGAAGAGTGACATGCTAATTTCCCCGTATCTCCAGGCTCTGGACTGAATCGTGGGGCAGGGTAAATCTAGGGTTCCGGTGACATGAGTTCTTTTGACTTCCAAAGGCTGTGGTCTTTACAGGAAGGCCGACACCTTCTCTGATTTTTCCCCCCTTGGGCTTTGGCAAGTCCTTCATCTGTGGATCCTGACCATCTCTACTCTCTTTCAGATGTTCCAACACCTGATGCAGAAGCGAAAACATATCCAGTGGACATATGGGCCGCTGACGTCTACTCTTTATGACCTCACCGAGATTGACTCCTCAGGAGATGATCAGTCGCTGCTGGAGCTTGTTGTCACTACAAAGAAGCGTGAGGTACAGAGTCTTCACAGCTCAGGCCCCGGGGAAGGGTGGCGGGCTCTCGGAGGGAGGTACTGTCCTATTCCTGCTGTTGTAGGCCCGCCGGATTCTGGACCAGACGCCCGTGAAGGAGCTGGTGAGCCTCAAATGGAAGAGGTACGGGCGGCCTTACTTCTGCGTTCTGGGCACCATCTACGTGTTGTACATCATCTGCTTTACTATGTGCTGCGTCTACCGTCCCCTCAAGCCCAGGGCCACCAACCGCACCAATCCCCGGGACAACACCCTGCTGCAGCAGAAGCTTCTTCAGGTGACAACTTGGTAGCGGCAGGATGGTAGCGCATCTGGAATCTTCTCCTCACAGCGTTGTCCCACTTTTCCTGGCTCCCCACCAGGGTTTCCCCTCTCACCTTAGATGTCCGAGAAGTGGGCGCAGACTCAACATGTGCGCACACAGGAACACACCCGCATTCTTGCTCTAGGAGCAGAGTTTGGGACCAGCTGAACCTCATGGTCCGGAAAGAATCTGAAAGACCCGACGGCCTTGGGAGCTCTTACATTGGACAGAGACAGGGGCGATTTACCAATATCTTTCCTCCCTAGGAGGCCTACGTGACCCCCAAGGATGACTTACGGCTGGTGGGGGAGCTGGTGAGCGTCATTGGGGCTGTGATCATCCTGCTGGTGGAGGTAAAGCGTAGATGGGACCCTGGCGGAGGCTGTCTGCCCCAGAGCCCAGCCCGCACTCTGGTCTACAAGTGTCTTTATGTCTCCTTGGCTTCCTTCCAGATTCCAGACATCTTCAGGTTGGGGGCCACCCGATTCTTTGGGCAGACCATCCTTGGGGGGCCGTTCCATGTCATCATGTGAGTGTCTCCTTCACCTCACTCCCAGAGCTTCCATCGTCCTCCTTCCCTCGGTGCTGTGCGACCCCGGGGTACTGAGTACGGAGGGCGAGGCTGAATCTGACAGCATGGGGCCTGTTAGAACTACACTCTGGCTGTTAGGTCCCCAGGATGAGCCTGACTTTTTCACGCCATTCCCCCATTTCTTTCCCTTCCAGTGTCACTTATGCCTTCATGGTGCTGGTGACCATGGTGATGCGGCTCACCAATGCTGATGGGGAGGTGGTGCCTATGTCCTTTGCTCTGGTGCTGGGTTGGTGCAATGTTATGTACTTTGCCAGAGGATTCCAAATGCTTGGTCCCTTCACCATCATGATCCAGAAGGTCAGTGTCTCTCCCCCTTCCCCCCCTGCCCCCATGCTTCCTAAATAAAGAGCCCTAGACCAAGATTAAGCAAACACTTTCTCACAGGGCTGGGTAGTACATATTTCAGGTGTTGTGAACACTACATGATTCTTGTTACATATTCCCGCTATTTTTTCCTCTGAAAAAAAATTAAAATCCTCTTATAAGCTTAAAAATCATCCTTAGCTTAAGATCCTAACCAAGACAGGGCAGGCAGATTTAGCCAGAAGGGTGTAGTTTGCCAACACATCCTGGTGTATGGAGTCATAAGACTTTTGAGGTTAGATTTACTGATGTCAGATGGGTAACTGGTCTGAAAGTGTGGTGTTCTCTGCCTCTTCCTCTCCGTAGATGATTTTTGGTGACTTGATGCGATTCTGCTGGCTGATGGCTGTGGTGATCCTGGGATTTGCTTCAGGTAAATCACCAATCCAGGACAGAGGCTGTGGGAGGAAAAAGCTGGAGTGGGGGTGGGCGTTAGAGAGTACAGAATTCTTCAGACTGAACTGGAGGGAGGCCAGATGTTAGAGGAGGTCATGTAACGCGTAAAAGTGGGACGCTGCTCAGAAATGAGGGACAGTAGTATCAGGGGGCAGATAGGAGCACAGCCTTGTGGAAAGGAGTGGAGCATGACAACTTAAAATGTACTGTTTGTCAGGTGATCAAGGGCAGGGATGGGCATGCTAAGGTGCACAGGAGACAGGGTCTCAACACTAGACAGAGAACTACGGGCAACTACGGAATGCTGACAGGGACACAGTCTTTCTTGGGGAAGAGCACACCAAGTGAAAAACATATAGACATGTAACATTATGCAGACCCAGCCGGCCGCGCTTATGTATTTAGGAAATGTGTATGCATTCAGGAACTGTGTCAACAGTCAGTGAAAAAGGCACCTTCAATTTGGTAATACAATGACATTATAACCTCAAAAAAATAAACAATTTAAAAATGCATTCTTCTGAGCTGAAGCAGCAGTCTGAGATGAAGGGAATGCTATGGATGCAGAGAGCAGAGAGCTGGTGGTGGGCTAGTCCTGATGCAGTTGCCATGGTAACTCTCACCCCTTGGGTGGAGCAGCCTTCTATATCATCTTCCAGACAGAGGACCCTGATGAGCTGGGCCATTTCTTTGACTACCCCATGGCGCTGTTCAGCACGTTCGAGCTCTTCCTCACCATCATCGACGGCCCTGCCAACTATGACGTGGACCTGCCTTTCATGTACAGCATCACCTACGCCGCCTTCGCCATCATCGCCACGCTGCTCATGCTCAACCTCCTCATTGCCATGATGGGCGACACTCACTGGAGAGTTGCGCATGAGAGGGATGAGCTCTGGAGGGCGCAGGTGAGCCCCCTGGTGGCTAGGAGGGTTACTGCACCTGCCTTCTTCTTGCCCAGGAAGTGGCCATGCTAAAATAATAATAGCAGCAGCCGTGTTTGTACTCATGGGTATCTGGGTAGGTTTTTGCACAAGTCACAAAATAATGCGACATTCCCGGGGAAATTCAATTAGCAACGGAGAGCACTTCTAGAGTCTCTGGGAAGATTTCTGTATATTTCTCTCAACAATTGAATCCTCAGTCTTTTCTAGAAATACCGTGAACAAATGGCTAAAACTATATTTGGTAAATTGTGCTCCCAAGTAAGAGTGGAAGTATCTTGTCTCTTGAAAACACTGAAGCCTGCAAAAATTGACCCAGAAAAATTGGAAGTGTTATAAATAATGACATTTAAAAAAAAAAACACTTTCTTCAGCAGCAGAAGCTATCTTCAGTAAGATCGGTATTATGACGGGCATAAAGGACAATGAGATGAACCAAGTCCTCATTTAAAAATATACCCGAAAAATAATTTATCTCAACAAAAATAATTTAAGCAAAATAAAAACGGAGCTATAAAACCCTGGAAAGCATTTAACTATGATTTGTGGAAATGGAGTAAAACCTAATCTGGCTAAGAAGGTTTTGCTGGGAGAAATATTTTGAAAATATGTTGATATTGGGTTTCCAAGCAGGATGTTTATATTCTTAAAGCACTTGGTGTGTGCGGGTTTGGAACATTCCGAGAGCTGTGAGACTCCTCTGTTTTTCACAATCTTGCCCATACCTTTGGTCAAAGTCTCTCCTGAGGGTACACTTTTACAGGCCATCTGCGCCTCACCTGGCTTTGCCATGGCTTTCAAGTCATAGGATAAAGAACTGTGGGGCTCAAGTCCCATCCACTCTCTTCCACAGAAGGTGCTCTACCAAGTTCATGCAGCCATCTTTGGTTGGGAGGGCGGGTCTTGCTTCTATTTCTAGAGAGCCACAAGCCCGGGAGTTTGTTTCTAAATTGTCTTCCCTTTTCCTGGCCTCCCCTCCCCTCTCTGCCCTTTTCAGTCTGCACCTGATCTCTCTGACTTCCCTTTTTGTCCCTAAACACAGGTTGTAGCCACCACCGTGATGCTGGAGAGGAAGCTGCCTCGCTGCCTGTGGCCTCGCTCTGGGATCTGTGGGCGCGATTACGGACTTGGGGACCGCTGGTTCCTGCGGTAAGACGCGTGGTCCCCTTGGTGGTGTTTCCTAAGCAGTGACTTTGCATTGCTGTCCTCTTGCTTCCGGAAGCTCGGTGGAGGTCTGTATGCTTCCCAGGCCCCTTGCTTATCAGAGCTTGGGCTCCTAAGCATCCGCAGAGCAGAGCCTATAGCCTCCTGGGGCCTGGTTGTTGAGGGGCTGGTGTTCTGCGTCCCCACGGCGGCTTCATAGAGCCTCCAACCATGGTGGGGTTGAACGAGACATGTCGACCGCAGGTCTTCCTTTCAGTTCCCCTGTTTCTGAATCCCCTCCTCCCACCCCCTCCAGGGTAGAAGACAGGCAAGACCCCAACAGGCAACGCATCCGCCGCTACGCACGGGCCTTCCAGCAACAAGACGGCCTCTACTCGGAGGACGTGGAAAAAGACTCGGGAGAAAAACTGGAGATGACACGCTCCTTTGGTGCCTACCTGTCCTTTCCCACACCCTCCGTGTCTCGAAGCACCTCCCGGAGCAGCTTCAACTGGGATAGGCTGCGACAAGGGACTCTAAGGAGGGACCTTCGAGGGATAATCAATTGGGGCCTAGAAGACGGGGAGGGCTGGGAGTACCAGATCTGAAGGTTGACTCTCACCAAGCGTCGAAACAGAGCGAAAGAAAGCCAGTTAGCAAGTAGAAGTCAGCCCCCAGAGTCCAGGGGGAAGGGGGAGGGGCATGCCAAGGAATGCACACTGGGGATACACGTTCCGGGTCTCCACGGCCCCTTCAGCTTGGGGCAAAGGCAAGGAGACTCCGTGGTGCTTGCCTCAACCAATCATCCCTTGATCTCTTACGGGAGCTCAACTGCACACTAGAGCACTTTAATGACAGGCTTGCCATCTTGGGCACCTGCCTCCACCCAGGCCTTGTAAACGGGAGTGACAGAACTCCTCCCAGAGTGCTCCAGACAACCGATGGAGAACGCTGAGCTTGTGGGAGGGAAGGCGTCTGTGATGGAGAGACGCAGGCACTAGTCTTGGGGTGGGGAAGCTGGGATGAGCCTCGCCACCTTCCAATAAAGTCATGTCCTGATTCCCCACCCAGATCCCCCGTGTGTTTCGGCGAACTTAACCACTGGCCCACCCTGCCGTGCGGCTCTGCTCCTCCTGCAAGGCCGGTCCTTGCAGACCCAAGCATGGACACACCCCAACCTGTAAATTCCCTTCTTTCCCTTTAATACGGGGGAGGCTGCTGGAAGGGCAGGATTTGGGGATGTAGTGTCCAGTGGGCTGGGTTTAATGTGGCAGGCATGGAGGTTGGAAAAAAAGCCCGGCTCAGGGTCACATGTCCTTCCTCCGTCCTATGTCCGGGACCGGGTTGGGGCGTCAGCGGCTCACAGATCCCCGAGCAGAGGAGACGTCACACCTCCACTGAGCCGGGCTGCCTCAGGTGCTGCTGGAGGAGATGGATGTTGTGCAGTAGCTTCTTCTGGTGGCCGGCCAGGGTGATGCCCAGACCCGGCAGATCCCTGGCGGGGATGGAGTGGGTCAGACGTGGGCTTGGGCCAGCTCCTTGAATGCCCCAGACGGACCCCATTGTCTCGGGGCCCAGACGGCCCACCCTCCCACCTCACACCACCTCCCCATCCCCCGGCCCCCCCTGCGCTTACTCCAGGCTGAGCTGAGCCACATCACTGAAGGTGGAAAGGCCAAACTTGGAGAAGTTGTCCTTGTAGCACTCTAGTCCAATGGCTGAGAGCCAGGCCTGGGGAGAGTCCAGGCAAGGAAAGGCCAAGGCCACGGGGTTCAGAAGAGCCTGGGAAGGCCTAAGGCGGGGGAAGGGGGGCAAGCGAAACAGGTTTCCTCTTCATCTCACTCTTCTCCGTCAGCTTTTCTTCCTTTCGGTTTACACCACCTGCCCTCCCCAGCTTTCCCGGGCTCCAGCCCCAAGCTCCAGACCTGTCCCCGGAGCCCCCTTCGGCCAGTAGGGTGTCTGGCTTGCGGATCATCTTGTCGAAGGCAGCCACAAGCTGGTCAAAGTGAGGCCGACGGGCACGGTCCTTCTGCCAAGTGTCCAGCATCAGTAGATGTAGCCCCGTGGGGCACCCCGGAGGCGGGGGCAGCCGGAACTCTTGCTCTATTGCGTTTAGTACCTGCGGGTCAAAGGGGAGACGCGAGATGAGAAGCTGTCGCTAGTTAGCGGTGTCAGACAAGGGGGCAGGACGGGCCGTATCCAGGTGTCGCATGAAGCTGAGGCGGGAAGGGAGCCGGCCACAAGACTCAGAATGCTCCAGTGGCAAGATCTTACAACAGGGATGGCTCAGAAAGGGGTGGGTTTAGGAAATGAGAGCGGAAGAAGGGTTGGCATCACAGCGGGAACTCAGCAAATGCGCAGGTCAAGTTCAAGCTCACCTCCTGCTCACTCATGTCCCAGTAGGGCCGCTCTCCGTAGCTCATGACCTCCCACATAAGTATCCCGAAGCTCCAGACGTCGCTGGATGTTGTATATTTCCCATGTGTAATGACCTCTGGGGCTGCCCAGCGAAGCAAGGAACTTGAACCCTGAAGGGGAGAACCAGAGACCAACTAGTAATAACCATGGTAACAGGCACCTTCACCGGGCAGCTTAGATACGTAGATGTCTGGGGGAATCTTAACCCAGCGTCTCATTCCACCCCCTCGGCCATCCAGAAGAGCAGATGATACACATGAGGATGCAGAATCAAGGCTTCAAGACTATGAGACGGAACAAAGGCCACGGGGCTTGAGAGTGGAGGACTCAGGGATTGGAACGCCCCTGGGCTGACCCTCCAGCCTGTGTCCTGCCCTCTGTACTGACAGCAAGTTAGGAGCTGGTACTCGGTGTACAGTTCCCTTGTCTTGCTGTGGTCCCTTGCCTCCTTCAATCTCTCGCTCGCTCTAAGCCCAGGCTTGAGTCTAACCGGCCCTCCAGACGCTGCTGCCATTAGACATCCCACTGGCAGCACCCAGCCTGCGTTCTAGCTTTCCCTCTGGCATGCAGAAGAGCAGCGCTGTCCCTCCAAGGCCCCCGGGGCTCACCTGAGGACTGTGGCCGAGCCGGGCCACCTTGCACACCAAGTGGCTGTTCACCAGCACACTTCGGGCGGAGAGGGCTCGATGCACAAAGGCAAAGCTAGCCAGGTACTGCATGGCGGCGGCCACACCCCGCTGCATGGCCACCAGCTGCAGGCTGCTGAACTGGCCTTCCCGCTGCTGAAGGGCAGAGGACAGAGGTCATCAGCAGGGTTAGACGCGCTCTGGGAAAAACAAATAACAACAACAAACAAAACACGTATCCGCGCAAGGGGGCCAGTGGCAAGCAAATCTGGGAACCAAAACAATGAACGCCTGAGAATAAAGGATGAAGACCAGGGTGGAGGATGGGATAGGAAGGAGCAGGGGCCTTCTGGGGGAAATCGGGAGAGCTCCAAGCTTTTCTCAACCCCCAAGGTCTTCCCCCTCCTACACCAGAACGTAACTGACCCGAAGGAAGCTGTCCAGTGGACCAAGTTCCATGAGTTCCGTCAGCACCATGATAGGCCGGCTCTTGGTGACCACGCCTTCCAGCCGCAGGATATTGGGGTGCTGGAATTGGCCCAACAGCGCTGCTCGGCCCAGAAAGGTCATCTTGAGGCTCTCAGCACCCCCTGCCCACAGGGCCTGGATAGCCACAGCTTGTTCCCGCCTTCCCCGGGGTTGCAGTCGGCCCCGACGCACTTCTCCGAAGGGTCCTAGAATGGACGGACACAAGTCACAGAATGTTCAGCTGTGCTCAACGGGGGGATCGCAAGGCCCACCTAGGGGCATATCCTCGCCCCTCAAATACCTGCCCCAATGACTTCCTCAATCTTGATATACGTAGGGTCCACTTCTCGAGCAAGTTCTCTGATGGCCTGGCAGGGGTCCTCATACGTGGAAGGGTCAATGTAATACTTTACTCCGAGACCTGAGGCGTACAAGTGTGTTACGAGGGTTTGCTGCAAACGTGGGCACCCAGATACCCAAGTCACACCCTTATACTTCTGGGGGACGGCGAGGAAGAGCCCCTTCCTCGCCAGGCGCGTACCTGGCTCCAAGCCCGCCCACCCGCCATCCCACCCACGCTTCCTCTCCCCTTCCCCAACCTGGGCTGCTGTACTGCTGCAGCTGTTCCGTGTAACCTGTCCCACGCCGCTTCCTGAGAAGCAAATCAGTAGCCTGGAATGACAGCTGTTTCTGCGTGGCCTTGAGTCCTGCCCCCAGCCACCCTGGCCAAGCACGCAGCGCAGCAGCGTTCTGGCCCCTGGGTCTGAGCACTGAGGGAACTCTACCGGGGAACCCCCCCCCCCCCAGCAACGAACTAGGAGAAAGATATGCGGAGTGCTGCAGGGGTTCCTGGGGTGGTCAGGGACTTGAGTGGCGGTGAGGTATGGGGGCGGGGTCGGATTGGGTAGGGGCCTCACCGCTGGAAGACCACAGCCAGCACAGTGATGGCTGCCAGCAGAAGGAAGGCCAAGGCCCCCAGGATGGAACCGATCACCAAGGACAGCTTCTCTGGAAGCTGGGAGGACAGCTCACCTGAGGGGTCAGGGAAGTCACAGAGGGGAGACAGACAGAGTCACAAGGGTGGGGTGGGGGTAGACAGGCTTCCTCTGTGTCTGCATGCCTCCCATGCCCCTGGGACATCCACAGCGCCGGCCGCATGCACACTCACCGGCTGGATCACCCTTCCAGTCCTCCGCAGTCAAGAACTCTCCACTCAGGCCCACACTGCACGCATTCACACCCGAAAGCCCACCGGCATCAACTCACCACCTCCGGCTTTAACACACAGACACACACACACACACACACACACACACACACACACAGAGCCTCTAAAGTCGGGGGGTCACCCACAGCATCCTCCTTTTCCCAGAGACTCTGGTCTGGAGGATGATGGGCCTTAAGACAGTCTCGGGACCCAAGTGCTCATCTAGACTTCCACTCACCTTGAGGCAGGGTCTGGAAATAGACCTTGCCCCCATAGGGGCCGTGACCAGCCGCAGTCCGAGCCCGCACCTGGAAGCCATAGATGTGGCCAGGGCTCAGCCGTGTCACGGTGGCAGTGTTGGTCTCACTGGTCATGGTGAAGGAGTGGGATTCGTCTTCTGCCTAGGGACAACAATCACTCACTCACCGTGCCCCCCCCCCGCAATTTATCATCCATCTTCCTTTGTGATGGCATCCCTGGTGCCTCCTGGGGCTCTTGGCCCTTCTCCTCATCTCCCCCCCCATAGCAATGTCCTTGCAGGGTTTGGGGTCGAGGTGGCTGAGAGCTCTCTCGAGAGCCCCACTGAAGTACTACCTGACTCCCTGCCCGCCCACCTGGTCATAGTAGCGCAGCTGGTAGTCGAGGATGTTCCCATTGGTTTGCTCAGGTTGCGGCCAGGACACTGTGATGCTGTTGGCTGCCCGGCTCACCTGGTGCATCACAGGGACTGCAGAGGGGACTGGAGTGCAGAGCGGGGAGAGTTATTGTTGGGGGGGGCGGTAGGGGCGGGCACTGGAGTCTCTGGGAGCAGCAGCAGCAGCAGCCAAGGGTGGAGAGCATGAGCTTGAGAATGTGATGTCTAGTGCGGGCTGACTGGAAAGCGGGTACGGGGAGGAGGGCAGCAAGCTGTCCTTGAGGAGAAGAAGGGAAAGGGCTCACCTTCGTGGCTGGTGCTGACGTTGATGGCTGCTGCCTGGGGAGGGTCAGGGCTGAGCTCAGACACCCCGTTGACAGCCTGCACTTCCAAGATGTACGGCACATGCGCTCGGAGCCCCCCCGACTAACACTCGGCTCTCAGTCAGGCCCCTCTGGCGGGGGTCAAAATGCACCTCGTCCCTGCAGCGACGACACGTCCCCCCACTGCCCGGCTCCCGGTGGTGGCCTCCACACTCCTTGCACACGACGTTGAAGAGCAGGTCCCCTCGTCCACCCAGCTCCTGAGGCAGGCGCCAGTGCAGCATCAGGGCTGAGCCTTGCACCTCAAACCAGAGCTCCCTGGGAGCAGACGGAGGGCCTAGAAGGGGTGTGGAGGGGTGCAGATTGTGGGGTGAAGGAGATTAAGGGAGGAGAGAGGACAGGGGATGTGGCCAAGAGGGCGGGGGTGGGGGGTGGGAGAAAGAGGGAAGCATAGGGGAGGAGACAAAAAAACAAGAAAACAAAAATAAATAAATAAACAAATAAATAAAACAACATAAAAACCAGAATGCAAAGTCATCCCGAGTGAACACCAAAGCCCGTCATCCCCATTGTTAAATAGGTCCCCCCCCCAAGTCCTTGCCCATCCCCAGATTTAATGTGTCCAGCTGAGACCAGGACTCACCGGTGCAAGGAGCCTCTGGCGGGTCTGAACTGGCCCTGTAGAAGCCCTGGAGACACGGGCAAACGGGGGCTGCAGGGTCAGGGGAGTGGCTGCGGGCTGGACACGGTGAGCAAGGGACATTCCCAGCCAGGGCCTTATAAGACCCTTCAGGGCAGGCTAAGGAGGCAAAGGGGGAGAATGCGGTGTCATGGTTACTTCATCCACACACCCTGAGTTTCCAGTCATCTGTGCGAGGTGTCCTCCGTTCCCCAGAGCTGGCTCTTGGTCCTGAGCCCCAAGTCTCCTCCTGCTGTTCCCCGGTGCACAGATCTAGTCGGTCAGTGGGGGGGGGGGAGTACTCATTTCCACTTGTGAAAAGTTAGGTGTGCAGGGGGGGCTGGGGACAGGGCAAGCCCAGAAGTGGGTATTCCTGCTGAGGATACGCAAACTCCCTGTAGTCGGTCCTGTTGGCCTATCCGCTATGACCTCCTACCAGGTCCACAATGACCCCTTCCCAGTCAGGCGGCTTATGGACGCAGAGGCATCCACACCAGGGAACCCAAGAATGGAGCAGCTTCTGCTGTGGCCCCCATTGGGCCCGTGGCCCTTAGGGTACATGACATGGGAATATGGAAAACCACAGCAATTTCTAGAAATTAACAGATGCATTCAGTGAGCAACTCTGTGTATTTCAGGAAGTAAAACTGGGATGGGGAGGAACGGTCTTTTCCTGAGAAGGCCTGCTTGAGATACCTTGCAGACAAAGCCAAAAACGTGGAGCGCTCAGGAGGGAAAACCCAAGGACAAAGGGGGTGTGGCGAAGGCTCTCACCTTGGCAGAGCTTGTCTCCCCGAGCAGGCTGGTGTCCCGGCTGGCAGCGGCAACCTCCCACAGCGACCATCCACCTGCCTTCCCCGTTGCAGTGTAGCCGTGGGGGGCTGCCCCCGGCCTGGCCTCCTACCCCATCCTCCTCGGGTTCTGCATGAGCTACGCAGGTGCCCACAGCTGCCACCAGGGAGGCGCCTCCAGCTCCACTGGCCTGAGTCTCGGGGAAGGAGGCAAAGGCGCGCAGGACGGAGGGACAGGTGTAGGAGAAGAGTTTGACTGCCACAAGGGCCAGGCAGGCCCCTGTGTCCTGGAAGGCCACATAGAAGCCCCGCTGAGTGAGAGGACCAAAGCTGCGCTCTTTGACATTGAGCTGCAACCCCACCCGCTGGCCAGTCCTGTGGGGTCCCACGGCCCAGGAGGAGGAGGAAGAGGAGGAGGCGGGGAAGCTCTCATCCGCCGCAATTGTGTCCACTTTGGTCCAGCGTTTGAGGTGCCAGTCCGAAATACTGTCGGGGCTGTCGGGTTCCTCAGCCTGCCGGTAGTAAAGAGTGAAGGTCTCCCGGCAGGTACCGCCACTGACACCCAGGCTGGAACACGCTCGCACGGAGAAGTGAAGGCGGATGTGTGCCCTCTGCGCCCCTCGCCGCTCCACAAAGTGCGTCTGCAGCCAATTGTCCTGCGCAGCACCCAGAGGAAGCCCTGCCACGTGGCATGCTTCGAAGGTCCGAGTCAGCCGGCGCTGGTCATCCAGGACACTCACCTCGTCCCACTGCAAGGGGACCAGGAAAAAAAAAAACAAAAACAAAACAATAACTGCTCAGTTTGCAGAGGGAGATGACAGTGGGGGCATTGTGGGGCTGTGTCTGTTCCACTGAGGTATATATAGCATTAACGATAAGCAAAGCACAGAGCGGGTACGCTGAAACTCTGCGCCCCACAGGCCACAGGGAGTCTTATCTCGCAGCTTGGTGTCCAGGATTCCCTCCCTCAGCCCCACGCTCTGGGAACAGTGAGGGCCGGAAGGATGAATTCAGAAGGAGGGATGGTACTCACCCCTCCCGGTGGGTAGGTGAGCCAGCCAATCTCAGAGGTCTCTCCTGTGGTATCCAGCAGCACCTCTGTTCAGACACAATGGGAATGGGACACGTTGTGTAAAGCCCTCCCGCCGGCAAGGCTACTCCTACTCCGTGGAGAACCAAATACTGCCCTTGCCGGATCCATTTAATTTGCCAGCAGGAGCTTCGCATCTGCGAGGATCATGAGTCTAAAATACTTGATACACGTTCCGCTCACCCATCCCCACATGCTTCCTTAAAGTCTTCACTCTTTTCCTCCACAGCCCCCCCCCGCCACACCCAACTCCAACGGCTGATAGGCCTCTCCCTGCACCCCCTTCTCCCTACCTTCCAGAGCCAGAACTGAGGGTCCCAGAACCAGGACCCACAGACTGCACACCATGCCCGCCACTCTACTCCCCGGCCCAGCAGCGTCCTCAGTAGCCATGGGGTGTCTTCAGGGCTCCCAACATTGCCTCGGCTGCCACCCTGCTCTGAGGCGTGGCCGCAGTTTTTGCAAGACCCTGGGTCTGCTGTGGAGCTTGCTTCCTAGGGAGGACATGGGATGAGAAGAGGCGGAAAGGAGACGTCGTTTTCATGCACTGCATAGGTGCCCAGACTTCACACGGCACCTGCTCTGCAGCCCTCAAACTGTTCCTGAACCAACCGTGGGCAGAGGCCGGCAAGCGCTGACTCAGCTGAGTCCGCCGCCACACACATTCCATTTTCCTGTAGAGGCGCATGCCCAGAGTCCATCGCCTCTACTCTTTACGTGGCTGTGTCTCGAGGCCCTCATTCTCAGGGAGGATGGCACAGCAGAGTGCTAACCCAGCCTCACCCTTTTTCCCCTGCAAGGGGTTATTCCAGTGGGTTCTCTTCATTTACTCTGCACCTTTCCCCTCTCGCTACCCCCACCCCTGGCAGCCGACCTTTGTGGTTAGTTAGAAGTCTCTTCTTATTAAGAGCAGGTAGGTAAGAAGCCGTTCTTCCATACGGACATGTGGATTCTTACTGGACCCCAGCAACCCTGCCCTGAATGCTCTAGACTGTTTCACGGAGACGGCAAAGCAAAAGGGACAGAGAAAGATGGCTGTGGGGTTTGAAGGGAGGGGAGGTAGATGAACAGATGTAAGAAAACAAAAAAACAGAAAGCAGGCACAAGGACTCTGAAAGATAAGTGAGGCTGTGTTAGGGAAGAGCCACGTAGGTCTGGCACTCATGCTGAACAAAGGTTCTCTTCCCCAAGGGGCATGTTTTCCCTTGTAGCTTCAGAAAACTGAAGCATACAGTGCAAACATACAAAAGGATGCTTCTTATTTGCTCACAGTTGGATCAACAGTGACGTGCCGTTTGTTGCAGAAGGGGATGCTTGCGCCTTTGCCATGAATGCATGACGTTACACTCCCGTTCCCGTGTGATGGTTTTAAGAGGCGGGGCCTTTGGGAGGTAATTATGCAAGGGGGATTTACACGAATGGATTAGTGTCCTCAGAAGGGACCCCCAAAGGGTTCTCTAGCCTCCTCCTCTCCGCGTTGTTGTGAAGTCACGATGAGTAGAGGAGAGTGCGCAGTGAAGAAGGTGGTCCTCGCCACAATCCAGCCACGTTGGCACCCTGACCTCTAAACACCCTCTGAATGGTGAGGAGTGCATTTCTATTGCTAATTAGCTGTCATTGCCCAACTGATGGACCTTTGTTGTTGTGGGCCTAGATGAGTAAAGTATCGCTTTGGTCTGTGAGGCTGACGGAGCAGAGTCGGAACGAGAAAGACATGGTAAGGGTCTCTTCTCTGCATGGTGCTGGTGAATTCATATTGCACGGGGCATGTGGAGAATAGCCTAGTGACTTGGCGTCGGGAAGTCCTTCAGGTGCCATGATCTTGCGCGTACTTGTTTAAACACGGCCTATTCATGGGGCTGGGGGGCGGGGCGATGCTGGGGGTTGAATCCAGTTCTATCACCAAGCTTTAGGTCCTTAGCCACCATGATAGACGGCAAAGGGACTGAACAACCGTAGGAAGATGGTTGAGAAATTACGGCACATCCTAAGCAACAAATATGAGCTGTTACGCAACAACGTGAAAATGATTTCCAGGTGAAGACAGTATGTGCAGAGTGGTATAAAGTACCATTCTGGGCGTTTGGCTCAATGGCAGAGCGTTTGTCTAGCATAGGTGAGACCAAGGGTTCAAACCCAGCACTAGAAATAAAAAGCAAATAAATACACATACGTGTGGAAAAAATATTAAGGAGTGACACATGAAATCTGGGAGGAGAGGAAATGAAAGGGACTGGGAAGATATTTTCACTGTCTTCTTAATTTTTATAGTTAGATATCCTTTCATAAGTATTAATTATCTTTTGAACTTAATGATGAATCAAGATTTGCTTTTAGGGCTGGAGAGGTGGCTCAGAGGTTAAGAGCACTGGCTGCTCTTCCAGAGGTCCTGAGTTCAATTCCTAGCAACCACATGGTGGCTCACAACTATCCGTAATGAGATCTGGTGCCCTCTTCTGGTGTGCAGGCAGAACACTGTATACTTAATAATAAATAAAATATAAAGAAGTATCTTTAAAATATTTTAAAAAGATTTGCTTTTAAAACTGTAGCTAATACCTGTTTAGTAAAATGAATCAGGATAGCGCTTATTCCCTCTGAGTGATTTACAGGCTCTACCTAATGTCCAGCCCCTACAGGGAACTTATGCAGCCATTAGGTACAGTTCTATGCCCAACAATCTGCCAAGGCATGGCTGCCTCCAGGGACATACATGGAGAAGACCAGCTCCACTGTTGGTGGCACGCTTATCTTTCTCAGTAACTTGGTCTCCTGAGGCACATGAAAAAAGGAATAGCAGGATTCATTCATTTCTGTTGGGGGAAAAAAAAGTGAAAGGCATGTTGCTCCCAACACTGAGAGAATTTAGAGGGAAGCAAAACAAACAGCAAAGCCCAAAGCCAATTGGAAAGGCAGCCTCATCCTGGCTGCGTGTGGCCTGGTCATCCAACGACAGAAAGACACATTTCCCAATGAAGCCGAAGTTCAGCTGAAACTATGCTTGGCTGTGGTTAACAGACACAACGATAAGTTAATTCCTGCTAGTCTTGAGTTGTCTTTTCTGGCAAAGGCGTTACGTGTGTGTGTGTGTGTGTGTGTGTGTTAAGACAAAGCCTTTAGTGTCACTCCATGAAGCCATCCTAGAGGGGCACTTCTTGTACACACCTGACAGCTGATGATTCTTGTACACACCAAGCAGCCAGTGGATTCTTCCCCTTACTACCACTAATGCCCTGTATGTGCAATAGACAAGTCACGGCCTCTGCAGAGAGGCGAGGTTCCATGTAGGGGGAAGAGAAAGTTTGCGAGAAAACACAGATCCTCTGAAAACACTGCCCTCAGTGATGTGAGGACCTCTCGCAGATCAAGCAAACACCGTAGAGAAGAACTTCAGAGCCTACATAGCTGTCTCAGTTTTTATAATGCTGGCTCCAGCATCGATATCTGCTTCGTGGACACCAGGAAGCAATACAGGTTGGATGTGTGCCCCTCCCCCAAATCCTAGGGCTTGTCAGAAGAGCCTAGGTTCCATCCACTGTGTTTAGGTACGTAGTAATCAGGATCAGAAGATGCCAGAGGCTGGCTTTTAAACAGTGAAGTCTATTTGACTACATGCCTAGAAGACACTCTTCAGAATAGTCTCCATCAGGCAGAACATGAGTGGGCTCTGATTCTGTACAATGAAGAAACAGTAAAGACTGAGCCTTCCTATACTTAACAACTGGGCAATCATAGAGAAGGAATAATTAATATTTTGTTAACATTGTTAATAGAGCTTTTTGTTTGAAAGAGAAAAGTGAGACAGAAAGAAAATAACAGAGCATCAGTTGTGCAATATGGAACATTCTAGAAGATGAAGAAATGATAAAATAATTGCTTGGATAAGGTGTACTAGTGTAGAGCCTTAGCGTGCATCTTGATGACAACATGTAGCTGGCCTATCTCCAGATGATCCAGAAAATAGCAGAAGCAACGATAAAACACATTAAAGCCACACAACTCCTGTCAACAGGAATCCAAGAGAATAAAATGTAGGAGATTGCTATTTGAGTATTTGCTTTTCTTCTTTTTTTTTTAATTTTACTAAGAGCAAAGACATTCACTTTTTTTAAAAAATGCTTGACAATCTTACAGTACTCAGCAGTGTGTTTTGATGCTTGAAGTGAATCTTCAGATTCAGACCCAGAATATTGAAGATTAAAAATAAGTGTATTCAGGGGCAAAAATGTTGCTGAGTCAGAGTAAGAAGTTAGATCAATTCTTGCTAATCCAACCAACCAAGTCTTCTATTTATACATAAAAAGATTCAGCGCCTCTCCATTGCCAGAATAAAAACAAAGAAAGAGGAAACCTTGAGATATGGAGTAATTGCTGTCAACGATGTCATACCTCTGCAGATTCTTCAGAAAGCAAGTTCCAAAGGTAAAAAAAAAAGAGAGAGAGAGAGAAGACAGGAGTGTTCCTCGTGTCTGGAATACTAAGGAGGCAGGTTGCTTTGCAGCTTGTGTCTACAACATCCCCTCATTTGGTACAGGAGGAGCATCTTGTAGCCAAAGGGGAAGAAATTATCCTTGAGCCTCTTTGAGGTCCTCTCTCCTAGCCTGTCTGAGACCCTTATTTCTGCTGCAGCACAAAAAAGGAACTGACCAGGGTTTGGAAGTTCTCGGACTTGAGCAAGGGTGATAAACTGACCTCGATCAGGAAAGCATTCATTTTTAAGACGTACATGAAGTTTTGAAAATACAAAATGCCCAAAGTACCAAGAATGTGGAGGTAAATGATAGCGCAGAAAAAAGACCATTAGGACAGCTCTGTGTGACAAAAATCACATCCTGTGATTCCGCATTTTCTTTTCCTCAATCCCTTTTTGGGGTCTACCACTTTCCTTCTTTTTGATGTGATGGAGATACTAGATCACAAGCCTGGTAAATTTGCTTTATTTTATTTTAAAAAAAAAGGCAGGGTCTTAGGCATTGAGGCTGTATCTGCTTTTATAAACTGACAAAAATCTAGAGATGTGTAGCATTTTAGTTCATCAGATATACATCGCAAATTCTGTTTTCTATGATAATAAGAGATTGGAAATTAGGCCAGCAAATCTGTAAGAGCTTTAAAAATTACCTATGCTTAAATGAAATACTAAGTACGATAGCTTCAGGAACAAACCCAGATTATCTGGTAGCTGATGCACCTCAGTCTACATTTTAAAACACTGTAAGAGAAGCCAGCTTAAAGCGAGGTATGATGGAGATATACTGATCATTAAAACTGGCTACTGTAGGACGATGCCAGGGATGGAGGTCTCCAAGTGGGGACAATTAACCCTTACGCGTGTCTGAACTGTCTTCCTCTTATTATAATAATCACACCTTACTTCCCTAGTTAAAAGCCTAAACAAAGCTGGGATGTATGAAAGGATACTTTTGAAACTGGACACATGGGGCGTATGTTTATACGCTTAATCTCTTCCCCCCCCCTTTTTTTTTAACCTGTCAGTTTTCAGAACATCTAGGAATGTTTAACTATAAGACACAAGGATGTGGAGCTGGGAGAGAAGGAGCAGGAGAATGTCATCAACAAAGGAGAAGAAACTTTTATTGTGGGTGTTCTTTAAGCTTCTCTCCCAAGAAGTTCAAGTTGCCAACATGCTTCTCTGTCACCATGCTGGGCTAAGGACTACGTCTACAAAAAAGGGAAAGGAGGGGGAGCAGAGGGGACGGGGTACTTGTAGCATGTCAGGAGGGGCCTCCCTGGCAACAGAGGGAGGCTTGGGAGAGAAGTACAATGGTCGAGCTGCTGTCCAACAGGGATCGGGAACATTCCCAAAGCAAAGGGGCAGTGGCTTTAGGTCTCTTGTGGTTGCTGAGCTGGTTTTCACACCTGTTAGCTGCAGGGTCAGCGTGGGAGGGGTCAGCACCCTAGGCTGGTCCTCTGTCCTGTTCTGCAGCTGTTAAAACGCCCAGGAAATTCCAATATAATCCTTGCTCAGCTTACTGCTGCAGTCTCTACCCTTTAATCTGCACCCTGGAGATCCTCTGCTGAGCTCTCTCCTCCGTGCTCTGGCCTTGTGCCTTGAAAAGAATCCCGTGAGGCTTCAAGGCAGCCTCCAGGACAGACAGGGAGAAGGGAGGTGGCTGTCCTCTGACTCTTGATCTGTTGCTGGCCAGGCTGGCCAATCTGTGGATCATCTAGATGAGGACAGCTCTATGTCCCTAGAGATCTCCAGCCTCCAAGAATGTCCCCCCGGAAGCATGCTCACTCAAGCACTGCTGCCTCCTACTCCTAGTCTTTGCAGACAGGAGGAGGCATTTAAGATGCAAGCAATGTCTAGGTCTAGCCAGACAGCCAGTGAGAACGAATCACTCTGGCTGTTTGTTGTTCACTGACTTGGGGTCATGATGACGCCGAGAAAGTCTATAATGGAGGCTGGGGGGGGCAAACATGGGTGAGCAAGAGCAGTGAGTCCTGAAAGGTAATGGGAGAAAGTCCCAAGGGCCTGGAGGAGGACCTGCGTCAGCAGACGGCTGACAGAGGGTCTAAGGGAATGTGATGAGTTGGGGGGCAGGCAGCAGCAGAGAGCTGGGGAATGAGTGGCAGGGGTCTTGTGTGTTGCTGTCCCCGCTCTGGGCCCAGCTTCACCCTCACTGCTCTCCAGGAAGACGATTCCACAGAAGTATCTGGGTGAGCATGGGGCAGAGAAGGGGGAACCAAGCAAGGCTTCCAGAACCCCCAGATGTTACCGTAGCCCTCCCACCTCCAGCGAGGCATGGGGGGAGCGACAGAAAACCTTACGGCCAGTGCAGGAGATGGTGAATAACTGGAGGAATACTGTCCCAGAAAACAAACAAACAAACAAACAAACAAACAAAAAACCCTGCCTTTCCCATGCTCAGCCATCCAAGCCTGTCATCCCCAGCACGCTGGTAACTCCATGGTCTTTACCAGTCATCTGCTTATACGATGAATGGACCAATAGACTCGAAAGGGGTCTTCTACATGCCATTAAGTACGTACACTGGGGCATCCGTGGTGATCTTCCCTCGGGACAAAAGGCCCACAGCTTCCCAAGGTCCGTAGCTTCTTTGAGCAAGGTTCAGTCTCTCAGAATGTCCTAGCACTGGGTCAGCCTCCAAGGACTGCCCACAGCCCTACCAATGGCTCCCACTGGTCTCTCAGTGGAGAAGCATCATCCCCTCCACCCCCCTTCCAGAGCCACCTGAGTCAAATTCCCCTGACGGGTGGAGGGCCTGGGTTAACTGATTGGGAACAGGCCGGGCAGCTCTCCGGCATGGGCACTGCCAGGGACATTACAACATCAGCTATGCTGGTCCCCTGCCAGCTCCCCCAGGGATGGGAGGAGAGAGGGTGCCAGACGGCCAAGATCAGTGGGCAGGCTGGGCCAAGCACCCAGATGCATAGAGGGGGTGGAGCAGGAGCAGGAGTAGAAGCAGGCAGGAGACTTTGTTTGCAACTGGAAGGGGGCCGGGGGGAGGTGTTTATGGTTGGGGCTCAAGATCCAAGCCTCTATCTCTAGGCTTAGGGGGCGCCGGGCAGGGAGAGGGGGTAGTGGTGCAGATGTAGATCGCCCCCCCCCCCGGCTCCTCCCAGCATCAAGAGGATTGGAGAGATGCCACAGGAGTCAGAGGCATAGGCAACCCTTTGCTGAACGCTGAGAGCCTGACCTTTGTGAGGTTACCCCCATCCCCCGACACTCCCACCCCAAGCCAGAGGCAGAGGAGGGTCCCTAGAAACGTGATGAAAGAATTCTAACACCCAGGGTACCTAGGATAGCCGGCATCGGTGAAGGCTAGGGAAGGGACAGTTCCTCAGGAATCTACTCTTGCGTTAGGGAGGTATACTCAGTACTCCCCGAGGAGACTCCCACCTTCGCCCCCCCCCACACTAACACCCGGGATGTGTGCATAGGCCCAAAATAGAGCAACCCTCTACTTTGCAACCCTTAGTCCCTTAGTCTCCAGACACAGCACCCTTCGACCTCCCAAATCCCTGGCTCACCTTCCCGCCGGCCTCCAGCTCTGCAGGTCTGCGCCCCTGAGGCCCCCGTCCGTGGTGGACCTGCAGCTAGCAGATCTCTCCCAGCATCGCGCGTGTCCTCTCGGGTTACCTCGCTTCTCCGCGGCCCTAGACTGCTTGTAGCTTGGAGTCTCTAGGATTCTGCGGAGAACCCGAAGCTGCAGGCAGGGGATGCTCCCGAGGCGGGGCCCCGAGGAATCGTGCTGGGGGCCCGTGTCAGGATCAGAGTCGCCGAGCTCTGGTCTCGGGTTCGGACGCCCGCGGCTCTGGAGCGCAGGCTGGGAGAACGCAGCCGGGCCCGCCCCCTCTCGTCCCTCCCAGCCTGGCCCGCCCCCTCTCCGGCCCCTTCGGCCGCCCCTCTTTCTCTCTCTCCTCTTCCGGGAGTCGAGCCCGCCCTCTGGGCCTAGGACCCGGGTGTGCGGCGCCCGCTCCCCTGTGGGGCGCGCAGTGAAGACGCCAGGCGCGCCCTGGGCCCGCCCGTGCGCTGGGGACGGTCGGCCTCCTCCCACGGGTCCCCTGGCCGGCGGAGGGGACGTGGGCCGGGGGATGGCACGCGCCTTAGGGTCCGGGAGGAGGTGGTCAGTGGGCGCCGCTGCCTGGCGTGTTTGAAAACCCAGATGCTCGCGCTCGAGCATCCGCGGAGCAAAGCGTTGATGGCCAGGGCCAGGCAAGAAGCCCAAGCGCTGCGCCCCTGGCTCCTCCTTCCCTCTTCTTTAACTCTAGGAACTCAACCCAGTGGGGGCTCTTAACTCAGGGTTGAACCGAGGTGGGCGTGAGCTGAGAAAAGAAAAAGAAAAAAAAAGGAGGAGGTGGTGGGAGGGAGAAACAAATCTGGGGGTCACGGGAGGGCAGAACAGCCAGAGGGAGAGGGAGAGAGAGACAGACAGAGTGCGGGCGTCTGGGGAGGGAAAAAAAAACGTCCCCGTGTTCGCATCAAACTTGTGTCTGGATCTGGGTCAGCGATGGGGCCTCTGACTCGAACCTGCCTTTCTCCTTTCAGCCTTCTCAAAGGCAGGGCAGCCTGGGGCGGAGTCCGAGAAGTCTGATGTCTTTGCCTGGGCTCAGGCAACACGGCTTAGACAAGTCGCTGCACCCCCGGGTGCCGCCACCTCCCTGGCGCGCGCTCCGCAGGAGAACCTCCCCATGGCGACGGTGGTGGTGGAAGGTATCCTCAGTCCCGTGCCTGGAGGGGCGCGCTTCTAGGGAGAAACGTTTCTGCCCACCCCTGATCAAGTCTAAACTGGAGGACTGGACTGGACTGGGGGGGGGGTCTATTGTTTGGGTCCCGCCTAGCAGGGCTGCAGCCAACGCACGAAGTGTTGCTACCACCTGCTGGTTCTTTTAGGGAGCACAGGCACCTGGTGACTTCCTGGCGCCCCTTTTCTCCTCCCCTTATCACCCTGTCCCATCTTTATACAACCCCCCCCCGCCCTTCTTTCATATATTCAAAGCCATGCTTATGAGAGCAGTAGCTGAACACGGGCGGGCTATCACAACTGGTACCGAAAGAGCGTTCAGAACCCAACGAAAATTGTGAAAGAGCCAACAGGCACAAGAAGCCAAACAATGAAACTCGTTGAGGCACTGAGAGAGAAACAGGCTTTAATGAATTGGCTGAATGAGTGATAGAAAGATAAAGTAACAACGAGTCCCCACTTGAACAGGAGATTGTTTGCTCATAATATCGAGGGTCAGTTAATAAGTTTGATTAAGTTTAATGACCCGCGTTTGGACCTCGTTAAAACTCCGGTTACACTGGTGTGTCGATAACTGTTGTTTCTTCTATTTGTTTTGAAGCTGTCTGATAAAGGGAGCTTTTTTGTGTGTGTGGTCTGCTATTTCCAAATATTTCAACGCCTGAAAAAAAAGAGCCAAATCCACATCATATACGTTATTAGGTAAATTAATCATGTATCTATCATATCCATCCGGGCATCTTTGTATTTTCTAGTATCCGCCTAGCATGCTGCTGATGTTCTCACTAGACATATACCCTACACCCCCAGCCCCTCCTAGATGTACTAACAGTAAGCCCAGAAAACTTGAAAAAGTAATAAAGTACATAGTTAAGGTATATTTCAACATATTCACAAATCTAAAAACATAGCTATTTCTTTATGAAGCCCAGCAATTCCAGTATAAATTTGCAAGTCACCATGCATTGCTATTACAATAAAATATTTGTTTTCTCTTTTATTGCATGACATATTACAAGTGCCATTTTCTTTTATTCAGACTTACATAATTGGGTTTTTTTTCCTTGTTAAGAAAATCTGAGTTTTCAAAGGAAACACTACCAGGATGCGTAAAAGATTAAATGTGCTATTACAATCTGCCTTACATCCCAATCTACATATTTTCAAACCAAATTTTTCTGTTTTTATTTATTGTGTATGGTTGTTTTGCCTTCATGTGTGTAAACACACTGTGAGTGTGCTTGGTGCCCAGAGCCAGAAGGGGGCATCAGAGTGCCCAGAACTGGAGTTACAGAAGATTATGAGCCAACATGTGGATGCCAGGAATCAAACCTGGGTCCTCTGTAGGAGCAGCAAGTGCTTTTAACCACTAGGCCACCTCTCCAGTCCCCAACCTGGTGTTAACAGTGGGGAGAAAGTACAGAATGCACCTGCTAAATTTTGCTGTCATCTGCGCTATGAAAAAGCAGAGCAATGAGTCCCGTTTAAAGTCGAGTATAAATCTTTGCCGTAATTTTGCTCAATACCTGGCACGTATTAAGTGTTCAGAAGTGTTTTAGAAAGAATAAATAAAGACTGGTAATACTTAAACTTTTTAAGCTGAAAGGCAGAACTTAATAAAGCCTATGCCTCACAGAATTCATTATCTCCAGTGCGCACAGGCTCTGATGTAAATGTGGAGCCTAAAAGGTCTCTTGAGTAGAAAACTCCAAACAAGATGGCATGACTCCTTGGCTGGCTCCGCCACTTTTGTGCTGATGTTTCCCTTCCTTCTGAAGCTTTTCTTTCTCCAATATCTATCACTCCCCAAAGATGCGCAATTTTCTGCTTCCTTATTTCCCCTTAGAATGGCTGATGCAAGCTGATGTTATTATAAACAAACAGCTTTACAAGTAATTTCAGTGATAAGAAATCTAGCAAAAAGCAATAAAAGAACTTCCTAGGCTTCCAGATCCTTTATTTCAAAGGCAGAAGTTATCGCTCCCAATGCTGGGCTCTTCACCAAATCGTCTTGAGAGCCTGTGGTCCCAAGCTACACTCTTAACTTCCCCAAAACTGAAGTTTGTTCCCTCTAAACATTTTGCTAATACAAGTGTCAAACACCTGTTTATAAACTGTTGAGTCAAACTTTCAGGGCATTCTCCTAAGGTACCGGCTTGTTTAAAAGGCAAACCTACATGACAGCTGATTTGTAAACCAAAGCTGATTGACTCCCTGGCTGTTGGCCTCTGATGTCTACCCATCACCGTCTTATACTTTGATATTGCTTTCAATAAACAATAGTAACAAGGCTGATGCGTTTGCTTGTGCAAAGACAGGAGGAGAATGACACGTCTTTGACATTGGACACTATCTCAGAGGTTGACTTCAACTACACATACCAACAGTTTAATCAAATTAAGTAGGAATGTCAGGAAGTCCTCACGTTAACAGAGCTCCATTTTTAGGGTGTTGCCTCACTTCTGGGGTCTCAGCATGTCAGCCGAGGTAACTGAATTTAAAAGTTGTGTCATCACTGTTCCAGATTTCCAGGGCTCCACTCGGTAACTGCTTACACATTGTCGTCCTGTACTCTGTATTGCCTGGCCATCCCTACATGTAAGAAACAGAAAAATCCATGCTGCAGCAAATAAAGGCCTGTCAGGGAGCGAGGAAGACATAAAGAGTATTTGTCAAGTAACCAACAGCTCTCCCACAAAGAAACACAATGCTCACAATGATATATACATGGTTTCCCGCAACTGGCAAGCATCGGGGCTTTCACAGGACCTCCGTGCTGATAATTTCCCCTCAAATAATCTTTATATATACAAATATATATATAATTCATATCATATATCCATGTATCACCCAGAGTGGTCCCCTGAAAGTTTAGTAAGTAGAGTGAATGGAAGTTCTGGGAGCCTCCCTCTCACTAAAATAAGTCCATATGGCACCATTTCTGAAGAGAAGCAATAAATTCTAGGTAATTCCTCATGCAGGCAATCAGGGTTGAAAGCACCGTAGCAGTTGGTAATATTTTGGGCACGCTCCAAATTCGGATTCACATCACATGCTGCTACTTGTCTTCCGGTCCAGGCAGGCGATGGGATACTAACTCACATGGAGCAGGTGGTCAGAGGGCCTGCTCCTCCAGGCAGACTCGGTCTCTTCCTGTAGCTCTGGTACAATAAGTGCCCCCTGAGCATGTCCACGTTGCACAGCAGGGAAGCGGGCCTGTGTTCCTGTGGAGTCTACATACTGGATCTAGACACCGTGGAAATATTTCTTCAGCCTTCTGAGTCTCCCTTCCCCCCATCCTAAATGATGCATCACTCTCAACATTCACATAGGGTTCTGGAGTTCTGCTGTGTTCCTCCTTTAAACACC
The DNA here is from genome assembly GCF_017639785.1 of Mesocricetus auratus. Classification (NCBI taxonomy): domain Eukaryota; kingdom Metazoa; phylum Chordata; class Mammalia; order Rodentia; family Cricetidae; genus Mesocricetus; species Mesocricetus auratus. Next base: position 5,238,964 of record NW_024429268.1, read on the forward strand.
AATAACTAAGTGGGCTTGCTCCACTACTGGAAACTTTCGGTCGCTAGAGAATGTGGGAGCCAGGCAGAGATAAAAAAGCTAAAAGAAAAGGTCATACATGGACCACCCTGGGGAGGGGAAGTAGATGAGGGGGAGGGGAAGGGGATGGGCATGAGAATATGAGGGAACTGGACGGTCGAGTTGGGGGAGGGGCAGAGTGGGAGAGCAAGAAAAGAGATGTCTTGACGGAGGGGGACATTATGGGGTTAGGGAGAGACCTGGTGCTAGGGAAACTCCTGGGAACCCTCAGGGTAACCCCCAGTCTCCTAGCGATAGGGGAGAGGGTGCCTGGACTGGCCTTCCCTTGTAATCAGATTGGTGACTGCCCTAAATGTCATCATAGAACCTTCATCCAGATGCAGAGATCCACAGCCAGGTATCAGGATGAGCTTTGGGAGAGAGGGAGGACAGATCATATGGGCAAGGCGGGGTCAAGGTCACGAATGGAGAGCCCATAGAGACAACTGTCCCCAGCTCTTGGGAGCTCATGGACTCTAGACAGACAGCTGGAGAGCCTACATGGGACTGAATTGGGCCCCCTGCATGTGGGTGGCAGTTCTGTGGCTTGGTATGTTTGTGGGACCCCTGGCAATGGGACCAAGGTCTATCCCTGGTGAATGAGTTGGCTTTTTGGAGCCCATTCATTATGAGGGGATGCCTTGCTCAACCTTGGTGCAGCGGGGAGGGCCTTGGTCCTGCCTCAACTTAATGTGCCAGGCTTTGTTGATTCCCCAGGGTAAGCCTTACTCTTTCTGAGTAGTGGTGGACAGTGATGGGTAGTTAGGAGTTGGGGCTGTGGTCGAGAAGAAAACAGAATTCTGCTGCCAGGGGCATATCTGAGAAAGGTTTTAATATCTAACACACGGCCCCATTGACTGGGCAGGTCTTTTTTCTCTGGCTTTTATGTAATTACTTGGACATCATGTTGGTTCCTGTCAATGTCACAATGAACTTCGCAGCTGAAAATGACACAAATCTATTATCTCTTGTTTCAGGAGGTCAGAAGTCTGAAGTCCTTCTCTCAGCACTGAAATTAGGGTGTGGGCAGGGCTGTTGTCTGTAGATTATGAGGAAAGCCTGTTTCCTTGCTCTTCTTACTGTGGCTTCTAGAAGGGACATTGCCTCGTGAACCTGTCTCATATCTTCAAAGCCAGGGATGTGACATCCCTGAGAATGAACCGTGATATCCCACTGTCCCTCAGACTCTTACCCCTTTATTTTTAGGGGCCCTTGTGATTATAATGAGCCTACCCGGATAATCCAAGAAAACCTCCCCTCCTCGGGTTTCCTAATTAGCAAGCTTCAATCCCCTTTCATGCACACTGCCATAGCAGGTGCCAGAGAATATGAAGAGGAACCATCATTATGCCTGTGGGGGACCTGGTGGCAGGTCTTGAAGCACCATTTTGTTATCTGAGTTAAAACTAGCAACTGCATGCCTGCAGACTTCCCTTAGGAGAAACAGCAATGACAACACCACCACCATCACACCATCACCACCACCAACACACACATGCACACACACACACACACACACACACACACACACACACGGGGTGGGGAGTGACCTGCCAGTAATTATAGTTTTTGTACCACAGAATTTCAAAGGTTACTAATATACACAGACTCATGTATTTTGTCTCCAGCTACCAGGATTGTTATTTTCAGAAGACAAGATAAGGTTATTTTCCAAGCTTCAGATTTTGGAAAACTAGCTACCATTATCCATTTTCCAACAATGGGCATTGTAAACATACTCTGAAAAACTAGGAGACGAATGACCACAATATTCATTAAGGAAGTAGTGATTAAGAAGGAATGCTTATAATCATTCAAATTGCCTAAGATCACAGGACAAATAAAACACAAACAAAATATAGGTCAGAAAATCACTATCCTGTACTTGGAAGAAAATACTATGACTAAGGGTAATCGTAGCAACCCAAAGTATTAAATGTCAATGTAAAAATGAAATTGCGTGTGTGTGTGTGTGTGTGTGTGTGTGTGTGTGTGTGTGTGTGTGTATGCATGGGCACCTGCATGTGCAAATGTGTCAAGTGTGCTCTCTGGTACATGTGCATATACGGAGGCCTGAGAAAGATGTAACTTATCTTCTTCTGCCACACTTTGCCTTGTGCCCTTGAGAAGTGGTCTCTAAGTGAACCTTGACAACGCTCTTTTTGACTAGGCTGGCTGGCCACCAAGTCCCAGCCATCTCCTCCTTCCACACCATTAGGATTACAGGCACACGGGGTCACACACGGCTTTTTAAGCGGGTGCTGGAGACATGAACTCAAGTCCTTACAATTTGTTCAGTAAGTACTTGTACCCCCTGAGCTATCTCCATAGCCCCAGAAACTTTTGTTTTTTAAAAGAAAGATCTTAGATTCCAAGTTAATATAATGTAAAACATGAAAGAGAAACAGCGAAGATGGAATGTCATCAGTGTTAAATTCCTTGACATCCATCAGAAGAAGCCAGTAGTTACTGCTGGCATAATTAGGTTAAAAGAATTTTAATGCCTTAAGATAATCATGTAAGATTATCTCTAAAATAGGGTGTTAACCTTTCAAGTCTTAGATAAAAGATAAAGACAAGTGGACATAATTCATTCACCTAAAGGCAAAACAGATAAGAGGTAACAAAGAAGCTCAAAAATACAGGGAGCTTAATTTTGACAGGTGTCAAGCACACACTATGTCTAAGGAGCATAATGTTCCAGAATAACTTCTATGCAAAGTTGGTGGGATCAGTGCATTGTGCAATTTCACATAGTTAGTAAGAAATGAATCGCTGATGCCTTACATTTTTTGGAAAGACTTATAAAAACATGGCGATATTTTATGGGTACACGTCCCTTTAACTTCTCAAATAACAACCATCAGTAACAGTATAAATAAACTCTTGTTTAAGTGTATAACTTGAAACAGTTGAGCCATAAATTTGGGGCACACATACACGTGCACAGACACACACACTTGGTAAAACAGCAACCTTGTCTTCTGTCTTTTTCCCTCCTGTCCCCTCTCTGCCTCTCCAGTCCCCTTTCCTCCTTCCTCCCCTCCTCCCTTCTTTTCTCCATTTCTTTCCTGCATTCACGTGCCCGGGAGCTGCAAGAGGTCAGTAGTGACCTGTCTGTGGAACCAAGGAGACACCTACAAGCTATACTTTCAAAGCTTCAACTCAGCCTTTGAGTAGCTAGGCCAGCAATCACACAAAAGCCTATCACCTAGAAATTAGCTGATTTTTTTTATTATAAGGCTAAGAGGATGCAGTGTTGAAATAGGAGATGAGTTTTTAAATCATGGTTAACACACATTCAAATAAAACACTATATGCATAGATACTGAAGTGCTTTGGCTAAATGGGATGAAATTGTTTATTTCCACATCAGAAAACAGCACATTTCTTAACTTGATATATCATTCATTAATTTGGCTCAAAACAAATTAATGGGCAAGAGATACTTGACAAATATAGAATCATAAATATATTTGGCTTAAATTGCATAAACTTCCCATGTTACAGCTTGTTAAATATCCCCTGATGATACAAGTCTTCCTTCATCACCCTAAATCTGTAATTACCTGGAAGAAACCTTTCTAGTTGTCCTCTTCACAGCAGCATAATACCTCCATTGTTGGCAAAGTGGGCTATCCTAGGATAATTAGCCTCTTCCTCCTTGAGTGCCGTTGGACACTATTCATGAGAACCAACCAGTTTTTCTGGGAGATGTGCTTTTCTGAAGCCTGATACCTGTTGGTTCCTAGAAGAGAAAAAAAAGAAAGAAAGAAAGAAAAAGAAAAAGAAGCATGCATGAGACACAGTGGTTGTGAGACAAAGAAGAATGAATTAAGTGCCACCCTACTCTGCTAGCGACACCAAAGTAAAGTAAATAACCCAGAATCTCTCCCATGAGACTTGAATGCCAGGATAACTTAATATATTATGTACAAGAGAATGGGGGTGTGAGACTCATCAGCATTACATTCCTTCACACCTAGAAAAGGAAGTCTGTGCTTACTGTTGAACAAATCAATTCCTCCTCTCTGAGAGCTAGTTCTCTCTCTTTTGTCCATGACTTAATTCCTGTTCATCCTTAAAATACCAGCAGAAACCCAGAAATAGCCCTCACATCAGTGGCCAATTGATTTTCAACAAGTGTGCCAAGTCGCTTTAATGGTGGGAAAAAAAAGTTCTTTTCAACAAATGGTACTTGGATATTGATCTGTTAAAGACTGAAGTTGGGCTCTCACTGTACACTGAACACCAATGTGAGTTCAAAATGTATCAAGGATCTAAACCTAAAGCCTTAACTACAAAAGTGTTAGAAGAAAGCATTTGAGAAAACTTTCATGTCGTTGGATTAGGGAAAATGCAACAGATAGGCACAATGAAGTAAAGGAAAATAACACAAAAGTTGAGAACTTCTGTGCATCATAGGATGTCACTGAAAAAGCAAAATCACAATCTAGAGAATTAGAAGAATATTTGCAAATTATGTACCTCCCGAGGGATTAATGTCAGAATAAGTAAAATACTCTAAAACCCAACCAGGACAACAAGTGATGAAGGATTCAACTCAGATATGAACAGGACATTTGAACAGATAAATCTGCAAAGCAGATGCTAGGGTCTGTACATGCAGCATCTCCAAAAGACTCATGGGTTGGACCGTTGGCCTTCAGCTTGTAGGCGTAATCACTGGGAAGCAACTGGGTCATGAGGAATATGATCTAACCAGAGAGTCAGCACACTGTAAAGTTTATAATCCAATGGGATTAGAGGAATACAGGGGTTAGAAGGGTGGAGGCCAGCAGGTGAAAGCATTGGTTGCTCTTCCAGAGGACTAAGTTTTGATCCCCAGCACCTGCATGGTGGTTCACAACCACTGTAACTCTAGTCTCAAGATATCAGATACCCGCTTCTGACCTCTGTGGTTATTATGCACTCATGTAGTGCGCAGATAAACACGCAGGCAAAACACCCATACCCACAAAATAATAAGGATAACAAGAAATAATATAACAACAATAATTAACAAGAAACAATAACAAGAAATGTTAAAATAACAAGAAACGCTATTTTCTTAAAAGAGGAAATAGGTCACTGGGGACATGGCTTTGAAGGGTGACTCATCATGGCCCCTCTTCTCACTCTCTGTCTCCTCGACACTCTGCGGTCAGCAGCTCTATTGCACCAAACCCTCTTCACCACAATGTTCTGCCAGCTCAACCATAAGCAACAGCATGAGTTGACCATGGCCTGAAAACATGAGCCAAAAGAAGTATTTCCTACCTTAAACAGTTCCTATGCCCTGTATTTTCCACGGCTAACATACCAAACACAAACATATGGGTATCCAATGAATGCGTTCAAAGATGCTCAGTGTCTCCACTCATTAGGAAAGCATACATTAAAGCCAATGAGAGCCTCCCCATCTTCTAGGACATTGAAAAGCACAAGTGTTGATGTCGTGTAGGACTTAGAAGTCCTACACATCGCTGGTGACAATGTGAAATGATACTCATTCTGAAGAGCAGTATGACTTTTCATAAAAAAAAACAAAAACAAACCAACCAAACAAAAACTGACTATGGACTTGCCATGTAATTTAGTGATTTCACTTGTATCTATCCTTACCCAAGTTGAAAACAAGGTCTAGAATGCACAGTTGCATGTTAATGCAACATTAATCATAACAAGTGCCATTCAGAAAAAAAATTCATCAGATTCAAAGATTAACAAAATCTGGCACATAAAACAATATAATATTATCTAACAATAAAGAGGCATGAAAAAACAACAGAGACAAGGCCTCGCTATTTAACTATAGCTGACCTGGAACTCAATATATGGAATAGGCTGTCCTTGAACTCACGAAGATCCACCTGTCTCTGCCTCCTGTGTACTGGAAGTAAAACTGTGCTGGAAGTTTTGAGTACAGAGAGCGGCAATGACTGTACAATTTGCGTATATATTTAATACACCGAACTGTAATTAAAATGAAAAATATTGACCTCATATGGTGATGCATGCCTGTAACTTAAGGCCGACGAAGGAAAACGTTGAATTTGAGTTGAATCTGGCTCATTAAGCCAAACCTGTCTCAATAGGAAAAAAAATTTATGTCTATTTTTTTTCTGGAACGAAAAAATAACCACATCATCCCTTGGATTGTTATTACAGGGGTGCCTAAGGTCATCTGCTTAGAAGGGACAGTGCCTTTGCTCTTAACATTGTTTTCCTCAATTGTCAGCATGTGTTTTCTTGGTTACTTTTTTTTCTTTTCCAACATAATATTTTTTTTTATTAAATTGATTAATTAATTTTTTCCAGCCCAACCAGTTTCCCCTCCCTCCCTTTTCTCCTCCCAATCCCTGCCCCAAACTCCACTGTCTCCGCCCTCCATCTTCTCCTCTCTTTGTTCTTCAGCCAGTCATGGCATATCGAGCTGCAGTAAGACCAGACACTTCTTCTTTAAAGCAATGCCTTTCTCCTCCCCAGGACTCACCAACATTCCCAAGCCATTTCTGTGTCCTTTGCTTATTTTTTTCCTAACAGTGTCTGCCCAATGAAATAATCTAGTATATGCTTTTCTACGGAATTTATTTTTCCAGTATTGAGGAAAAATGAAAACGTTTTGGATACAATGTATATTGTGATCATCTAAATCTGGTGTATCTATGACATTCATTGAGTTTACCAGGTTTCCTAGGGCATTGTTAAAATGGATGGAACTAGAAGAAATCATCCTGAGTGAGTTAACCCAGGATGAGAAAGACAGATATGGTATGTACTCACTCATAAGTGGATATTAGACGTAGAGCAAAGGATCGCCAGCCTATAGTATATGACGACAGAGAAGCTAGGAAACAAGGAGGACCCTAAGAGAGACTCACATGGACCCCCAAAGAAGGGGAAAGGGACAAGGTCTCCTGAGTAAATTGGGAGCATGGGGGAGAGGGGAGAGAGGGAGGAAAGAGAAGAGGGGAGAAGAGGAGTGGGGATCAGAACATGAGGAATCAGGAAGGTCCAGTGGGGGGAAGGACAGAGAAGGAGAGCAAGGAAAGAGATACCTTGATAGACGGAGCCGTTATGGGCTTAATGAGAAACCTGGAATTAGTGGAATTTCCAGAAATCCACTAGGATGACCCCAAATAACAATTTAAGCAATAGTGGAAAGGCTATTTTAAATGCCCTTCCCCTATAATGATATTGATGACTACCTTAAATGCCATCATAGAGCCTTCATCCAGTAGCTGATAGAAATAAAAGCAGAGACTCACAGCTAAGACCTGAGCCCAACTCCTGGAGTCCAGTTGTAGAGAGGGAGGAGTGATGAGCAAAGGGGTCAAGACCATGTTGGGGAAACCCACAGAAACAGCTGACCTGAGCAAGACTGATAGCTTCAGAACTTGCAAAAAACTGAACTAGGCCCCCTGAATGTGGGTGTCAGTTGGGGGCTTGGGCAGTCTGTGGGGCCTCTGGCAGTGGAACCAGTATTTACCCCTAGTGCATGAACTGACGTTTTGGAGCCCATTCCCTATGGAGGGTTACTCTCTCAGCCTAGACACAGGGGGAGGACCTTGGTCCTGTCCCAAATGAAATGGCAGACTTTGAAGATTCCCCCATGGGAGGCTGCACCATCTCTGAGCAGTGGACAGAGATGGGGTGGGATGGGAGATGGTGGGGGAGGGGGAGAATGGGAGGGAGAGGAAATTGGGATTGGTATATAAAATAAGATTGTTTTAAATTTAAATTAAAAATTAATAAAAATGGTCAGTATATGTTTATATACATACAAGTAACAATGTAATGACTGAGAAGGTTGTAGTTACATGTTTAGAAGCACACACAATGTAACAACAAAATGCAATGAAAATTAAAGAAAAAGAAATGAATTTGAAAGAGAGCAAGGTGGGGGCAGTGTGGTATATGGGAGGCTTTGGAGGGAAGAAACAGAAAGGGGAAATGATGTGATTATATTATAATCTCAAAAAAATTAAAAAGAAAGATAATCTAGCAATTGTGGCATGAACAGGCCACACACAAACACAGATAGAGAAACAAGTCTAATTATTCTATTGTTACATCACATAATTATCTGTGATCAAATTATAGATTGTAAAAGGATAATTATTCCTAATGGTCTCCAAGAGCTATCATTTTCTTTAATTTGAATGTGGTAGGAACCGAGTGAGATGGCTGATTAAGAAGGGGCTTAGTAATGCATTCCAAATTCGAGTAATTCATTCTGAAGACTAATAATGATGGCATGTTAAATAACTCTCCTGTGAGAGCCTGCAGAATCTTCAAATAAGCTAACAGGGTATTATGCACTTTTCTGTCTTATAACTTGGAATAATTTTTCAGATAAACGCTCATAGCTTAAGGCATAAACACCAATAAAAACATAGAGGTGGGATTTGAAAATTTTTCTCTCTTCTTAGTTCAGACTAGAAGTTTTAAGGTTTTAGAATGGTTTCTCTGATGAAGGCTTTTAATTCTGAATGATCAGATGAATATTGACATAATTGTATTCTATAAACATTTTTATAAAATAATTCTTCAATTAAGTCCCTTTCATAGTGATGGTGATAGAGGTGGTGGATGCAATACTCTTGAAGACAAGGGAATTCTATGATCTAAGTTAATTACACCGAAGTTATTTTATTGTATTGCAAATACCTATTCCCACTTATCTCTTTTATTAGTAATTGGTTTGTTTCTGAATTGTATAATTTAATCTATAGAACACTTTTATGTCTTTGCAAGCAGTCTATTATAGTCTTTCAAGGTTTTTTGTTGGAACTCAAAGAAGTTTGTGAATAGCTGCAATGCACACCTTTCTCAATGATCTCAGATGCTAAATGCCGTTAAATGCTTTTTTGTAAGCTAAGAAGCTGGTTGACAGAAAGACAAGTCAACTCATGAACATTTAGGCAGTAGAGATCAGTAGGATGTGATCAAGGATGTGGTTATAGATACCCTACACCCCTCCCCCACAGAGAAGCTAGAACCCTCTTCCAGAAACAGATGCAGAAATCCAAACTAACCAATGAACCAAGCTCCTGGAGTACAATCGAAATGAGGGAAGAACAATAATATGAACAAAGAAGTCAAGATCATGTTGGGGAAACCCACAGAATCAGCTGACCAGAGATAGCGAGAGATCACTGACTCAGGTCTGACAAATGGGGAACCTGCATAAGAACGAACTAGACTCCCTTAATATGACAATGATGTGACTCCCTTAAAGTGACAATGATATGACTGGGACAATATATGAGGCCACTAGCAGTGGGTCTGAGATCTAACTCTAATGCACAAACTGACTTAGTGGAGCCCATTCTATATGGAGAGATACCCTGCTCAGCCTAGACACAGGGGTGTGTGGGGTGAAGAGGTGCCTTGGTCCTGCCTCAAAGAGATGATGGGACAGACTTAGTAGACTTCCTAGGGGAGGCCTTACCCTCTCTGTGGAGCAGATGGGAGGTGGGGAGGAGTGGGAGGAGAGGAGGGAGGGGGAACTAGGATTGGAATGTAAAAAAATAAATTAATAAAAAACATACTATATAATATATAATAAATAGTATATGCTATAATATTTCAGAAAAAATTCTCGATGGATCCCTCAATCAAGATATCTCTTTCCTGGCTCTCCCTCTCTGTCCTTCCCCCATCTCAGCCATCCCCTTCCCTCATGTTCTTCCCCCCTCCTCTCCTCCCTACCCCTCCCGAGCCCCCACCTGGCCCTATGCCAATTTTTCTCAGATCTTGTTTATTTCCTGTTCTCGGGGGGGGGTCCACATATGTCTCTCTTAAGGTTCTCCTTGTTTCTTAACTCCCCTGGGGCCGTGGACTATAGGCTGGCCATCCTTTGTTCTACATCTAAGTTTAATACTCACTTACGAGTGAGTACATACCGTGGTTGTCTTTCTGGGTCTGGGTGACCTCACTCAGGATTTTGTTTTTGTTTTGTTTTGTTTTTTTAGTTCCATCCATTTGCCTGAAAATTTCATGACATCATTGGTTTTCATTCTTGTTTGTTTTTGTTTTTAACGATTGAGCAGTACTCCATTGTGGGGCTATGGAGAATCCTGGCGGTAGGGAAATCCCCAGGGATCCACAAGGATGACCCCAGCTAAGACCTTAAGCATCAGCGGAGTGGGTGCCTGAACTGACCTCCCATGTAATCAGGTTGATGATTACCTGAATTATCAGCATAGAACCTTCATCCATTAACTGATGAAAGCAGATGCAGAGATCCACAGCTAAACTCTGGGCCGGAGCTCCCAGAGGCCAGTTGAAGAGAGAGAGGAGCAGTAATACAAGCAAAGGGGTCAAGACCATTTTGGGGAAACCCACAGAAACAGCTGACCTGAGCTAGTGGTAGCTCACTGACTCCGTACTGACGGTGGGGGGATCTGCACAGGACCAAACTAGGCCCTCTGAATGGGACAGTTGTGTGACTTGGGCAGTCTGTAGGGTCACTGGCAGGAGAACCAGGATTTAGCCCTGTGCTTGAACCGGCTTTTTGGAGCCCATTCTCTTTACATGGGTGCCTTGCTCAGCCTAGATACAGGGGGTGCAGGGGTGGGGCTTGGTCCTACCTCAAAGTGATGTGCCAGACTTCGTTGACTCCCAGTGGGAAGCCTTACCCTCTCTGAGGAGTGGATAGCGAAGGGGAGGGAGGGAGGGAGACCAGGAGGAGGGGAGGGAGTAGCAACTGGGATTGGTATGTTTTAAAATTTTTTAAAAATGATAAAAATATTTTCGATGGGGAGATTCATTTTTGTTCTATGTGATTCTCTTAAATAGCCTTTTAAATACAATGAGCCAGTCAGGTTGGTTGCCGTTTTTAAAATTTTTGTTTTGGGCTAAATGTAACATGCAAACGTAAATTTCCATATTGTACCTTATTTACTGTATGTAGGGACAACTTTCTTGGTAATCTATTAATGAAGCAGAAGTAAGCAAGCTCACTTGAAGCTCACTTGCACTGAGTATAGCTGATTCTGATTCAACACCCTTTGGGGTAGGTAGATGTGTATCTATAAGGAAGGGTTCAGACTAACCACCTCTCTTTCTTTAGATACTGTTCATGGTTGGTCATAATCAGTCATGCAATTCATTATAATTGTATTCTTCAATCCCTTTTTCTAGAGATGTTAAAAAAAAATAATCACCACTTGGAGATTCCAAATGGGTTCTGAGAAAACATAAGGAAATGGGAAAAACAAAAAAGAAGCTGGGAGGAAGGGAAGAACAGAGAGAGAGAGAGAGAGAGAGAGAGAGAGAGAGAGAGAGAGAGAGAGAGAGAGAGATCAGAGACCATATCAAACCCTGTTAAGTGTCCAGACCAACAAGATTATAGCAAGTGTACTCAAGTGCACTTTGTGTTTTATTTTCTGTTTCCCGATGATGCAACTAAGCAGAAAGATTTTGGAAATTATATTCTTTTAAATAGCAGTTATGAAAACAGCAACCATTCTTGAGTCTTTGAGGTTTTCCTTAAAAAGAGAGGTAATTCCTATCAACCCAAATCCACCATTTAGGACTTTCCATGACCAAGTCATAAGTCATCACTATGGTCGTGCAGCTTGGGGTCTGCTTGTTCCAGCACCTAATATTTTCTTAGAAGGTCTCTTTCATGCAGATTCATGGCTGAATAGAGTTGCTTTGTATGAAGCAGGAGCACAGGGGCAGGAGAAGCAAGTGTCTGAGCTCTGTAAAGCAACAAGGGAATAAAGAACAGGGAATTATCATAATCCAACTAAAACCTAAAACTGTAGTTAGTCAGTATCCCAGACATCTTACAAGGTGTATTTGTTATAGAGTAGGGATAAAAATTAGAGGGGTTAGATAATGCAATACTTGGCTGCCTTAGTCCATGCTTATGTACTTACTTCCCATTAAGTTTTCTCTCTCTTCTTCAAGCAGCTCACATGGATGGAGTTCTTTGTTAGAATGAATCATATCTTCATTTTCAGAGGATTTGAGTATATTGTCATTGAACTTCTAGCCTGTGAATTGATGACATATTATCTAGGAATAGTGGGCAATATTGGAAAAAATCTGCTTGCTTCCATAGTGCAACAGCCACCAACTTTCCCATGAGTGGCCACGAGACTCATAAATGGTCATGAGAATCCAAGCCTTTGTCTAACTTTGTTGCTTGTTGTCTTAGCATCGTGAGCAACCATAAGTGTCAGAGGACAGTATCAGCTTCCCATTTAGTGAAACAATGACTTTTCTTCTCGGTGGAAACAATTCTCCCATGAATAGAAATGGAACAAGGTGTTGAAAAGAAAGAAAAGTCTTTATTGGTCTGTAAGGTAAAACAGTGAAAGGCTCAGTCCTAGATCTGCTCCTTGATTTCTCAGCCTCCAGTGTTCCGGCAAGAAGAGATAAGGCAACATGTCTCTCCTAAGATGATATATATGTCACACACTCTAGCATATTGTTCTAGCCTTCCAGGTCAGCCATGTGGGGAAACTTTTCATAGCCAGGCCACTCCATACTTTCATCAAGCTGCTTCTGAGAGGGAGCCTGTGATAACTGAACATTCCGTGGGTATAAATCATAAAACTATGAAATAAGATATTTTGTCAAAAAACGTCAAGGATATTGATGCTTACAGCAGCACTATAGATAAGGAAAGACAATTCTCCTTTAAAATATATGCACTGAAATTAGGTTTGGTTCTCTGGTGACAAAAGGGGGTCACCAGTAATCAGGTTGCTAGGTCGTCATCTCAAAGCCTGGGGGAATGTTATACAGTACTAATCATTGGCACCCACAGTTGGCAGTGTTGATGATTGCCCATCAGTACTGACAACACAAGCTTGAGCCAATGCATAGTTTGGTGTCTTTGTTGGTGTCTGGTATACTCACAGCTCTCTGACAAAGTCCTGGGGTGGAGCATTGGCTCACATTCTGCCTAAGATTGCTCACCTTCTTTAATATTTCAATTCTTGCAGTGTCTGAAATATATCATTTTCCTAAGATATTCACTGCTGTTAATAGAATTTTGAAAAATTTCTCATTGCATCATTGTTTCTTACGTCTACCTTTTCTTTTTGAAGATTATATTTTGTTGTGGGACCTATATTAATATTTGTTTCAGGAATAATTCAATCCCCACATATGTGAAATTGACTCTATGCTATCTTTATGCTTGATGAATATTTTGATTAGGTATAGAATAGGGGTGTAAACAAGTTTTTTTTTGGTAGTTTGATGGAAAACCTTAGTCTATTTATTTCTGCTAATCACACTGTCACTGAGAATTCAGTTGATGCTATGATTCTCAACCCTTTGTAGGTGACTTGCACCTGCATTGCTATTTTCTGTAGTTGATTTTCGAAAAATATTATTTTTCTATTTTATATTTGTATTATTATAGAATTTAATGAAATTATTTTTCAAGTTTCCTTATTGTGTTTAGCTTTTCACTTTAATCTTTTCTATCTGTATGTTGTTTGTCTGTGACAATTTTCAGTTTTCCTCAGAATTCTCATCTAAATAATTTTTTATTCATTAAATGAATTCTTTATACAGTAAGATTTTGTCTCAAAGCAAAAGGAAATAAAACACATGAGACTTAGGATTCAGCTACGGCTCTTGTCTTTCAGTCAATCAATTCTGTCTCCTCTGGGGTCATCTTGTTGGATAGTCTTGGCCTCTGTCTTTTATGCGGCTGTATCAGTAGGGTAAATAATGCCACTGGTTAAAGAAAACCCCCAATTCCTTAGTTCATTAACCAAATGGACACTGGTTTTACTTCTCTTAACACAGAGGCCAGTGCTTGTCTTCAGAGGTAGTTCTTCCTGGGCAGAAGTCCTCCATGAGAGGTTACACAGCTTTTCATCACTGCTGGAAGAGCCTATCGAGACAATAACACGGTTGAGATTTTGAGTTTGGACCAAGACCGGAGGTAGTATATTTCTGCTCAGACCCCACTATTGAGAACTAGTCCTCTGGCCCTAGATGCAATGTGTTTCTCTTGTATTCCAAAAAACGATAACAGAATGATTTTATAAACCCATAGACTTGTTCTTGCCACAGCTTCTAAAATCAAGTGCCTACTGATGCTCAGTTGTCCAGTGTGTTTATCAACAGAACGAGATGCTGTTTATTACCCACAACTGACTAACATTTCCTCTGGCAGTGATGTCCTTCCTGCGTGAAAAGGCTCGCTGCAAGCTTTGTGATGGTGGGCGAGGTGTGTGGACTGGCAGGCCCTGCTCCAAGACAAGCAGCCTCTACTCTGGAAGCAATTTTTCTCTCTAGACGGGCATCTAACTCAGCCACACTACAGGGAGGCTTTCGTAGGCCTGCTCACAGATGAGGTGGTCAGAGCGATCCTGACTCAGCAGCCACAGAAAGAACTAACAGCTCTTAAACACACTGAGCCGCGCTTTAGGCCCTTTCCAAGGCGCTGACTGTGTCTCTAAGGGGCCTGCCTCACCTGCTGGTCTCCCCTCCATCTGCGCTAACCGGTGTATCTCTCCACTCTGAGCTGTATGCTATGTTAGACGCAGTCACTGATAGTCTTTCAGAAACTCATAATCTTCTTTTGTCGATGATTTCTGACATCTGCCATTATATCAGTTTTCCCGGTATATCTTTTAAGCAAACACTTAAACTACACTGTTGTTTTTAAGTAGAATGAGTACAGGTAAGTTTTCCCATGTGTGTTTTTAGCTAAAAGCTATTTTCAGTTAGCTGCATACTGATTATGATGGCCACATAACTCTGTTATATGCCATTAACAATCTCCTAAAAAGTTTTATAATATATAAATATATCCTATTTATACTACAATTTACTTACCAAACACCTTTAGGCAACCATTCAAGCTATTTTGGTATTGTTTTAACAGTTATAAACAACTCTGCATAGGCATTCTTGTACTTAAGATGTTAGAGATCTGATGATTTTTATCAGCCAGATTCCTCACTGCGAAGTTACTGACTCAAAATGCTTTTTATTTTTTCTTTTACTCCTCTACAAACATACAGGGGTTTGTTCTTGAAACATACGTTAGTATCTTATAGGTCCAATAGTAATGCATTGGCATTTTCTAATATTCGTATCATTTACTTAACTGTGTGTTTATGGTTCCTTAGTTGTTAAGTGTGGCCCAGGCATTGTGCTATTGCCATGATTAAGTATGGATCTTCTAGATTTCCCTCACAAACTCAATGTATAGTAATACTGATAATGATAATTTTAAACAAACAGCTAGCTGTTTCTCAGGATTATTGTGAACATTAATTGACACAATGTGTACAAACATAGAGAAAAGAATTACCCAGGTAGCTTATAAGTGTTCATTGTTATTCTCTCTCCCTTTTATCAGGTTCCTTGAACTCATCAGTAGCTTCAACGCAAGAGTCTAGCAAGGACACAGGGTCAGCAACACATCACGTGTGTAGCATCTGACTGGGCAAGTAATAAACTTAAGCCATCACCGATGAAGATAAAAGCAAAGGACTGACCTAGGAGGAGGCATTTCCTCTTGGTCAAGCTTTACAAGTCCCTTCGCTTACAGATTCATCCACTCCTCTGTCTAACGAAAGCGTTATCCCAAAGACTGAGCTCACTTTCCTTCCATAGCTCTGTGCTTAAGAAACGTTCTGTTCCCTCCACTCTGCTCCCACCGTGTCTCTGTGTGAAAAGGACCAAGATACAAAAAAACAGAACGCAACCCTGCACATTGTGAATGTGAGAAGGAACACAGGGACCGTGCTTCTGGTTTTCTAAAGTGTTGGAGGTTTTGATAAGAAACTGAAGGGACAGATTATGAAAGGAATAGATAGGAGAAAATCCTTAGGTGATAAAAGTTGTGAAAGTTAAAGAGATAATCTTGGCTGTAAAAAGTTAGACATGAAATACTGGAGAATCAGAGTCTGAAATTAAGGGATGGAAGAGAAGCTGAGTTTAATGGGTAGGCTGGTTTCTTAGCTGCCCACCTGCCCTGGCCTTTCCTGCAAATCAGGAATGAAACACTAGTTCTGAAGAACAATTTACATTTAGGATCTTATTTTCTTTGTTCTCTTCTCCTATTCTAAGTTTTATGTCCTAGAGTACACTGCAGCCTGCTAAATGAAGTCATTGTTTTATACCGCTCTTCAGCTCTGAAAATGCTTTGGTTCAGAATAAGTGTCACTAGACCCATTCAAGCAGCCCTTGTGGCCTGCTTTGTCTCCTACATCTGTGCTCCAAAATCAGTTTGAGCATTCTCCATGTATTTGTTCTTTCGTGAAATAAACGGGCCAGTCTAGCTGAACTGATAGGCTCCAGGTTCAGTGGGAGATCTTGCCTCAAACAAAAGGTGAAGGGTGATCGAGGAAGAAAACCAAGGTTGACCTTTGGCCTCCAGATGTATACATATGCATGGACACTCCCCGCCACACAACACAGTAAATCTATTTTAAGCATTCAGCTGATAATCCATGGTATTATCATCTTGGTGGGCTTTTGTTTTGAGAGGTGATTAGAATTATCAGGACAGATCTCGCTTTGCAGTCCAGGCTGTCCCCAGCTCACTTCTGCCTCAGCAGCCCGGGTAGTGGTATATGGGTATTTGTCACCATGCCTGGAGGCGGATAGCTTTGGTATCAAAGCTTACATTGCAAAGTTTACTTTCAAAATTTCCAATTTGTAAGAGAATGAAGAAACAAACGATTTAATAAACCCCATCTCCCTCAGTGGGAAAAAGACCCAATGTATCTGTAGGTTGTTCATTTTCCTTCTGGGACGAGATGTCAAATAACCATGGCTCAAGAAAACCAAGGGAACAAAAGGAAACAAAGTTGTTTGCTTATTTTTTATGATAAGAAAGTAAGTCACGAATGCAAGGAAGCTGGTATTCGGGCTGTGGGGAGGTTTGAACAAGCTAGGCATTTCCTTACCACGCAAAAATCTGAATGGAAGTACTTAGGACAGCTGGGGTCACTGTGGGAGGACCCGGGATCCAGAACTCTGTTCTGCCTTGTTTTCTTTAGGCACCAAAAATGAATGCAAGCTGTCCCATTTGGATATTAGGAAGCAGAACAGAGTGGAGAAGGCGGGCTTTCACATTTTCTTGTTTTACATCAAGCGAAAGTTGCCCACAATATGGCACCATAGTTAAATCCCACAGCCAGGTCTGACTTCAAACTCTACCTAGCTATACAGAGATCTTGGAAAGGTATTTTGGGTTTTGTTTTTGTTCCAAATACCCATGGGTCCAACTAGGCTTAATGTCAGCCTATCATGGTAGGAGTAGAGAACAAACTTTGGGAGACGACTAGTCATTTTTACTATAGAAGAATATTTTACTTGGTGGGGAACATGAAATATAAATTAAGAATATGGTAAGTCTCATGCAGGCTGAATGCTAAATTCCCTTCGCAATGTATTATGGTTACTCATTTGAACATTTTTAATCCACATTTGAATTTCCAGAATAAAAATCTTCTTAATTCAAAAAGGAATATGATAGACTCAATTACTTTAAAGAATAAAAGTTAGGCAAGAATGCCACTGTCATGATCTTTACTACTTTGCAGTAAGAAAGCAATTATATTTAATAATGTAAGTACTGATTTTAAATTTATAGAATCTAGTTAAAAGCAAGATGCAATAGTATTTGATTATGCTACAGGATATAGTGTAAACATTGTCAGCCTTGACAGTATGAAGCTAAAATTTAAGTTGGCCAAATTTTCTAGAAGAAGAAAAAAGGAGAAGAGAGAAGGTATTGGTACCAACGGCACCATATTATCACCTGAGGAGTCAAGAGAAGCTAGAATTTTTTTAAAGTATTAACGAATAAAGGTCTATGGATGGAGTATGAACCCTTCTTCGAGGTACAAAAACAACTCATTGAGAATTTTAAATAAACAGTAAATAATAAACTAACCTCCTGGAGTAAGAGGGCTTAGTCAGGAGACAGACTTGATACCGCGAGTGCTCTATACTGCTGTGCTATGCTAGGATCCACCTTCCCAGTGAGGCAGCATCTTCAGTGTTCAGTGTAAGTAAGGGCATGGAGGGGACACATCTGTGGCCGGAGGAGGTAGCTAGGAAATTGCAATTATGACTGGGGTAGATTTTATAAAAGGCATAGAGTAGGCAGGTATGGAGAGGTACTTGCATGTAATCCCAGTACTTGGGAAGGAGTATAAGGCCAGCCTGGACTATATGAGAGCCTGTTTCAAACAAATTACAATTAGAGTAGAGCACCATGTAGATAAGAGGGTAGATGGATGACTATCCCTGGATGCAGGAGAATTCCTCTTCCTCAATTGGATGTGTCAGGCTAACCTAGGCTAACAGACCATTTAAGTCATCTGTATCCATAGGTGATTTTTCAGTTATCATTTGGATACCTAAATGCCTTCTCTTCAGAAAAACGATGCGTTCTCTTACTTGAACTTGAGTGGACCGTTAGATGGATTGAAAGCAAACAAAATTGCCAGTGAGTAAAACCAAGAATTGTATCAAGACCTGTGGGGAGTCCACTAGGGTATGTATAGAGAAATATTTTGTTAGCCAGCAAAAACGTTCAGGATGCCACCACCTTTTAAATTTGTCTTCTCATCTACAGAAGTATTACCAGGGGAGTTAAACCCTGATTTTTTTTTCTGTCCAGGAAGCTTCCCTTGAAGTTTCCATCTCTCATATAACAACAGACCCTCTGTACTTTTTGGACGTTTTAATACTCCCCCGTCACACCTTGAATGTGAAATGAAACTCCTTGCCCTCCCACCCGCCCCTTCCCCTGCTGTCACACACGCAGACTCACGTTTTGAACTTTGTTCCCCAGCTGGTGTCACTCTTTACTACACTTCCTTTGTAGGCTGCAACCCTCTGAAACCGTGAGCCAAAACCAGTCCTTCTTCCCTTAAGTTGGCTCTGTCATTGCACTGGGGTCACGAGGCAAGTAAGGAATACACACCATTACTGAGTCGTTGTGCCTCAAGAAATTTCCAAAGACCAATCCATCTCTTCACTGTTGTCCCCTCTTCCCCAAGCTCCTCACTTCAGTCTCACATTCCGTGTTTCTATTCTTTGAACACCAGGATTCAAAGCCTTCTTCGATCACGGCCAAGATATGGGCTTCGGGTGAGAAAACTGCGTATCACGGTTGGGCGTCATTGTTTCCATCTGCAAATACAATGAACTGACCTACATGAGCTTGCAGACTTCCACCTCATCTGAGGTGATGTAGCGCCGAAGTGCAGAGTTGTGTCACCATGTAGAACACACACACACACACACAAACACACACACACACACACACACACACACACACACACGGGAGATCCACCAGGAGAGAAGAGTAAAAAGAACTCCTGCATGGATCATAAAAGAAACCTATTATGGGAAAACAAATAAAAATACCTTGGCATGGTCATTAGCTCTGGGCTTAAGAAAGCTGTGGTTTGGAACAGATGATTGAGAGGAGACTGGATCTGGACCTGACCGCACCACTGACAGCTTGTGATAACCCTTTTCCCTCTTTTTCAGAAACTCCCCCGGACTTCACCCTGCCTGACTCCCAGTCTTCACAGGAAAGGATGAGCGTCACTCCCTCAGCCCCTGCCCAACCATGCAGAGCAACTGAATCGCTCCCGTTGCTCTTCACTGGCTTCTTGAAGCAACGGGTGGTTTCTTCATGCGAAGAAAGACACATTTCATTTAGATATACTTCAGATTTAATGTGAAATTTATGAAATGAGGCCTCGTGGGCACACTTCAGTGCAGGGCTCTTCTGTCATCCTCCACTGTGATCAGATGAGTTAGTGGCATCTTTGGGAGGTCGGTAGCTGAACGAGGAAGCCACTTAGCCAGGCGTTTCTCTGCTTGGCCCTCTCTGTGCCCTAATAAATCTTCTACTGACAACTAGTCCCACCTTACACTCCATTATGTCAGCTGCTAGGCCTTGTGCAATGTTCTTAGACCTTGTGGATTCTGTCCATGGCGTAAACATGTTAGCTCCTTAATTCTAGGTCAGCATAGCATGGGTATGTTCTCCCTCTCCCTCTCCCTCTCCCTCTCCCTCTCCCTCTCCCTCTCCCTCTCCCTCTCCCTCTCCCTCTCCCTCTCTCTCTCTCTCTCTCTCTCTCTCTCTCTCTCTCTCTCTCTCTCTCTCTCTCTCTCTGTTCTCCCCCTCCTTATATTTTGTGTTCTCTTACAATCAAATCTTCAAGCATTTCTGTTTTCCTTTCTTTCTTTTTTTTTTAACTTATTCTTTTCTGACTGTGTTCTTAGCAAGCCTGTCTGTTCCTATATTCATAGAATCTCGGAGTCCAAAGAAGTGGTCCTTGTTAACTTAATGACATTTTTGAGTGGTTTGCACCGAATGAGACCTCATTGGTCTTTGGTTCCAGTTTTTCTCTGTACTGGCTGATGACTCAGTGCTCTGGGAGAGAATCCGATTGTCCTAATGCAGGGGGGAGAAACCACTAATTGGCCTGCTATGGAGGGGGTGCTCTGTGGTGCCGGTCTGACATGTAAATACACAATCAATGTTTGTTATTATTTTCCAGTTAAGTCACATTTACCTTTTAAAAAATCTAATTTCCTGACAACTTTTCAAACTGTCCTTGGGTTGCTTTGCTCAGTGCAGAAGACTTCAGTTTCAAGGGATGCGTAAGAATCCCGAAAATCTAAGTTTCCATGACAAGCCTGTTAGTAGCTTTCCACGTTATTTTCAACTCTCACAACCCAGAATGCTCAGACAAAAGTGGAGCCCAGTTTTGTGGTGGATTTGTCTGCTCAACAGTGTTGGAAAGATGGAAATGAATGGAAATCTTTTGTCTCTGTACCTGGATTTCCTCTTGTTCCTTTATCAACAAGGAATCAGAGACAAACGTCTCCCCAAACACAGCACAGCTCACCTTGCTTGGGTGCTATCTCGGCTCAACTACTGTCTAAGCTTGTGACTGTGGGGAGAAATATATCACCCATCCGCCCCGGTTTCTTGTCTGTGGAGCGGGGTGGAGGGTGGAGGGGCGGGGGTGGGGGCGACAAGTAGAGCTTTTGTATCACATGGTCCTTCTCAAGATAAAGTTATTAAGAACTGTGCCTGCGGAGCAATGAGCTCTAATAGAGATGGAAGAAGACATTGCCTGGCACAGTAGCAACTGACTCCCTACTGCTCTCACTGTGATGAGAAATAAGGCATTGTGCAGATTAAACACTTGAGCCTTGTAGTCAGTCGGTGTTAGATTGGACCCAGATGCTGCCTGTGTGGTGTGACGCTGGGCAAGCAATTCAGTCTCTCCAAGCCTCAATGCCCTCATTTGTTTCATGGGATGCTTGCCAACCGCCTCCAGCCCTGCGGAGTTTTACTTTAAGGGTGTCGAGGTCTGAAAAACCTTGATTTCAGGGGACACAGCAAGTACCCATGCTACTTGTTAGAAGAAAAAAAGCAGGCTGTTTCTTTTGTCCCTAATTGAAAAACTTATTTTGGAAAATTCATTGTAATTTACTTTCAATTTACATATAGAGTTGGTTTCTTTGTTCGTAAACGCGTCCTTTGGCAATCCTTCACCGTCCTGAAACTTTTCCAAGTTGCTTCTGCCTCAGCCTTCTTTAGTGAGAGATAATTCAATTAGAATCTAGCACAAACTTTGAACAGCGCACAGTGAGAAACTTCAAAGGGAGGTGGAAAAGGGAGCTCCCACATCCTGGCAGCTCTTACCGAGTCAGGAATAAACATACCTGACAGGTCAGGTCATTGTCGCTGTTGTTGTGACTCATTAGGAGCCTTGCTTTGGAATCTTAGGGAGTGCGAGCCAGAGAGAAAGTGCCTGTGTGTACATATTCGCGTCCATCGGCCTTTGTCTCCCGAACAGGATTTTCCCGTTTCCACACACCTCTGTCTTGGGGCTACAGAGACCCAGACACTCCAGGTTTCACCCCGACTCTCCCCTGAATGGCTCTCTTCCTTGCCGCCTGCTCAGACGTTTTTAATTATCCCAATTAACCACACCCAGCGCTCTTCAATCTTCCCTCTCCCCTGTCCACTGAGACTAGTTCTTCTTGGCCATACTCCTGTGGCACTCAGAACCATCGTTACTGTACGGTTCGCATCTACCCTTGGTACACACAATGCCCTCCTTTCCTTTCAGCGTTTTCTGGATTCCCAACGTGTGCCGTCTAAAACCCGTCTTTCTGTTCTGGCATCACACGCTCTGCTTTTCCATGCAGAGGCCTCCAAAACAAGTGCCAGAGGCGGGCGCACAGCAGGTGACGCTGGCTTCCCTTTGGGTCATCTCTACTCCCGTTTTCCTGTTTGCCATCCTTTGAACGCTTTTTCTTTTATGACGACAGCCTACTTGAAATTGTTCACATTCTCTGATGATCCATTTTCACATCCAAAGATGATTCAGGTGCCGACTCATGTTCTTTTCTCTGTTCCCCCCCCCCCGCTCCCGCCCCCGTCCCCGCCCCCACCTCCGCCCCCGTCCCCGCCCCCAGACTTTATTTATACCGACCATCTCTCTATTAACTCCTTGGGTCTTGTAGTTTATATCACTTAAAGATACACAGCACAAATGAAATCAAGTCTCTGCTGGCAATGCCCTTTCTTGATCTTTCCACACAGAAATAACCATCATTATCAGTTAGGTGTGCGGTTTTTTGGATTTTTGTTTTTAGCCTTTCTTTTTATGGATTTTTTTGTGTTCCACACAGAGTAAGTAAAACAGAAATGTAAAGCGTTCGTCACTACAGACAGAATGAATGGAAATGCATATGCACACATATATGTGTTTATGCATACATACCAATATATGTACTCCTACAATCAATATGTACATATAGAATGGTTTGCATATGTATACATTAGCATGTTTTTACAGAAACCATATTGCTTCATGAATGTTGCTTTGGCAACTTGCCTTTGCAACTGAATAATATGTCTTTGGAATTTTTCCATGTTACCACACACTGCTCTCTTTTATTCATTTCAAATCCCATACAGCATGGCATGGATAATCATCTGCCCATTTATTTACTGACAGATACTCGCATATTCTATATATGCCTTGCCGTTTATAAATAATGTTATAGCTTAAATCCCATTAATTTCTCAAATGTATATGTGCTTTACAGAATTCTTTCATTGTGTTATAGAGTTAATGGCACATACATTATTAATGAACATTGCTAAGTTCCCTCCACAAAGTCAGCTGAAGTTTACTTTCCTGCTGGGTGTGAAAATGTTCCCAACATGCTTACCAATTTAGACATTATTGATTCTTTTAATTTTGAAAATCTTTGCATCCAGTGTTTAAATTCGCACTGATCACCAGTGAGATATAGCATCTCTTTGTGAGTTACTGGTTGTCGTCATTGAAAGTCCATGCCTGCACATTTTTCTTCTTTTCAGCCTACTTCAGAGGAAGCCATCCCCTTCTTAGGGAAATTTCTTCATTTATTCTCTGTGTAGCATCCTTAGGTGTTCTGTTTTCACAGATTTTCTTCCTCTTGGTTTTCAAATGCAATCAAATTGCCAAGACCTTTGCATAAAAGAATGTGTTCTACTCCAGCGTCTCCCTTGTTCTCTGCACCCGTAACCCAAAGGTCATCCATGAGTGCTCCATGTCTGCTACTCTTGGCTCCTCCAATCAGTGAGATCAGTGATGATACTCAAGTCCTACTTTTTTGACCTTGATATATCTTCTTCATATGTGTTGCCCTATGCTTCTAATGTTGCAAATCATAACATCGAATACACCATCCCTTGCCTTCTTAATTTCTCAAAATACTTTCCTCTTATATCTAAAAGTGCAGATGGTTGGTAATTTCACTTTTGGTTATTGGGTATTTTTTTCTTCCCTTTCTTCTTTGGAGATCTCATGAGAACAAACATTTCAACTGGTGCTTTCACAGGCTCACTGGTCCTGATGTCTCATTAGAAACATGCTTTCACTTTGACTTTTTCCCAGTATATTGTATCAGTATGAATTCAAGGTCAGGGTACAAAGTGACCTGTGTTATCCCATTTCACCCAGTCAAGTCAAGTTCTTCTTCTTCTTCTTCTTTCTTCTTCTTCTTCTTCTTCTTCTTCTTCTTCTTCTTCTTCTTCTTCTTCTTCTTCTTCTTCTTCTTCTTCTTCTTCTTTTGTATGTGTGTGTAGTAAGACGGTACAAATTTAATTTTGAAAGTAAAAGATTCTTCTGCTTCCTGGATAGAGAAGTTAACTACCCAGAAAACTCTTTTGTGAGTTGCATTTGTGAAAGGCAAATGGGTCAGAGGGAAACACTGGCAAGAGTTAATTAAGCCTGTATAATAAGAGTTGGCCAAGTAGATCTGATATGCGGTTGTTTTCCTGGAAATACTTTTCAAACTGAATGTCTGGGGGCTATAATGAGGTCGAGAGTAACTGCAGAGAGGCAGATAAAGAGGTAGTTGGCATCTAGATGGAAATCTGGTAAAAGAACAAGCCTGTGTAAGAGGGGCTTGATGCAGCTCTGCCCTGTGGCACATACTGCAAATGGTTTGACTTCTTTCTCCGGAAGGTCCTCGGCATGAGACCTGCTTCTCATAGTACTTCTGATTAGCATTCTGCGGTGAATTAATTAAAGCATTAAATTCATTATGAGACTCTCTGATTCAAGCACTTGCAATGGTTTTCTGTTGTTCAGATGCTTAATTACATTTATTTTTATACTGGTTTTATTTAAGGTATATTTGACAAGTAGTACAATATTTAAAACATACCGTTTAATTAAATTTTAAAACACCTATGAAGCAGTCTGCAAAGCTAAGGGAATGAGCTCACGTTTCACTCCCGGAAGCTTCCTGTGTTCTTCAGTAATCCTACCGTCCTTCTACACCACACCTCTGCCTTTTCTGTTGTAGACTGCCATGCATTTTCTAGAATTTTATACAGTGGAATGATAATATGTGTGCTTTTTATAAATCTCTTATGTGGGCATTTATCTATGTTGCTGTGAATATGAATTGCTCATTCTTTTGTTGCTGAGAATTAGGCCAATAGTGGCCATATGCCACAAATCCTTTATCCATTCATCATCCATTGATAGACAAAAGGCTTTTTTTTCTAAGTTGGGGCTCTTCCAGTTAAGGTTATGACTAGTTGTTACTTTGTTTATATACATATGTACATAGGTATGTGTACATGTACATACATATATACATGTGTGTATATGTATACCCATATATATAGTATATACATACATGTGCATATATGTGTGTACACACATAAACTTTGTACATATATACACACACATATATATGTGCATATATATACAAATGTACACACATATATATACACACACACACACATTGCAGTCTGTTTCCTGTTTTTCCATTCTTTGAATAGTGTCTTTAGACAAGTTCCAAATGTTGTTAAAATCAAATATAACGGGTTTTTTTATGTTGCATGCTAAAGGACTGAGGAAATGCAGCATGAGGGTCAGCTGAAGATTTTTGAGTTCACTGCAGTTGCCAGGACAATTAAAAGACCTTCTTTCCAAGCAGAGACCTTCAGAAAGGCCTACAGTGAGGCATACAAACATCTTGGCAGAATGTCCCAGATAGGTGGTATAGCATGTGCAAATGTCCTGGATAGAGTGGAATCGTTTGCCAACAAGTTGGATAAATTCCTAGAGACATGAAACTAGGACTGGGAGACATAGTATTCAGTAAAATGCTTACCCTGAAAGTGCAAGAACAGGCTTTATGACCTGAGTTTGATTCTCCAGAACATAATTAAGAGAGACCGAGTAAATCAGCAAGACAGATGGAGACAGAGAGAGAGAGAGAGAGAGAGAGAGAGAGAGAGAGAGAGAGAGAGAGAGAGAGATGCAGAGAGAGGAGAGACAGAGAGAGATAAGTGTAGTGGTCTACTCTGTAATCTCAGAGCCAGGAAGAAGAAAGACAGCTCTCTATGGCTCACTGGATAATTCCACTTCAGCAAAAGAACTCTTCTTAGAAAACCAACAAACCAATGACAACAAAAAAACAGAGGCTGAACAAACACTGTGCCATAGACAGTCTCTGGCCTCTGTGTGTATGTACACACACACGTGTGCCATATACATAAAAGCGCAACTTCATGTTCATGAACACACACGCATGCACATACCCCACAAAAGAAACACGCAACTCATCAAGACATAGTCATGGTGTGGTAGTAATTAAAAATCTCCCACAAGGGAACAGCTGATGGCAGCTCTGGAAATTCTGTCAACCACTGGAGGGAGAAACAACACTGATCCTTCTCTATGTAGCTCTCCTAATATACTGAAAATGAGGATGTGTTTTAAAATTGAAAAATAAGATTAGAATTAATGACCTACCAAAGCCAACCTAGGATACCACAGGAAAGCAAATTAGCCATCAAATCCTTGGTGGACATAGATGTAAAAATATTCAATCAGCTAGCTAGCAAATGAAATTCAATATCACATTAAAAACATTCACTACGATCAAATGGCATTTATCCTGAGATGCAAGGATGGTTCAATTCGTGAAAATCAATAGATGCGGTAGATACCGCGCAGCAACAGAACTGACAACAAGCAGCATGGTCACCTCAGCAGATTAAACACGACACGTTATGAAATCCAGCACCCTTTCATCACAAAAGGTCTCAGAAATTGGGCACAGAGAATGTATTTTAGCTCGATAAAAGCCACACAAGTTACAAGTGTAGTTAACACGTCCAATAGTGAAGAGCTGAAAGCTTTCCTTTGTATTCAGAGAGAGTGCTCAGTGTTTAAGTGCGCCATGGAGCTTGCATGGGTCTGTGCTAGGTCCTCTGTGTGTGTGTTATGCTTGTTAGCCTGGTGCTTTTGTGGGACTCCCAACAGTGGGAATGGGGGTGTCTCTGGATCTTTCGCCTGCTTTTGGGACTCCTTTCCTCCTGTTGGGTTGCCATGTTTGGCCTCAGTATGAGGGTACGTACCTAGTCTAATTGCATCTTATTGTGCCGTGTTTGGTCTGCAAACCTGGAGGCCGACCAAAACGAAGGAGCAGAGGATCTGAGGGAGAGGGGACGAGGGGAAAAACTAGGAGTGGAAGGAGGGTAAACTGTGGTCAGGATGTATTGTATGAGAGAGGAGTAAGTAAGTAATAATAATAATAATAATAATAAATAATGAGCATTTGCTGCTCTCTCAGAGGACTCAGGTTTGTTTCCCAGAACTTGTATCAGGTGGGTCACAATGCTCTATAACTCCAGTTCCAGAGACTATGAATACAGCCTGGCTCCTGCAGGCACCTGCACTCACGTGACTCACATAAACTCATACAGGCACACACACACACACACACACACACACACACACACATACACACACACACACACACATACACACACACACATTGTGATCCTCAACTGCATATTATCAGATCTATCTATCTATCTATCTATTTATATCTATCTATCTATCTATCCATCATCTTATACTCACTCTTCCCATTCAAGAAGTCACAGATGGGTCAATTAGGTATAAACACAGCAACAACACACACACCCTCTAAAATACAGAAACATTCTAGACATCCAACCCAAAGAAGGAACTGTGTCTACAAATGCAACAGTCTTCGATAGAAAAACACAATGTACTCTACCTTAATCAAAATGTGTAAATGAGTCATCAAATTCAAAAGACTCAAGATACAAATGTTAGGTTCAAATGATGCCCCCCCCAAATGATAGTGCTGGTGACAATGTTCTAAACAGAAGGATTCTGACTATATAACTAAAAGGATTGCTGTTGGGTAAACAGAAGAATCTAAATTCAGCAAGTCTCAGGAATCAGAGGGTTTCTGTTTACCAAGACCTTCTTTAATCCACCCTATGGACAGCTACTTCAGGCAAGGGCATCTAGTTTCAGGTTAACATGAAGAATCTACCCCAGCTAAAAGACCCCACCCCGCCGTCGACTGTCATAAAATCCTCTTGCTTTTTGCTGTTTTGCCTCTCTCTGCCCTACCCTCACCCAGAGATTGCCTTGGCAGTTTGAGCCCTAAAAACCTTTCCTTTTACCCTTGGAATGGTCTAGTTTGGTGGTTTTATTATGCCCTCACTTACAACAAGTCATTGTGAAAAATGCAGTTCCATTTTCAAATGTTAACCCTGAGCTATCAACAGAAAGACAAAGCAAGCCCATCTACAACAACTGAAAATGAAAATACGTGAGAACAAATGTACTAAGGAATTGAATTTGAACTAAAATTTTTCTGCACACCAAAAGAAATATCAGTGATATGAAACACAAACCCTTGAA
The DNA here is from genome assembly GCF_017639785.1 of Mesocricetus auratus. Classification (NCBI taxonomy): domain Eukaryota; kingdom Metazoa; phylum Chordata; class Mammalia; order Rodentia; family Cricetidae; genus Mesocricetus; species Mesocricetus auratus. The sequence goes on from NW_024429268.1 coordinate 5,267,274, forward strand.
ATGAGGCAAACTAAAATTATAGAAAGAATTTATAGAGCTCAATTATAAAAGTAGAGATCCAAAACAAAAGAACAGTCCAATTACAAAATGGTGAAGGTTTTCCCCCCTTAGGGAATAAACACACCTCTATTTGTTAAGCATGTGAAATAATGCTCAACTCACTGTCACTGGGACTTGCAAATCAAAATGATGCCAAGGGATCATCTCAAACCTGCTCCATGGCTATGATAAAAACAATAGCAGATTGTTTTCAACCTCTTAAATATAAGAGGCATTGTGTTTTATCAGGAAGTTTATCTTCTTGTACTGTTCAAACAAGGTCTTAATCTGACTGTTCCTAGTGTTTCTTTATTTTTTAAGTGAACTCTACTATATAAAATGTGCAAATAAAGAACATCACACGCCAAAATAAACTAGCGCCCAAGTCTAAGCATCTCAAAGAACTTCCTTGTAGTTAGAGTAGCTATGTTTTCTTTTTAGCACAAGTTTTGAGCAATTTAAATGATATTCTTTTTGTGGTATGTGTGTGTATGTGGGAGGGGGGTGAACCTAGATTAACTTGGGCTTGACTCTTGATTCTTGCTGTATTTTGCTTTGCTTGTCATGGGCTTTTGCTGAGTTTTAGTCATAATTTCTCTGTCACCAAGGCTGTCCAGGAACACTCTGTATAGTTCAGGTTGACTTTGAACTCATTGCTGTGCTCCTATTTCTGCCTCTCAAATGCTGGGATTTCAGGTGTGAGCTATCACACCTGTCAAATAGTTGCCTGTTTTTTGTAGTTTTAATACTGATTTATTTTAATTTTATATTTTTCTTATCTATTTATCTGTCTGATGATGGTATGTAATTACAAGTATATGAGATCACTTTATATTTTTCTGTAATTCATTGACGGTTTGTTTGCTTTACCAATTCTTTTTCTCCTTGCGCTTCACTGTGATTTGTTTTCCTTCCTATAATCAAGCTTTTAACTTTGCTTTTCGACATTGTATGATCTGCCATTCATCTTATCAAGTGTGTTTTCCTTGTCGTGCGTTATAGTTTTTAATCTCCATCAGTTTGATTTGGTGCTTTGGGATACCTCCCTGTATGAGTTTAACAGTCAGTCTCTCTGCTTCCTCTTGAACATATGGTCCACAGTTATAATTACCGTCTTAATGTCTTTGTCTTTAATTCTGACATCTGTGTCATTTCAGGGCCAGCTCAATTAATTCATTTTGTTATCTTTGTAAATTACGTTTTTCTACATTTCTTTACATGCCTAGCACATTTTAATGAAATGCTACACGTTAATTTTTACTTTTGTTTTTGAATTGTTATATTCTGGTACATATTCTTGAGCTCCACTTTAGGACACTTTAAATTTTCTTGGGAGCAATCTAATTCTGTAGAGTTTGGCTTTAAAGATTTGTTGGGTGGGAATAGAGAGGCACCGAGCTCTATTATGAGTAATTTTTATTTACTCATAAGTCTAAATACTTAGGAGTGTGCACTTTCTCATCTGTAAGTTTCACTGTGTCTGACTTATGTGAGGCCTTTGATCTTTTTTGGACTTGAGTTTTGTGCAGGATGGTAAGAACTGAGCTATTTAGTTCTGCATAGAACCATCCAGTTTGACCAGCACCACTTGTGGAAGATGCTATCTTTTTTTTATTGTATATTTATGGCTTCTTTATCAAAGATCATATGCGCATTAGGTTTGTGGACTTATGTATGGGTCTTCAATTCAGTCCCATTTATTAAGAAAACAAATAACCATATTTTTAAAATGGTGTGTAGATCTATACAGAGAATTATCAAAAGGGAAAATTCAAATGGATGAAAAACAAACAAATGTGCAACATCTTTAGTCATCAAACAAATGTAAATTGAAACTACTTTGGGATTTCATCTTACAACCAACAGAATGGCTAAGATAAACAAAGTAAGTGACAGCTCATGCCAGCTAGGATGTGGAGAAGGCAAACATTCATCCGTTGCTGGTGGGACTGCAAATGTGTACGGCCAGTATGGAAATCAGTGTGACAGTGTCCTCCAGAAGATGGCAATAGACCTATCTCAAGATCCAGCTACACTACTTGTCTTGGGGTTTTTATTGCTGTGAAGAGACCATGACCATGGCAACTCTTATAAAGGAAAAGATTTAATTGGGGATGGCTTATTTACAATTTCAGAGTTCCACCCATTATCCCCATGGTGGGGAATGTGGTGGCATGCAGGCAGATATAGTGCTTAAATTGAACGTTCTACCTCTTTGAAGCAAAAGAAAGCTGACTGAGACACTGGGTGGTTTCCTGAGCATAGGAAACCTCAAAGTCTGATACCACAGTGACATGTTTTCTCCAACAAGGCCATACCAAATCCAACAAAATCATGCCTCCTAATATTGCCATTCTCTGTGAGATTATGGGGACCAATTACATTCAAACTACCATTTGTATATATACCCAAAAGTCACTTTATTCTGCCACAGAGATATTTGCTTAACTGTGTTCATTGTTGTTCTATTCATAATAGCCAGAAATTGGAAACAACATAGATGTCCTTCAACAGGAGAATGGTTGAATACAATGGGGGATACTTGTATAAAATGGTGTGCTACTCAGTCATGGGACTCTTCTCCTCCTACTGGGTTGCCTTGTCAAGTTTTGAAAGGAGTCCTTTTGGCTTGTCTTATTGTATCTTGTTTTATCGTTCTTGGTGGTTGTTTCTTGGAGGCCTGCTCTTTTCTAAAGGGAAAATGGAGGGGGAGGGTGTATCTGGAGGAAAGGGGAGGTAGGGGGAGACTAGGAGGAGTTCAGGGAGGGGAAACTGGTCAGGATGTATTATATAAGAGAAGAGCCTATTTTCAATTGAAAAAAAAACTTCAGGCTAATGGATCAAATTAGGGGGGAAAAAGTCATCCTGAGTGAGGTAACCCAGACACAGAAAGAAAAATGTACCTATTTGCTTATATGTGCATATTAGCTATTAAATCAATACTAACCAAATTATAATCCATAGAACTACAGAGGTTTGCTACACAGTAATAACTGAGAAAAGGGATAAATGTCCCTAGGAAGGGAAATAAAATAGCTAATATGGATGCATGGGAGGCCGGAACAAGAGGGTCAAGTATGGAAGGGAGATGTGAGGGAGATGAGGGAGCAAATATCTTAAGAGGAACTACACCATTCTTTTCCCTTTGAAGCTGGATGGGTATTCTCTGTAACCTTTTATGCAGTTATCTGCCCCAAGTTGGGCAGATTTCCGTATCTGTGCTTTGATCAACACTTTTTGCATGTGGAAGCTTCCTGGAATATGTTCACCCCTCTCTCTTTCCCACATTTTCCCCCAGGCGATGTAACTGAATTCTCCTCCCTGGGCACAAATAACTTGAACACGGTTGACACATATTCTGTCTCATAGTTCATTCTAGTTGGAAATAAAAGAAAACCATTTTTGAAATTAAAATGCAAAGTGAATACTGTTTTAATACTTAGCTGTCCTTAGCAGTTGATGATTCACTCCTGCTATTTTACTTGTATTAGCCCAGGAGGCCTAATTGTTAAATGTTAAGGAATTTTGTGAACTAGTTGTTGAAGTGTTGACAGCTTGAATCTGGCCTGACTGCAATATTCATGATATTTTCTAAAGCTTTCGGTCCTATTTCCCATGTTTATCTTCTTTTTTTTTAACCCCCCCATTCACACCCAGAGCTAGAATTTTTTCCCCTCATTTTCCTCAAAGACATATTTTAATACTTCCTATAGTGTATCCCTCCCTCTTGTTGATGACTTTTAGTATTTTAAATTTCACATGTGGAAGAAAGATTTATCCAATGCTTTGGCAAGGTATTTTCATTGGACGAAACTCTAGATTTGTGAATTCCATCCTTACTTTAAAGTTCTTGTCTTTTGCCTGAACTCTGATGCCTTTATTCAATTACCCATGATGTGTCTTTCAGTCTATGGCTGCTTTTTAAGATTTCTTAACACTTTTCCGTGGGGGAAAGGGGACAATTATATGTAATTAGCATGCGTGGAGGCCAGAGGTCAATACTGGCTGTCTTCTTCAGTTGCTCTCTGTCTTAGGTTTTGAGGCAGAGTTTCTCACTGAATTTGCATCTCATCAATTTTGCTAAACTGTCCAGTAAATCTCCGGGATCCTCTGGTCGTGTTCTCGGCCCAAGGCTGGTATTATGGGCACTCACTGTCCTCTACTTTTTCCTGTGTGGATTATGGGATTGAAGTCAGGTCTCCAGGGAAGTGCTTTACTGACTGAGATGTCTCCCTGTTTCTCTTCGGTCTGTTGTCGGTAAGTTCCTATTTCTAGCCCCGCTGGTCTGGAACTTGTTATGAAGCCAGGCTAGTCTGAAGCTGGAGATCTCCCTGCTTTAGCCTGCATAGTGCTGGAATTACAGATGCGCACGGCCATGCCTTGCTCTTTGATATCTACTTGCTTGTTTAATTTTAAAGTTGCTGAAACCGATTTCAGGTTCTTATGCACGCTAAGAAGCCACTCTGCAGTGTGATCCATCCCCAAGAACAAGAGCTTTTTCTTGCTGGTTTTACGCAATGGGGTAGCTAGGAAGTAAAGAGAAACAAAAGGAAGGTGCTGGAAGCAAGACGTACTCTTTAAATATCTGCCGCCATGACCAGCTAGTTCCCCTCCCCCTACACACTTCGGAGTCCACTCAAGTTTTGAGTCCATAAGTGGATTAAAGCATTGCTCACATCAGAGCCATCATGATCTATTCATCTCAGACACCTACTTATGTACATTTTACCAACTGAGTCGCCTCTCAACTCATCAATTTGACACTCTTTTGGGACTCTTAATATTAGTTGGTTTGAAGTTGCCTAAAATTCACAGATGTTCTATTCTTTTTTTATAGTATTTTTCTACAAATTTTCATGCTAGATGATATTTTTTTCTTTATCCTTGCGTTCAGACTGAAAAATCTAACCTGCTGTTAATCAAATGTAATGTACTTGCAAACCAAAGTCGTTGTGCCTTTTCATTTAAAGGTGTTATGTGTCAGTCTTTACTTTTCATATCTCCTACTGTTGTATTTTCTTTTACCCTGTTGAATGTAAAACACATGTTAATCTTCAATACTCCTGCCTATTGCTTCTGTCACATGTATCATTCCTCAATCTGCTTCCATTAAGTTTTTTTCTCCTCTTTATGGACAATATTTCTTTTCTTGCATATTTTATTAGATATCAAATTTCTAGATTCTGTGCTGGTGGAGTATTTGCAGCCCTTTAAAAACCTCTGGGTTTTGTTTGGTGGTGCAGTAATTCTATGGAAACAGACTGACATTTTTAAGCATTGCTTTGAAGGTTTGTAAGTCATATCTAAAATCGCCTTTCATACATAGCTAATTGGCCCTGTGGCTGAAATAATATCCTTGCCAGGATTTTGTTTCTATTGGCTGGATAAGATCTCTCTATTCTGGCTTGTGGAGACACCACCCATTTTTAGCGCTGGTGAACTTGGCTGCCTCGTCTTAGTGGCTGCCCCTAGCCGTGGACAGGGTCTTAGGACAGGTGACAGCTCTATTCAGGTGTAACTAGGATTCCTTGCAGAAGACTTTTAGGATGAGCCAGTATAATGCAGAGATGGGGTTTATTAAGAATTTTTAAGTAGAGTATAGGCATGAAGATTGAGGGTTGAAAAAAGGAGGACTCTGGAGAAATGAGTAAGACACATTTCCAAAGCTGGGAGTGAGTTTCTTAGAGAGTCTTACAATATCGTCTTTACAATAGTCACAAGTACGGTTTTGGTGGATTTTGAGTCTGTTAGAGAGCGATTTCTAAGGGAGCTAAATGATTGCAGGGTGGTTCCAGGGCTGTACTGACATGACTACCGTTGATCGATAAACGCTCAGCCACAGCAACGCAGAAAGCTAGGACGGCTTCACCATAAACAACTGTCGGTCTTGCTAGAGATTCCCAGAAACTCTGAGACAGGAATGAGGCCCTACCAAAGCCACATACATTCAGGCTGTCAGCCCGGGCCACTGTTATTTTAGTATAGCACATTTATTATGTGAAATGAACACTTTATATGTGCCACCTTCACAGCAAATGCTACTCATGTTGTAACTCCTGCTTCTTGGCTGGTGAGAGGCTTTCCCCCTGACTCCCTAGTGAGGGCCTCATTTTCCTTCCCAGGTCTTCCTACTTTTCCCTGTCTTCCTAGCTTTCCTCATACTGTGTTTGGTTTGGATTTCTCTTTATGTATTGCTGCCTAAGAAAACACCTCATAGCTTCAGGCTGGGGCCATCCAGGTCCCTGTTGGTTTCTTGACTCAGAGCCATTTCCTGTTTTCAAAGCCTGGAGTAGTCTAGCAACTGCTTACCCTCTGTCCTTGTGTCTCTGTGTGCGTTTTGTTTTCTTCTGCTTTCCTCAGCCATGTTCAAGGACTGTTGTGATTGCATTGAACACACTAGAACATTCTGGATAGACTCCCTAATTTAAGTCCATCCAATGAGAAATCTTAATTTCTTCTTTGACATTGAGGCAAACTAGCGTTTGTGCAGGGTCTTGTGGTTTACGGTGTGGACATCATTGGGAGGCCCATAATTCCATTCACTACCTGCAAGTCTGCTTTCCAGGTTCTAGCCAGTGTGACATGTCAGGGACATAGGACCTTGTTTCCCTACACAGAAAGTAACCACCATTCTCTTCTGCTGTCAGGACTGAGCTTCTAAATTTGCTGACTTCATCTGTCTCTCAAACCTTTCCCTGATTAGGACTCACGTTAAGCACAGGGAAGGACATTGTTTCGTCTATTTTGTGGTGCTGTAATGGAGCACCACAAACTGGTACTTTATAATGAGCAGGGATTTATTTGCTTAGTGTTCCAGAGGCTGCACAGTCCAAGATCAAGGGCCCCAGACTAGAAAAAGCCTTCCTGTAGTGCTATCTCATGACAGAAGTGCAGGGAGAAAGGACAGTAAGAAACAGGGAAGGAGAGAGGATGGGGAGAGAAATAGAGAGAGGGTAGAGAGCAGAAATGAGAGAACATAGAGAGAGAAGAAGAGGGAGGGAGAGGGGGGAAGGGAGAGAGTGAGAGTGGGAGAGTGAGAGAGAGATACAGAGAGAGAGGGAGAGAGGGAGAGAGAGAGAAACACATCAAGCTTATTATTTTAAGGAACTTACTTCCACCATAACAGGATTAATTCATTCTTAAGAGCCAAGCCTTCATGGTCTAATCACACTTGAAGGTTTTTATCGCTGTTGGAGTAATGATTATGTCTTCAATACTTATGCCTTGGAGAACACATGCAAGCCACAACAGGAGACTCAGACACATGAATTTGACTGGCTCTCTACCCCCTTTCATAGGCTGTAGTCATTTTTAACTCTTGTAGAGGAGCAAAGACTCTTCACAAGTGTCTTCCAAGTTTATTGTATAGGTGTAAGAGTTTATCAGTTATAAAGAAGAGCTGACTAATGTAGCCATTTCTCTTCATGTGATCCATTAAGAATCAAGTCTAGCAGTGTGTGTGGGGGGAAGGTCAAGAAGGTAGCAAAAGGATTTCACAGGAGGTTTGTCAGAGAAATGGGCCCCCACCTACAAATGCCTTAAAAGGCTAAGGAAAGAGGCAGTCGCAGGTCAAGCCAGCCTCTGATTACCTAGTCTAGTGAACACATCATTGGGGCTATGTGTAGCCAGATCCTTCCCTTTCAGAGATCTACAGCCACAGAGCCCAGAGATCACATCCCCACCAACAGATGAACGCCTTGAATGACTGAATGAATAAGCAGTGTTGCAGATGGTGATGGAGAAGGAAGGGAGCTTTCCCCCTCCTCCCCTAGGGCATCAGCCATATGGAAGAAGCTTCCAGCTAGAATTGTGATAATGATCAGGATTTAGGAGCCAGCTGGTTATTCTGATCTAACTGCTCTGCCTCCTCACCCCCGGACTCTGCTATTTCACACTGAAGGAGGAAGACTGTGTTGTTTCTGCACTTGGCAGTGAGGCTGAGCCAGTATGACCAATGGATTGCGTCAAGTCTATGGGCTAGGATGGCAACTAAATCTGCCAGCCTCATGAAAATATGATGCAGCTCCACTGAAAGCAAAAGTAATTAATTTATTTTTCTCTATTAATTTATTAATTAATTTATCTACCTTCCCTCGTCTCTGTGCCTACTTCTCATTCAAGGGCCCTCCCATAACTCACCAAAACAGCAACAAACAACACAACAAAACCTCAATCCAGGAACAAAGAAGAGTGACATAAATGGACAAAGGCAGCCAAAACTGTGTGTGTATCTGTTATCTTGGGTCTAGCCCCCCAAATCCTGGCTTGTATATGTGTTCTATCAAAGTTCTAGCAACAGATTTATACAAACTGAAACTGAGCAATTTTCTAACAGCGCTGGTTTCCTGCATTGCCCTTAGCTATTTTTCATCTTATTTCCAAGTGTTTATTGCATACAGACTACGTGTATCACTTGCTTTCTCAGTAAAATAAATATTATAAAAGGGTTAACTAGACTTAGAAAAGATGGAAAAACTCAACCAAACAAAGCATGCCCTTCACAAACACGGGGCACTCGGATGTAAACGAATGGAAAGGGCTGCAACTGAATCTATCAGAAGGAAGAGCCCCAGCATTAATTAACTTGTGCTTTTGCAGAGGCAACATCAATAGCACACGCATTAGGTCACTAGCGCTTCAAACACCTCATCTGCTTCAGGCTCAACCTCCCTGGTTGGCCACAGCTACTGCTTCCTTTTCCAGGTCCTTACTTTAAGCCACGCTCCCACATCTAAGATTGGATAATTGTTTTATAAATGAAAGCTTCGGAGAACAAAGAACAGCCTAAGTGAGGTCCCAAGGGACCAGTTGGCTGTCCTCCAAGAATCTTGGGGTGTTATGTCTCATCTCAGTGGAATGAAGCTCCACCGAGTGCCTTTTAGACCTCCCCGCCTCGGCTCAGTGTCACTATTCTTGTGTCTCTGTCATCTTCGGCTCCTACGGGCCAGATCTTTGTTGCTTGCTTGGGATTCGAAGGCAAGTATCTGTAAGAGTGCTCGCTGTGTAATGGACAAAACAAATCTTTGAGCCATTTGCCGTTTATGGACGTTGCAGTCCTTCTCATTGGATATTATCCGTCACATTTAAAACACAAGGAAGGATCAGAATTAGCTCCGGCTTCTTGCACAGCAAGAGGAAAGGGTTCTAGCACTGACCTAGACCCATCTAATTCCAAGGCGCTGTGAAAGGATGAGTTCTCTGCCTCTTGTTATAACTAAAGGGGGTAAAATAGATCTAGCTGGGCCTTTGGAGGCACATGGAACACAGAGTCCAGCTTTGGTCACTTCTGCCTGTCCAGGTCTCTAGTCCTACCTAGCAGATGTGGTGGTCACTCCCCCTGTAGCCTGTCAGAGCAGCTTCCTTTACTCAGAACTAGGCTTCTCTCCTTTGAAAAAAGCTGGAGACCTAAATCTCTTGAGCTGCTGTCTGCTTCTATGCCCCTCATTTCCAGGCATCCTGGCACCGACCAAAATTCCCTTTCATTATCCTAGAAGCCTTAGTTGCTCTGATAGTCAAAGACACCCAGATGTCTCCAGGGAGGACCTAGAGAGTTACTCCTTGTTTTCAGGTAAATAATGAATCATTAACGATATTTACATACCAGAACATCAGCCAGGATTGCAATAATGCTAACAAGTGCAGAGCACAGCTGGTTCCCAGGGAGGGTGGGGATGATTCACCACCTTGGCTTAGGAAAGCTCAGCCTCATTTCCTCCCCAGCTCAAGGGGATCTAAACTTCCACTCTTGGCAGCACGTCTTGAAGTGGGAGGGGACCGAGCCTCTCTGGGCTAGAAGAGGAAGTACGGAGCAGACAAGCCCAGACAAAGAGCATCCTGAGCTATGCTCTACTCTCTCTTGGCCTTTCTCCTGGGCACCTTCTGGGGTGGGTGCTCTCCCTTCCGGAAAGCCTCCCTTCAAATCTTTGCTCCCCTCCCAATACCTTTAACTTAAGAGTCTTTGCCCCTCTTGACCCAATCTCCCCCCCCCCAATTGCTGGGATATGCACTGTCTTTCCGCCCCATTTGCAGCAATAACTCTCAGTTTCAGATCTTTCAGGAAGGACTTGGAATTCCTTGTTCTCCCATTGGCCTGGAACGTGTTTTCCATCCCTGGCTCTTCCAGTCCACTGTTCCAGAGCCACATGGAAATGAAGGAGTAACACCTTCACATAGGAAGGCAACCAAACTGAGGGGCTTCTCTAAATAACTATCGCTTTTTTCTTCACAGGTGTCGGTGCTCAGATCATCCATCAATGGCCAGCTTCCAGAGTGCAGCCCGTGGGCAGTCCACTCTTGCTGGAGTGCACCATAAAAGGCCAATCAAACCCCAACCTCTACTGGTACTGGCAGGCGACAGGAGGGCCCCTGCAGCAGCTCTTCTACTCCATTAGCAAGGGCGAGGTGGATTCGGTGTTGTCTCGGAACCTCTCAGCCTCCCGGCCCCAGGATGGCAAGTTCACCCTGAGCTCTGAGAAGGCGCTCCTCAGTCATACTGGCTTCTACTTCTGTGCCTGGAGTCTCACACTGAGTGGGGTGTGGCAGGCATCTGTGCAAAAACCACACCCTTCTCCTTAGTCCTACCACCGCAGCTAGGAGCCCTCACAAGGCATGGGCGGAGGGAGCTTCTGGCGGTGAGCCAAATTGAAGTAAGGAAAACAACATGTCAGAGCTCTTCAAAGAAACGTATTCGATTCCTCATTCAGTGACTCACATGTGCAGAAGCCGTGAGTTGCCTACACATAATAAAGTTTCCAGGTTATGGATATGTGGTAGTAGGATAGTCCTCAAAGCGTGCTACTCTCTCTCATCAAGTACCTCACACTTGTCCGAAATTCCCGTTCAGCCGCACTGGGCAAGCTCATGGGCATATGTGGCTGAAAGAAGTGGACTCCACCTGTAGCTGCACGCGATGCCAGGGAGACTGGTGAGCAGGCAGGGCAACGCCAACTCGTGTAGCTAATTTCATCTCTGAGAGCAACCCCATCTTTCTGCTGAGGCTAGGAGCTTGGGCCTGAGGCATTAGTCAGGGAGGAACAAGCCAGCATTAGACAGCTATGCAGGGTTAGATGCTAATACAGGCAGGGTCTCGGCGTTCTGACTGAGACCAAATGTAGAAGTTTTACAGGAAACGTTCATTCAGGAATTGCCACTGCTCTTTGTTTTTGTAGTTGTTGTTGTTTTGAGACAGACTCCACTGTGTAATCTAGGCTTGCCTCGAATCTGAAGCAACCCTCCTGACTCAGCCTCACGAGCTGTGCCTCCAGGACCAGAATGGTCTTCTTTTGTCATTTTAACTTTGCAGTGTTTCTGTCTCTCATCTCTTCTCTTGTATCAAAACAGAGATGTGGCATAAGAAATTCAGGAGGCTGAGGGTGAAGAGGAGGACTGTGGTGTGTGTGTGTGTGTGTGTGTGTGTGTGTGTGTGTGTGTGTGTGTGTGAGAGAGAGAGAGAGAGGGGGGGGTTTAAAAAGGAACAGTGACTCCGATGGAAATGAAGAAGAAAAAGACTGTGAGTGGTTGGAAAGAGAGAGATACATGGGTTACCTTGGCAACCGAGATTCCTACCATATTTCTAAAAGTGACCCCCCCCAATGTCTCCTTTCTTCCACAAGAGGGCAGAAGAAGTCTTAAAATCCTCTGTTTCTGTTATCATGCACATAACATATCTGTTCTAGGATGATTCTGAACTATGTTTATTTTTAATATTAATTAATGTGTAGAGAAAAAAATAAAAAGAGAGATGGGAAGTGATCAGAAGAGCACGTGACAATGTCCAACTAACTATACTACCCTTGAGGGATGACCTCTGTACAAAGCAGCTAGGATTCAGAGAGCCGTCACAAAGACTAAAGCAATGATATTTATTAAAGACGGCACCAGGCAAAGTCACAAGTAGCACATTTGGCCTCAAGGCTACGTCTCCTAGTTGCTAAGACTTAAGGGGAGTTCTGCAATGTCTCTAGATCTCGTTTCTTTCACCAGTAAATGTTGCCCCTGTGGACTGGCAGATATTAAATGAGACTGTATTTTGCCAAGCACTATAATAAACTCTAATTTTCAGCAGGTGTCCTTTCCCTCTCTGGAAGCTTACAAAGCACTGGGATTGCAGCTCCTCCAAATCATCTCATTTTTAAACATTTACATTGAAAATAGGTAACACACGTTAGGATGCTAGGTGCCCTTGTGTGGCAAATCCATGCCAATTGCCCCACATGCTGCGTCTACTCTAAGCTGGTCCTAGATCTTTCGTGCTGGCACGGTATGCTGCCTCAGGATCTTCGTTCAAAGAGAATCTCCACAGGAGATGCCACTCGTCAGGTGGCACAAGAGGAAAAACTTTAAACAGGGGTTTCATCCCCGTGTGGAATAACCTGCAGATAAATTCTAGAACACTTAACTTTAAAAGGAGAAACAATTTTAGATGGATTTAATACAATTTCATCCCGAACGAGTGGGTTGTTGGAACAGAAACGTCGAGATCTCAATGAATTCAAGATCTGGAAAATGCAGTAGGAAGAAAAACTCCTGGTGATGGCTGCGGGTAACCTAGCACACCCACAGACAAGAAGAGGCTCTTTAAGAAGAGCTTTGATCCTGCTTCAACTTAATGTGCCGGGCTTTGCTGACTCCCCATGGGAGGCCTGACCCATTTTGAAGAGTGGATGGGGGTGCATTGGTGGCAGGACAGGAGGGAGGGGGAACTGTGGTTGGTACGTAAAAAGAATTTTAAAACGTAAAATAAGAAAAGGAGAGCCTTGAAAGCCGTGTACACACACTAATACAAGCTTGTGCCCTGCATTTCGTTTCCTGACACTATTTGTGGGTAAGGCTTCTATTGCCATAGCTGTTTCCATAGCACCCAGAACCCACGAGCCCAGTCGTCATTACTGTAGAGGAAACGGGAAGGCAGTTCAGGATGGCACATCCTAATCAGAGGTGGCACCTCCTGCCAACGCCAGCCTCATGCTTCCTGGTTAGATGCGGCTCCTTTTCTAGGGAATTGCAGGGACTCTTCTTTATAGGTACGCTGACATAACTATTCCCACATATCTCACTCACGTGATTTTCTCACGTGTGTTACTGACGACCGTGGAAGTCAGAGAGACTGTCCTCGAGGATCTCAACCATCATGGGATTGATGTGGGGGACTCCCTGGAGCTTCTTGACTGCTTTAGGAAGGTAGAGAAAGACCCAGCCTTGGAAAGTGACTGACACTAAGACTGGGCTGCTTCAGGTGGTTTTTCCGAGACGGTATGATCTGTGTTGAGTATATATAAGATGGGCAGTTAACGGCACGGCTGCAGAGAAGGATTGGTTTGTTGTGGATCTTGGGACTGTCTTCCCACTCCCACCTTGGAGAGTTTCTGAAGGTCTGGCTTTCCCTTCTTTCCAGTGTGGTATGTAGTTCTCACCCTCATCTTACCCACATGGGACTGGAAATCTGAAACACTCACAGAGGACACACCTCAATCAAAGGCAGCCAGGGCAGCCCGCATGTCGGCAGACGAACCATTTTTTGCCTTCTGTTTGTTATTTAGACTCTGGGCCTGTGACTCGTTCCATGGGCGGAGTCTCGTTGTTCCATTAGTAGAGGGAAATGGAAGATGGGGTTAAAGGAGGTTGGGAGGAGTGTGAAGAGGGGGTGTCAGAGCAGTGTGGGGCCAGAGGAACCCCAGTGAGGTCAGAGCGGTTTTTGCAGCTGTCTCCATGGGCCTACACTGCAGGCTTCTATCCTGCGTGACCTCCAGCAGGTGTGAGAGAGGGGGGCTTGAGCTGAGATACGTGGATTCCCCTTTAGAGACCCTCTTGCTCTTCCTCGCTGTCATGGTGACAGCCAGAGGCCAAGGCAGAAAGGGCTGCAGGAGAAGGGCTTGGGGGCAGGATGTGGCAAGTGCGGTTCCCAAAATGCTCAGAGCATGCGTGAGGGGAGGAACTTTCACAGGCACCCCAGATGCAGGACCTGGTAAATGTCAAACCACATCCTGTTGTGACTCCCTGAGATGGAGATAGGGCAGGTGGCTTGTTCTTACTTGGTGCTGATGTTACTTAGAGATAAACAGCCTGGCAGGCAGAACTGGACTGAGATCACTCCATCCCTCCCCCCATTGTCTTCAGCAACCCAGAGGACCCAACCATGCATCTCTCCACTTGCTGATGTTTGGTGCTAAGCCATTCTTCTTGTCACTGCTTTCTTGTTTCATCCATGGCTGTATATGTCTTTCCTGGAAGAGGTCAAGGAAGCAGGTGTTAAGAGATCCCAATGTGCCCAATGTCCCACAGTTATGTGGGACTCAAGATCAACACTGCCCCTTTCCAGGTCAGGTACCTTGTAGGAGGTGTGTGTGTGTGTGTAGCTGCGAAGAACTTAAACTTCCCCAGTTACCATCCTCTCAATGCTTCAAGGCCTGCAGAACCTTAAACACCAAACCAATAAGGTGCTCCATAAGGAGCCTGAAGACTCCTTATGGAGCACCTTGATTCACGGGAATTGAGGGAATCTGGAAGGCTGGAGGTCGCAAATGAGCAGTTTAGCACCCTGTGACTGGAGACAGAGGAGGGTAAAGAGCTGATTCTCTGAGTTTTAGCAGACGCTGGGCTCCAGGTAGAGTTTGGGGAACGTGGGCTCCATATCAGTCTGAGATCTTCTGTGATTTTGTGAATCACTTGGATGAGAGTAACGAGGGAAAGATGATCTCATTTGAGATAGCGTGAGGATAGAGGGATAAATATAAGGAGCTACAGAATTAGAATCTTGTAGAAACTAGAAAAGTTGAAGAGATGCACTGGAGAAATGTGAGAAAAATTAAAGTACTTTTTGTTCTCTCCCACACCCTCAAAGATAGAAACGCAATGTTTCGCGCACACGGTGGTGATATAAGGCTCAGGAGGAGCGCCTGAGCGAGAGAACCAGAGTTTTGAGTCACAAGTGATCTCTGAGTCAACGGCAGGATGTAGATAAAAAAACTGAAAAGTTACCCCACACAAATGACACCTAAGACCTCGCTAACGAGGGGCCCTCTTCACCTTATGGAGGTCACAACCCATTCAGTGTTGAGTCCTTCCTGAACACACTCGTTTCAGAAGGACAGAAGGATAAAAGTGAGCTGAGATGCTCTTACAAGCAAGTGACTGATTTGTGAAAAGCCGAATGCTCAGAACCGTGGATTCGAGGGGAAACATGAAAACAAAACAAAACAAAAAAACTGGCAGTGTCGAGCATGGAAAACATATTTAGGTGAACATAAATTGCAGCACTTGATAGTTATTGACCCTGTACTAAGAGCTGTAGACATTGCATGGATTGAGTAAGTGATTGTGATTGAGCCTGTTTAACACAAAGGGAAGCTAACTCTTTGGTGGCCAACTACTCAAAGTCATATCTCTGGGGAAATGCAGGATTAAAGCCTGAAACCAGGTTGTCTTGGCTTTGAAGTCTATGTTCACGGCAGGCACAGTTTTTAAGGTGAAGATTATTCTCCCTCATAGGTCTAGATAGTCCTCTCCAAGAGTTCCAATTGCCTTCTGAAGTCCTCTCAGAGAACAGAGCTATAAACTGAGGAAAGTATGCCTGGTGAGACTCATGGATACTTAAGTAGGTAGGAATTCTTCATAGAGGTGCCTGGTGGCTGCAGGTCTTATTCAGAAACGCGGGGAATCTCTCTGTCTGGGGACAGTTAAAAACTACCTGGGAAGAGTGGGAGGGTTTGGTACTGTGTTGTTGTTCTCTAACATGCAGATGGTGATACAAGGTCCAGTTAAGACCAATCTACCATATAGTGAATGCCTAGAGCTGTGACTGCTGATGTGTCCTAGGACTTGGACCTGATGTCACTGTTTCCAAACCTATTGCTTACATTCAACCATGAGTCTGGTTGTAAAACGGTGGGTAGCTGTGCTCATGGAATCAAGACACTCTTACATTCATAGATATGAGCTGAGATAGTTTTCTAAAAATCTGATGAAACTTTGGAAACAGACACAATAGTTGGCCCATTCCAGCTCCCTCTGCTGACCAACAGGTGATGTTTTCTCTTCTCTGAGATACTTTCCCTGAAGTCAGCCTTCTTCAGAAAACACATACAAGAAAGGAAAAGCCTATGGATAGAGAGGGAACGTAAGCATGTGGCTGGGAATGAGGTAATGGGAATCGTTAACTGAATATATCTTGTCTGTTGGAAGGAGATGTTTCAGGTGAGATCTACCATTGTCAAAGCGAATCTTAAAGAGAGGCAGAGTGGTAGAAAATGAAGAGTTTTTTTTTTGATCTGCAAAGATACAGGTTGAAAAGGTCTTTGAGGGGGAGGGGAAAATATCTAGCCTAACACTTTGACATGTTTTGTGTCTGGGCTCAGATTGCCCCACTGAGAACTGGCTTGTAGACTCTAGCTGCCCTTCTGTTCCCCAGCACTCTGCATGGAATTACTAGGCATGCCTACATTGTGTTTTAATACTTCCATAGAGGACCCCGAGCACTAAGCCTCCACTCCCATAACTATCTCTCATGAGTAACTCTGACACAGGACATGTGGGACCATGTGTCACACAGTTCTCTCTGGGCCACTACAAGGAAGGACAAGAAATGGAGTTGTTAGTAGGATCCTTGGAATTCCATCAACTCTTTTTCTGGTGTCCTCTTCTATTTCTCCTTTCTCCCTAATTGCTTCCTTAAGGAAGAACAAGCCTTTGTCTCCTAGATGATCCTGCAGACTCCTGAAGCATCTCCACTCCTCAAGCTTACATAGCCTAACCCTGAGTCCTGTAGTGGGAAGAGCTCCAAGGATACTGGTGCCAATAGGAAAATTCCTCTGGGCAAATGGAGTCGACTCCAGTGCCATCCACGCAGAAACCCTTTTCCTTCCAGGAAATCGTCACTATCAAATAACTACCAGATGTCTCTTACCCTTCATAACTGACAAACCTATAAAGGGTACGAGTTAGTTACTCTCAGAGAACACTGCCTATGGGGAATCCAGCCATGTGTCACAACACTGAGAGAACTTTGGGACCTCCAGCAATTTCTTAGAAAATGTTTTATGGAAGTCTCTTCAGCTGGTAATCATGCTTTGCCTCAGCACTGGTGACACTTACAGAGTTTGCTGTGGACTCTGGCTGACATTTGACCTATCCTACTGACAGACACGTTATATCAGACCTGAGTCTAGAACAAGTGGACCTATTCAGACAAATGAAGAGTCTCTCCAGTGTCTCCCTTTGCAAAAACAACTCTGGACCCAGCTGATGTTCCCAAACCTCTTCTCTGTGCTCTGGTGTTACGAGGACAGTCACAGTTTACTCTCTGCGTCCTGGGATCCCACCTCTTCAGTAGCCTGTCTGTGCTCACTTGTCTTAGATCCTACAACAAACATAAGTAGCCCCATCTCAAATATTTTTGCTCAGCTTGCCCTCGGAGAGAATGGAAAAGATGCCTGGACTTGTCCAAAAGAATCCACTTTGATTCTAGAGAAAGAGACAGAGGCAGAAGAGCTCCACTTCTGAGTGCTGTGAACATTGTGTATTGTGTTATTTGGGACAAAAAAGAAACTGCAGTTAAGACTTGGAGAGAGGTTAGGAGGCTTCGTGCAAAGTGTTAGATGGGGGTTGAGGCAGAGTTTGTAAAGTTACCTCTGTTATGCCCCCTGGACTGGGAGGTGATCTGCTTCTGGCCTTGTGTCTTCCAGAGGAAGGACCTGCTAGCAAGCTCTAGGGTATTATCCAGCACTGCCTCCCACCTCTTACTGTGCCTGCCTTCTGCACCCAAAAGAAAACAGTCACCAAGCCTTCAGACCCAGTTATCTCCCCTCTTCCACTCCTTGTCCAGGGCTAAAGTCTCTTAGTCCTTCACAGGTCTGTTTATTCACACCCTGCTCCCCAACACCCCTCCCTACTCTGACCTTGCTGGCCCACATAACACCTACACTTACTCCAAAGCATTTGCTCTCTCCTCTTGTGTTCTCATTTTCCCACCCCTCTGTGAGAATGTGTTATTGTCTCCATAGATCTAGGCACTGGAAGACATCCTTTTGTGAATTCAGGTGTAGGGCTTAGAACCCATCCCCATTGTTATTATACGTTTTAGCCATCATCGAAACAACTACAGCAAAAAAAGAAATACACAAGTGACCAGTAGAAAACCCAAACCACAAAGCTGCAGTGCAATTTGAGGCATCCAGAAGTCATCCTTTATAGATGCAACTAGAACATTATGATCTCCTAGGCTGAGCCTGATGTGGAACTCATCCTTTCTGGGCTGTGAAAACTCCCAATATAGAGCCCTTCAACTTTACTTTCTGGACACATAATGTCTTGCAAGGGAGCGTAACCTCTAGAGTCATCCTACCCAAGACCCTCCGAAGGAGGCTTTTATTTGGAAAGAGGTCTCCGAAACTGCAGTTGGTTAAGGGCTCAAGACGGAAACGCTCAGGGTTTAAGACGAGTCTCAAATCCAAAGACTTATGTCTTGAAAGAGAGGAGAGGGGCATGCACACACAGAAACACGTGAAGGATGTCGTGTGAAGGCCAAGGCAGAGATGGAGAGGAGCAGACGCAAGGCCAAGAGTGCTGAGAGCAACGGAAAGGAGGAGGAGCAAGACAGGGCCCTCCCCGAAACTGCCAGAGAGCACTGTCCCCTGAAACTGCCAGAGAGCACTGTCCCCTGAAACTGCCAGAGAGCACTGTCCCCTGAAACTGCCAGAGAGCACTGTCCCCTGAAACTGCCAGAGAGTGCTGACCTGCGGACAATGTGATGATTTTGGGCGCAGGGGCCCCCCGGAGCAGCAAGATTGATGTCCACTGCCCCAAACCACTCAGTGGCACTTTGTTGTATAACCTGTTGTCTTGTCAATCCTGGAAAACTGGCCTTTTGTGGAACTTAGGCAGCCCTAGTGTGTTGCTTTCTAGAGGTCCTTTTCCAGACCTTGTGAGCAGCTGCTCCAGGGTCACCATGACACCGTGAGTAAGTACACCATCCTGTTACTGGGAGGATGAAAATTCTGGAATAATTACCTTTGGAAAAACATGCTGCAGTTTCAATGGCTACTATTTGATCCGCAGACTATGGTTTCCAAAGCTATGAATTATGGAAATAATTTACTTATAGTGTCATTGTAGTTATAAACGCATGCCACCGCCCAACCTAAGACCCAGGGACAGTGCGCGGTCTCTCATGGACTTCCTCACCATCCTCTCCTTTCTCTGCTTTTAGACTTTGCTCCTAACCAAACACTAACAACTAACTTCAATGTAACCCCTTCTTATTGTTCTGTGCTAAGTATTCTCCAGTATCTTCCAAGTGTATTTTCCTATTATAATGATTAAGCTACACAGTTTACACTTCTAAGGCAATTGTCTCTGTCTGAGGAACTGCCGCCAACATCCTCAATGCAGGGTGGTCTGGTCTCAGGCTGAGAGGGAAATTCACACACTGGAAGGGTTACACTTCATGTATAATTCTTTAGTCCCTACCTCCCCTCCCCAGACTCTGACCCTGTGTACGTGGTCCTGGAGAGACCCACTGTTCCTAGACATCACAGGTCAGTTTTCCTACTCTCATTGTCTTCTTTAAGACTACAGGCTAGACATGGAGAGTTCCATGGACCTTAAGTTAAAACTTTCAAACAAGGCAGGCCAGAGATATTAAGGACACATACAGATAAAACCCAAAGATATAACAAAAGGCACTGGACTCTGTAATCTATAAATCTGCCTAGCCTCTGCTCTGTGCTGGGTGAGGTTACTGTTAGGGGTATTTTTTCTTTCCATGTCCATATCCTGCTGGTGTTCCAGAGTGTGGTCATTGCCCTTCAGACAAAATGGTTCAAGGGAGGATTTTGAGTAGTGTGCAGGGGGAAGATGCATTTTTGGCAAGGAAGCAGATTTGCTACTCTTTGATCTTCCAGACTAGTAGCCCCAAAGATGCTTCTGAAGCACAACCAGGCCCAGCTGAACAGTTTTATTGGTTAAGCCTGTTTCAGAGTCAAGAAATCAGTCCACGGGAAGCGGTGAGGAAGGATGGACATCCATGGAGGAAGAGTAGAAGCTCTGGATAGAGAACCGCTCCTCAGGAAGGGATTGAGAAGCAGATGCAGGAGAATCAGGGTTAGGATGGAGAACAAACAACCCAGGACGCACAACCAGCTGGTCTCAGGAATTTTTTTTCTTGGCCTGAGGAGGAAAAAGACCTCGTTAGAGCTCCAGAAGCCACGGAGTGAGGGGAGGAGGGCGGATTAGGTAGATTCTTGAGTGTGGTTTTGAAGAGAGCTCCTTGAATTCTCTTCATCCTCTGGGCGGGCATACATAGTTATTCTTGTATTTTCTCTTTGGTCAGTGCCCCCTATGACCCTTTTGAGATGACAGGACATATTGGAGGCTGGGTCCTCCTGTGAGATCCCCTGTCCTTCCATGTGCGGTAGTCTACATCCTCCCTTCAGGTGCTTGTCCCCTCCCACCGTTCTTACCATGGCCATCAGCACCAGGGCGCTGACCAGCACAGCATACAGGGTGGCCTTCCCCAGCAGGACCTCATAGAGGATGGTGGCAGACAGGACCCCTTGTTGGTAGGACGCTGTGGACAGGAAAGGAGAATGAGTAGTGCCCGTTGCCCTGGCTAGCAGGGCACAACGGGCTGGGCTCACGGGTACCTGGGATGGTGGAACAAGAGCTAGAAAGAACGGACAGCAAGACAGACAGACGTTCTGGTCAAGCTGCGTTTAATGAGAATTCTGTATAGGCTTAAACAGGGGAATGTGGCATTGGCCATGGGGCAGAGGTTGTTAGACCAGAGATCTCACCAGGGAGTGCAGGTATTAAGGAAGTATTGTTAAGCAATGGGTTATCTCTATGGCGCCAGGCCATCTGTGGGAAGGCGCCTGCATTTTGGGAACTGCCTTGGGTCAAGAAAGAGATTCAGTGACCTGGTCCTCAACATCCCCTCCCTTACTTTTTATTAATGAAGGGGAGGGGGTCTGGACTGTAGGTCTGAGAGTTGGTAGAGGAATAGGCAGTAGGTGTTATTTATTAGGATCTTAGTGGGAGTATTAAGATGGCTTTTTACGATGTCGCCCTTATATTAGGGCTCTTATAGGTACGAAATTACAAAGGCCATGGGTGGCAATATCCATGAGAGGGCCCTGTCTGTCTTAGGACAGGGGTGTTTAAAAGCCTCTCCCTGTCATTGGAGATGACACTGTACGATGAATATTCCTGTCTTATCAGTTAATCCTGTGAGCCCAGAGTTTTACTCATAGGTTGCTGGGGAGGGGATGGATTATTCTTAAAAAAAAAAAGACTGACAATATTTACAAGACGTTCTAAATAACAACGATCGCTCCCAACACCCGTGAACAGGCAGTTCTGGGAACCCTGGTCCTTGATGTCGTAAGGTTCTTCACTTTCCAGAGCCCAGACCACAGAAGGCTTAGAGAAAGGGGGAGGCTTACTCACTTGCGGTGATGCCACAGTCTGAAAGAAAAGAGAGGGAGGGGAAAAATGGGTGAAATATAATGCCACTGCTTGGGAATCTTGAGCCCTCAACAACAAAACTTAAAGCTGGACTCGAAGGCCACAAACGCATGAAGGTCAGAGGATGTGAGCTCCCCACACCCTGTCTTTCTTATGCTGAAGGACAAGCACAGGACACTGTCACTGGGACAGAGCTGAGACGTAGCACATACATGCTGGGCTTCAAGGACGGCATGAGGGAACACAGCCCAGCGCAGAGGCTCTAAAGAACCTGGGACCCAACAGGTCTGAGCTGCCCCATTAAGTTTAAGTGCTCTGTGGGAGGACATAGACGCTACGGTTTTCTAACACTGTTCTTGATCGTCCCTCCCAGCACTCGGATTTTCTCCTAGTTCTGTGTTTGTACATAGATCTTTCCATCTCTCTGGGGTGCTGTTCAATCTCCTCACCAACACGCAGGTCCCCACTCACCGGCGCTGCCCCAGGCCTCGGCACTGATGTTCTGGGAGACCGGTTTGGGTGAGGCCTCACTCCACTTGTCTTCCTCTGTCAGCCCATAGAACTGGACTTGGCAGCGGAAGTGGTTGCGGGGATTGTGCCAGAAGGTGGCAGAGACCCTCAGGCGGCTGCTCAGGCCGTAGGTGACACCGTTGCTCTCCTTTTTGGGCTCAAGGTCTGTGCTGACTCCGCTGAGGACCTCCTTGCCATTCACCCACCAGCTCATTTCCACGTGGTCAGGGTAGAAGCCCCTGGCCAGGCACACGAGGGTGGCCATTTGTTTGTCTGCGATCTCTGCTTCTGATGGCTCAAACAAGGTGACCTTGGGTGGTCTCACCTTGCTCAGATCCTCTGGGAAATGAAGAGGGTGGCATTAGCATTTTGCTGACCACTTTCTGGTTCTGGTAGAGGCCATATGCATCTGAGAAGGCTGGGTGCTGAGAGAGTTTCTGAAAAAGCAAGCATGTTGTGGCAGGTCCCATTTGCCTTGGAATCACTATTCCCCTTCTCTTTTTCCGTTGTCTGTTATATACATTCATATAGTGGATGTCAATGTTCCCTCTCCTTCTGTCTCATAAGGGGACACTACAAATGGTCCTGCCCAACACCATACACAATGTCCCTTTATTAATACTGTTTTAATCATTAATATTGTTTTAATCATCCTCCATCAAGAGAAGGTTACTTTTGATCTTGATATATAGCAGCTAAAAGGAGCCTGCCACAGAAATCTGAATTACAGAAACTGAATCCCAGCAATGACCTTCCGTGCCCATGGGCCCATGGGAGTGTCTCTTTAATGGCTCTGCATTGGCTTTTTGTGTGTTTTGCTTTGTTTCATTTTCTGCTTGCAAAGTGGAATGCAAAAGCTGATTTCCAGAACTGGCAGGAGGGTTCAGGATATCCTGCCATAGCTGGGTTATCTGTAACTGGAGCTAAGGGGCAGAGGAATGAAGGATAATTAAGCATGATATAGACATTTGGCATAAGGAAGCTTCCCTCAGATCACAATCTATAGGTGGACTATTTTCATTCATGCATGTGAAGATATCTTGGTCTACAGTGTGTTCAGGAGGACGTAAGCCAAAGTTCACTGAACTTTGTGGTGTGTGAAATAAACCTATCCACTTCTCGGCCTCCAAATGTCACCGGCTCTTTGTATTTTTCTAACTGTTCTTTGCTTCCAAGCAATTTAGTGACGATAAAGAGATAAACATACTTTGTTTCAGCAAACCACAGTCTTCTGGATAACGGAGAAATTTTACTCTAACCCTTTCTTATATTTCTATGGATATCATCTCATTCCAGAGCTTATGGCAATGACTTCCAACCTTCATATTTCTTACATGAGATCAAAGGCTTAGTGCTTTTCCTCAAACTCTACAGCCATCACTTTGAAATTCTGTTTCTTTTTAGTATCAGTCTGCACATTTTTCTTGTCTTTTCTTCTTTCTTTTTGATTGTTTGACATGGTCTTCCTTTGTGGCCTATGAAGGCCTAGAACTCCCTACAGAGTCCAAGCTGCCTTGGGACTCATTATGTATGCAGCCTGGGTTGGCCTCACATTTAAGGCATCCCATTTGCCTCAGCCTCCCCAGGGTTGGGATTGCAGATGTTGAGCTCCACACCTGGCCACATTTTCCTTTTGGGCTCAGCATGAAAGTGTCCTAGCTGACCCTTGACAGCTGCCTGGGCTCAGCCTTTATTCCCCAGTTGCCTCAATTTACTTAACAAAGTAGCTAGGACTTTGTGGGCTGGACCTCCATGGAAATGCTAACATGCTTTCTTCTCTCTGTGGTACTTGGCTATCAATTCCCCTGCTTTTTGTCCTGAGTAGCCTCACTCTGTCTCAGAGATACTGGCTTTGAAAGTCTCCCTCCCTTCTATAGGAACGATGGAATGCATTTCTCTGACCAAGTCACTTGGCAATCACCTAGTCCCTGTTGTGAAAAATCAAAGAATTGCCTGAGTCAGGCATGTATTAACTAATACCATAGTCAGGACAAATAAGAAGCAGATACTCACTACTACCTAAGTATTACTCATATCACTCCATGGGGAGGCTGGGAGTAGCTACACATCCACATCCACATCTGGGTATGTGAGTCCCTAAGGACTCCTGGGAGGAAGAATATAGGAAGCTGTTGCTGGCATGTGATTTTCCTGTGGACTAGTTGTGGATTAAAAATTATAGAATTTCTCTCTCCCTCTTTCCAAGTCACCTCCATTTTGGTACCCATAGAAGAGGCTCACACATTAACTTACCTAGTCTTACCTGAGTTCAGCCTTGCCTGGCTCTTTTCTCTGTCCCACCTGACCACAGGAAACCAGTATTTCCTTTAGGCACAACAGACTTTAACATGGCGGAGTCCCCTTGGATCCAGCCTAGCATTCTAACCACAAAGGGTGTCCACTGTTGCTATGGCTATCAAATAATACAGGTTTCACATTCCCAGGCTGTGAGTTATTTCTCTTCTTATAACCTTGGTCCCCATTGCCAAATGTTCGTTAAAGTCTATTCTAGTACTGGGAGCCTAAGGTTGTTCAAGCATCCCCCCCCCCCCATCTCCCAGGCTAAATATTGGAACTTGAACGTGTGCTGATAAGCAACAACCTCTTTTCACGGTCTGGTCTGTCTAGCCTGGAATTCACACAATGAAGGTTTTAGGTCAGGATTCAGGGGAATAACCTGAGGATAATCGGACCCCTGTGAATAAGACCCCCTCCCCCGATTTGGGGCTGACTAGCCACGAGAAGACGTGGGTGCTAGGTGGGTTTTCATCCCGCATCAAGGGATCCCAAGTTTAGAGGAAAAACAGGGTTTGGAGTTTAAAAATCAATAGAACACCAACACCACCAGGCTTTTGACCGTTCTGTCCCGGCTCATGTTTATCTGCCTGCCCTTGGTTTCTTGCCTGGCATTCTTCTCCTTTCAAAAGACCATAGTTTGAACAACTTTTGCTGAGGAGACCAGCCTAGAGGTCAGCGGCACCGCCTCTGGGATCCTCGCTGCCTCTGTCTGCCTTTTAGTTCTTTGCTTTCCTGTTACTTATTTTCAAAAACAAGTTTGTTCCAGAGTCCTGATAAATCCTTTTCTCCACCGCCCACCCAGCGCATGGAAACCTCAGAGAAAAGAGAACTAAGCGGAATCTGCCCTGGCTTGCAAGAGCATCGCTTAGCACCCAATACCCTGCCTCGCGCAGCCCTCCCAGAAGAGGTGAAGTTGAGGGCTGTATCATATTGCAGACACCCCAGGGAGCCCTAACCCCGATCTACCCCCAAACTCCTCCAGGGACCCAGGAACTAAGGCTGGGAGCGCGCGCGAGATGTCGGAATCTTACCTAAGACCGTGAGCCTGGTGCCTGGACCGAAATACTGCTCATAGGAGCACAGAGGCGCGACCCCACACGCAAACCCGCGCAATGCAAACCCGAGCTAGTCTCCAGCTTCATGACAACCCTGGTTACTCAGCCTCCCGCAGGGCCTGGGAACCCAGTGTAAAGACGCCAGCAGCCCCCGGGGCTCGCCGCTGCAGTTGCCAAAAAACTCACGTAGCACTGTCCCGAAAGTTAAGGCAAGGGCTGCGAAGCACAACCGGTTGATTCCCCCCCAGAAACCCACTCAAGGCACCCGTGCCCACTGCAGCCCCAGCCCGTCGCCACCATCACGCGTGGGTCCCCAGCTCACCTAACACGAGGAGCCGCGTGCCTGGCCCAAAGTACTGGGTATCTTGGTTCACGGCACCAGAGGCCAGCACAAAAACACCCCAACTCACCTAGCACTGACAGTCGGGTGCCTGCACCGAAGTACAAGGTGTTTTGACTCACAGCCCCTTGGTACAGCACAAAAACTGGTCCTGACCACCCTTACCTGGGAATCTCGGTAAGGAGATACCCCCTACCCCCACCCCTAGCCCCGGCCCCATCACTAGCTCCAGACTTACCGAGCACGGTCAGTCTGGTTCCTGGGCCAAAATACTGAGTTTCTGCGCTCACAGCCTCCAGGCTCAGGACAAAAACCCGGTGCTGCCCACTCCTGCTATTCCAGCCCTTGGCTCAAATCTCCCATCAACCCAGAGTGTTCTCTTGATCTCAGCATCCAGTCCAGAATTCCTCCCGGCAGGGGTAGGTCAGCTCAGACCCAGAGGAAGCTGAGTTGCTTTTCCTACTCTGCCCATCTAATCCCCCACGGTACCCCTGCATCTGCCCTGCTTACCCAGCACTGTGAGCTTGGAGCCTTCTCCGAAGTACAGCTGCCCGGTGTTTGCACAGTTCTGGGTTTGCTGGCAAAAACCCCGGCTTCCCCCATGCAGGGTCTTGGGTAACTAAAGTGCCCGTTCTGCTAAGGCTTTCTGGTTCCAGGGGGTCTTTCTGGCTAA
Organism: Mesocricetus auratus; assembly: GCF_017639785.1. Taxonomy (NCBI): domain Eukaryota; kingdom Metazoa; phylum Chordata; class Mammalia; order Rodentia; family Cricetidae; genus Mesocricetus; species Mesocricetus auratus. The sequence continues at coordinate 5,293,645 of NW_024429268.1, forward strand.
TTATGCTATCTCCCCTGCCACCTGTGTGGCCACTGTCTTCTTACCCAGCACGGTGAGTCGTGTCCCTGGTCCGAAGAATTGTTCAGCATATGAACACAGCAGAAAAGGGCTGCCAAGAATCCGTCCTCCTTCCTCGCCTTAGCACAGACCCAGGGCTACCCACTTTCTCCATCTAATTCCGGAATTGGTAAGGCAATCTGGGCATTGCATGAGGCCGACCTCGATCTGAAGAGAAGATGCAAACGTTTGGCTCGGCAACTAATATCCATCCAATTCACCCTGGGACCGACACAGTGAACTTGAAGTCTGAAGGCTTCCTGGTGGCCTTGAGTAGCTTCTGATGAGAAAAGACTTGTAACGCCTTTCCCACAGAGTGTTTATTCATTTACTTAATATTTTGGATGAGTTCTTAATTTTTACCACGCATGTACAGATACTTGGCCGAGAGTAAGCCTTATGAAAGGAGCGGTGATCCTGCTCCCCTGGACAGGCTTTTGCATTTCATGGGACGCTCTCTGGGGCATGGGACTGCACGGATACTGTAAGACCTTGTGGAACCACTCACAGAGACCCCCCCTTCTCACAGGGCAGATGCATTCCTTGGGCTGAGAGTTGACGTTTTCAGGGGTAGAGCTTTTTGTAAAAGCTCCTCTTCTATTTGAATCATCGTGCCCCCCCCCAGTCCCCACAATGTTACACCACGATACAAAAAAGTTTCTTCCCCACAGGCGCCCTCCCCCAGCCCCCAGCAGGGGCAGGAAGCCCAGGTGGCGGAGAGGTTAGCCTGACTCAGAGGGCCTGGGAAAAGACTAAAGCTGGGTAAATTTAAAGAAAAGGAGGAGCTTGGAGAAGATCATGGTACTAATGGTGTTGCTGCTGGTGGGGGCAGGGAGGCCCTGTTGGGAACGCACTCTCACACTGCGAGGGCGCCTGTGTCACAGAGTCTCCCCTCTTTGACTTACTGTGCCCACCTACCTGCTCAGGAGGGCTTTTTATAGTGAGAGGGGTTGGTGGGGAGGTAGGGGGATGGGGGTGGGAGGAGTGACGCGGAAAGGCCCCCAACAGGAGAGTCTGCAGAGCAGTCGGTACATCTTAGAGTGCAGAGACAAGTAGCTCAGAAACCGCCATCATTCATTCCTGTTGCTTCCCAGAGAAAGCTCAGCTTCCTCATTCACTTATCCCACAAGTATTTAGTGGGCACTGAATATGTGTTAGGTCACATTCTGTTTGCCAGGAAGCGAGTCCGTTCTCAGAGCGGCGTGCGCCGATAAGGGTTTCTCAGCCTTGATTTTTGGCTATTTCTGTCCCTGACTCTTGCACCCAAGTAAAACGGCTAAACTCTGAAGCATCCAGCCACATTGTGTGTGCTTTTTTTTTTTCTCCTGCTTCTGGTAAGGGTGGCCCTGAGCACACCAATGGGGCCACTTCTGAAGACTCTGTATACTGTCATGCCTTTGTCTGATTACCAGCTGCTGAGTGCAGCTTTTGGTGGACAGTTCCCACAGCGTCTTCAAAGCACTGGCTTGCATTTCTGTTCTTTTCCATAGTGACTTAGTCCCTTTATGGACGTATGGGTTTCTTGGGGACTACGGTTTAGTTACCTCTGGCCCCTGGGTGGTCAGTCATATGTGTCTAGTGAGTGGGTGATGTGAATGTACATGTAAATATGCGCGTTTGCATAGCTTGAACTCTGAAATCATCCATAACAGAAAGGGGGGGCTGTTGTAGACGTTGGAGGCCCCACTGGGATGGCTGCATCTAAAGTTGAGTCACTTTTATTTCCCTTACCTTTCACAGGCTTGTTAGAAAATTACCACCAGGTGTCTATCCTGAACCAAAATAGCAGGCGGTATCCCAGGGTACTATAACAAATAATAGCCCAGTTATGAAGGAGCCACCTGCTACATGGGAGGTGCCAGGTAAGAAACGGTTCCCATGACGCATGGTGAGTGTCACGAGGGAGGTCTTCACAAGGGGCCAGACGGTGAACTACAGGATGTGCTTGATCTAGTCATATGGGGTTAGAACTAAGGACTGAGCAACAAAAAATGCTAGAGAAGGCTCCAGGAAGAAACCAAACCCTTAGAGACCAGGGAGAAGGCCATTACAGAATGGCACGGAGGGGATTCGAGGAGCGGGGTATGCGGGATTATGAGGTGAAATGAATCATCAGGTCTTTATGCCATCTTAGGGATGCTGACTACCCCACCATGGTGACAACGAGGACACAGGGAGCTTGCGAAGGGGTCTCTCCGTGTAGAGATTGGGCTCGCTCTTGCTAGGAATCTGTATTTTCTGTGCTTCCAAGAGCAACCTTGGGATGTTGCTTTGAGGAACCAACAATTAAAATTAGTAAAAGTTTAAAAACTGGGTCCTGAATCTACACAGAGAAAGGGAACTTCTAATGAATGGTAAAGGAAATTTAACTCCTTCAATCAGGAGTGCCGTGTCTGGCTCCTGAGCCCCTGCTCTCAGAGAAGGGGAGGTAACTGTCCACCACTCCTGCTAATATTCCTTTACTAATTGCTGGTCATGAAGGTCCCCTGCTAGCTGTAAAGATTCCCTGGCCCAGGAGATAACTGACAGACCCTGTGACACTGTAACCCTGCAAGCCCATGCCATGTCTTATCTCACTCAAATGTATCTTGCTTAAAATACATAGTAACTGCTTGACTCTGTACTTGGTATGACCTTAAGCAACCATGGAAACCCTGAAATCTGTGGCCCTCAACCTGATGGTCTGCCCCTTTAAAAGCTTCTCTTTTTGGCTGGTTGGCATCTCATTTCCTCCGCCATGGAAAGAGATCCAAGTTGGCCACCTTGAACAATAAATAAAGCCTTTTGCTTTTGCATCAGAGTGTCAAATCCTTGGGATATTCTCTGGGCTCAGAGAACCTGGCACAACACCTTTAATTCACTAGGTAATAATTTCCCAACAGATTCGTATCTTAAATGAAAGACGAGTCTCCCACTGAAATACAGTTTTCCAAGACGGTGTACAATTGTGTGATGGTGCGGGAGAGACGCTTGGCGAACAAACACTTGTGTTCAGTGAGAAGCTGAAAGGAAGACTGGTGACACTCGGGGAACCAAGCCTTGCGAGCAACCGGGACTTGACCAGTTGCAGATGGATACATCTGTGTAACCTACAACTATCTGCTCACTAGAGTGCCTTTCCCAGGGTCGGAGATTCCTGTACTCAGAACTCCTCTCCTGCTTGAAAACTTTTAGTTCCCATAACCACCCATTAGCCTCTTCTGTTACTCACTTTCCTTACCTAAGGGGTACCATGGTTTTTGTTTGTTTGTCTTTTAATATCTCTCCTTTCATGATTGATCAGGGAGTTCACAGGCAGACGAGAAATAAAGACGTCTACACACATGAGTGAGAGTCATTCTAGAACATGTTTATTGGTTATATATTTATTGTTGTAAGCGTGCTAGGCACACTCCAGGTCACAGGGATTTCAGATGTGCATGCAGAAGCACACGGCTAGTAAGGGGACTTTGGGGCCCACAGACCAATGACAGCAGCTCTTCAGAAGTGCTGGAAAAAGAGAACCTGTATTAACACCGCAATGGGTTGGAAGTTCTGGACTCCGCCTCCGGGTCTGGACTCAGGAATTCTTCCTTTTGACCTGAAGAAGGAAGACAAGGGTTTTAGATTTACCAAGAGCCATGCATGACGGGGCTTGAGAGGAAGTAGGAAGGCCATGTCCCTGGGGTTTTGGGGTAACCACAGCTTTGTCCTCTGTAAGGCTCATTCACTGTAGTCCTTCCAAGATTTTGCTTGCCTTTTATGGCGTGACAGCAAAACTCTCTCTATGGCTCACTTCTGGTTCTGCAAGAGTCCTTAGAGCCCCTGCAAGGTTTGCTTGCCCATTCCTTACCACGGCCACCAGCACCAGGGCGCTGACAAACACAGCATACAGGGTGGCCTTCCCCAGCAGGACCTCATAGAGGATGGTGGCAGACAGGACCCCTTGTTGGTAGGACGCTGTGGATAGGAGAGGAGAGCAGGTAAATGCCTGGACAGGCAGTTAGCTCTGCAGTTGAGGCCATGAGAGGTGAGGAGGGAGTCAACTTACCTGAGGTAATACCGCAATCTGAAAGAAAAGAGAGACCAGAAAAATGGATGAGATGTCCTCTTATAGAGGAGACTGAATATTAAGTCAGCACTGAGCCTCCCCAGGTGGCCCCAGAACCCACTGTCTTCTGTTGATCGTGAAACCCACGGCTTAGACACCAAAGATAATGATTCCGAGGCTGAGCTGCACTGGGCCTTGGGAAGGAGACCCTACACATAAATGTTGGGCAGGGGATCTCATGGTAGGATTGGCTGTAGCTGTCCTGTTACTGCTTTTTTGCGTGTCTAGACTGCCTGGCTTCTGCCCGAATCTCTCCATTTTTCTTTGGCACTGGTGATGCTCATTCTTCTCCCCAGCTTCTCCCCGGGTCCCCACTCACCGGCGCTGCCCCAGGCCTCGGCACTGATGTTCTGGGAGACCGGTTTGGGTGAGGCCTCACTCCACTCGTCTTCGTCTGTCAGCCCATAGAACTGGACTTGGCAGCGGAAGTGGTTGCGGGGATTGTGCCAGAAGGTGGCAGAGACCCTCAGGCGGCTGCTCAGGCTGTAGGTGACACCGTTGCTCTCCTTTTTGGGCTCAAGGTCTGTGCTGACTCCGCTGAGGACCTCCTTGCCATTCACCCACCAGCTCATTTCCACGTGGTCAGGGTAGAAGCCCCTGGCCAGGCACACGAGGGTGGCCATTTGTTTGTCGGCGATCTCTGCTTCTGATGGCTCAAACAAGGTGACCCTGGGCGGGCTCACCTTGCTCAGATCCTCTGGAAATGAAGAGAGGAGGGCTGCTCTGACAGTTGTCTAGACCTTGTTTGGTCTGTGTGAGGCAGGGCCGGAAATGGTCATTATAATGGACAACCATGCAGTAGTAGGTCCTGCTTTCTGTCACTAATTCTGCAATTCTGCTGTGGGTGTCCTTGATGTTCCCTCTTTTTTATGCGTTTATCTAAATATATGTTCTGTGTACTTTCTTTCCCCATTTTCCTGAGGTGGAATTGTACCCTGAGTTTCTGCACTTTCTCGTAATGCCTCACATACTGTGACTTTGTTTGATGACCTGCTGAAAAGAATAGACCCAGGTTGTTTTTTTTTAAACCATAATCTATGCATGGTTATCTGATCTTTTAGATTTGAAATTAGTGGAGTTGGGAGAGTCTGAATTTTGAGGCAAAAGTGTCATATTGACATCATGATCCTAAGAATGAAGGTGATTTTTTTATGACTGTTTTCCTTTATGAGGTCAATGTATTAATGTGTCTGGGTGATTCTGCATACTATCAACATTTACTATCGCCTCTGAGTTTCTGAATACCTTGCTCAACTCTTCCCACCCTCTCTGCCTTTGCATGTGATTTGCTGCGAGGTTCTGGCTCGTCTCTGGCTGATAGCCCAGCTGATGCCCGATGCTCACTCCTACACTGAGGTGTAAGAGGGCTGTGGTGGCTTGCTCAGGAAAACTACAATCCTGTGGAAGATATTATTCATAGGCTGAACTCTTCTATTTTTTCTGCGCTCAGCAAGGCTCCTTGATGAGTTTCAGAATTCTAGTTCACAGCCCAAAAATGTATTCTTCAATACAGTGAAAGGTTGACTGCTCCCATAAAGTAATCTAAAGCACATAGGTCATTTCAAAAGTGGGTCTCCACTGGACCCACTCACACGCTGCAAGATGGGACAGAAAAAGCCTTCTGCAATTATTGAAGAGAATAGATCCCATTGAAGACAAGAGAGATGCAAGAATTCCCATGCAACAACCTCCAAGCATCCTCCCTTAATGTGGAGATTAATGTCCTCCCCCTCTGGCTCTGTTCTGACACAAAGCAAGGTCCTGATGCAGAAACACAGTATGAGATCTCCTTTCTGTGTCCAAAGTTGAGGACTTATTGGGGAAATTGAGAAATGGGTTTGGAAAAAGACAGTGACTTGAAGGACAGTCAGTAAGAGAAATAAAGGAAGTCACACCAGGTGACCTTTAAAATAATTTGGTCGAGAGAAAGGGGTATGGGAGGAGTGAGAGAGGAGGAAGTCAGGATGGGAGTGATGTAGAGTCAATACTCATTTACGAAGTTCTCAAAAGTAAAAAGCAAAACCAATAATTTTTTAGCTTGGTCCTTTAAGTTAAAGTTAATTTTAAATAGCATTTCCTATTTTATGTGTCTTAGAGAGCCTGGGACAGCTTAGCATTAATTTTTTTAGCAATATCACCCCAGACAGTTCCCCCAACTTTACTCCGCTGAGCCCTAGGCCCTTGAATCCAGTATTCAGTAGTTTCCTTTAACGTCCATGGCATGAGTCCTATCTACAAGAAAATATCTGTGCAAGCTTCCAGGCCTGGGAGGACCGAGGTGTCTCGTTTTTCCACCTTTTTCTATCTCTCAGACCTCACCGAATCCCTCCCTGATCTCCCAGCCTGTCTGCTTCCTCCCCTGCGTGGTCTTGGTTACGCTGGGTTTGCATGATAGATACATTCGCCAACTATCCAAAGACAGACCTGGAATATGAGGACCGCTTATCTAACTTCTCTTCTTTATAAGTTATTTGTTGCCAATGCATAATTTTTCTAGTTGTAAGCTTATTCATATCTATGCCTGGCATACCCAACAAGTACAGGGTCCTGCAAACTCCCCATGCAGACAGCTACAACTCCTGTAATGCTATATAACAAAGACGTGTACCTGCTGCCCGGGATCAGCCCTCGAGTCACCCTGATATCGCCAGCCTGGTCCCCTCTGCTGTCTGACCCGTTAAGCCACACCAGGAAGACAAAAGTGAGTCTACAGAGGCCGATAGAAACAGGAAAACAGATGAAGCCAGGATTAGAAGTCTGCACTGGAGGTCAGATATTTTAAATAAGACAGAGCCATGTACCAAAAGAAGTCAACAGTGCAGAAGGAAAATGAGAATGGAGAAATGGTATCGGAAAGAAAACCAAGCAATTCATCCATCCAGAAAGTACGGACGATTGGAGTCCAAAGAATAATAAAAATAAGAGAGATGACTCAAAGCCCCGCACCAAGGCACTCTGTGACAAGAAGGAGAAAACAGACCCAGGGATCCGCAATCTACTAGGCTCTGGGGAAAGCAGGAGAGGGAACGGGGTTCCAGATGGGAACGGGTGACTCTGCCTCCCAATCTTATACCCAAGTTCCTCTTCCAGACCGTTGTGATCCAACACATCATCCCCCCAGTCACGAACAGAGCCCCCATACCTGTCACAGTGAGCCGGGTGCCGGTTGCAAAGTAGAGGGGCGAATTATAGGAACACAGCTGCAGGTGGCCTTGGTAAAACCCACCAGCTGTCCCAAGTCAGAGAGCGGGTTTCAGTTCCCTGGCAGCTGGATGGCCGCCACTCTGCCTACAGGCAGGATTCTAGACTACAGTAATTTCGTAAGGCACACCACGGGAGAGGGGCAGGAGAAAGGGACTCAGAAGGGACTCCGTGCAAACAAGAAGGTAAGATAACCCAGAGAGGTGAGGAGGAGACTTCTCATAGACTGAAGACTTCCTTTGGGGTAAAGAAACAGTTGCTGGTTCATCCCCAACAAGTGAAGGAATAGCTAAATTCCTCGGTGTCCCTTCCACCAGCGCTGGGGGTGTGGGGACAGGCACTCCGGCTCCAAGGGACAGCAGTCCCACCTTTTCAGTCCTATAGCTTACCTAGAACAGAGAGTCGAGTCCCCTTTCCAAAATGCAGAGCCTGGTTATTACACAGTACAACAGGAGAGTGACAAACCTCTCCCCACTACCCCTGCAGGCACTGTGGGGAGCCTTCCTTTGACCCCACACATTCCCCAGGGACTCCAGTACATTCTCTACCCTCTCATCCTCTCTGAGCAGCAACCTAGGCTGAGTTCCCAGTGCCTGCCTTCTCCAAGGAGCTTCCCTGCACCCCTAGGCTTACAATATAGCCTCCCAGGAAGGAAAGAAACCTTTTACATACCCAGGACAGACAGCTTGGTTCCATGACCGAAAAATAATCTTTCGTTGGAAACACAACATTAAAGCCTGGTGGTAAAACTGTCGCCTGTTTTCTGTCCCTCCTCCCCATGCCCACCTGCCTGCTGGCTTCCCTCATTCCTGAGGATGGTTTTACCTCTGGGGAGTGGAAGGACAATTAAGAGTTATTAACTAATATAATTGGCAATCAGTTTTCCTGGTGGGTCCATGCCTCCTCCTCTCCAGCATCTTCTGTCTGTGTGAGAGCACCAAAGAGCCAGATTGTGAGCAGCCTATGAGGGCGACTCCCAGGAGAGTTTGTCTGCACTTAGCAGGGTGCCCAGGCTTGGCATAGCCAGCCTGTGAAACACTGTAGATGGACACCCTTCCCTTCTTGCAAGCATGAAGCATGAGCACAGGGGCTTAGAGCTTCCTGACAGAATTGCACTGCCACACAGGGACCCCAGAGAGGCTGCCTCTGGTACACAACCATTTGGTTCTAACTTACCTACAACAGTGAGCCGGCTTCCTTCTCCAAAATAGACCGTGTTTCCAGAACACAGCCTCCCAGGTCCACTTCAAAAACCCCTCACTGTCTGTGAGCCCCCTCTCGTTTTTTTTTTTTTTTTTGATTTTTTTGTTTCTTTGTCCTCCATCCCAGGCTCATCTTGATTCAACCAGGAACCTTCAGATCACCCTCGCCGATTCTGCCTCCCTAGAATGTAGTCCCAGACACCAGCCCACTTCCCCCTCAAGCAAGATCCATGAGCTAGATCCTTCTGGTTCCCAGGACAGAGTCACACTTGTCATCCCACAACCCAATGACACTTAGGCCTTACCTATTACAGAAAGCCTGGTCCCCGAGCCGAAGGTGTAGTCGTAGTTTGCACATCAGAATACAGGAACTCGAAAAATGGACACAGAGGACATGCTTTGCCCTAAGATAGACCTGGAAATGTACCTGAAAGATATCTTACCTACAACGGTGAGCCTGGTTCCTTTACCAAAGAAAGCTTCTGTGTTTGCACAGTGCCTGGGTGCCAGGAGGAAAGCCAGCTTAACGTGTAAACAGAGAACGGTCCCGGCTAATGCCTAGAGGACCCCGGAAGGAGTGACACCCAAGCATGTGTTACAGATGCTGCACCAAGGGCCAGAGACACGGTTCAGCCGTTAAAGGCTAGGCTCTCAGATATTGCACCACAGAGCATTTTCATGTTAGACTTGTGAGGATGTAGAGCCTGGTAGATTCCATCCAGTGGGACCTACATCCCTTTCATGAAGGAATGTATATATATTCTCGGAGGGTCTGTCAAAGTGAGGTCGGCCTGCAGGGAGCAGGTTACCAGGACCAGAGTTGAGATCTCCTTGGCTTCCTTTGAGCAATCTGCAGAACTATTCATCTCTGGATCACCTTTCCATTGACTGCGGTTTGGTCCCATAAGGTTTGGTTGAAGGGGGCCTCCCTGCAGCCTTGGCCTCTGGGGCCCGCTAGGCCGTTCTTCTTACGCTTGCGCTCTCTCTGCGTAGGAGGCTTCTGTTGATGAGACCCAATTCTTCCCCGTGATCTTGGCCTGGCAGGCAGCAGGGTGAAGCGGAAGCATTCTGGATCTAAACGCATCAAGGCCCGGGGCCCAGGAGAGAAGCAGAAGACTGTGGGCCTTGGTACAGACAGAAAGGTTTTTGTAAAGGGTTCCCATAGAATTGAATCACCGTGCCCCCTGTCCCCACAATGTTACAGCTTTATACAAAAACGACCCACCCATAGATCCACCCCTTGAAGGCTGGAAGAAACCACCAGAGCAGCTGCTCCTCTGAGGGCAGCTGAAGTCAGGGAAGGTGACCTCGCCCCCATTGTGCAAGGTGGTGATAAGAAATGAGACAATACGGGGAGTTTCCTCCTCGCCCCCTGGCTTTCTTCTGAATGTCCTTTGTTCTTGGAGCTGGGCACAGTTGCAACGCTGCTGTTTGCCCAAGGGGCTGGGTGCCCTCTAGTATTCGCCTTTCTCTGGTTGTCGTCATGGAAGGGGACCACCCACCCTATGAAGAAGTAACAGCCCCCAATCCTGGCTCTGCCCTTGCCCCAAGGTTGTACGTCTCTCTAAGGTTATGTCTTCCTTCCAACAACAAGACTCTGCAGTATGCAGACTTTCTCCTTTTGGGACAGCCTTCTCAGGGGGTTACCTGGACTCGGGACTTCTTAGAATGATGGTGTAGACGCACCGTAATTTCCAGAAATGGGTATGAGGCAAAGTGACCACACATGCTGTTGTGTTGTTACTCATCCATTTGGGCAAAGGGAGATGGGGACAAGTCTCCATGGAGGTTGCACAGAGACACAGTTTGGAAATCATTCTAATACCATCACAGGCCCATGCGATCATAGCTGCATGGTAGTCTTCTCTGAAGACATTTTGAAGCATTGGTAGATGTTTCCTGGTTCAAGATGAGTCTGGAGGGGAGTGGAGGCACACATATCCTAGTATTGTAGGACAGAAATGGGCAGATCTGTGAGTCTGAGTCCAGTCTGGTCTATATACAGAGTTCCAGGCCAGTCATGGCTATCCTTTGAGACAAACTGACTCTGAAATCCAACCTGCCCTTGAATGTCCTGGGTATCCATGCCCCCCCCACCCCAATCCCATTGATGCTTCCTTTTATTGCCTGTTAAGCGGTGACTTAAAACCAAGATGAAGAAAAAATAGACTTAACTATGTAATTGTGTCTCCTTTGTATAAGAAATAGAAAAAGAATCAAAAGCTAGCTGAAAACTTGGGGAAATATTTGCAATTCTCACCATCAGGGCTAGATAATTCAACAGCTCAATTAAAAAACAAAGGCAAATAGCAGATGTTTTAGATGTCTTAGAGAAAAAGAAATCAAAACAGTGCTTAAGTGCAGGGAAAAGTTCTTACCAGGATAATAATAAGAAAAGCTACTTTGAAAGAATGCCTTGCAGCAGTGTGGAAAATTGGGCTATTTAGGGACTCTTTTCTTGGGGACTTTGAAGTGCAATAAAGACTTTAGTGTATCTGTTGTTAGTAGGAATATAAAATGATGAAAACAGCCTATATAAAAAATAACTAGAAAACAACAATGAAGCTATAAATGCTTTCTCATTTTTGTTTTCATCCGGAAATCTCACTCTGGGAAATTTACTTTGTAGGTACAGTTGGATACAAATGAAATTTTAGCACTTGGGAGGCTGAGGCAGAAAGATTGCTGTGAATTTAAGGCCCTCCTGGTCTACAGAGGAAGAGCTTCTCTCAAAAAATGTCCAGAAAGCTTAAGAATGAAAACGGTTTAATTGAGTGTGGAATAGCGGTGTCATGTCGGTGTGCTCTGTCACACTCACTGTTAGCTGGGGAAGAAGGTGCTGCAGGCCTGCATGGGTGTATGCGACCTTTTGTTTAACCAATGGAGCCAGGTTTAAGAATTAGCTAAGGAGACTCACAGTGGTGCTCTTTGAACTGGCTGCTGGGCAAAGGGGAGACAGCCTGAGTCAAGAGCAGTGGCAATTATTTACAATTCACAAAATTGACAATTCACAATACACAATTCACAACTCTACTGCAAGCCCGAGCCAAACAGCCAACCACTTTCAGTCATTTGGAAGACAGTAAAGTCTATTCTTTATCCCCCCCCATTTTATTTTGATCAATTTTTTTCACCTGTTGATTTCTCACCCAATTCTTATCCCTAGCAATGATTTACTCATTAAACCTTTTAATGAAGTAGCTGGGTAACTTAATATCATCTGGCCTTAAACATGGTACTACTGTACCACGTTTCTTAGTGTCACAGTTTTTGATTTTTTTTAGTTTGCTCATCTAGGCATTGAGACCAAATGTAATGGCAGAAACATTAAAAAAATCTATCTGTCTGTCATCTATATGTCTTCTGTCTTCTATTCTTTTATTCTCTCACTCAATAATTCATTCATCAATTCACTGTTTTTGTTTTTTACCTGTGCAAACAGCACAGCTCAATTGAGCAGCAATCAGATTGTGGTCATTCATACACATGGACAGCAGGGGGCAGCCTTTCCTTATTTAATTTCTTCTTTTCTTGTTTTCTTTTTTTCCCGGGAGTGGGGGTGGGGGGGGTGGGGGTGGCAGGGAGTCACCTTGTAGCTCTGACTGTCCTGGACTCACTGTGTAGAACAGACTGTACTGGAACTCACAGAAATCTGCCTGCCTCTGCCTCCCTGGGGCTGGGATTAAAGGCATGTAGCCCTAAACTGGCTTTTCACTTTATTCTTTTGTCCTGAGCCAGGTCACAGGAATGAATGGAGTTGACAGTGTAAGTCTGGGGCCCCTACCTGGAGAGGGTGGCCCTTGTGTCACAAGAATGGGTAGAGTTGCCAGGATGTCTACATAAAGACAAGGTCAAGGACTTAGAGCGTGTGTAGATAGAACTGAGACAGGATGGGTAGAGCTGGTGGTAGGAGACAAGTCTTTCTACCTAGAGACAGGGAAAATAGCACTCGTCGGGGATGGATGAAGTTGGCAGTGTGAGTCTGGTGTGCCTGCATAGAAGGGAGTGTGTTGGGAGCGATCATCGTTATTTAGAACCTCTTGCAAATATTGTCAGTCTTTTCTAAGAACAGTCCGTCCCCTCCCCAGCTTCCTAATGAACAGAACCTGGGCTCACAGGAATTGCTGACAGCAATCTACAGTTAGGTTACTCAGTCCAATCTACAGTTAAGTTACTTACTCAACCCTCCTCCCTGCAATTAGGCTACTTAGCACTAACACCTCTTCATTCCTGTTGCTCAGCCTCAGTGGTGGTCTGCCAGCACCCCTCAGTATGTGACCAAAAACACACTCCTTGGTACGTGACCAAGAACACTCTTTGGCCCGGTTACTAGGCAACGGCCCCTCTCTTATTCTCCTTCATCCCCCTACCTCATTTCCCCTATTTAAGCCTGTACGGATCTTTCATTAAACACAGCTTGATCAGAAGGTCTGTCTTGCTGTCAGTTCTTTGTATCTCTTGTTCCACCATTCCAGGTTCCCGTGGACTTGACCCCGTTGTGCCCTGCTGGTCAGGGCAGGAATGGAAAAGGGTGCCAGATGACAAGAAGACTTAGTGTGTGTGTGTAGGGTTTGTGGGTTGGGGTGGGGTGGCGATAATGGAAAGGGATTGCTAATACTAAAGACATTTTGAAATGTCACATGGATGCTTACTAGTGCAGAAACTTCTTAAATTATTTCTACATATACATAAATGTAGCCCATACTCTGGTGGTATACCACACATGCAAAAATATATGTGTGGCAAAAATTGGATTTGATGGTTATAATAAAGAAAAGAAAAGGAGACATGCTGGATAGGTAGGGAAGAAGGGTATATCTGGGAAGAACTGGAAGCATAAATACGATCAAAATGTAATGTATGAAATTCTTAAAGCACTAATTCTTTTTTTTTTAATAAGAGAATGAGCCTGGAAACAAGCCAGTTAACAGCATTTCTCCACCGTTTATGCTTTCAGCTCTTGCTTGAGTTCTTTCCCTGACATCTCTCAGGGATGCACCGTACCTGGAAGTGTAAGTCACTAAGTTACTTTTGGTCAGAGAGTTTTTATTGCACCAATAGGAAGGAAGGAAGCTAGAAGAAAGACAAAAGGGAGTCCTGCGTTCCCTGAGAAGAAGCTTGTAAGTGCTGTCTTGAACACTGTGGGAAACCACGGAAATGTTAAATCAGGAAGAATCTAATGAGCAAGAGCTTTCTATAAGTACACGGACTTCATGGAAGGCTGAGATTGGAGGAGCGCTTTCGGGAAGTGAATGGACGTGGGCATGGGTGTTTGTTGGTGAAAGTGGACTGGAAACATGTCAAAGATCAAGTAGGATGGACTCTTCCTGATCTGAGACCACACAGTAGAAAGAGAAGGGAGGCCATTAGTGGGCATGCAAATAATTAAGCAGTTCTGACAATAAACACATCTATCACCTGCTAAGTGTGGGATGGGTATATAAGCTTCTCTGAGTCTTTACTTTCTACCTGTGGAACCAGAATAACAATTACAGAAGGGAACATGAAGTAATTGTGATCACGTCTATGGAAATTCTCAAGATAGCACATGTATATTAGCATTACTGCGTGAGATAAACAGAAGGCAAATTACTCAGATGTGTGAGGGAATGTAAACCCAGAACCTCTTATTTCTTCGATAGAAACACAAGTGGGAATTGGGGATGACCGGTGAGAACTTATCTAAGTAGGACACCTGCTGTTAGGATGGAGTAGAACTGCAATGACATGAATATTTCTATGTAGAGAGCTAGCTACGCTGGTTCAGCCTATGGTCTAAGCATTCTGCAGCCTGAAGCAAGGAAATCCCAGGTTCAAGGCCTGCTTGGATTACGGAGCAAGGCTTTGCATCAAAGCCCGCAAACTGGATATGAGGGAGGGATCTCAGAAGCCAAGATGGTTAGTCATTGCTAAGATTTACACTGGGTATAAAGTGTTTCTGCTATAATCAAAGAAATTAGCCGCTTGTCGACCACAACAATGTACGCATAGGCTACAGCTCCAAGCTGCACTGATGCACTAAAGAAGAAAAATCTTTAGCTCCACTCTTCAGATGTGACTTTCCTTGAAAAAGAAAAATGATGCAAACTCCCTGTTGTGGTTCCACTGAATTTACTTTTGTGTGTCATATGTTGCTGATGATTATTCCATGAAAACTATTTTACAACCAGGATAACTTTCAGTGGAGAATCTCTGCCTGACCTGAAAGACCTCAGATAAGAGCTTCCATCCCAGAGCTAGGGGACTAGAGAGATCAGACAGAGGAACAGGCAGTGAGGGCAAATGAACTTTATTGATACGGGGACTGAGGAGGGGTTGGGGATTTTCTTAGTTGGCAGCAATTGTGCTCTGAATCCAGCTCACGTAGTTGCAGACCTTGGTGTACACACCAGGGTTATTTTTCAAGGCACAGCCATAGCCCCAGGAGACGATACCCTGGAGTTTTCCATTGCAGACCACGGGACCACCAGAGTCACCCTGGAATGGAGAAATACAGTGTTTAGGGAAGGAGCATGCAGAAAAGGATCACATCTACTCTTACCTTAAGACCCCATTCTAGCTACTTTGTGACTCCTTTCGATTTTCATGGAAGCACATCCTACAAGTCTTACTAATGAGATGAAATGACATCCAGAGTAGATCTCACTCCCCCTTGATGCCACTTCTAGTCACACAGCATTGGACGTTCAAGTTCAAATGCAAATCCTGGTAGAAGAGGGGTTTAATATGCAGAGGGAGTCCAATCACCTGGCAGGAATCCTTGCCTCCCTCCAGGTAGCCAACACAGATCATGTTAGCTGTGATCTCTCCTGGATAAGCAGCTTCACAGGCACTCTGAGACAGCACTGGGGCGTTCAGGCACTGGAGCAGGTCTGGGTTGTTTACTTTGAGGGAAGGTAAGGATCAAAGAAAGAAAAAATATACATTAGAGCACCCTGAGTATCAACCATTTGTCCTCACCTTAGGTAACCGTCAGAGAAATCATTAAGGGTATAAATTGTGGCAAAGAATTACAGCTTTCTAAATCTGAAAAAAATGACCACTGCTAATACTTCTTTCAGTATAATAACACAGTGTCATCTTTAGGTTACAGGGAGTGAACCTCTTGGTATTTTATATTCCTTTGGCACCAGCTATACTCTTCTTATAGTTGGTACTTCAAACATATTTGCAAGGTAAAAGCCAGTAAGTTTGAACCTAGAGACGTGACTGGCTTTGGAAAACATGGGGAGAAAGGGATCTTAGTAGGTAAAAGGTCTTACCACCAGAGCTGAGGGTGTTGCCCCAGCCAGAGATAAGGCACTGAGTGCCAGCAGCTGCACAGGAGGTGGGCAGAGATACGGTGGCCACACGGGCATTGAGGGTCACTGGGGAAGCGAGCTTGATCAGCATGATGTCATTGTCCAGGGTCCTCGAACTAAATTTGGGGTGCTTGATGATCTTGGAAGCAGTGACAAACTGCTCATTGCCCTCAAGGACGTTGATGTTATACTCTCCCAGTCTCACTTGGATGCGGCTGTTACGAAGAAAAGACAAGGTAGAGATTTTTCTATACGTTACCCAGGACACCCCAGGTTCCAAAACTTCATGCTCAGGGATGGCTCAAAGGAGAAGCTCTTCAGTGGTAGACAATTTCTAGCTAGGCACCCCGGTCCTTTTAACTGCAGAGAATGTTGGTATTAGCATATAAAGTAAAGGAGTGAAGTTCAGGCTGGTTTTTAACCTGCTGTACCACAGCTCCTCACACATCCAGGGATGTAGAACCAAGGTGACATTTGATGCACACATCACTCTCTGGTTCTTTGTTGCCTACAGTAGGAACTATGACTAATACTTCTTGCTTTGTTAAAAACTATCCTTATGTGGGACCTAATCTGGTGGAGCCCAAAGTGTTGTTCCAGGACCCACACCAATGTGACATGGGACCTTGAAAGAAGTTCACATTCTTGCTCCCAACTCCAAAACTATTGAGCCAGAATCTAGCCCTGGGATCAGTGTTTAAGAACTTTCGTTATCATTGTGATACAACCTTAGGACTGAGAGCACACAGTAAAGACTGCATTGACTTCTCCAATATTTAGCTGCATTTCTGAATACTTGGAGTTCATTATTCTTTGCAGGTGGTGGTCCTTGTATGAAGATCTTGCCTGACTTTCTCACTGGTGTTGGTGATAACAAGATAAACTCTTCTTGGTTTAATGACCCATTATCCTTGCTATTTTATGGACTTGTTTGAGGAAGTGAGAGACGTCCTATCCTGCATCAAATTTACTCAGCTCTCATGATATTTAACCGCTGCCAGCAACTTCTTTTCTTCATGGCTTTCCCAACTGACCTTACAACTTCACCACTTGTGAAAGTGCTAGGTTCTAACTGTGTCTCAGGCTGTGGACTCTGCACTCAGGATCCCATCACTTACGTCTTGTAGCAGTGAGCTGCAGACACCACCCACTGGCTATTGATGAGGGAGCCTCCACAGAAGTGGTAGCCAGAGTTCAGAGACACCTGGTAGGGCACAGAATTCTGCTGGCAAGTGTATCCTCCGACGATCTTGTCATCATCAACAGGAAAAGCAACTTGAATGGAGATAGGAAATGAGAATAAACCAATTCATCAGGGTACTGGAGGTTGAGGTCATTGGCTCTACGGCAGCTTAAACCCTTAGGATTTCTTACTGAGCACAATGAATGTAAGCAAGTCTGGATCACTCTGTCTCCAATAGGTAACATAGATTGTAGGCTTTCCCAGTATTTGGCTCTGTAGGACAGATAGGTAGTGCTCACAGGGCTCAGATATCTTCTGAGCATCAGGGTTGGGACAGCAAGAACTACCTAAGTATGCACTTAGTGTGACCCCACTAGAAGTCAGTTTTATCCAGGCCTGCTTTGTTTTTACATCTGTTACTTGTTTGTGCCAACACTGGCTTTTTAGAGTATCAGGACGATTTGACCTAGGCCAGCTTCCCACAGAAATCAGCTCTGTAGACGGAGTCCAGAACAGAAAGGAATAGCCAGCCAACTTAGACATATCAAAGGGAGGGCATAGCAAATGGCCAATGTAACAGCATTTTTAAAATTTCGTTGCACGCCCTACCAGTAAGATGAAGTTCACCTTGGGACTCCAAAACTCCAGTAAACAGACAAGACCCAGAACACATAAGGTCAGAACTCTAATGGTCAAATCTTGGGGGAAAATAAGTTTTCCATGCCTGCAGGCACACTTTTCTTTAAGAATAGCTATAGTGGAAGTATCATAGAGTTGGCAGAGCCAAGTGGCAGGTTGTGAGGGTTTATTTCGTGGAACCTCTACCAGGTCTACCTTTCAACACTCCCTGCTCTTGGCACCGATGGCAATGAAGACCGGTGATGAGAGCAGATGAAGGTGGGGGTGAGAAAGTGGGAAGAATGAGAGCCCAGGGAAGCGGGGAGAAGACTTGTGAGGCAGACGTGACTGCCAGAAGACAGAGACAGCGCTGGGACAGTTCATGCACTCTAGTTAACGGGATAGAAACAGCTTGGAGAAACGTATGGGACTCACCAGCTGCTCCAACAAGGGCCAGGATCAGGAGGGCACTCATGGTGGCAGAAGGTACTGAGCATGGGAAGGGAGCCTGCCTTTATAGCTCCCAAGAGGGAGAGGAGGGCGTAGAGTTGGGGTGGAGGGAGGTCATTGTCCTTTCCGCACAAACACAACTGCACATTTCTCTTTCCCAGGGTCTTGCATCAGCTTTTCTCTGTTTGCTTCCCTTGTCACTAGGACACTTACAGGTGACAAGGGAAATTTTTTTTCTCAGGCCAGAGAGGAAGAGCAATCGGTTCTTGGGATGACGCTGGCACAGAGCAGACAGGGAATGTCAAATCCCAGTGGGATTCCTTAGGCTGAGGAGACCACGGTTAGGAAGGAAGAAGAGTATCTAGGATCATTAGGAATCCTGTGACTTTGTGGATGTTAATTTAAGAAACGTCGAGGGTGGCCTGGACCTGATAGTTTGTGGGGTTGTATGGAAACTCCCTGCTAGGAACTCAGTCTTGTCTACACCTTTACCTGTGAACCCGACCAATCTACTGAAAGGGAAGATGAAATTAAAGGACCCTGAGTCCCGCAATTAGAACAGCAATGATGCAGAGTTCCTTATAAGTTTGGACTTTCAGTTGTCTCTTTTCTGACTAGGCTCATGAGTTGCAGGTGTCTTGAAGAGGATGGATGAACCCAAGTAGTTTCTTCCTTGATACATTACAGGAATGGAATACTCACTCCAAAACTGTGATCTTTTTTCCCCTTACTAACATCACGTATCATTTTTAAGAGTCACCAAGGCCCTAGAAAACTGCATTAAGTATAAATACCCCATATTCTAGGAAGATGCATCCTGAACTAAGAGTATACATGATGTTTGTAAAATGTTTGGACAGTATTTGGCCTGTGACCAGAGTATCAGCTGTGTATAGATGTGGAGGGATTCTGTAATTTTCTACTTTGTGTGTAGCAAGGGTGTTATGCTAGGTACAGCCCTCAATTTATTGAGGTAAAGATCTGACCAGAGGAGTTTATTTGACAGATGATGTGTTAATTTGAATCTATTCATATAGTCAGTTGGAGAAGCCTTGCTATCAATTGCTTATCTTTTGCTTTCTCCACTCCGGTCATAGGCTTAGGGAGGTGTGAGTCGGAGCTCACCAGTTTTCTGCAAGGTACCGGATGCTCTAGAGATGCTAAATAAAGGTAGAAAGACTTGGCTCTACTTGTGGCAATTGTGTTGGAGGTGGTAAGATGACTGTGGCTTGGAGACAGTAGAATGAACCACAGGGAAGGACACCATGGGGTTCAAGGGTTATGCTGTAGCTCCATGTCTGGTACTGTCAGGCCAGCGTTACAACAAAGTCCCTCTATCAGGTGCTCTCATTCTACACCCTATATCCCATCTAAGGAAGATCTATCATACTGAACCATGTATGACAGATTATCTTGGAATTCATGCATCTTTACTTTTCACAAATGCTTTAGCATGAGGTATTCAGAAAAGATGGATTCGCAAGAATTCATTTTTTTTTTACCCAAGAAATTAACCAAAAGCTGGCATGCTTCCCCAAGACTCCAAGAAAGCGTGGGGCTTGTCAGAGTGTGAGATTTTCTGCAGGTGGCTTTCAAACGGAAGGTCCCCATGGAACGATTTGCACGTCCACTTTCCTGTTGGCACTTGCCTCCCTGGCAAAGCACGGACACGGAATTTCCATTCCACCGGGCGGGCAGTTTGCCTCGGACACTTATCTTGCCGTGCGCTCTGACTGGGTGCATGCACCTCTGCGTTTGCAGGTGGATCGCAGAATTGAAGGATTTCACTTATCTGTGGTCTGGAATTTTCCACAGTTGTAGCTAGTGTGCTGCTTGCTGTGGTGGTCCTGCAGGACGACTGCTTTAGAGGTGAGGCTTTAGCTTCAGTGTCTGTCTACCCTTTTCCTCATGCCCTGACAGGTGGCCTGCAGTGAGGTCAGCAATATCTAAGAAATGCTTTTGGCTGAAGTGAGTTTTAGATTGGTCCTTGACACTCCGTGTGAAAGAAACCGTCTGAGGACATTAGCATTTCTGTGCCTCAAACTTGAACATCAATGAGCACTTGACGTACTGGCATAGGGTGGAGGCTTGCTGTTGTCTGTTTGGTTTAGAAGGCAGATGTTTTTAGCTTGAACATCATTGTTTTCATTTCCAGGTCTTCTCCAAACTCCTTAGCTCCTTCTTGAGCTCCAATTCCATTTACTGCTCTATAAGCTACTTACGAAACTCCAGGCTCGCTCCCTTTTGGATCTCAACTCATTGCCTCCATTATTTTTCTCCTTCCAGCACAATTTCACTTTATCTGATGAAGTCTGTTTCCTGAACCAGTTGTCCTGCATTCAATAACTTTGGATCGTAAAGAGTACTTTGTGTTATCACTCACACACACACACACACACACACACACACACACACACACACACACATAAATTCTGAAGCTTTAGACAGAGGCTTAAGGGCTTAGGTTAGTCCTGGGTGATCAGCTAACTGGATTAGATCATTGTCTTTCTGCAATACCTCTCATTTGAGTTTATCAATAACACAAAAGCTTCATGCCCAGTGAAACGTCATTTGCACATTGTATTTATTCTCAGATTTAATTCACCGTAGTAAAGCAAATGGAGAAGTCTCTATTGATTGCATATTTGTTAAGGATAGATTGAGGCTTCAGATAAGACAGCATGTTAGAATTCTCCCCGTGGCACACATTCATAAGAAGAGTCGGGGTAATAAGGGAGAGCCTCCATGAAAATATCGATGCCCCATCTCTGAGAATGCATAGCCAGACACCATCTTGAGTGTTGGAGACCTCGAGTCTTTAGGCCAAAGCACAAGTCCTGGCCTCAGTAAGTTCCCATTTACCAGGTCTCAGTAAGTTTCCATTTCTCAGTCTAAAGCCATTTCTCAGGTGACCCCCTGCAGTCAAGCTATATACCCAAGGTAGCCCATCTCTTAATGCTTCCTGCCTTTAACAATATCCTGCATTCATCTGCCCCATCCCCTACCTCAGTACAAGCTCAATAAAGGGAGCTTGATCAGTCATGCTATTTGCTCCCATTCTTTGTGTCTCCTGTCCCCCATTTGTCTCCCCCCAGGGTAGCCCACGTTGGCTTGTTCCCGTGGGTTGGGGTAGAGTGGTGCCCAACGTGAACTCCTGGTACAGGATCCTTGACAAAGTTGCTCACATTTGGATGGCAGTCCCCCTAGCATCGGAGAGGGGAACCTGTCACTCTGGAAACTCCTCGGTGTCCATCATTAGAAGAGAGGAAGTTCTGCTCCTGATTGCCACAGCCTACCCACCTGTGAGACAGATCTGAGGCGAGTCGAGCAGCCTTTATGGGACGGGCATGTATCAAAACATGAAATGTTTCTCCAGGACCTTAAGGAAGGCCCTCAAGACACCGGGAACTCAGGTTAAATTCAAGGATCTTAATGTATATGATTAGAGATATGAGACAGAGAATTATTGGTCAGATGGTCATATATTTACTTGTGTATATTTTTTAGTAGCCAGGAGAGCTGAAATAAAGCAAAACCAACTACAGAAAATTTTAGAGTTTTTTAAAAGGATCTCTCCCTCTAGGAGAAGCCACCGCTGCAGCTGCATCAGAGCTGCACCAGGGCTTGGGAAAATAAAGGTTCAACCACGCATACATAAAGGACAGCAGAAAGTATCTGTCCCTGAACTAGTTAGCAGTGTGATAGAGACCTCCGCACCTACTGAACTGAGGAGAGGTTAGATGAGAAAGAACATACAGGGCAGAGAGATTGGGGTGAGTATAAGAGAGAGTTTCTAAATATCAGGATGGAGAGACTTCACCTCCCTCATTTTTAACTAGAAAGACAGAGAGGCAGAAACCCAATGGTGAAATTCAGCAGAAGCCAAGAGGCTTTAAAGATTTAATAAAATGGCTCTCACAGGAGATAAGGAAGGACAAGGCCAAAACCTAGGAAGCTCACAGCCTTGAGAGCTGCTGCCATGGCTGATGCCCAGCCAAATGTATTGAAAATGCTATTTATACAGCCAGTCAGAAACTGTTTTAAGACCTTAATAGAGAAAGAAAGACAACATGGATAAATGTAGATTTGTTCAGATTTTGGATGCTCATGATTCAAGGATTGGCTATAGCTGCTGTGTTCACAAGAGATTTCAATTAGAGAAGTTTCATTTCAACTAACCAATCATAACCTAGGCAAAAGGAGAGATGAGAGATGTGTGCATGGCCTGTGTGTGTGGTGCGGCCACACCGGTATGTATGGAATGTGATTGTGAATGCGTGAATGTTGACAAAAGGAACTGCTCGAATGGCCTTTAATTTGATTAAAAGGATATTTAAATTGCTTCAGATACAGTTAAAAAGCTACCTAAATTTCTTTGTAAATAGCCAAAAGGAGCATCCAGCCAGTCAGTCAATGTCTTAACAGGAAAGGTTGGTGATTTGAGGCCTCACAGCCAGATGGTGAAAAAATAGCAGAAACCTGCAGCACGACGTAGCAGCCAAGAAAATCTGTATGGATGATTCCATAGAGTTTAGCTGAGGAGAGGATACAGAGAGAGCCTCCTAATTTTTTATGATTAAAAAAGAAAATCTAGAAAATGGGAGTTTCTGAGAAGTCTCAGGGAACTGCCATCCTGTTAGACACATCCACAAAGGTGTCAGTGTAGATGCAAATTAGGCCACATCAGCTAAGATGCAAATGAGGTCTTGTCAGCCCGTGAGAACTTTACAGGTTGGATTAGGAAAGACTGCTCACAAACCCTACGTAATTTTCAAGAGTTATTAGGCTATATCTTATAGCCTAAAGAAGTTAAGCCTCAATAGAAATTAAAAAGGATAGTTTGCAATCTTTTGAGTGATTTCTCAGAAGTTGTTGGGAGATATTCAATGGTTATATCCCATCTATTGGTGATTTAAAGCCTTTCAATGAGATTCTAAAAGAAGATGGTGATCCCAATTCACCAAGACAGTTGGCTAAGGAGGGTAGACAAGTTCTTCTACTGTTAAAGAGTGTAATCCAACGCCAGCAGATATGTTATATTAACAATACAAAGCCATGGAAAGCTTATGCCATCTTCCCAGCCAAACTGTTAAATCCTTTATTTTAAAGAAGTAGCATTATGGTGCAGAAATGCCATATGGAATCTAGGAGATATTTTGGCAGAGAATCAAGTATGGTGCATGTTCCTTATTCCAAGCAACAAGTTGATTGGTTGTTTAAAAACAGTGATTCATGGGAAACTGCTTTTGCTCAGTTTTCAAGGAGAACTGATACTCAGTTTACAGCTCATAGGCTGTTACTGTTTGAGCTAATACATCCTTTTATATTCTCCAAAATAGTAAAAAAAAGTTCTGTAAAATACTGTGCTAGTTTTTACTGGTGGTTCTCCCAATGGAAGAGCAGCTTATGCTACAGATGGTAAGAAATATGTGGAGCAAACAACTGTGGCTTCAGCTCAGATATCTGAGTTACAAGCTGTCGCAATGGTTTTTCAGCTTCTAACAAATGGTTAATTTGTATACTGACAATCATTGTGTTTTTAAAGCTCTTCAAGCAATAGAGACAGTTCAATACATTGGAACTAGTAATGATCAGGTTAAAATATTATTTGAGCAAATTCAAATGCAATTGCCATATTTTGTGGGTAACATAAGAGCTCATTCAAACATTCCCAGCCCACCGGCTAAAGGGAACCAGTCAACAGATAGATTAACAAAATTTGTCACCTTGTCTCCGGTAGAGAGCTCTGCAGTCTCATAACTTTCATCATCAAAATAGCAGAAGTCTAAGATAGCAGAAGTCTAAGAAAGCAATTTTGTTTAACTAGAGAGACTGCTCATCAAAATTGTCAAACAATGAGGTGTGCCCACAATATTTATCTTTAACTAATTTGGGAGTGAACCCTCAAGGCCTACATCCTAATCATTTATGGCAAATGGATGTTACACACATTACAGAATTTGGCACGTTAAAACATGTGCACATGGCAGTTGATAGGTATTCAGGTTTCTTGATGGCCACTGCACAAACTGAAAAAGCCACCAAACATATGATAAATCACTGTTTAAAATGTTTCACTCACATGGGAGTTCCGAAAGTGATAAAGAACAGACAATTAGATATTCTAATAAGGCATTCAGCTGTTTTGTACTCAATAGAAAATTGATCACAACAGGTATTCCTTATAATCCTCAAGGAATTGTGGAGCATACTC
The DNA here is from genome assembly GCF_017639785.1 of Mesocricetus auratus. NCBI lineage: Eukaryota > Metazoa > Chordata > Mammalia > Rodentia > Cricetidae > Mesocricetus > Mesocricetus auratus. The sequence goes on from NW_024429268.1 coordinate 5,317,961, forward strand.
ATAGCTCTTTAAAAATGCAACTTCTAAAAACTAAAAAGGGAGAGTAATGTCACTAATCTCCACCTGGCAAGGCAAGGGATTGCTGGTTGTGTTTGGCCTTGGGAACCTCTTGGCCTCTGGCTGGTTCCCTGTTGCAAATTTCCTCTGTACCTGTTGATGGTGATAATTGCTCTCTTAGCATTCCTTTTGAGATACAACCCACAGGATTTAATCATTCCTTATGTCTTTATAAACATCTAAAAAATAATAGCCTTGATATAGTTGTAGGACAAGCATCATTCACTTCCTGCTCCTCAATGATTAATGTTTCCACAGCTCTTTGTCCTGGGCCTGGACAAGTTTTTACTTGTGGAAACGGAATGGCTTATTCCATGTTGTCTACAAATTGGACAGGGTTATGTGTGTTAGTCACCCTTCTCCCAGATGTAGAGTTTATTCCAGGAAGTGAGCTCATTCAAATACCTAGCATAGACTGTCTTATTCCCAGACATAGAGAGCCATCCAATTCAATCCCCTGTTAGTGGAGTATTGGGGGCCTTAGCCGCTGGCTCTGCAGGCATGGGAGCAGCTATACAGACATGTTCCAAGCTATCTCGATGGCTTGCTGATGATGTACAGACCGTGTACAGGTCAGTTCAAGACCTTCAGGACCAAGTTGACTCCCTGGCAGAAGTTGTCCTACAAAATAGGAGAGGCTTAGATTTACTCACGGCAAGCAAGAGAGGCATCTGTTTGACTTTGCAGGAGAAATGCTGCTTTTATGCCAACAAATCAGGCATTGTTCGAGACCGAATCAAGAGACACCAGGAGGAACTGGAAAAAACGCCCCAGAGAGTTGTTCAATCGGCCCATCTGGGGTGCCTGGAGGGGACTCCTGCCCTGCCTCCTCCCACTGCTTGTCCCCCTCCTTGGCTTACTAATTCTGTCACTGGGGCCTTTTCTCTTTAACAAACTGATGCCGATATGGGATACAATTGCGATGAACCTTAGCCACGTGTTGCTTGCAAAAGTGGCTATAAAATCGTCTTTGATTCATCTCCTCCTTGGTGAGCTGGGCTGGTTAGCCAGTGACGGGCAACCTGGGGGAGGACAGAGGGTGTTTCATCTCAATAGCCCCCTAAGACAGGAGTGTTCATCATATGATGTCATCTCCAATGACAGGGAGAGGCTGTTAAACACCACTGGTCCATGAGACCCCCTGACCTAAGATAGGCATGGCCCCCTCAAGGATATCCCAGCCTTTGGCCTTTGTTATTCATTACCTGTAAAGGACCCTAAAATAAGGGCGACATTGTAAAAAAGCCATCTGAATACTCCTACTAAAATGTTAACCACTAACACCTACTGTCTATCCCTCTGTCAACTCTCCAGACCTGCAGTCCAGATGCCCGCTCCTTCATTGATAAAAAAGTAAGGGAGGAGATGTTGGGGACCTTGAGTCTTTAGACCAAAGCACAAATCCTGGCCTCAGTAAGTTCCCATTTACCAGGTCTCAGTTAGTTTCCATTTCTCAGCCTAAAGCCATTTCTCAGGTGACCCCCTGCAGTCAAGCTATGAACCCAAGATAGCCCATCTCTTAATGCTTCCTGCCTTTAACAATATCCTGCACTCCTCTGCCCAATCCCCCTACATCAGTCCCCTATATAAGCTTGTATGAAATCCTCAATAAAGGGAGCTTTGATCAGCCATGCTGTCTTGATCCCATTCCTTGTGTCTCCTGTCCCCCATTTGTCTCCCCGCAGGATAGCTCATGTTGACTTGTCTCCGTGGGTCCGGGCACTTGAGGAGGGGCCTACTGATTGAGAGTGAGCCATCTTGAGGATTTGAAAACCAACGGGAGTATCATAAGTCAGTGAGACTGGGGGGACTTAGCTGTCCTTTTGGTATGGAAGAGTGCCATGAGAGTCATTCATAGAGGAGGACGGGGTCTTGTGTCTAGTGGTGAGCAGCTAAGTAGGAAACTGGGGATTTGGAAAGTGCTTCAGTGTGAGGCCTTGTACTGTGACAAAGAGCAAATATTTGACCTAAGTACTATTGGGGTCACTGGGAATTCTAGAACACAGGTAGCCCGCTGCCTCTGCATGCCCTTCTATCAGGCAGGACTGAGAGTTCTGAGGCCAAGCCTTGTAGACCACCCAGTTCCTCGGCTTCCTCCGCTCCATGAGATGTTTTGCTGCTCGCTGGCAAGAATCTAAAAGCACCGAGAATAGCCAGCAGGGCACCCAGGTGCCCCTGTGCTGCCCCTGTAGTGTGGATGTCAGTGCTTTGCTTACCTTCTGTATACCCAAACACACTCAGCAGACACTCCTTGACTTAGATGTGTGTGTCTTTTGGAATGAAAACCAGAAAGCCCCTGAAGAGCCCGAGAATGATTCCAGCCCATGAGGTACAAAGCTCACCGAGGTCAGGCCAGGATTGAGGACCACAAGATAAGGAAGCTTCTAGAGTGAATGCTGGTCTGACGCTGGCAGCATCCTTTGGCTGTCTGACAGCCAGCATCCCCCAAGGTGAGTGGAGTGTCACCAATATGGTGACAACAGAGATGAAGTACAACAGACTCCAGGCAGGACTGACTAGTAACACTCTCCCTCAGATACGTTACACTACTAGAGGACCCAGCCAGCTCCTACTTCTTTACCGTCCTATTACTTCTCTTACTTTTTCTTGCCATCCTCACATTCAGTATTTATTCTATTGAAAAGTGTTTATACTTGGGATTTTTCTCTTGTTATTTTCATCTGACCCCATGTACATATTTTATATTTGCATTTAAATATATTGCTCTTTTATTCTCAGTTCCTCCTTTTCGTGCCCTTATTCCTTATAACTTACATTTAAGATATGTATTTATTCTTTGAGAATTTCACGCATGCATACAGTTTATTTTGATCATTTTCATCCCTGTTTATAGCACATTATTTTTTTCTGGCTTTTGTTTTATGATTATTTGTGGTATAGTACTTGGCTTTAATTATCCTTCTGTTGTGGATGAACAAGAACATGAATGATTTATTGGAAAAAGTTATATAGAAAACACATATTTTAATTTTATCATACATTATTTTGGAGTGCACAACATGAAAATTGCTACCCAATCATAATGTATGCATTAATTTTAAATAGGAAGGATCTTTTTTGTTGTTGTTGTTTGTTTTTCAAGACAGTGTTTCTCTGTGTACCTGGCTGTCCTGAAACTCACTTTTTAGACCAGTCTGGCTTTGAACTCACAGAGATCCACCTGCTTCTGTCTTCCCAGTGCTAGGATTAAAGGTGTGGGCCACCACTGTCTGCCTGATTGGAAGGATCTTATGCTAAAAGCAAAATGTATAAAATGAAGTTGAAAGGAAGAAAAGTTGAACATTTCATCTATAAAATCTCCAAAAAAAATCACTGATATGTTTTTAAAGGAAGATCCCCCTAGACAATTAGAATTTTCATTTCAAACCATAACCATAAAAAGAATGCATTTAAAATTCAGGATGGCAGAAAATATACAAAATCAATTACAATTATTTTTAAGAGACAATTTTTTGTTTGTTTTTTAATGAATTCCATTTAAATTAGAAACAGTCTTATTGTACATATCAATTCCTGTTCCCTCTCCAAAAGAACCCTGTACAATAAAGGAACTTCTGGAGGCATCACCATCCCTGACTTAAAGCTCTATCTACTACAGAGCTATAGTAATGAAAACAGGTAGACCAATGGAATTGAATTGAAAACGCTGATATTAATCAACACACCTATGAACACCTTATTTTTAACAAAGAAGCTAAAATTATACAATGGAAAAAAGAAAGCATCTTCAACAAATGGCGCTGGCGTAACTGGTTCCTGACATGTAGAAGATTGCAGACAGATCCATATCTATCACCACATATAATACTTAAGTCCAAGTGTATCAAAGACCTCAACATAAATCCATCCACATTAAACCTCTTAGAAGAGAATTTGGGAGGTACCCTTGAATGAATTGGTTCAGGAGATCACTTTCTGGCCATAAAGCCAATAGCACAGACACTGGGATCAACAATTAATAAATGGGATCTCCTGAAACTGAGAAGTTTCTGTAAGACAAAAGACACAGTCAGTCAACAAGACAAACAGCAATCCATAGAATGGGAAAAGATATTCACCAACCCCACATCTGACAGAGAATTGATCTCCAAAATTTACAAAGAACTCAAGAAGCTAGTCACCAAAACACCAAATAATCCAATTAAAAAGTGGGGTATGGAATAAACATAAGAGACAATTTTGATGATCAAAATTATGAGACATTTAAATACTTGTTTTTGATGCTTTAATATATCACAGTAGCTTATCAAACATTCTGAAGTACAAACAACAGCAAAAAATCCACAGATTATGGAGGATTCCACTTTTTCTATACCTGTCAATGTGGTAGACATCAACGGGAGAGTTAGGAGGATGCCTACGGGACTTCAAAGACATGGATAAGGAGTTGTTGTTCTATCATTGCAAGAGAAATAAATTTAAGCTTCAGAAAAGTCATTTTTACAGAAACAGACGTCTTATCTCACCTATGTTGCTGGCCCATTCATCCTACCCACCCGGATATATGAATTCTGTGTTGTCTCATCTCTTAACATTCCACGGCTCTTTTCTTTGGTCCATGAATGTGACTAGGCATGACTCAGAGAAAGCAAGATCCCTTTATTTAAAAATTATCACGATGCTTGCTTGGGAGTCTCTCGGTTACTACTATTTCCCATCCCAGCACTGTGCTTAGCAGGGAAGAAAGGCTATACTTTCTAAAGTCTAGAAGACAGCCTGATGTGGGATGTCCTCTGTACACTGCAAATATGTGTTGCTTTTACTGGTTAAATGAAGCTGCTTTGGCAGGGCAGAATACAGGTGGGTGGGAAATCCAAGCAGAGGTCACACAGGGAGAAAGAAGGCAAAATAAAGGGATGCCAGCAGCTGCTGAGGAAGCGAGACCTGCAGAAAATGAGGTGATGTCATGGCCACATGGTGATACACAGATTGATAGAAATGAGTCAATTTAAATGTAAGAACTAGCTAGCAAAAGCCTGAGCCATTGGCCAAACAATTATAATTAATATTAAGTCTCTGACAGATACCTACAGCTAAACACTGAACTGAACTCCTGGAACCCAGTGACAGAGATGGAGAAGTGATGAGCAAAGGGGTCAAGACCGAGCTGGTGAAACCCACAGAAACACCTGACCTGACAAGGGGGAGCTCTTGAACCCCAGACTAATGGCTGAGAGGCCAGCATGGGACTGATCCAGACTCCATGAATGTAGTGTCAGTGAGGAGGCCACAGAAATCTCTGGGGCCTTGGGTAGTAGATTAGTGTTCACCCTGGCGTATGAATGAACTTTGGGAGCCCATTCCACATGGAGGGATGCTCTCTCAGCCTGGACACATGGGGAAGGGCCTAGGTCCTGCCCTGGATGAAATGAAAGACTCTGGAGATTCCCCCATGGAGGGCCTCACCCTCCCTGGGGAACTGTGTGGGGATTGGGAGGGGGGGCTGGGAGGGGTGTTGGTGGAGGGACAGGAAGGAGGGGTGGGAGAGGGGGCTGGGACTAACAAGTGAAGCATGCACGCATGTTTCTAAGACATAATTTATTTTAATAAAAATTAAAAACAAAAAAACCAACAAAAGATTATTAAGCCTCTGAGTGATTATTTTATAAGTGGCTTTGTGACTGGGTAGGATGTAAAGAAACCTCCAGCTACATTTGGCATAGCAGGTAGAAAGCAAAGAAACCTCTGGTTATAGTTGTCTCTCTAAATGTTCCCTGAAATGAAAGATTTTCAATTTTCAGACTCACTTGCAACTACTGGCAATTCCTTTTTTTTCTAGTGTTTTTTGGATGACTTATTTATTTAATTTATTTATTACATATACAGTGTTCTGCCTACTTGTAAGCCTGCCCACCAGAAGAGGGCACCAGATCTCATTACAGATGGTTTGTAAGGCACCATGTTGCTTGGATTTGAACTCAGGACCTCTGGAAGAGTAGCCAGTGCTCTTAACCTCTGAGTCATCTCTCCAGCTCAACTACTGACAATTCTTAGCTACATTCATGAAATCAGACTTTAAGGTGTCAATCACAATATTTTGAGCTGACGAATTTCTAAAATGGTCACTAAAACTCAGAGGGAAGGATACCCACTTCCTTAAGAAAGGAGAGAGTTAAAAATCAAGAAAGCAATGAAATGAATGTTATCTTGCAAACTGTCCATTACTGTTTCCTTAAAGAAGGAATCTCGTTGGGCAGTGATGGCACACGCCTTTAGTCCCATCACTCAGGAGGCAGAGGCAGTCAGATCTTTGTGAGTTTGAGACCAGCTTGGTCTACAGTAGACCACTGAAGACAGTTAGGGCTACATAGAGAAATCCTGTCTCAAAAAAACAAAAGAAAAAAAAGGAATCTCAAGATCACTAGTGGCTACACAGAAGCTTCCATGAGGCATTCTGTGGTGGAAGTAAAGGAAATGACAACAGTGGACTCATCATTCTGTAGGAAGTACCTTCACACAGAGGAAATAGGTTTCCGAAATTCTGTAACAGCACATCCCTATACAAATGCTACTGATCAGGGTCTCAGAAAAACTCTCTGGAAATGAAAAAAGCCATGATTATATCCTTGAAGGACAACATTTCCCTATAGGGATTCATTTTCCTATTATCACTTATTTAAAATTTACCCGTATTTTCAGAATTTCATATATGAGTACTGTGTTATCATAAGTTCCCTTCCTCTCCTCCTCCAACTCCTCTTATTCCCCCCTCCACTTCTCATTTTTATGATCTCTTAATTTTTAAGAATTTTTAATGAACTTGCAGATAAAACCCGATGAGCTCATTCAGTGATCCCCAAATGTATATACATTTAGGTTTGACTGCTTGGGATTGGATAATCTATCAGGGGACTTGTTCCTGGGGGAAGACTGATTCTTTTTTTCTCAAAAGCCATTGACTGTAGATTTTCAACTAGGGGTGAGTCCAAGTGTATTAATTTTCTTTGTTCTTAGAGACACACGCAGGATTTTGAATCACACATTTTCTGGCTTCTGGGATGCCATGGCATCTTTCCAATAATCTTCCAGCACTATTAGATCACTGGATGACGGACACCTTGGCAGAACCACTGAGACTCCTGGGATATAATGTGTTGGGATAGATCCCTGAGTTCTTCAGTTGGCTTATTATAATTTTGTATCGGGTTGATTTTGATTTTCTTTCATTTCAAAGGTCAGTTTTCTCCTTCCTGAGAAGTGTTGGGGTTTATACTACCAAGAGAAAGCTGTTTACTCAGAAGACATAAGTAAACCACAAGAAGAGGTATCTATACCAATAGCTGCAGGAATTTACCATGGGAACAAGAAATACAAATAGACAAGTCAGCATGAATATGCCAGAAATCCATCACTCTTCAGTACATGATAATATTCAAAGTTGCTAAGGTAATGGAATATTGAGCAAAGAATTTAGAAGTCTAATTAAAAAAAGGCAATCAGCAACCTTAAGGAGGATTAACGTAGAGCATTGAATAAAGTGAAGATAATTGGAGACTTGTTCAAGAACCTCAGCAAAGAGACAGTGGTTAGGAAGTGAAAATTCAATATTAGAAGGAAAAATAATAAATCAAACAAAAATACAATGGAAAACATTACTAATAGAGTAGACCAGTTGAAAGAAAGACATTAAATGTTGAAGACATTGTTGAGAATTTGAGGCTAGACTTCCTCTCTGTGGAGCAGGGGATTGCCAGCCTACAATCCCTCTGCCTGAGAGTCTGGGAAACAGGGAGGACCCTAAGAGAGATATGCATTGTACCCCGGAGAAGGGGAATGGGACAGGATCTCCTGAGGGGATTGGGAGCATGGTGGGTGGGGAAGGGAGAGAGCTGGGGAAAGTGAGGGGAAAAAGAGGAGGGGAGAAGAGGACATGGGGGACCAGGAAGATTGAGTCAAGGGAATAAAAGAGGAGAGCAGGATGAGAGTTACCATAATAGAGGGAGCCATTATAGATTTGAGGAGAGATCTGGCACTAGTGAGATTTTCAGAAATCTACAAGGATGACATCAACTGGCATCAAATCTACCTTAAATGCCCTTCCCTGATAATGAGATTGATGACTGCTTTATATACCATCCTAGAGCCTTCATCCAGTAACTGATGGAAGCAGAGGCAGACATCCACAGCTAAACACTGAACTGAACTCCTGGAACACAGTTGCAGAGAGGGAGGAGTGATGAGCAAAGGGGTCAAGACCCAGCTGGTGAAACCCACAGAGGCAGCTGACCTGAACAAGGGGGGAGCTCATGGACCCCAGACTGATGACTGAGAGGCCAGCTTGGGGCTGACTCAGACCCCCTGAACATGGGTGTCAGTGAGGAGGCCTCGGCAATCTATGGGGCCTCAGATAGTAGATCAGTTTTTATCCCTGGTGTACAAATGGACTTTGGGTGCCCATTCCATATGGAGGGATGCTCTCTCTGCCTGGACACATGGGGAAGGGCCAATCCCTGCCTTTGATGATATGATAGACTTTGAAGATCCCCGTTGGAAGGCCTCACCCCCCTTGGGGAGCAGAGGGGGGGATGGGGTATGGATGTGGGGAGAATAGAGGGTGGGGGAGGAGGGGAGGGAGAGGGAGCTGGGATTGACATGTGAAGCAAGCTTGTTTCTAATTTAAATAAAAAAATAGGAAAAAAACAAATATTATCAAAGAAACACCTTTGAAGGTCATGCTGGCTTGTGGCTAATTGTCTTGTTTGGCCAGTCTCCACTTATTCAAAGGTGATGGGATTAATCCTTGCTACAAATGGTAGCTCCACAAATCATGATGTCCTTCATAGCCAAAGTGCCTGGCTACTTCAATTAAATGTGTCCACATTTGTCTGTCCCATAGTCCACAACTGTGTCTTGCAGCCATCTCTCTCAGAGATTATTTTGTAGGGCATCCCTGATACTTTCACTTATGGTTGTTTCTGTTTCTGATGGCTGCAGAGGAGCACGGTCTCTATCAACAGACTCCCTTCTCGAGATTCTATCTTGTTAGAGCCTTCGACAGTATGAGGAGTGACAATGTATCCATTCTTCATGTTAGCCTGTTACACAGGAGGGATCACTGTCACAACAATAATCATATACATGTTCTTTGTGCAAGATATTGTCTCTTTCTACCATAGTACTTTTTCATACTTTCTGAATGAAGGAGTCATACTCATGGATTACTGGGAATTTCTGAAACACCAGGTTTCTCCCTAGCCCCATAATGACTCTATCAAGATGTCTCTTTCATTGCTCCCCCTCTCCATTCCTCCCTCAACTCAACCATCCTGTTCCCTCATGTTTGCGTCCCCAATCACCTTCCCTCTGCCCCCAGTTTATACAGGAGATCTCATCTCTTTCCCCTTCCTAGGGTGATCCATGTATCCCTTTTAAGATTCTCTTTGTTACTTAGCTTCTTTGGGTCTATGGATTGTAGCCTGGTTATCCTTTACTTTATGTCTAATATCCACTTATAAGTGAGTAAATACCATCTTTGTCTTTCTGGGTCTGGGTTACCTCACTAAGAATGATTTTTTTCTATTTACATCCATTTTCCTGAAAACTTCATGGGTTGCTTCCAGGTTCTGGATATTACAAATTGCTGATATTAACATATTTGATCAAGCGTCCTTGTGGTACGATTGAGTACCCTTTGGGTATATGCCCAAGAGTGGCAGTCTGGGTCTTGAGGTAGATGGATTCCCAGTCTTTTGAGAAACTGCCATACTGATTTCCGAAGTGTCTGTACAAGTTTGTACTCCCACCCATAGTGGAGATGCAGTCTCCTTACTATACATCTTCTTCAACATAAGCTGTCCTCAGTGTTTTTGACCTTAGCCATGTTGACAGATATAAGATGGTATCTCAGAGTAGTTTTGAGTTGCATTTCCATGATGACTAAGGATATTGAGTAATTCCTTAAATGTCTTTCAGCCATTTGAGATTATTTTGTTGAGAATTCTGTTTAGATCTGTACCACATTTTTAAATTGGATTATTTGGTATTTTGATGTTTAGTTTCTTGAGTTCATTATATATTTTGGAGATCAGTTGTCTATCATATGTTGGGTTGGTGAAGATCTTTTCCCATTCTGCAGTCTGTTTTTTGTCTTACACACCACATCCTTTGCCTTACAGAAGCTTCTCAGTTTTAGGAGGTCCCATTTATTAATTGTTGCTCTCCGGGTCTGTGTGTCTGGTGCTATATTTAGGAAGTGGTCTCTTGTGACCATGTGTTCAAGACTACTTCCTGCTTTCTGTCCTATCAGGTTTTGTGTACCTGGATTTGTGCTGAAGTCTTTGAGCCACTTGGACTTGAGTTTTGTGCAGGGTGATAGATATATATCTATTTGCATTCTTCTACCTGCCAACATCCAGTTGTGCTAGAGTCGTTTGTTGAAGATGCTTTTCTCCCCATTGTATGATCTTGGATTCTTTGGCAAAAAGCAGGCATTCATAGGAGTTTGGATTAATGTCAGGGTCTTCAATTTGATTCCATTGATTGAAGTGTCTGTTTTTTTTGTTTTGTTTTGTTTTTGTTTTTTACGAGACAGGGTTTCTCTGTATTGTTTTGGAGACTATCGGTCCATCCCGGCCTCGAACTCACAGAGATCCGCCTGCCTCTGCCTCCTGAGTGCTGGGATTAAAGGCATGTGCCATCACCGCCCTGCGAAGTGTCTGTTTTTACGCCAATACCAAGCTTTTTTATTTCTATAGCTCTATAGTAGAGCTTGAAGTCAGGGATGGTGATGCCTCTAGAAGTCCCTTTATTTTACAAGGCTGCTTTAGCTATCCTGACTTTTTTGTTTTTCCATTGAAAACTGAGTATTGTTCTTTTGAGGCCTGTGAAGAATTGAGTTGGCATTTTGATGGGAATTGCATTGAATCTGTAGATTGTTTTTGTCAGGATTGCCATTTTTCTATGTTGATTCTATCTATCCAAGAGCATGGGAGATCTTTTCATTTTCTATTATCTTCTTCAATTACTTTCTTTATTCAAAGACTTAAAGTTCTTGTCATACAGGTCTTTCACTTGTTTGGTTAGAGTTATCCCAAGAATTTTTATAGTATTTATGGCTATTTTAAAGGGTGATGTTTCTCTGATTTCTTTCTTGGACTACTTATCTTTTGTATATAGGATGGTTACTGTTTATTTGTTGTTGTTGCTTTTTATTTTTGTTAATCTTGTATCCAGTCAAGTTAGTGATGGTGTTTAACAGCTGTAGGAGTTCCTAGGTAGAGTTTTTTTGTGGTCACTTATGTATACTATATCATCTGCAAATAGTCAAAGTTTGGCTTCTTCTTTTATAATTTGTATCACCTTGATCTCCTTTTTTGTCTTACTGCCCTAGTGAGAACTTAGACTATGATATTGAATAGATAGGGAGGGAGTGGACAACCTCGTCTTGTTCCTGATTTTAGTGAAATCTCTTTGAGTTTCTTTATATTTAGTTTGATGTTGGTTGTTGGCTTACTATGTATTGCCTTTATTATGTTTAGGTATGTTCCTTGTATCCCTGATCTCTCCAAGACCTTTAACATGAAGGGGTGTTGGATTTTGTTGAAGGCTTTTGCAGCCTCCAGGGGCCTCTGCTGACTGCCTGCTGCTGTTTTTTTCCTCCAGTTGGTGCAGGTGGAGTCTGTGCCTCCTAGAATTCTTCTTCTAATATAAATAGGGTCGGGACTGGAGCTTGGCTGTTAGAATGCTTGCCCAACACTTCTGAGGCTCTGGGTTCAGTTCTCAGCCCCACAGAACTTCTCCCCAGCACCACCTGAACTTAACCTTCTTCTTAATTAAATAAATATATGCTGAATTATTTGAAGATTCTAGGAATTTGAAGATCTAAGTAGAGAAAAGAATGTAAGACCTCGTTCTCATGACATTTGTTTGTGCATTGCAAGATTCCGTAGGCATGTGAGGGACACAGATACAAAGCAGACATAGGTAATGGTAACAATATGTGTTTATACCAGAGAATGTGCTATGGTGGTCTTAAAGAAGACTAAAGTGTTAAAGGGGCATAACATACAGGCACAGCGATTGGGAGCATTCTATTTTAGGGAGGATGTTTCAGTAAGTGAAGTATGAAAAGGTGTAATGAGGGTGACTTCTATTGTTCCCTCCTGGGTCTACAGCAAAACCAAACTCCCTCTGTCTTTTTCTCCCCCACGATCAAACCAAACTCCCTCTGTCTTTTTCTCCCCCCCCCACAATCCATCTGAATTTTTTCTTTAAATCAAATAAATCTATCAGCCAGATAGAAACCTTGTTACTAGTTTCAAACTGTTAAAACTGATGAGGTAAAAGATGGCCATCAATACTCTGACCTATTGTTATAAAATGTGCTTTTTGACATGAAATGGTAATTGCATTTGTCATTAGAAGATACACACTAAAGCAATGTATATGATCTAGTCACATTATAACGAAGTGTTTCTTTTTATCATGCTAATAATATGAACATTTTGTGGTAAATGTGTACTTTATATGAGTAAAATATGAAAAAGAAAGCAAGGTGACTCTAGTCAAGTGTCATTACAAGTTAAGGCAAAACCCAAGCCTGTAAAGGAATTGGACAGTAGGAAAATTTCAGGCATAATAGTAAGAAACATTTATGTACTTACTATATTATTGCTTGTCTCTATCAGATATAACTTCATGTATTTAATATGGATTCTTTTACATCAGTTTTTAAAAAATAATGCTCTCATTAACTCTGAAAATTTCATATATGCTTGCAATGCATCTTTAATCTTAATGAAACTTTTCTCCAAATTTAAAAGGGAAGCTTCCCCTTCCATTTCAGTGCCGTAAAGTCTCATGGTACCTAACATAAATGCCTAAACATGACATGAACAAGGACAGCAGCAATAGACACGCTAAGTTGGATAAGGAAAGGCCATGAGGCTTCAACCCTACATAAAGAGCTTCAGAAAACTAAGGAATGCTGAGAGTAAGAGAAATAGCCTTCCCCAGGGGAGAACACATCAATTGGTTAAGCAGTACATTAGTTTTATAAGAAATCCTCACTCAAAAATCTTACTATTAAAACCAGACACAGTGGCTCACATGTGCAATTCTGGTATTCAGAATCTCCAAGCAGGGAGACCATACTGTGAGTTAGAGGCCAGCTTTTGGCTTGCATGAGATCCTACCTCTAGAGAAACCGTTACTATTATTCTCATTTAGTTAGTAATAAAGCAGTATTCGGAGAACTTGTAGAACTTGTCCAGGATGACATCTAGCGATAAGGAAGTAGAGACAGGTGTGTCTGCTCACAGATTTGAAGATCATAATCATGCTGCTTTGTTGCTTCTCGGCATACAAATTTTGTTATCCACCGTCACCATCTTTGAGTGGTTATTGTAGGAAAGGCTGGAAAGCTGTGCACATTGCAAGCACAAAGGCAACTAGGCAAGCAGTGACTGGATTTATCATCAGCTGTGCGGAAATGTTCCGTGAGCCAATATCCTATGCACCATTGCTTTCTGCATGTGAACTGAAACAATAACCATTTCGTAAGAAATAGTGAACTATGTGTGAAGTATCTATATGTCTCAGGGTGGAGCAAATTGAGATGTTTTATTATTAATGGATGCAAATATCTTCAGATTATAAGAAATAGGGAGATAGAGAGAGTCCTCATCTTCCCTGTGGGATTATGAACAATCCTTAAGAGTGTTTGCTGTTGGTACAAAAAGGCTTCCAACTTCGTTAGAGGAGGCAATGGTTTTGCCATCCATGCCCGTGAATACCCATGTTAGCATTTTCAAAGCACACACAAAAGAATGGTTTCATGTTTTCCTGTATATTTGTTTCATGAAAATGAATTCTCCAGTATAATGCTCATTGAAAAAAAAATCACATATAAAAATAAAAGGCTGTCAAGAATGCTATGTAACATAAATTTTCTGTAACGTATTTTTTTTGAAAGAAAACAGGTACCTTTTTTCCATTTTTCCTTGTTTTGAGTTTTGTTTCATCACACGCTGCTGAACTTCATGTGATGCATTTGGAGATATAGAATGTTCTCCAGAACTCTCAAGGGGAGAAAGAAATTATCCTAATGAGAAATATGTTTCCCAATGTTAAGAAGTTAGAGAGAGGGGAACAGAGAAGACATCAGGACAAATCCACTTTACTGGCATAGTGACTAGAGGGATGGGACATTTTAGTTGGTAGCGATGCTGGCTTGAATCCAGTCCATGTAGAGACACAACTTGGTGTGTACTCCTACTCCAGGACTATCCTCATGTAAGAGATGAATCCCTGGAGCTCTCCACTGCAGACCCTAGGAAGGAGGAAGAATGTGCAAAGAGGAGCGCCTTTGAAATAGGGTCACTTAGTTATTTATTCTAGTTCTCGGTGTCCATGCTTTTGTCATGGTGACCCACCCTGTACTTTTACTGAGGAGATGGCGTGTAGGCCTAGAGAAGACTTCTTCATTTTTCTTTAGTTTCACTTCTTTAACTTTCCTGCCCTATGATTTCTACCCCTAGGCAAAGAGGTATCTTTACATGCAAAGCAAACCACCACCTGCCGGTAATCCATGCTTCGCTGGAGGAAGTTAGCACAGAACATGTTATTGGTAATCTTCCCAAGTAAGAGGCTCCATAGCCAGGTTGAGACAGCAGGGGGCATCCAGGCACCACAACTTGTAAGGGTTTCTTTACTGTGAGGAAATAATTCGATAGAACAAATATGACTAAGACCAGACTAGATTGTAGCAACCCAATATTAAGAACTGTGGGCAACTACTGTGTGATTCTCCAAGATATTAAGTCCTAGCAACGAGGTGTGGCTATTAGATCCTAGAATAGGCCCTGTTCATCTCCATTCTGGAAGTAATAATATCACATTTTGCATTTTCCCCCTTTTACAATCTCTGAATCAGCTTACTGAGTATATAGACACACCTGGAACCCACTGCAAAAGATTGTTTTGAATTGTGCCTAAAGGACAGTCCCCAAAGTTTAACTGCTAGAGACGACAGTTACGTTCTGAAATGTATGCACAGAAATGGAAAGCAGATGAAGGGTCCTATTCACCACCAAAGTTTGAGGTGTTTCTCAGACAGAGATGAAGCACAAGAAGGTGTAAGAGATACTGGGGGTCAACCAGACATTGAGGGTTATAGAGGAGGGAGTATGATCACCATGACATCATTGCTTTGTGTCTTCCTAGTGAAACTGGTGTAGCTAATTAATAATCATGGAAGCAGTAATAACGAAGTGCTTGTTGCCCTCAGGGCAACTGATGCTGTGCTCTGTTTGTCTCACTTGGGTGATGCTGTTGGGAAGGGGAGGCATGACAGAGGCTTTCTCTCTATGGTTCAACACAGCACAGGTTTCTCAAACTCCTTGCTCATGTGTGGCTCTGTAGATTGTGGGAGAGCCTGCTGCAGTATCAGAGGAGAGAGAAAGGAGCTGGTGGACACGGTTTTCTTTGGCATCTTATCCCTTTCTTACTCAGAGAAGAGAGTCTACAAGGACAGCTGTGGAGGACTGAAAGCATAGACTGCTCTTTATCCCTCTTCATCCCTGCACTTTGGACACAGGTGCGATTCGAAGCTCTCTTCATCCTCCATGTCTTTGCCAACATCACACAGGAATGTTGACTCGTGTCTTCACTTTGGAAAGAACTATTTTTCTGTTGAATCTAAAGCAGTGGTACCCAATGTGTCATGTCTGGGTCATCATCATTATGACTTGGGGCCTTATGAAGGGTTCAGTTTTTTCCTCCCAACTCCAAAATTATGGAATCATGATCTGGGACACAAGGCTGTAAACACCACATTATAACAAGTCTATACTCACAATTGAGATCCCATAGTGGAGACGGTGGTTCTCAGCTCTCTATGTAGACTAAAATCAACTAGAGAAGAAAACTAAGAATAAACCAATATTCAGTTGTGTTCCTGAAATCTATGAGTTCATTTTTCTGCTACAGGACCCTCGTGGTAATTGCTTTAAATAGTTTTTGCTTGGTTCATTGTTGGTATCTATGATTAAAAAAATAAAGCATCCTTTGCTTTCATGACTTAGTGTCCTTGATATTTTGTGTGTTAGCTTGTGATGTGAGAGCCTTCCTAGTATGTGTCAATGCTGAATCAAAAATTCATGTACATTATCTGCTGCCTACAACTTCTCTTTCTAAGGTTTTCACCTTGTGACTTCACTACTATCTCAACCTGATGCCATGCTCTAAAGATATTTTGGGCTGTGGAAACTACAGATAGGGAATCAGCACTTACAACTAGCAGCAGTGAGCTGCACACACCCCCCCCCATACACACAGTTTATGAGTGTGCCTCCCTAGAAGTGGTAGCCAGAGTTCAGAAACAACAGATAGGGAATGGAATTCTACTGGTAGGCATATCCTCTGTTGGTCTTGCTTTCATTGTCAACAGGGAAAGCAACTTCAGTGGAGATAAGAAAGAGCTAATTCATTAAGATGTTGAAGGGATATCCAGCAGCTGCTGAAAAGCAACTTCCTGATGTTTTGTTATGCACTTCTGAGCACAAAGACTGTGAAAAGGTTGGGGGCACACTATCTCAAATAGGCAACATGAGATTGAAGTTCCACAGTGCAAGCAACTGCAGGACAGGAAGCTAGAGCCTATGGGGCTCAGATGTCTTCTGAGCTCTAAGCTGGACAGAAGAAATGATCTTACAAACAGACAAAAACAAACAAACGAACAAACAAGCAGTCATATCACCCATTGCCTGCTTCACTCTGAAATTCATCAGTTGTCTATGCTCTAAGAATATTGGATTTTCAGAGTATCAGTTAATTTTGCCTGACTAGAAAAGTGCCACAGCTGGGTAGTGTCAGTTCTAGCTTCTCACATCACTGAAATGCACACAGCGATGACAGAATGTGGAGGGTTACTAAGCAAACCATGGCAGAACAAAACAGGGCCCAGTACCTGCCCAGGATAGTCGAAGTTCTAAACTTTTACTGGAACCTGCTAATGCTACAGTCCCATGGAAGCTTTAAACCCCCGTGTAGGTTACACTGATGACACATTACATCAGTGTTTCCATGGTGACATTCTTTCAGTGTCACTAGACACATTTCCTGTCACAACAGTTACAGTGAAGGCCCCAGAGCTGTTGGATTCAAGGAATAAAGTTTAGTAGTGAATTTTATTGATTCTACCTTTTCTTTTTGGGCATTTAAACTAATTTAGTGCCTTTGAACTCAGTATTTCCAGAACTAATATATTTGAAGGATATTATTTGTGTTTTAGGTGATCTTATGTTACTGTGTGACAATCTATACATGTTTTTTAAGGATGGGCATCTCTCCCAGTTATTTTGGGGGCATCCTCTTAATGAATGGCCTTCTCTTGAGAAGTTTATTATCCCTGGTGCCCTACAGAAAGCAAAAGAAAACAGAACAACAAATTTCCACAGTCATGGTAACAATATTCTGCTAATTTTTCATTGTTTAATTTAAAATGTTCTTACTAAAGCAATTTAAGATTTTGACTTACAATGTGAAGGCAACCCATCACATTACTAGTGTTATAGCAACAGGAGAACGAGGTGGCTGGTCATATTGGATCTGCATTCAGGTGGAAGGCAATAATGCATGTTGTGCTCAACTTGTCATTTTTTAGATTTCATCTTTAGTACAGCCCATTGAATAATTTTCTTAAGTCCAGGATGGATGTTCCTATACCAATTAGCATCATGCGGATAACTCTTCATAGAAGGCTGCCAAGAGTGAAAAATATACATAATCACTCATAAGGTATCCACAAACTTGTCTTCTGTGTGATTCTGCAATTTGTCTAGCTGACAAACAACATTAAACCTCAGTAATCTAAAAACACAACAAAACAAAAAAAACCCAAAAAACAAGAAGCTATGGAAATGCATTTAAATGTCTGTATCACCAACGGCAATAGAGGAAATGATGAACAGAACATTTAGTTATTCAATGGAATTCCATTGCCTTGGTGCACTCCACACCAGTCCACATTCCTGGGACTCTCTTTCCCCAAGAACCATTCTGTTTCTCCTTCTCCCCAGTTCCAGCAGATTTCCTTGCTAAGGTACAGTTCATACCGTCTGAAAGAACAGGTGAAGACCACAGCAGTCAGAAAAATGTGCCACACCAGTCAGAAGAACAGAGACCTCCTGCTACGCAAAATGCCAAGCCAACCACCTGAAGACCAGTGTCCAACTTGGACAGAGACTCCCTCACACTGGCCATCAGAAAACTGGGCTACAAAGACTAGAAGACCAAAAAGGAAACAGAAACCAAGCAGCAAAACACCAATCCAGCAAAAAAACAAACTTAGAAATAAGGACCTAGACCTGTAATCATACCAAAACCAGATTCCTAAACACCAGTGTTAAGATACGATCAACAACCACCAGACCCCAGTTACCCTCTGACAGCAAGACCTGAATTTTCCAAGGAAGCTGAAACATAAGAAAATGACCTTAAAAACACATTTATGGTCCTTAGATGATAGATGACTATGGTCCTTAGAAGACGATAGAGGTCATTAAAGAGGAAATGAAAAACTCCCTTAAAGAAATTGAGAAAAAGATAATCAAAAATTGGAGGAAATCAGTAAGTACCTGTCACAGGCCATGAAATAAATACAACAGATGACAATTAATAATTCAGGTGCCAACCCACCAGATGATTAACTCGCTGATGGAGGAATCTCATTAAACAAGGCTTACAGCGCTGAAAACTGCTTCTGTGTAATTTTTTTCACACCCCAATTTATTTCTTTCCTAAAAACAGCTATGGGTATTTTTCCCTACAGCTTGTGTGTTTATCTCATGTATATATTCCATACAATGGGTGCACATATAGCTGTGGATAGTCAGAAAGATGCCTTCTTCCTAACTGTATAATTTTGATGAATAGAAATAATAGGATATTTTTCATAGCCCAATCCAACATAGGAAAATTACAATATTCTTAGTAGCTAAGGCAGCTTTTTACATAATTAGCTAATGTGTAAAATTCAAAATAGACAGTTGTCCCTGCAAAATATGCACAAGGATGAACTCACAAGTGTCTGTTTATTGAACCAAAGCCAGGCTGATAACATTAAGACATAACTCTGTGCAACAATTGACTATCTGCATGTACTCCTAACCTCAATGTTGAGCCAACTAACTGTTTACTGTTTAAGTCCTGAATTTTAATATCATGCTCTATTGGGGGCACTGACTACTTAGAGCTACATGCTTGCTTACTCACTGGCTGATCAGCATGACATTCCTAGTCTGAGATTTTCCTCATGTGTTATCAGAATGGCTAAGACACACTATATATATATAACTTATATTTGTTCAGAGTTTTGCTGTTGAGGGAGATGTGTGCTGACAGAGCTGTGTAGATGGACGTTTATCAGCATAGAGGGGAGTGGTATAGAGAGAGTTGGAACAGTATCTGTGTAAAGGTGTGTGTAGAAAGAGATATGTAGGAAAGAGATGCAACTGTGTGTAGAGATGTGTGTCTATGCAGAAGAGACATAGCTCTGTGGAGAGGTATGCCACTGTGTGGAGACAGAGCTTTTTGGAGATGCAGTAATAAAGAAAATTTCTGTAAGAACCTGTGTGGTTTATTCCTGACACCCCTCAGATAGGAAAAGTCTAGTCCTCATCTCATCTGTGGATCAGAAAGGAAAATGCCCTCACCATATAATAATCAAAACAATAAACACATAGAACAAAAAACCCCATAAAAGCTGTAAGAGAAAAAGGCCAAGTAACATACAAAGGTAGATCTACCAGGATCACATCTGACTTCTCCTAAAAGCCAGAAGAGCCTGGACTGATATCTTGCAGACTCTAAGAGACCACAGATGCCATCCCAGACTACCATACCCAACAAAACTTTCAATCACTGTAGGCGGAGAAAACAAGATATTTCATGACAAAGGCAAATTTAAACAATATATACCTATAAATCCAGACCTACAAAAGGTACTAGAAGGAAAACACCAACACAAGGAAGTTAGCTACACCTATGAAAACTCAGACAATGGGTAATCTCACACAGCAAAACCCAAAGAAAGGACACACACACACACACACACACACACACACACACACACACACACACACCACCACCACCAACAACAACAACAACAATAAAGATAAACAGGAATTAACAATCACTGGTCATTATTATCTCTCAATATCACTGAACTTAATTTGCCAATAAAAAGACACAGGCTAACAGAATGACTATGAAAACCATGATCCATCCTTCTGTTGCATACATAAAACACACCTCAACATCAAAGACAGAAATTACCTCAGAGTAAAGTACTGAAAAAGATTTTCCAATCAAATGGATCTAAGAAACAAGCTGCTGCAGTTATTCTAATATCTAACAAAATAGACGGCAAACAAAATTAATGAAAAGAGATGAAGAAGGACATTTCATACTCATCAGAGGAAAAATACACCTACATGAAGTCTCAATTCTGAATATCCATGCCTCAAATACAAAGGGACCCACATTTGTAAAAGAAACATTACTAAAGCTTAAATCCCACATTGAACTATGTACACTAATAGTGGGAGACTTCAACACCCCACTCTCACCAATGTGCAGGTCATCCAGACAAGAACTACACTGAGCAATAACAAAACTAATATATATTATGACTCAAATGAACCTAACAGATACCTGCAGAATATTTCACACAAACACAAACAAATATACCTTCTTTTCAACACCTCATGGAATCTTCTCCAGTATTGAACATATACTCAATCACAAAAAAGTCTAAACAGATATAAGAAAATTGAAATGACCCCTTGTATCTTATCAAATCACCATGTATTAAAACTTTATTTCAACAACAACAGAAAGCCTACAAGCTCATGAAAACTGAACAAATCTTAACTGAATTACTACTGGGTCAAGGAAGGAACAAATAAATTAAACTTTTCCTAGAATTCAATGAAAATGAGTGCACAACAAATTCAACCTTACAGGACAAAATGAAAACAGTGCTGAGGAAAGTTCATAGTATTAAGTATCTGCATAAAGAATTTTGAGAACTCCAATAGTAGCAATTTAACAGCACACCTGAAAGCTCTAGAACAAAAATAAGAAAACACACCCAAGAGGAATAGATGGCAGGAAATAATCAAACTGAGAGCTGAAATCAAAAAAGAAAAAGAGAATAAGAATAAATGAAATAGAGTTGATTCTTTGAAAAAATACACAAAATAGATAAACTCTCATACGAACTAACTAAAAGACAAATAGAATATGCAAATTAACAAAATAAGAAATGAAAGGGGACCTAACAACAGACACTAAGGAAATCCAGACAACCATTGTTATACTTCAAAATCTGTACTCCACAAAATTGGAAAATCTAAAAAAATGAATCAATTTCTTGATAGATACCACATATGAAAATTAAAATCAAGATCAGGAAAACAATTTAAATAGACTTAAAACCCTTAGGAAATAGAAATAGGCATTTAAATTCAGCAATGAATAAAAGCCTAGTTCCAGATGATTTCAGCACAGAATTCTACCAGACTTCCAATGGGGAGTCAACACTAATACTATGCCAATAATTCTACAAAATAGAAACAGAAGGAACATTGCCAAATTGTTTCTATGAGGCCACAATCATCCTGATACCCAAACCATGCAAAGACTCAATAACAACAACAACAATCACAACAAAAGAATTACAGATCAATTTCCTTAATGAACACTGATGTATAAATACTCAATGTAATACTTTCACACCAAATCTAAGAACACATGAAAAATATCATTCCTCATGATCAAGTCGGCTTTATCCCAGAGATGCAGGGATGGTTTCATATATGAAAAAATATCAATGTAATCCACCATAAAAACAAACTGAAAGGAAAAAAAACTACATGCTCATTTCATTAGATGCTGAAAATGCCTTTGACAAAATCCAACACCCTCCATGATAAAAGTCTTGGAGAGATCAGGGACAGAAGGAGCATACATAAACATAATAAAGGCAACATACAGCAAGCCAATAGCCAACGTAAAATTCAATGGAAAGATACTCAAAGCAATTCCACTAAAATCAGTAACAAAACAAGGGAGAGGAAACTGTAGTTGGTTTGTAAAACGAAAAAAATTAATTAAAAAAGGAATGTTCAAATGGACCTTGAGAGCTGGTTTAGAGGTTCTAGCAGGGGTGCATAGACTGGTCCTCCTCTGCTCGGGGAAGGTCATCCTCTTTGACTGAGCATTCAGTTTTGGGAGGGATGCACATGGAGTGGTGAGGGAGGAAGGGGGCATCCGACTAGCCAGCCAGATCAGCAGAATCAACCCTGTCAATCAATGGGGTGGGGGTGACAGAAGTTTCAGCCAGTTGCGGAGGACTGAGACAGGGGAGCAATAGAGGAGGGCAAGAAAGGAGAAACCTTGATAGAGGGAGTCGTTTTGGTTTGGAGAGAGGTCTGGCAAAAGTTAGGGGATCCACAGGGATGACCCCAACTAAGAATCTAGGCAGTGGTGGAGAGGCTACCTTTGATGCCCTTCCCCTATAATGAGATTGATGGTTACCTTGGTTGCTATTCCTAGAGCCTTCATCCAGATCGAAGCAGAAACAGGCACCCACAGCTAAACACTGAGCAATACTCCCGGAATCCAGTTGTGGAGAGGGAGGAGGAATGAGCAAAGGAGCCAAGATGATGCAGGAGAAACCTACAGAAACAGTTGACCTGACCTAATATGAGCACGGAGACCATAGCCTAAAAGTTGGGGATGCAGCATTGAACCAAACCAAGCCCTCTGAATGCGGATGGCAGCTAGGAGGCCAGGGCAGTCTATGGGACCTCTAACAGTGGAGCCAGAGTTTATCCCTAGAGCACAAATGGACTTTGGGAGCCCATTCTCTATGGAGGGATACTATTGCAGCCCAGATACAGCAAAGAGGGTCTAGGCCCTCTCCCACATGGACTTTGATGGTCTCCCCTGGAGGCCCTCACTACCCTTGGGGAAGTGGGTAGGGGGTAGGTTGCGGGGGTAGGTAGGGAGCATGGGATGATGGAAGGGTGAGGGAATAGAGAGATTGTAAATAAGAGAGCGTCTAAAATAAAAAAAGAATCCTCAAAAATAAATACATTTAATTAAATTTTATAAAGAACAAGTAACAGCCAAAAAATTTATAGTAAGTAATTAATTAGATATCAAAATATAAATGAACAATATAAATGGAGGGCACACAGAAATATAAACATAAAGGCCACTCTAGCCTATATTAAAGGATGGAAAATAAAGGAGAGAAATAAAGTAGACAACAAGAAAGTAACATTTAAGAAATAAAAAACAAAACCTGTTTGCGTAGTAAAGATGAATCCAACAATAGGTTTTGAAAAAAAGACTTAATACACAAAATTATTATAGTAGAGAAGTATAGCAAAAAATACAACATAAAAACCACCCTTTAACCTTCCTCCCCAAGACAATGATTTATCAACTCCTTTTTAGTCATTTAATATTGATGTTTGACAGGTGAAGACTTATCATGTGATGTTGGAGTCTTCTGTGTTGATAGCCACATGGACAGTTGGTGAGTCCAGAATGATGAAGAGCAGGTTACCCTCAGGGTTGCATTCACTATGAGTTTATTTTGTAAACCAGGAGCTGCTGCTGGCCTTTATCAGTTTCACATTTTATGGTCTGGACAGGTTTTCACTTGTACCCAAGACTCTCCAGGTTGTAAAACCTGTGTATCTAACATAGAAGATGCACCTTGATCTCCAAGTGTTTTGAAGATTATAGTCATCAAACAGAACTCTGAAGTCTGTACTGGGGGTAAGGTGAAATTCTTTCATCACTATCCATTATCCTATTGAGGGAGGATGTTGTAGAAATTGACTACCACGGTAGTCAGTTTTAAGTGTTAACTTGACACATCCTGTAATCAACTGGAAAGAGAGTTACAACTAGGGAGGTAGCCAGTTCACGTGTCTGTGGGAGACTGTTTTAGTTGTCATTTGATGTAGGGAGAATCAGTCCATTGTGGGCGGCATAATTCCTTAGGCATGGAATTCAAACAGTATCAGAAAGGAGAATGTTAGCTGAGATCAAGCACACATAAGACGTATAAGACATATGCAACTTGCTCTGACTGGACAATGTGATTTGAACTTCTGGCCTTGAACTCCCACTATCGATGGACTGAAAAATGGAATAGTAAGAAAAGCAAAACTTTCTTCCCCTGGAGAAAGTTAGAAACAAAAATCAGAAAAAAATTTGATCTGTGGGCATTGGGATGCCACCTTAATCAGACTGGCCTCTTTGGAGGACATTTTATTTTTCCTCTCATTTTTACTGAAAAAATTTCATACAATATATTTTGATCATGACTTCACCTCCCCGAATAACTCCCTGTTCTCCACACCTCCCTACCTACCAAACTTAAAGTTCTTTCAATATCTCTCTTTTTAAAAGACAAACAAAACCAAGAAATACCTACAATAACCCCACAAAAATGGACACCAAAATATACAAGGAAAAGACACATTAGGAAGAAAAATTGCCCAAGTAAATACAAAATGTGATTAAAGGTCTATAAAATGCCATTGGATTAATTTTGTGTTTGCTAACTATCCCGAACATGGGACCTATGGGAGCATGATTAATGTTGAGGCAAGAGCTCTAAGGCCACGGTGGATGGTGCCAAATCGAGTTAACAGTTATGAGTTGCATAAGACAGCAAGCTGAACACCGCGGAGAATAAGCCTGTGATCAGCATTCCTCCATGTCCTTTGCCTCAGTTCCTACTTCCTGGCTCCTTCTTTGAGTTTTTGCCCTTTGCGTCTTTCATGAAAATGGATTGTAACCACTAGATAAAATAAACCCTTTCCTCTGCAAGTTGCTTTTGGTACTGGTGCTTATAACAGAGCAGAATGAAAACAAGCCCAGACATTGACATCAAAGTGAGGTTTGGTTACGAAGACCTTGGTGGTCTGGTAAATGGACAGACTGCTCTCTTTCCCATTGGAATGTCTATTCTCATGGTCATTGTTCAGGTCCTGCTCAGGTAGCCGTTCCGGAGGACACAGACTCAGAGATGATTTCCTGGTCCTCTGGCTTTTACAATTCCCTACTCTCCTCTTCCACAGTGCTGAAAAAAGCCAAGGTTTCATTTGAACTAGTTGTGTGGAAAATGAGGCTAAGTACCTCAGGGTCCATTGATGTCTGCCTTGTAGCCACATATGTTTTTATGTAGTTGTCTGTATTTTCTCTAAGGAGAAACTACTCTGATAGGCAGTGAGAGCTATGCATATATCTTCATTTAAGAATAAACTTTGGAATGTAGTTGGAGTTGCGCAGCTATAGTAAGGCAGCAGTGGTTTTCTTATGAGATAAATTATCTCACTAGCCATGGGAAGTTGGCTAGTACCAGGCATGATTTCCCTTTTGTGAGAAAGCCTTAAGTCCAATTAGACAGCTTTTGGTTATCAACAAGATATGAGTTCACCTTTTGCACCTTTAGGGTTATTATGGTATGCAACTAAATGTTCATTTAAAAATTACATTAAATAATGAAAGAGATATTTTGATAGAAGGGGCCATTATGTTGTTAGGGAGAAAAACTGGTGCCAGGGAAATTCCCAGGAATCTACAAGGATGACCCTAGGCAAGACTCCTAGCAGCAGTGGAGAGGGTGTCTTAACTGGCCTTCCACTGTATGTAATCATATTGATGACTGCCATAATTGTCATCACAGAGTCTTCATCCAGTAACAGAAAGAAGCACATATTGAGATCCACAGTCAAGCCCTGGGCTGAGCTCTGGGAGGCCAGTTGAAGAGAGGGTGGAGGAATTATATGGGGCTGGGTAAAGATCATGATAGAGAAACCCACAGAGACAGCTAAACTGAGCTTATAGGAGCTCACAGACTAGGGACCTACAGCTAGGGAATCTACATGGGACTGACCTGTGCAGATGGGTTACAATTGTGTAGTTTGGTCTTTTGTGGATCCCCTAGCAATGGAACCAGGACCTGCTGCTGACTCATGAGCAGGCTCTTTGGATCCTATTCCTTATGATGGGATGATGAGGAAGTCCTGTGTATATGTCAATAAAGCACTGTTGGCCAATAGGGAAGCAAGATAGGTGGGACTAGGAGTCGAGGAGGATTCTGGGAAAGAGAGACACAGGCAGTCATGATGTAGTCGCCATAGAAATAAGAGGTCCGGACCCCTTTCTCTGGTAGGAGAAATACTTAATTAACAATTATGGGGTAAATACTTAAGTCATAGATAGCCAGCAAGAAACCAAGCAAATGGCCAACAGCTTAATAATTAATACAGCCTCCTGTGTGTTTATTTGGGATTGATGAGGCTCTGGAAACAGGCTGGCTGGAGGGCTGCACTCAACAATGGGAGGCCTTACACAGCCTTGATGCAAGGGGGAGGAGCTTGGTCCTGCCTCAACTTGATATACCATGCTTTGTTGACTCCCATGGGAGGCCTTAACCCTTCTGAATGGAGGCACAGGAGGAATGGATGGGGCAGGGATAGAAGAGAGATGGGGGGACTGGAGGAGAGGAGGGAGGGGGAAACGTGGTTGGTATGTAAAAATAATAAATAAAATGCAAAACAGAACTGTGAACAAATTACATAACTGTAAAATGCTATTTTGGAAGATGTTTTTTTCACATCAGCTTTCTGAATGCATTTTTCTAAAGACCAAAATCAGCCACTCTGACATTGTTATATAATGTTTCTTTAGCATTTCATCTCTCCACATGCTGCTGAACTATTTATTATATGGAACTTATTTTGAGATACAGAATGCACTTGAGATCTCTCAAGAGTAGGATAACCCCAATGGAAGCATATTCCTTACTATCTAGGAGTTAAAGAGATCAGGCAGAGACGCAGAGCTGCCAGAGGCAGCCTGGGAAGGAGGAAGACTGTGTAAAGAAGGGACATGTAGAAATAGGGACACATTCACTCTGAACTTAATGCCCTATTCTGTGGTTTCATTTGTCTCTCAAGGAATAATCCTCTACCCTCACAAAAAAATTGACATTGAGGGTAGACCTTATTTACCATGAAACCACTTCAGGAACCTTTCTGATTCATAACATAGGGCATTTACATCCCTGGAGGACAGGGGTCTGGATATGTGAAGAGAGTCAATCACCTGGCAGAAATCCTGCCCTCCCTGTGATCATGTTAATTCAACTCAGATCATGTTATCGGTGATCTTTCCAGGACAGGAGGCTTCATAGCCAGCCTGATGCAGCAGTAGGGTATCCAAACCCTATAGTATGTCTGGTTTATTGCCTGTGAGGAAACGGAAAGAATGTGTATACAGGCAACAGTCCAGTGTTGAAACAGCTGACAAGCAGTGGAGTGTTCCCAAAGATCTTAAGTTCCAGTCAGGAACTATGGCTTTTTGATCCCAGAATACCCATTTCTGATATCCCTCCTTGAAGTGACCACAGCACTTTCTGCATGTGTCATGATTCCACTCTGGGGATCAGCTTATTTGCTGCACAATTTTCTCTTATACCTGCAGAATCTGTGTGTACCACGTAATTCAAAATACTTGCAGTTCAGAAGCCAGTGGGATAATTTTGGGTACTTGCTTGGTTGTGTAGGGAATACAAAGAAAGGGAAGTGGGTCCTAATCTGGGTGTTAACCGAGCGAGCCAGCAGGTGCACAAGACATGGACAAGACCCTGGGTTCACCCGGGCTTTGAGGATCACAGGGGAAGAGAGTTTGATCAACATGATGTCATTGTTCAGGGTCTTCCCATTAAAGCTGGGGTGCCTGATGATACTGGCAGCAGTTACAAACTGCTCATTGGTCAAGATGCTTTCTCAGTCTCACTTTGATGCAGCTATTGGGAAGAGAAAAGACAGTAGAGGCTCTCTCTATAGTGGAACCGACTCCAACTTTCTGAAACTGCCCACTTATATGTGGGCTTGAAGACTGATAAATATTGTATCGTACCAGTGGTCATCAATTTTTTGGTACCTCTTTATTACTCATAGAGAGATGGTATCAGGAGATGGAGTGAAGGACTGCAGGTATAGATTGGTCTTCTTTCTATGCTACCACAAGCCCTTCACAGATCCACCTGCGTGGACTGAAGCAGTTGTTTGAAGTGAACTTCATCCTCTGTTGGTAACTACACAGGAACTTTCAGTCATCCCTTTTCTCTTGTAAGAACTCTTATACTATTGGGCCTCAGTCACATGGGGGTAAGATCTTATGGACATGAAATCAGCAGTAGTATGATTCGTGATCTTGGGAGAGGTTCAATTCTTTGCTCCAAACTCCAAACACATCAAAATCTATATTATGAGGCTGTGTGACTATGTTTTAACAAGTTTTTAAAAAATCTTTCTCACTATAAAGATTAAGATCCAATTGTGGGGGCAGTGTTTGTCCTCCCCCAATACAGAACAAAAGAAACAGGAGAAGAAAGCAAAGAATAAAGTTGTCTTCCGCCCTCTTCTTGAAAACTTTGATTGCACTTTCCTGAGATAACACCCATGTTGTAGCGTTTGTGAAAACCCTTGCCAGATTCTTCATTGGTTTCCACAATGGGGTTTCTTTCATGGCACATTCTTCTCCATATTTTGTTTCCGTGTCCTTGTTTCAAGCTTCATAATGTGTGTATATTGCCACCCAAACACCATGGATATCAGTGGCTGTTGGTGACTTCTTTCTTACACGTCTTTACCTTCTCCCCTACAACTTTACTGATTGTGCATACTCATGCCAGGCATAAAGATGCCCACCTTCTGGGCGCCGCATTGAGGGAACCATCACTTACATCTCGCAGCAGTGAGCCGCAGTCAAAACCCACTGGTCACTGATGAGGGAGCCTCCACGGAATTGGTGGCCAGAGTTCAAGGACACTGGTAGGAGACAGAATTCCCCTAACAGCAGGTGTATTCTTCTGTGATCTTGAAACAAATTATTAAAACACACACACACACACACACACACACACACACACACACACACACACACGCAAACCCACTAGAATGGAGATAAAAGGAGAAGCAAACTCAATAAGATAGATGTTAGATGGTAGAGTCCTCAGATCTACACCACCCTCCTAATGTTTCAGCATTGTTTTCTGAACAGAATGACTGAGAGAAATTGGGAAATGCACACTTTGCAATAAGAAACGTGGAATTTAAGGTTCCGGAATGGAAGAGACTATAGGACGTAAGAAAAACTCTGTGGCGCCTAATTACGTGTCTGTTTTCTAACCCATTGTTTGCTTCAGTCTGAAATCCATCAGTTGTTTATGCCACAAGAAAGTGGGCTTTTCAGGGTATCATTTAGATATTGCTACCCAGGAAAATGCTGAAGTTACACAGACTGTATTGTTCCTAGCTCCTTGCACCACTGAAATGTGTATTGTGAGGCCAGAGGAGAGAGGTGTTCCCAAGGAAAGCCATGCAGAACTGATGAGTGCCCAGAAGCTGGCCAATAACAGTAGTTACTAACTTTGACTTCAACCTGCTAATATTAAAGTCATCTGGGAACTTATATTCCTATGTATAAGGCACACCATCTAAGCAACAGTGGGGAGGCTACCGTAAATGCCTTCCCCATGACTACCTTATACGGCATCCTAGAGCCTTCATCCAGTGGCTGATGGAAGCAGACGCAGACACACACGGCTAAACACTGAACTGAACTCCTAGAACACAGTTGCAGAGAGGGAGGAGTAATGAGCAAAGGGGTCAAGACTGGGCTGGTGAAATACTAAGAAACAGCTGACCTGAACAAAGGGGAGCTCATGGACCCCACACTGATGGCTGAGAGGCCAGCATGCGACTGATCCAGACCCCCTGAATGTGTATGTGTCAGTGAGGAGGCCTAGGCAATCTATGGGGCCTCTGATAGTGGATCAGTATTTATCCCTGGCATCAGAATGGACTTTGGTTGCCCATTTCACATGGAGGTATGTTCTCTGAGTCTGGACACATGGGGGAGGGCCTAGGCTCTGCCCTGGATGATATATAGACTTTGGAGATTCCCCCATGGAGGACCTCAATCTCCCTTGGGAGGAGAGAGGGGATGGGGTGGGAGAGTGGTGGGGAGCAGGGGAGGAGGGGAGGGAAAGGGAGAGGGAGCTGGCATTAACATGTGAAGCTTGCTTGTTTCTTATTTAAATAAAAATAAATTAAAAAAAGACCACTTTCATCAGAATTACTAAGCTTGAGACTTTGGTGAATTAGTTTTAAAATGCCTTTGGACACATTTCCCTTAACAGAGTCTATGGTGAAGGATTTCCAGAGCTGTTTCAGTGGAGAAATGCGCTTGCCAGTTCATTTTGTGGAACCTCTCCTTGGGCTGCATTTTAGCCTTAGTGATCACAGCCATGGATCTGACAAAGGATTTTGGAGACTGTGGGGACTGGGGGATTAGAAATGTTAGAGATAGTATACCAAGAGCAAATTTGACTACTGGAGAGAAGGTATGTGTGCTGGCTGTGATGGAAGAGAGTATATGTATTCCAGTTAATTGGAAAGCTGGTCCAGGTTTAGCATGGAACTCACCAACAGCTTCCATAATAGCCAAAAGCAGCACACTCGTTATGGCAGAAAGTGATGACCACTGAAAGAGATCCTGCCTTTATAATTCTGTAGAGTGAGAAGGCTGTGGGAACACCAGACCTTGAGCAGAGACCCACTTTCAAAACCCACACACATCCACCTCTGGAGTCAGAGCAAAACCAGCCAGGGTAGAGGAGAGAGCAGAAGCTTCTCTGGTGGGAGCTTTTCTTAGGAGGTTTTCTTGAACCTTTTTGGAGCCTGTTAAAAGTTTTCTTTATATCGTTGAACGAGTCTCTGTGTTGTCAATCCCCGACACCCTCCGCACGTTCTCGGACACAGACTGCGCAGCAGACGTGACAGAAGGCTGCTCGTTGAAGTGGGGGTAGGGTCTCATTACCTCTAACTTAGTAAACACAAAAAATTTCCCCTTCCTACATTCTTACATCACCTTTGCTCCTATGCCTTCTTGGCAGTAGGAGACCTTCAAGTATGAAGGAAAAAATCTTATTCTCAAGAAAGAGAGTATCAAACAACTGATTTTTAAAATGAGGCTGGGATGGAGGAAACGGTGATAGTCAATAACTCCATGCAGCTCTGTGGTACTAGACTAAATTCATGGGTGTTAGGAAAGGAAGACTCTGTGGGAGGCTCAGAAAAACCGAATGTAGGTTGCTTTTAGGAACTTTGAAGACGGTCTAGTTCTGGTAGACAGCTAGTTTCTGTGAAACCCCAGGCCCAGAAGTTCTATAAACTTCTTTGCTTTATACCCGGCCAATCCGTTTAATAGGAAATGGGAATTTAAGAACTCTGTGGACCAGAACTGGAACTTCAATGATGTTAAGAAAGGTGGTAGAGTTCCTAACAAGTATGGGCTTTTACATACTCTGCCTTTTCACAAGGCTCTTGGATTTCAGACGTAGTGGAAGGAAATGGGCGAGGGTTGCATACAAAATGTATTGCTTTGTTAGTGGAGTAGGTAACAACATGAGGGCAATGCCCCACTTTGATCTCAGTTTCAAGATATTTGCCTCCCATGCTCGCGTCATATTTAAGGGCGCCCAGGATCATGGGGAGTATACGAACAATACTGTAAGTATAGACCATGATGATCCTAAGGCTCGTCAGTGTTTCCCTGGATACATTAAACAAAACTGCCCCATATTCTAAGAGAAACAGCTTGTGCCAGAAGTCTAGACTCACCCTGAAGGAGAGAAGGACTTGGGGCAATATTCAATGTGATTTATAAACAGCAATGAGGTGTAAGTAGAAATGGGAAGATTATGGATATTTCTATTATTTATGTAAGATGAGTATAATGTTGTGCTCAGCCAGTGGTGACTCTTCTTTTATTGAATCAGTTTTTTAAACTTTAATCACTGCTAAGACACAGTTTACATTTTGCTAGAGCACATACCAGCTATAGAAGGTCTATACCTGAAGGTGTGTCAGCTTGTGCCTATTTGTAAGACCCAATTTGAGGGTCCTTCCTATCTGATGCTTTTCTCTCTGCGGATCCAAGATACAGAGAATATATGCTGGAGGTGAGATCATGACTGAGTTTTCTAAAAATAAGTGATGTTTCTGGAGTTACACAGTAGTGTAGGAGAAGCTTAGCTACCATTGTGACAATTGGTTTAGAGGGGGCAAACTGACTTGAAGGTGGAGGACTTGGACTCAGAAGAAACTGCAGGAAATGCCAACATGGCATTCATAGCATATGTTGTGGTCCTATTACCGGCATGGCTGGGTGAGCTTTGCCCACCAAAACAGTTGTTCAGAGTTGTCATCTTTGCATCCTGTTTCTCGTTTATTTCCTCCTGGCCTCATACCTAAGTGGAAGGACTGTCACATTGCCACGTCTATCAGTTTTCTCAGACTACTCACATGCTTTCACTTTCACAAACATGCTAGTGCAAGGTGTTCAGAAACATGATTTGGATGGAATCTTTTCCACTTGAGAAACTGTCTAAAACTGGCATGCTCCCCAAGGCCATAGGAAGATACGGAAATTGCTAGAGCTGTGTGGGACTGGTTGCAGGTGGCAGCGAAATGTTCTGCTGACAATCAAATCAGAAGTCCCAAATGGGACAAACTACACACCTACTTTCCTTCCTTGCAGCATTTTTCTTTCTAGAAGAACCTGAACATGGATTTTTTTCACTTTCCCTAATAGTGCACCGTTTCTTGCCGCGCTGTGTAAAGGGGACGATCTGAGGACAGAGGGTGTGAAATCCAGATTGTCCCTATGTTGGTCCCATTAAGTGGTACTTCTCTGAGACATCTGTAGAGTAAAGGCAGAAGTTTATAGACTCTGCATGGTTGTTTTCATATTTAAACTACTTTCCAGTTTTCTCAGATCACCTTACTCACTCCTTATTTCTTGTCATCTTTTTCTACAGTATATGCCCACTTTGTAATTCAAGAACATGTTCCCCTCTATTCTTAACTATTTTCTTCCATTATTTTTTCCTATGCTACTATTTATTTTATGTCACACTTTCATCTAGTGAAATTTTCTCGCAGGATATGACACCTTCTCCTCTCCTCTGTTTAGTGAAGAAATCCCTTGTGTCTTCCTTTTCAATAGTGAAATCTTAGTCAATACCTCTGATCCCAAGGCTGCTCATTGGTAACCACGTAGTTTTAGA
The DNA here is from genome assembly GCF_017639785.1 of Mesocricetus auratus. Taxonomy (NCBI): domain Eukaryota; kingdom Metazoa; phylum Chordata; class Mammalia; order Rodentia; family Cricetidae; genus Mesocricetus; species Mesocricetus auratus. Next base: position 5,351,211 of record NW_024429268.1, read on the forward strand.
TGTATTCTTTTTATCCCTCTTGTGCCTTCTCACCTTGAATGTGTGCATGGCATGTAATCATAATGGCCCAGGTCATTTGGGAATTTTATTTATTCAAGTGTTTTATTTAACATCTAAAGCTAAATGAGAACTTTTCAGGTTTTAAAGTTTCAAGAACTGTTTGGAATTACTAGGTCAGGTGGTGCAACTGCTGATTCCTCCAAACAACTAAAATTCATCAGCCAGGTTAACAAATGGCTGTCTTCATTCCAAAACTTGAATAAAAGAAGCAATGCAGAAGGTCACATGGGGCGGGATTGATAAAGAACACTAAAAGGATTGACAGATGAGGAAGCTAAACCTCGGAGGCTGGGTCTCCAAGACGAGATGGGTGCTGTCATGTATGGCAGTTTGACTTCATGTGTCATTGACTAAAACCATATCCATGCAGCTGCGTATGCCAATGAGAAAGTTTCTGTATTGGATAGCTGGAAAAGCCCACTGTAGGCCTAGGTCACACTTTGTTGTGGCATCCCACTTAAAAAAGACATAGAAGAAAGATTTTTTTTTCTTTTTTCCTGTTTGCTTTCACTCACCGACAAGTTTTCATATCCTGTACTATCTGAGGTATTACCTAACTGATGTCAAAGCCTACTTCTTGAGAGTTGTGTTGGAGAGTTTTGTTTCAACTTGACACAAGCTAAAGTCAGAGAGGGAACCTCAATTAAGTAAATGCCTCCATAAGATCAGGTTGTAGGCAAGCCTGTAGGACATTTTTTGCTAGTTAGTGATTGGTGGAGGAGGCCGCATTCCACTGTGAGGGATGCCATCCCTGGGCTGTGGTCCTCTGTTCTGTAGGAAAGCAGGCTGAGCAAGCCATGGGAAGCAAGCCAGCGAGCAGCACCTCTCCCTGGCCTCTGATCCAGCTCCTGCTCAAGGTTCCTGCCTTGTGCTCCTTCGAGGGTGTGAAGTCAAATGGAAGTATAAGCCAAAAAATGTCTTTCCCCTCCAACTTGCTTTTTGATTATGGTGCTTCATTATAACAATAGAAACTAAGTCAGGAGTCCAGTAGTGACTCAAAACCAGTACTTCTCTAAGAGCTAGGATCAATTGCATATTGGGTGTGCTGAGATATCAATTCTCATGGAATGAATAGAATAGGACTCTTGGCCTTTCTGACTTTAGACAGCCATGGTTGGACTACCTGGACAATAACCTGCATCCCATTCTAACCAATCCTCTTTCAATATGTATATAGTCATTCTATCAGGTCTGGTCCATTAGAGAAGCCTGACTAATACATATGGGCATCAAAAATTTGTAGGAGTGAACCCCACAAAGCTATCTGCCCAATAGGGCGGGGTCAAGGTAGAGATAAAAGGAAGTGAAAGGAAAAGTGGCTTCCCTTTTCGCCTGGAAGCCAGCCACACTTCTAACTCCTGGTCTGTGCGACTCTCTCTCTCTCTCTCTCTGGTAAATAAATATATTGTTTTCCCTATATAACTTCGAGTATCTTTATAAAAATTACTAAAAAACAAGCCTGTAGTAAACAGATGGCTTTTCAAAAAATATCAACAATTATACACCCCCAAAAACCTGTGTTGTTTTTAATACTTAATCACAGTGTGTGTTTACATCTTTGCTTGTATTAATTTTTGATACAGTTATGACTTTTGTAACTAATCAGTAATGGATAAGATATGATTTCCACCACGGCCATATCTCATAGGGCTATAGCTAGGCACAATTCATGAGAAGTTACCTAATTCTTGATATTGAGCCTTTAGGAGGATTTGAAAATAGGGTTAACAGTCTTAACTTTCAAATCCAGGTACAATTTGCTTCATAGTCTGGATAGAGTATAACCACATTAAGTAGGCATATATGAGCTCTAAGGAAAATGGATAGATTGAGCAGCAGGAAACTGAGCCTATGGAAGATTATGCAATTTCTGGTCTTGTCCTCTAATGCAAAGTGTAAGTCCTTTCATATGGGGGTTACTGGAGGCAGGAAGACCTCCAAGGTCCATGAGTTTCTCTTTTCCCACAGATAACTTTGGAAGGAAGCATTGAGATTTCTGGGCTTATGTCCTTTAGTCACTAATTTCCATAGAGTTCTCCATCCGCTGTGTTATTATTGCTGAGCAGTAATTGAATGCATGGAAACTGGGCAGCAGAATCTCTGTTCCTTCAGCTTTCCCCTTTCAGAGTAGACCTCAGTGCTTTGGTCATCTTTTCTCCCCTTACCTACACTCAACACACCTCTTGCCTTGGGTTTTTAAAAACAGTTTTATGTAAATAAGGATGCATCTAATAAGAATAAGACACTTCCCAGCTGATGAAGTGCATAGTCACTGTCCCATTAATAGATCCATGTAATCAAAGTAAAGGAAGCTCTAAAATAAATGCAGACTTGATAATAACAATATAACCTTGACTGGGAAGCCAGAATTCTACTAAAAGCACTAACCAATGAGCTGGTAACTGACAGGAAGTATAGTAGCAACATCCCATGAGAATCAACACTCTCCTTCCAACAACAATGGTATCAGAATACCTATCAGAAAACATATGTAAGTCTTTTGTTTGCCTTTTATTTCTTGTCATTATCTTCTTCTAAAACTTTTATTTTTACTATTATTTCACAGCAACTATTTTATGTTTATATTCTTTATTCCTACTGATATCTAATTTCACCCACATATGCCTTTATTCTACATTTGAATTTTTATGTCCTTTCTCTTTTCTTCACATGCTTTCCCTAATTTCCTTGTCTTATTTATCCTCACCAGTTTCTTTTTCTTTTGTTTTGCTCTACCATTTTAATTACATGGTTTTATCTTCACTAAAAGACAAATATTGCATAATTCTAACTCCATGTAGAGGTTGGCTCTTAAGACTGTAGCATGTGTACTGCAATCTGAATAACCACAGAGGTCATGCAGTGTATAAGGAATCAGGAAGCAGGATGGGTTCTCGTGGAAATGTAAATAGAATAGTTTTTCAAAGAGGAAAGGGAGATTCCAAAATAGGAGTATTAAACGCGGAGAGGATTGGAAGTCAAGTTAAAGCACAGAGTGTAGAAAGGGACAACTACATTAAAGTCCTTTTTACTGCATAAATAAATTTCCTATTCTAGAAGCTTCCTGAAATAGATGCATGAAAGCAATTTGACTGAAGTCACTATAGAATATGAGAGGCAATGTCCCACATGGACATTTTACACCACATAACAAAACCTTCAGTTCCAGGAATTCCTCGAATTGCATCTTGTTGAGTCCATAGACCCATCCCAAACACCAAAAGCTATCATAAAGGCTACTAGCTACCATCTGCAACCTGACAGTAAGAACCCATCAGTGAAGAGGCCACTTGCTTGTCTTCAAACATAGGCAAATTAAGCTAGTGCCAAAATAGAAGCTTCATCCCCTACGGACTAGCTTTTGCAATGCTTGAAGTTGCTTTGTACAGTATCAGAGGATAAAAGTTATCATCAGCATCACTAGGTCCACAACCCTGCAACCACCAAAAGTGGTGCGCCTGTAAGAAGTACTGGTTCAATAGAGGCACCGATGGTACAGATGCAACCAGCCACAGTTTGATGAGATTTAATGCCCTCCCCATGAGGCTGAACTCAGATCTAAAGCGTTCAAGCATCCAGAATAGATAGTCTAATGACCCAGGGGGAACCCAGCAATGCAACTCAGCTAACTGAACAAGGCCAATAAAAAATGACTTCCTATGATATGTTTCTACACCCACGGAGCAGAGCATCACTCAGCATTCATCAGAGAAACTTCATCTTGCCTTGGTTGACACAGGTACCTGCAACCCGACAACGTATAGGGAGTGAGAAACTTTTTGGAAATCCAGCCCTAAATTGAGTGTCTTCATCAAACCTTCCTCTTGAGGCTCAGAGATCTACGTAGTAGTAGAAGAGCCGGCATGTCTTAAGGGCCACATGTGGTGGATTTCTCCAAGGAAAGAGCACCTTAGAGATATGCAAGCACTAACGCACATAGGAACTCACATAGCTGTGACCACACCCAATAGACCCGCACAGGTCTGTAACAAACAAGGTCCAAGCACAGGGAGGGAGAAGTTGACACAGTGTATGGCTTCTACCCAAGTGGCTATTTGCAAGCGGTTCCTATTGGGAAAGGGGAAAATCAGTTTACTCCAGTGAAGTGTCACTGAGTATTCCAACCAAACTCCAGGGCAGGCCACATGCTTATGAGTAGAAGATCACATAAAACACCTTTTTTTTTTGTACTTTTTGTTTTGGTTTGGTGTTTGGTTTCTCTCAGTGGTTTTCTGATTATAGTTCACTTGTGTTTGAATTCAATCCTTCTGTTTTATGTTTTTGGAAAGGAGAAAGAAAATGAAGTCTGGTGAATGAGAGGTGAGAACGATATGTTAGAGAAAGAATGTTATCAAAATAACCTGTATGAAATATTTACATAAAAATTGTTTATCATCATAAAGTGGATTAAAATAAGAACTGATGGCTGGGCGGTGGTGGCACATGCCTTTAATCCCAGCACTCGGGAGGCAGAGGCAGGAGGATCTCTGTGAATTCGAGACCAGCCTGGTCTACAAGAGTTAGTTCCAGGACAACAGCCTTGAAAGCCACGGAGAGATCTTGTCTCGGAAAAAAAAAGAACTGATGATGTAAAGGCAATTCAAGACTAGACAAGAAATTTCACAAAGTGCAAGAAATTGGGAAGGAAAATTAAGCTTGGGTCTACAAAAACTGAACTACACAAAAGACAGTGAAAAGCATTAAGGCAGCAGAGTGGACCAGGTGAAGAAACAATGTTGACAAGTCATTAAATTGAATATCCATGAAGACAAAATCATTCATGACTATAATGTTCAGAACATCTAGATAGGATGTCAAACAAATGTGGTGGCTTTTTTCCATTTCTTTTCTTTCTCTCTTTCTTTCTCTCCCTTCCTTCCTTCCTTCCTTCCTTCCTTCCTTCCTTCCTTCCTTCCTTCCTTCCTTTCTTTCTTTCTTTCTTTCTTTCTTTCTTTCTTTCTTTCTTTGTGGTGCCTCTCTGCTGTGTATCACTGAGGAGTTAACAAAACTGCTTTGCTTTAGCCCAGAGAGACACTGACGAAGCTTGGGTACTTCTGCTGAGTCATCATTTTAATCACCTTCCCACATTTCTTTTTCTTTCACCCCCTCTAAAATTTTACAGTTAGTGTGCCATGCTGTGGGCTTTACTGTGACATTTTCAATCGTGTATATCATTGTCCATGCCTTATACCAATCATCTCCATTACCATTGGTTACCTTCTTTTTTCCAATCATCTCCATTCTACTTTCATGCGTGTGTTTATCTTATGAGTGAACAACGTAGAATTTGAGGCTTTTAGGCTTGCTTCTTTCACTCACATGAAAAAAATCTCATGTTCCCTTCATTTTTCCTGTGAAAAACATTATTATTCTTTAACACTGAATTAAACTCTATGATATTTATTCATCAGTTTGATTTTTTATGTTTATGGCCTGCAATCATTGGAGAAACTTTTATTTTATTTTTTATTACTTAAAACAATTTTTAATTTAAATATATTTTGATCCTAGTCTTCCTTTCCTCCAAGTTCTTCCAGATCCCCACTCTGTCCTATAATTCAATAAGCCACCTTAAACTTTTAATTGGACAGTTAAGAACATTTACCTTTAGTTCCTATTGAGAGGTATTGTCTCTATTCTTTTGTTGTTGTTTTTTGTTCCTTTCTTGTCTACGCATCTTAGGGGTTATATCATTTCCTGGGTTGAACTTAATTCATTACTTCTTATTTCATATTACATCATTTTTCTTCTTTCTTTTTGCTTCATTTTTGCCACTTACTAAAATTATTCTTTTCTTCACTGTCATTGTTGAGACTATCCTCCTCCTCTGTGGTAGGATTCTGGGAAGTTTCTTCTTTAATGCTGTTTGGCAGTTATGAGTTTCTTGTTAACGTTAATTTTGGGAGCTTTAATTTCTACATTGATTTCAGTGTATAACAATAGTATACAGTTATTGTTAATGGCTATTAACTGTTAATATTTGTAAATTGTCATTTTCATAATTTCTGACTTTTGGGAATTCTTTTCAGAAGTCTGACATGATTCATAGACGCTGATTCTTGTGAGATGATGTTTTTCCTCACATATTTTAATGTTTCTTTAATCATTCAGTCTTTGTATCTGATCTATAATGCATCACAGAAAGATTCTTTTTTACTTATTTTTTTAAATTAAAAATTCTTAAAGCCTCTTGTCTTGGATGTTCAGTTATCCACATAGGTGTGAGAAACTTCCTAATATCACCTCACAAACAGCATTTGTGATTAGGTTTCTTTGACTGTCCTACCTCCTTCTTGGGACCAACTAACTCTTGGATTTCGGGATTTTTTGCTTTATTCTAAGTTTGTAATTTAATCACAAAATTTCTTTCTTGCTTTTCTTCTCCATGGTACCTCCCACATACCCCTCCCACTCTCAGACTGAGGTCTCTTTTTTCACTAATAATATTGCATGTACGTATGTATTTTCATAAACATATATTTCTAAGTATATCCTATGGAGTTCCTATAACACTATATTTCTAAATATATCCTGTGACGTTCCTATAATACTACTTGTATATGTGTTTTCAAGGCTCATTAGGAATAGTTTAGATTATTAGAATACTTCACTCATATCACATGCAGTATTTACTCTATTCTTGTCTTCTATCCTTGACAGTCTTTCTACTGTATGGTCCAGTCTGTTGGTGATGTTAGTATGACCTCTATTTCATTCATTGATTATTTCATTTCTGACATTCACGCATCGTAGTTTTGATTCATTGTTTTGTTTTAAAATCTCAAGCCCAGGGCTCTGCTTCTCCCCCACATGCTGCTGTCTTTCTTAGCAAGGCTTTCAACTGATTTCCTCATGTCACTAATTAATAATGTAATCTCTTTTCTCTAAAGTAAATTTTCAAACGCAGCCTGTCATTTTAACCAATTTAGTGCCTTTGAGCTCAGCATTGCCAGAGCTAACACCTTGGGAGGAGATCTGCTGTCTACCTTTTAGGTGTTCTTCCTTTACTATGTCACAATTTGTTTGTTTATTAAAGTGGGCATCTCACCTTACTGTTTTGTGGGCATGAACTTAATGAATAGTCATTTCTCAAAAACTCTGCCCCTGATGTCCTTCAGATAACAAATCAAAGCAGAGCAACAACAACAGCAACACCAATATAAAGGCAAAAATACTTTGTAAATTGGTTGTTTATTTTAGTTTTTTATTGATTAATTTAAAATGTTCTAACAAAGGCACCTTAAGAAATGAAGAGTTTATTCTGATTTACAGTTTACAGGCAGTCAGGATAGGAATTCCATGGCAACAGAGGATTAGAGAGCTGGTCATACTGAATCCACGTTCATGTGGACGATGACAATGAGTGCGTGGGCTCAACTACTGTCTACTTTTTAATCCTTCCTTACACTGCCCACTGAATGAGGCCTGTTTTTCAAGATAAGTCTTCCCAAATGAATTAATCTCATACTTACAATCCTTCAAAGAGTTATTCCACTAATTATAAAATACAGATAACCCCTCGAAGGAATAGCCATAGGCTTGTTTTCTATATGATTCTGTCATTTGTTTAGTTGACAATCAACATTAATCTTAAGAGTAGTTGAAATGAAGACAAAAACAACAGAAGAAAAACAGAAAGCTTCAAACCCATAAAAACTAAACAACTCACCTCTGAATGAAAATGGATCAAGACAGAAATTAACAACAGAAAAAAATGCATAGAAACTCATGGAAACTGGATGTCTCAGTACTGATTGAAAAATGAGGCAAGGCAGAAATTAGGAAATTGAAAACTTCTTAGAAATGAATGAAAATGAAAATACAACATACACAAACTTAATGGATACTTTGAAGCAGTTCTAAAAGGCAAGTTCATGACCCTACGTGCCTGCATAAAAATTTAGGAGAGAGATCTCACAGTAGTAACTTACCTGCTTATCTGAAAGCTCTAAAACAAAAGGAAGAAATAGCACTTCAAAGGTTTGGATGGCAAAAAATAATCTAATTTATGGCTGAAATCAATAAAATAGAAAAAAGGAAAATACAAAGGATTAGTGAAACAAGGAGTTGTCTTTTGAGAAAAATCAATAAATGGACAAATCTTTATCCTAAGTAATTAAAAGGCAAGTCCTGAAGGTCCAACGTAACAAAATTAGAGATAAAATTAGAGATAGCAACAAAAAGCAACTAACTCCTGAAAATGGAAAGGACACACTTCAAAATTCAATTCTCCATCAAATTAAAAATATAAGAGAATGGATTATTTTCTTCACATATATCACCTACCAAAGTTAAATCAAGATCAGATAAACTATTTACACAGACCTATAAATCCTAGTGAAATAGAAGCAGTAACTAAAAATCTCTCAACTAAAGAAAACCAAGGGCTAGATGCTTTTTATACAGAATTCTACAATACATTCAAAGAAGAGTTATTTTTTTATACAAAATAGCAAAAAAAGGGGCATTACCCCGTTTGCTCTATGAAGTCACAGTTATCCTGATACCCAAGCCACAAAAAAGACACAAAAAGAAACAGAATTGTAGAACATTTTCTCTTATGAATATAGATGCATAAAAATCTCAATAAAATATTTGCAAATGTAATTTAAGAAGACATGAAAAAAATCCACCAAAATCAAGAATACTTCATCCTAGTGATAGACATATGGCTTAA